>NC_135718.1:75737048-76434949 GCF_964656455.1 Halichoerus grypus
TTTGAAAAAAAATTAGTTGTGACAACAAAAATAGAGTTTTCTTTTGTATTTACCAGTAGTGAGAACAAGGTAAATGTGAAACCTCAAAGGGGGTATAGGATTGGTTGGTACATCCGGACTCCTGGGAGAGCATCGACAGGAGGTTCACACAGCAAAGCACACATACGTGGGACCTGGGTGGCTCAGGCCAACTTTACCCATTTGCTTCCTTGAAATAATCACATCATTATTGTTAAGTACGGAGTACAATTTAGATAACTAATGGGACTCTCTCAGAGCAAACAACACTTAAGTGAATTTTAGATCAATGATCTTAGAAATCTAACTTTCCTGAGAAACAATTTATAATATAAAAGTCTGTTTATTCATTTCAATAAACATTCGTTGAACACCTATTCTGTGCCATAATGCTGTAATAAATGCTGTTGATGGGGAAAGTCAGCAAGACTGGACCTTGCCCCCAAGAATTTCGCAGTCTCAATGAGAAATTAAGCCATAAATTATAATGTGACATGTACTACAGGAAAAAAATTTAAAGAGCCTTGCAAAAGGAGCTGAGAAAACTAAAGACAAGATGCTTACTTCTAAATGCAGTCAGGATTTGACTGAGCACTGATACGCGAATAAAGTTGCTAAACAGAGCTTCGTAGCTCTGTTTGGAGTCAATTGCATATACTGCAGAATAGTTTACGATACAGTTTCCATTACCACTGTGCCAAGTTCAACAGTTTCTTGCCCAAAAGATGACTAAAATAGGTTTTCTATTGAAGTTTTTATCCTCCCTTTGGAGATCTAGGGAGGTACAAAATGCTTTAACCTCCTAGACTTACATTACACATGCAGTACAGAATAGTAAGAGCAAACGTGTTCGTTAATATATGTTTGTAGAGCACCTATGACTTTCAAAATAGTTTGACATAATTTTCACCAAGAAAATGGCGCATGAGTAATTAGCAAGAGGATGGCAAAACAGTTTCAAGACATTAATTATGATGCAGGAAAGGAATTGAATCCATTGTCAGTAATAAGCTCCAAGACCCTGAGCATATCATTCCACCTTTATAAGATTCAATATTCTCATCTTTGAAATTATATAATACCTACATTGTCAGATTATCAAAGAATTGAGAGCAAGAGGAAAGAGAGAATAGACAGAGATCCTATATATATCTCTTTCTGCGTATCTTGGCAAAGTTAAAAATACTATTGCTTTTCACATCCTACAACCTGATACTATTTTTTAAAATTTTTTTTAAAGATTTTATTTATTTGACAGAGAGAGACACAGCGAGAGAGGGAACACAAGCAGGCGGAGTGGGAGAGGGAGAAGCAGGCTTCCCGCCGAGCAGGGAGCCCGATGTGGGGCTCGATCCCAGGACCCTGGGATCATGACCTGAGCAGAAGGCAAATGCCCAAGGACTGAGCCACCCAGGCGCCCCCGATACTATTTTTTAAAGCAGATTAATTCTTTTGCAATATATAAAGATCACAAGTTTTTTTTTTTTTTTTTTACTTAGTAAAGTATCATACTCTAGGTAAGTGTTTTTGCTAAATATTTGAAACAAAACTTGTTTAAAATTGAGAACGTAAGATTAGTATCTAGTTGAGTGGACTGTCTGATTCTAAATAACAGAGGAAGCAAGTAAAACATTCTTGAATCCTTTCTCCAGTACTTTATAAACATTAGTACTTTCAGCATTCAAGTTGAAAAGAGAACTTATGCCATGTGTCTCACCTACAAAGCTTATGCAAAATATGGGGAGATAGACATGAAAAGGATCAAAGTGCCCTAGGAACTGAGTTTTATTCTTAAGACTAGATCTAAGACATTACAATAATAGATGCCCCAATATTGACCAATTCTTAAACTAAGAAGTTCAAAAGAAAGAAGAAAGAAAGAAAGAAAAAAAAAAAACCACCTACTCAATTCTACTCTGAAATTTAGGAATAGAACATGATGCACATTCCTGGCATTCAGCAATCTGAAACCCACATGCTTTCAATATTGGCTCAGACCTGTTTGCATTCAAGACTCAAACACTTTTGCATAGAATTAATAATTCTCACATTCTCTTGTGAGGGGGCACGAGGTACAACAGTGCTTACGTACATCTTACAGGGTTGGCAAGATACTGATGTAATGTTATCCAAAGCCATAGAGATTGTTGCCAAGACTATAGTTGATATCGGAACTGTAGTTAAAATGTAGTCATTATGGCTCTAAGACTTCTTTGTAACTGTAATCATCTTAAAATAAAAATGATGTAATTAAAATTTTTCCTGAATAAATATGTTCATAAAATAATTTTCTTAGCTGGTCAACCAAGTTATACTTGAGGTAAAGCAGTTCATAGCAAAAGTGATAGTAAAAGTGAAAATTTAAATCAAAACTACTAAAATCAGGGGCACCTGGGTTGCTCAGTTGGTTAAGCAGCTGCTTTCTTGTCAGGTCATGATCACAGGGTCCTGCTTAGCAGGGAGTCTGCTTCTCTCTCTCCTTCTGCCTGCTTCTTTGCCTACCTGTGATCTCTCCCTATCTCTCCGTCAGATAAATAAATAAAATCCTTTTTAAAAAAAACTACTAAAATTAGAAATTTAGTATTTTAGTCCCATTCCAAATATTAATGGACGTTTTATCCAATCCCCCAGCTTCAAATAGTGAAAATACAAAAGCTTATACAAACCCTAGGAATTCTAAGTTCAAGTTTGGAGATAATGCACTCATATAAAGAAAAATATAATGATACAAAAAAGTAATAATATGAAAGATAGTTTTAATTTTTAGGGTGCCTTCTATGTGATAAGTGGTGCTAGATGTTTTTAAAATATTATATTGTTCAATCCTCACCTCTACCTTTAAAAACAAGCCTTTATATTCCAATAATCCAGATGAAGAAACAAGCTCAAGAGGTAACGTAGTTTGCCTAAGGCTAAATAGTTATAAATAATAGAGCCAAAATTCAAGATCAGGTCTGTTGGAGGCAGTCCTGCTTTTTTTTCTCATTAAACCACGAGTTGTATTTACAGTAAATGCTATCAGACATGAAAAGAATGAGAGAGATGGATTGGTTACCTAGGCCTAAACTGAGCCCTTACAAATAGATAGAAAATAGCTATAGACAGCATTCTAGGGGGGCCGAGCATGAGCAAAAATATGAAGCACCCCCTACATCCTGAGAGTTTTCACACAGTTGAGAAGCCTTAGAATTAGTACCAGAGATCAAGCCCCAATAGTAAGCACTGGAATAAACTGAACTCAGGTTTTAAATGTAAGGGTATGTTTGATAGTAGTAATGAGATAAAGGACAGGCTGACCTGGAAGGGAACAGAATGAAGGAAATGCTTTGCAAGTTGGTGGTTGAGTCAACAAAAAGATTAGAAGGAAAAATGCGTCAAATACTTCAGCTCTCATCCCTTCCTGCAGGTATCTTTCTGCTTTTGTCCTAACTGGGGAGGTATTTGTATGGCTCTGGAAAAGTCACTTCCCCCCACTGGCCTTAAGAACATTCACCTAAACAATGAAAGACTTTGATTAAAAGATCCCTTAAGAAGCTACAATATCCCGGGGCGCCTGGGTGGCTCAGTCATTAAGCATCTGCCTTCGGCTCAGGTCATGATCCCGGCGTCCTGGGATCGAGCCCCGCATCGAGCCCCGCATCGGGCTCCCTGCTCGGCGGGAAGCCTGCTTCTCCGCCTGCTTGCGTTACCTCTCTCACTGTGTCTCTCTCTGTCAAATAAATAAATAAAATCTTTAAAAAAAAAAAAAAGAAGAAGCTACAATATCCCTATGAAGTCATTTAGAAGGCTAAAAGTTCTCTAGGGATCTAAGGATCCTTCTGGATGTGCATTTCAATGATGTTTGGCTTAGATGTTTAATAAATACTTCTTGAGTAATTGGGGCCCTGCCTCCCACATAGGGCTTCATTATAACCTAATAAATGTAGAACACTGAAACAAGTATAGAGAGATGTCAATGAGTGTTTTTCAGAGCATTGTTCCCCTTCTGATGAGGAAAATAAATTGGAAGATGTGAAAGGTAAATTAAATTTCATATTTGATTAGGGCAAATGAACAACCAAAATAGCACTCATTTCAGGATAACTATTTTTCTTTTTTTTATAGATTCAGTGGTTTTTCTGGGCAAATGTGCTCCTATCAGTGGTGAATGCCACTCAGAAAGAGACATCATATGACTGACAGCATAGGGAAAAAGCTGATGAATTAGTCACCAAAGCACTGAAATTCAGTCTATAGTAAAACAATTTATAAATAAAGAAATTATAAGAGTCAGACTTCTTCCCAAAGTGTAAACCCACTTTTGCAGCTAATTAAAATTCAAAGAATAGCTGAAATAAAATGAAAGGGGAAAAAAAATCACAATAATTCCATGAATTTTACTCTCTGAGAACAGAGCTGACATCTTGAGGACATAGGGATAATTTTCTCTTAAGAAAATGCTGTAGATGTTTCTAAAATTGCCTCAAGGAGAGATGTCAGTGCTCTCTGAGCATGGCTTAAAGAGATTTTTAAGGAAAATTAATAGGGAAAATAATTAATGAAAAGACAAAATTTTGGTTGTATAACAATCATAACAAAATTTAGTAATCAAAGGTAGCAACTGAAATAGAAAAAAGAATGAATATTATCAATGAATATTATCTTTTAATATTAGTATTAGAAGTATTATTATCTAGTATTTCAGATTCAATTAGTATTATCTTTTTGGTAATGCTGAATACATTTGGGGCCCACTCAATCAAGAAACGTTGACTCTGGAGCCTTTGTGAGCATGCTTTGCAACCATGATCTCTTCGCTCAGAATAACTTTGACACTTCTACCATTGGTTAAAAGGAGTACTGGACAACAGAATGCATTTGCACAAAATAACATCTATTTCTATTGCTAGAGTATTGACCCAGTGGCTATTTCTTACTACAATGTTTCAGACCATCCTCATGAAGGCTGGCATGTTTCTATGATATTCACTGATGACAATATGCTAAATTCTTGAAGGCTAACCAGATGAAGAGGATTCACCTCATGTATTAGACCAAATATATAACTGTAGGTATTAATGAAAATCCTAGGAGTTAGGTAAATGGTGATTAGATTTTTATACAATTTTTGGTGGTTTAAATGATATGGGTTTCAGTGAGAATCCTGACTTGATTTTTTCTATTTTATAAACTTTCATAATATCTCTTGAATTACATAAGAGAATTGAATTAAAAGAGAAGTTTCCCTTCCCTGTAATTCATCTAAAGCCTTCCTTCTTTCATTACTTTATCTGCTGATTAAGTAATCAGTCTTTGTTACAGAGTGCAATATAATATATAATTGAAACCACACTTCTTTCCCATCTAAAACAGCAAGAAAAAAACAAGCAGTGCATTCTTTGTAGTGAATAGTTTATAGATGTTGACTTCCCTTCTGTACTTTGTATCACTGTTACTAAAGCCTTCAACCTTTATGTGATCATGCAAGGAAATAACATTTTTTTCAATTTAATAGAGATGGAACTCTATTTTGGACCTTTCTGATACAGTGGAAACCTACACAGTTCATATTAGTGATCCGGTGTTTCATTTCTAAATCTAGAAACAAGAATATTAACTCAAAGTTGTTGATTAGCTTGTTTCTAGTTTACTATTTACAAGAGTTAATCTTAAATCATTAGACAAAATAGAAATAAGAGCTAAATAATGAGCTCTCTAGTCCATACCAGGTTCAGGGTACTGGTCTATATATGTGGTAGTGTTGACATGTTTGGTACTTATAGCTCATGTAATAGTCAAGAAACAGAAGGGTAAGGAACTCCAAATGTTACACAATTACATGGGGTAAACCCAGGCACTCAGCCTCAAATTCTAGAATGACCACTGATTAGGCTGCAAAGGGCAGCTTCAGCAAACATCAACGTTTCAAGGCCTGAATACTACTTTTCACCTTCACAGCAGGATAACTCTGAAACTGGCATTCTAAGTTAAAAATAAAATAAACATCATAAAAATAAATGAGTATGTTGACTTTTATTTATTTTTGAGGGTAAAGAAGTGATCAAAAATGTTTTGTAACATTATGCTTTTAAAATACAGTTTGACTTCTTTTCATTAATATCTCACAACTAGAAAACTAATTTTAAAATAATTCCCAAATGTACAATTATAAGAACTTTCATAAACACCTAATTATTCAGGTTTTGTTTCTTTGTACTTTCTAATACAATCAATAAAATAGCTCCTCTGTAAATCTGAAACAGAATACAATTCAAACTAGCTCAAACCTATTTGCATTTTTAGTAGAATACTTGACATTATGCTTTTAATTCAAGAATCCATATTGGTCATCACTAATTCAGGGGCTCAAGCTGGAATTCTACTTAGGTGTCCCTCTCTGTCTTTTCTGGTCTGAATTCTTGAACTAAACTATTTCAAATCTAAAGAGGGAAAAAAATTATCCAATGGGCCAATGTAGGCTTCATTGCTAGTATCATTTCCAATGACTTCTATTGAAATTGGACAAAGAAAACAAGTCGATAAAGTAAAAATAGCTACCAAAAATGATTCTGAAGAAATGAAATTATTCAGGCCAGGCCTACAGTGAAGAAAAGACATCCATAACAGGTAAGAAATACAATGAACATAGCAATCCTGTATGCAGGAAAAGTCACAGATGACAGGGGAAGACCTAGGTAGTGACTAGTCTAAGCCTTGGGGTCTGTACTGTTTAACTTTTTTTTTCCTTTTTTTGCTTTTACTGGAGAAAAAAAAAGGGATCCAAAAACATCCAAAGGTTGAAGTCCAGAGGACTAAGAAAAAACTCAGTCTCATGAATGTATTTTCGATTTGGTGAAATAAAATATATTTCATGCTAAACAGCATTTGTGTTATTCTTGGCTTATGATGAATGCCATCAAGCTAGTTCTCCTTGGATGACTTGATATGCAGGGCTTTAAAGGTTCAAGGCATAAAAGTAAATTCTCCTAAATACCTTTTAACAAATGTACCACAATAACTCATAGGAAATTAAACACATTTCCCATTCAATGGTATTTTTTTTCATTGGATTTACTATTCCTTATGTAATACAAGCTAGAACATGTGCTGTTGTCCTGCAGGTAGGCATATATTAGAGAAAAGCTAAATGAATGATGACTTTTTTTTAACAAAACCATGTTCTTATTCTGTAATTTAATAAAAATTTACTGTATTTTGTTTATTGGAAGAATAACTCAAAAGCTTTGTCAGTCCCTAATAAACCAAGGGAAATACTAAAGATTTGGGCATTTTTATAGGGATCACAAACTATTTTCAGGTGGGCCAGCCAAAAAGTAGTCCTCCATATTTCAATTCAGCATAAGATAATATCAGGAAGAAATGCCAACTGGAATAACCAACAGGAAGATCTTATGCTTACAGAGAAATATAGTTTCACTTCATATCTGAAAAAAAATCTATAGGCAGATCTACCTACGAGCATATTATTTAGTTTTGTCATCTGATTTGACTGAAGTCAGAAATGTGACACAGCACTCAAAGTGGAATGAAACATTCTTCCTGTTTAATTAAATATCCTGTTCATCAGGTATATGTCCACACTAAACCATTATTTAATATACAAAGATCTGGATTTTACTATTGCACATAAATAACCATAAAGAAGATTGCACAAGTAATTAAATATGCTATATAGTGAATCACTGTAAATATAAATAACCTTTGATTATGCACAGAATATAGGTACATTTGCCACTTTAATAACAACAAATGATAAAAAATACACATGGGAAATCAAAAACCAAATGACTCACTTTTTCTTGATACAGCATAGAGTGTAAATAATTCACACCGATGACACATTAAAACCTTTGTGATTTCATTCAAAGGAATATTAGGAAGGTGTAATGTGCATAAGCAGCATACAGGTAATGACAATCACCATTCTGATTACAAGCTTTGGACACAAAGAAGAGTGGTTTTCTTACTACCCAAAAACCACTAGTCGTTTGCATTTTTCCACAGGGATGGCAGGTATAGATACGAACTGCCTAGATACTGATGAGCTTTTTATTTCTACTTTGTGACCTAGTCTCATTAAAGTTAATACATTCCACTTCTTATTACATTTGGAAAGGAATAAAAAAAAAAAAAGGAAGTGAGGGAGAGAGGTCACTGAAGGAGTAACATAAAGAACCAGGGGCATAGGAGAACATGAAATTAAGCTAAAGAAATGATGTTTCGGGAAGAAGGATGTTCTCTAGTCTGGGAAGAAAATGCCTTTGCAAGAATCCATTGGGTCTATTGGTCAAGCACTGAAGGAACATGGGAAAGGACCACACATGCATGAGACTGGAGGCAGCATGAGTCATCGGGCTCCATGAGTGCAAGAATCTAGCCCAGAGGACAGCGACCACATTGTCATTGGCTGGAGAAAGAAAAAAAATGTTTAAAAAGGTTGAAGACTGAGAAGAAGGTCACTGGATTTGGTACTTAGAGACAACTTTTAGGAATAAGAGAGGAACAAACCCAGATTGAAAAAGTGAAAAATTAAAAAAAAATTAAAAATTGAAAGGGGAGCAAATGGAGGCCCGGAAGCGTGCTCTCCTTTTGAAGTCGCGTCTTGGCAAAAGGAAGAGGAGAAACGGGCCATGTGGGAAGAGGCAGCAACTTTAGAGAAGACTTGTCAGCTTGTTTGTTTTTTATTGTTTATTTTAAGCAGCAGTGACTTCAGCAGTTTTGTTGTCTGAGAGTCGGTAGAAAGGAAAATAGAAAAGTTTTGAGAGACAGAAGGCACCACTTATTCCCTGGGCAAAGATTGGTAAATAAAAAAAGAAGGTGAATCCCAATCCCCTTGAGCTGTGAACTGCATGAGGTGTGAACAACTGGAAAGTTTATACCTACATGTTAATGATTAGACATGGTAATAATGTAGGAAGGTGTTTATTTGCACAGCAATATCACTGGCACTCAAATAAACTTCCTTGTAAATCTTTCCTGCCTGACAGCTCTTTGTAGCTGGGGAGCCCTTAGAAGCTCTGGGAGATTTGCCTGACTCGCCACCTGCCATAATTGGATTATCAAGAGCAATGACGCTATAGGGCCCCTGGCCCTCAGAGCAGGTTCCCTAAATGATTTTCGATTTACTGTCGTCCTGATTGAGAGGAAAGAGAACAAACATGTTCCATAACCCCAGAGTTTAATCCTTGGGAACTTAAGCAAACATTTCTCTGTCTTAAAAAACAAAAAACAAAAAACAAAACAAAAACACAAAACAACCCTCCACCCCTCCCGCCAGCATGTATGTAGTATTTATGGAATTGTAGTTCAACGATCTAAAAAGTCAAGTACCACAATATAAATAAATGCCTGGACTTTCCCAGTAACACATTCATGCATCTCTTCAAACACTACTGACGGTATTACTGATAAACTACATGGCAATCACTGTGCAGGGGGCAAAGACAAAAAAAAAAAAAAAATACAATCTAGTTCTTGTCTTTTGATAATTTAGAATGTTAAAACAGGCTGTTGTTGGTTGATCACCCTCCTGACACAGTATTTACATAAACTATTCCCCACATTTCCCTTGCAGTTGGTGCTATGAATAGCTTTAAGGAAAAAAAATCTAACTCTTAGCCAAAGAATTTTGTAAAACCATTAAATAATATAATAATTTATTTCATTTTGAAATGGGAGTGGGTAAGAATGAAGAAAGTCATCTTTTTCTAAGACTTCAGGAATACACAAGAATTGTTGATAAATATGATGTATATTTAGGTACTTAGGTTTTTGGCTTCAGTACAAATCTACATTTAAATAGTATTTTTAAATTAGGCAAAGAATATTATTAGGTGATTCAAAAAAACAGTAAATATAAACATTTGATAAGCCCGTGAATGGATCTTCTACCTTACTACTACTAAAAATGTGATAATAAAAATATCAGAAGATTGATACTATCTAACTTTGGCATGGGTATAGGGAAATGAGGTTGCTCATGGGACCTTGAATGGCAAACTGCCTTAATCGTTAAGAAAAGTACTTTGACAACAATTTTTGATCCAGCAACATAACTTTTAAAAATTCATCGTGCATTCATAAAAATATTTAATCTACAAACATATTTTCAACACTTATAGTAAATAATATCTCTCATAGTATTATATATCAAAGGGAAAATGGAAATATTCTGAATGTTTATCAGTGAAGAATGTCTGAAAAAATGACATTGTATTTATATATGAATTCAACTATGTTTTGTGGTAGTTGTTAGAATGGCTCAAAAATAAGTCATTTCTCCCCTTCTGGGCATGTAGTATACTTCGTGATTTCCGATCCTCTTAACATTAGGCATAGTCATGTGTCTTGGTTTGGCCAATGAAATGACATCGCTGTGTTAGGCTAAAGCTTATTTATAATTCATGTTTTCTTTCCCTCTAGCATAGATATAACTTGCTCCAAGACACTGAATAAGAATATTAGAGTACAGATCCCAGCAACTTCAATAAATATGTAGTCGAACAAAAAATAAGCCTTTGTTGTTTTAAAACACTGAAATTTAGGAATGGTTTATTATTACTATCATTATTATATTTACTATTACTGAAGCATAACCCAGCCTACCATAACTGATAAAAAGTACTTTTGTACTTAAAATATGTCAATATGAACAGTGAGGAAACCAAGTTGTCAAAAATAAGTATATTAGAATCCCACTTTTTAAAAACTTGGAAAAATACATATATGTTACAAGAGACAGGGAAAATTATCACAAGATAGACTTATAAATGTTAACAACTGATGACTTCTAGCAATTAAGAAATTATGAGTATTACTTTTTTCCTATACACATTGTAATTTTATTATTATTATTTTTTAAAACTTTGGGACTTTTTAAAAATATTTTATTTATTTATTTGAGAGAGAGAAAGCATGAGAAGGGGGAGGGTCAGAGGGAGAAGCAGACTCCCTGATGAGCAGGAGCCTGATGCTGGACTTGATCCTGGGACTCTGGGATCATGACCTGAGCCAAAGGCAGTTGCTTAACCGAGTGAGACACCCAGGTGCCCCTGTAATTTTATTTTTTAAAACAAGCAGTTATTTCTAAACTTAAAAAATAATAAAGAATAAGTTATCTTAATCAACCAGGTAAACAAAACATAGTATAATTCTATATTTATTGAAAACTATTATATCTGCCTGAGAATAAAATAATCAATGAAAGTGAACAGCAAGTCCAGAAATAGATTAAAATACAATTGAGTTAAGATGAGTTTATCATTTCAAGTCTGTGCAGAAATAAATATCTATTCAATTACTTAGGTTGATATATTGGTTAAATATTTGAAAAAGATTAAGTGAAATTTATACCTCTTCTTTTTAACAAAATTAATTCCAGATTCATTAGTTATGACCATAATAAAATAAATCACATAGACAAATAGTATATGTCTGGTGGATTAGGATCGCCTTCTAAATGTGATGCCAAGGCCAGAAAGAGTTATGAGTAAGTTGACAGATTTGACTACATAATCAATCAGCAAAATCAATCAATCAATCAATTACAAAGTAGGGGAAATATTTGTGACACATATAACAGTGCTTAGTCAAAAATGCATAGCGATTACATTCCTGGGTATAATTAAGCAAAGATTATTTCTAAAAGTATTTTATTTCACTGCTGGGACATTAGGGGTCTGTGTGCGCTTTCCTGGGAGACAAGACTCACAAAATGTGATTAATGAACACAAAATTATTTTGTAGAAGTCAGAAGTAATAAACTAGATATACACCCAACAATCTGGATTAATTTAAAAAAAAATAAGGTGAAGAATGAGAAAATTATAAAATAGAATGAGACATCTAACATAATATAAAATTTATGTAAACCAAATTCATATGTGCATAAAGACAAACACACACACACACAAATGTACATTAAGTACTTTATAATGAATATGTGTGTGGGAGATTAGAAATACAACAGAAGAAAATGGAATATGTAAATAATTAAAAAACAAAAACAAAGGAAAAAAACAGGATTGTACTATGCAGAGAACAATGACAATATCATGCCAGACCATTGATGAGTACAATTAACTCAATGCACCCGAAGTCAAATAATATCACCAGTTTTTTAAAAATAGGCTAAGACATGAGCTGGTAAATTAATAACATAGGAACACAAATAGGTAGTAAGAATATTAAAAAGAATTCCACATTTACTACCAATTAAATACAGATTAATACAGACACTGATTTGTGTTTATTGACTAGTCCACTGAGAAACGTGATATTGAATAGAAAGTATCATTCATAGCCATTATTAATGGCACTAGACAGTGGTAGAACATTTTTGGACCATTAGGCAACTGCCAAGTAATACTTGAACAAAAGTGTTTATTGTGGGGCGCCTGGGTGGCTCAGTTGGTTAAGCCACTGCCTTCGGCTCAGGTCATGATCCTGGAGTCCCGGGATCGAGTCCCACATCGGGCTCCCTGCTCAGCGAGGAGCCTGCTTCTCCCTCTGACCCTCCCCCCTCTCATGCTCTCTCTCTCTATCTCATTCTCTCTCTCAAATAAATAAATAAAATCTTTAAAAAAAAAGTGTTTATTGTAACATTCATTACAGAAGCTCACAGCTGGGGAGAAATAATGAACCCTTATGGGTTTGATCACACAAATGTTACATCAAAAATGAAGTATCATATAGCCACTTGAGTTGATGAAGTACAGGAATTTTTCTCTTTGTCCCTGCACTCTTAAAATCTTTCCACAATTGGGATGCCTGGGTGGCTCAGTTGTTAAGCGTCTGCCTTCGGCTCAGGTCAGGATCCCAGGGTCCTGGGATCCAGCCCCACATCGGGCTCCGTGGGAAGCTTGCTTCTCCCTCTCCCACTCCCCCTGCTTGTGTTCGTGCTCTCGCTATCTCTCTCTCTGTCAAATAAATAAATAAATAAATAAAATCTTTAAAAAAAAATTCTTTCCACAATTAAATACACGTATTATATTCTGTAAAATATAAGTAAATAATAAAAATTAGGATAAAATTAATTGGGGAGCTCCAAAAATTAAATTCTTCTAGAAGAAAAGCTCTACTATTTATAATCTGTTCTATGACAAATAAAATTAGACTTTTAATGTATTTTATTTTGCTTCTTTTCACGTAGATAACTAAAGTGGGCTTTATTGACTTCGGAGTTCGTATATTCCCTTCCCACCATTAAGAAATGTTTGTTCTTGCTAGTAAAACTCTACATGGACTATACTACATTATACTATAGATAAATGGGGGGAAACAACTTAGTTTTTTCTGCAATAAAAAGACTTAGAAAATAGGCGTTAAGCCAGGTTTGAAGTCTCTTTAACAGGAAATGGCATAAAAAAGTTTTTTTCCCATTAATTCAGTGTTACATTTGGATAAAACGTAAAATAGAAATAATTACAAATTTGATATATTTTATGTGACTTCTTGGTTTGTGGGTAAATAGTAAAACTTATGGCCAGCAATACTTGTATTAAGATTTTACTTTTTGAGGCGCCTGGGTGGTGCGGTCGGTTGAGCTTTGACTCTTGGTTTCAGCTCAGGTTGTGATCTCAGGGTCATGAGATCCAGCCCCACAGCCAGCTCCATGCTTACTGCGGAGTCTGCTTGAGATCCTTCCTCTCCCTCTGACCCCCCACTCTCTCTTTCTCTCTCTCTAAAATAAATAAATAAATCTTTAAAAAAAAAAGACTACTTTTTTTAGAGCAATTTTAAGTTCACCCCCAAACCAAGCAGAAGCTACATAGATTTTCCCATTATCCCCTTGCCCCACACATGCATTGCCCCCCCAATTATCAACATTCTCCACCAGCGTGGTCCATTTGTTACAATGGATGAACCCACACTGACACATCCCATCATCACCCAAAGTCCACAGTTTATGTTATTGTTCACTCTTGGTGTTGTACGCTCTGTGGGCTTGGAAAATGTAAAAGGACATGTATTCATCATTGTGGTATTCATCAGAATGTTTTGACTGCCCTGAAAATCCTCTGTGCGTGCTTCACCTGTTCAGCCCTCCCCACCCACTGATCATTTCACTGTCTCCATAATTTTGTCTTTTACAGAATGTCCTATAGCTGGAATCATACAATGTGAAACCTTTTCACATTGACTTCTTTCACTTAGTAACATTCTTTTAAAGTGTCTCCCTGTCTTTTCATGGCTTGGTAGCTTATCTGTTTTTAGTGCTAACCAGTATTTTATTGTCTGGATGGACCACAGTTTATTTATCCATTCACCTACTGGAGGACCTCTTGGTTGCTTCCAAGTTTTGACAATTATGAGTAAAGCTGCTATATACATTTGTGTGTGGGTTTTGTGTGGACATTCGTTTTGAACTCCTTAGGGTAAATACCAAGGAGTGCAATTATAAAAACAGATATTATTTTTTTCCTCAAACTAATCAGACATTCCAGGTACCCAATATTGAACATCCCACACTCCAATAACGTTTATTCCCTATGATATGGAGAAATAATTTTATTCTGAGATGAATCTGTCTTTGCCAATGAAGTTATCACTTAAAAGAAAAATTTGCCCTTCATATCATCTGGCCCCACAAACCTGTCTTTTGCCCTATGTAATTCTCTTTTCCTGGTATAAAACTGATTTACTCTTTAACAAGATGTTTGTTCTATTTCTGCTGGCGCTCCCCTTCACAAAGAGGATAATTAAAGTAACAGTACCAAAGAGTCCCAGAGGTAGTCTGGGTCAGCTGTGTGCAGCTAGTGCCCTCGGAGACAAAGGGCTGGAGTCAAGTCTTATTTTGACGTGAGACTTTATTCCGCATTTTTTTTCTTCCTCTGCAGCTATAGGAAATGAAGAATTCACTCTTCTATTTGTAGGCTGATGACAGTTTAAAGTTTTACTGAGGATGTGGTCAGGCAATGGTAATCTACAACCCACACACAAAACATAGCACTAAAATCTTTATAATTAACTGCATATGATTTAGCAGGGTCATTTAGAAAGATGATTCATCAGCAGTAGGTGTAAACTGGTTCACTAAACCTAAAGCGTAAAGGGAAAGAAGAGATAGAATGGTTTCTTTATTCCACTTTAGGCTAATAGCCAGGTGATTCAGAGTCCTTAAGAGCCCTGAGTCAGTCTTCATTTCTCATCACTGATAGGATGCAGGAGTGTCATGCCAAACAATTTATCCTTCCACATCTCAGTTAGGTAAATCTCTAAAATAAGCCTCTAACAGGGGTCTAGGGAATGTGCTGCTTGTAACCCTGTGTTTCAACATTTTTCTTCATTCTTCTATATAATTGAGTGTGTATAGAGGATTTCCCCCCAATCGATTGCATATCTTGGAAAAATTTTGTAGTGGGTACTGCTTTTCTTTGGTGCCTTTCCATCTTCTTGCAGACCAGCCATGCCCAGCCTTCATATGCTGAGCTCTGGCAGCTCAAAAAATTCTATTGTAATAGACTCTCTCCCTGGGCAGCCCTCACCTTCTACAGAAATATTTACCCCTTTCTCCTTAAACTCTGCTTTCAATAAGTTGCCAGTGTAAAAAGACCTGAAAATCTCATCCACTAAATTGCCAATAGCTCATTGTGGTATTCCCCTCAGAAGAACTTGCACTGTAAAAGGGAATAGATCCTTGAATTCAGGCTGTGTTTCACAACTAAGGTTAACAGAATCTCTTGGAATGAATGTTTAGGAATGCAGGTTCGCAGGGTAGCAGATCAAACACGTATGCTTTAGAGAATCCTAAGATGGAGACCGGGAAATGAGAACCATTTACCTGGAGCAAACACGTGTGACATCACCATACTCAACTGCATAGTTAGGATTAAAGCAAGGGGTTTTAGTATCTCTCCAGTATTTTCCACCATGCTCCCAGAGTAACCTTGTACACAGTGTATGAGTGCTATAATTTGGCCTGATGCCAAATGCCAAGAACAACAGAATCAGATAATGGGCATTATCCATCCATTACAACATCTGAGGTAAACTATACTTTTGGTCAGCTCAGGATTAAGTGTCAGAACGTTCATCAAATATATATTGCAAAGCAGTTAAATCTCTCATTTAGAGGAAATTACATTCACTTCACCAGGAAAGCAACACACTTTTTGATACTTCTGATTGTCCACCTAGCCTAGCACCCAGTGACTTTACAACATTTTTTGCTAGTTTATTACGAAGGCTTTTATTGTTATTTTTTATTCCAAAAGTAATATGTGTTTGTTATAGCAAACTTAGAAAAAGCAACAGAATAAACAGTAGTGTGTGATTACTACTACTATACCATTTTAACGATCCTTTTATTCTTTCATTTATACATTCATCCGTCTTTTCTGTATTCCACAAACTGCTCTAAGCCCTAGAATACATCTGTGAACAAGCTACATAAAGCTCATATGGTCAAGACAGCAATCTAGTGGTGCAAAAGAGCAGACAATAATGAAACGCGTTAAGTTTTGTAAAAAAGACAAACGATTAATTGGACTAAGAGGGTCTGGAGAGGGAGCGCTACTTTACATTGGATGGTAAGGCAAGACCTTACCAAAGAGGTAGCATATGCGTGGATATCTGAATGTGAAGGAGTTCAACTTAAGACACTCTGGGCAATCAAAATCCAGACAGGGGGGCTGGCATTGCAAAAGGCCTAAGATGGGAATGAACTTGACATATTTGAAGAATGAAAGGAGGTCAGTTGGATGAGTATGACTGAAGATGTGGAGACTGATAGTAACAGAGGTGGCAGAAGTAATTAGGACTAAGCCACATACACCTGCACTGTCCAATATGGGAGCCACTAGCCGGATGGATCTACTGAGCACTTGAAATCAAGCTAGTCTGAATCAAGATGATCTGAATTGAAATACACACTGAAGGTCAAGATCTAGTGTAGAAAAATAATATATCTTGTTAATAATTTTTATATTGATTATATATTGAAATGATGATTTTGGACATTTTGGATTAAATGAAATATATTTTTAGATTAAATGACTTGTTAGCTTTTACTATTAAATTACTTTTTCTAAGTGAAATAATATGGTATTTGTTTTTCTCAGTCTGACTTATTTCACTTAACATAATACCCTCTAGGTCACAAATGGCAAGATCTCATCCTTTTTTATGGCTGTGTAACATTCAATTATATATATAATATATATTTTATATATAGTATTTATGTATTTGTTTGTATAATTTTATATTTTATTTGTTTATACAATAATATAAATTATTCATTTATACATTATTTATGCAATATGATGCATAAATAAAATACTATATATATAAGTTATAGATGTATAATTATCACATCTTCTTTATCCATTTATCTATTGATGGGTATTTGGGTTGCTTCCATGTCTTGGCTACTGTAAATAATTCTGCAATACATAGGGGTGCACATATCCTTTTTTTTTATTAATTTTTTTGGTAATCTTTACACTCATCAGGGGGCTTGAACTCACAATCCCGAGATCAAGAGTTGCATGCTCCTCTGAGCCGGCCAGGCACCCTTGCATATATCTTTCTGAATTAGTGTTTTCATTTTCTTCGGGTAAGTACCCAACAGTGGAATTATTGCATCATATGGTATTTCTATTTTTAACTTTTTGAGGAATGTCATACTATTTTCCACAGTGGCTGTACCAGTTTGCATTCCCAACAAGGAGTGCACAAGTGTTCCTTTTTTTCCACATTCTTGCCAACACTTGTTATTTCTTGTCTTTTTGATTTTAGCCATTCTGACAGGCTGTGGTTTTGATTTGCATTTCCCTGCTGATTAGTGATGTTGAGCATCTTTTCATGTGTCTGTTGGCCATCTGGATGTCTTCTTTGGGAAAATGTCTATTCAGATCTGTCCATTTTTTAATTGGATTTTTTTTTTTTTGGTGTTGAATTATAAAAGTTTTACCCCTTATTGGATATTATCATTTGCAAATATCTTCTCCCATTCAGTAGTTGTCTTTTTGTTCTGTTGATGGTTACCTTCACTGTGCAAAAGTTTTTTATTTTATTTATATGTGGAACCTAAAAAAGCTAAAGAAATGAACAAACAAACAAACAAAAAGCAGAATCAGACCTATAAATACAGAGAACAAACTGATGATTGCCAGAGGGAAGGGGGCTGCTGGGATGGGCAAAATGGGTGAACGGGACTGGGAGATACAGTCTTCCAGTTATGGAATGAATAAGTCACAGGAAGAAAAAGCATAGCATAGGGAATATAGCTGATGGTATTGTAATAGTGTTGTACAGTGACAGTTGGTAGCTACACTGTGGCAAACATAGACAATGTATAGAGATGTTGAATCACTATGTTGTACACCTGAAACTAATGTAACTTTGTGTGTCAACTATATACAAATTAAAAATTAAAAAAAAAAAGAGGGGCGCCTGAATGGCTCAGTCAGTAAGAGTTGATTTCTGCTCAGGTCATGATCTCATCAGGGATCCAGCCCTGCACTGGGCTCCTTGCTCAGCGGGGATTCTGCTTGCCCCTCTGTCCCTCCCCCTGCTCATGCAATTTCTCTCTCTCTCTCTCTAATAAAACCTTAAAAAAAAGAAAATGAAGAATAAATATTTGTAAGTACACTATTAAAGCAAGTAAAAAAAATGTATATATATATATATATGGAACTAGAACCAATGGAAAAAAATAAATTACTTTTTCTAAAGTGGTTGCCAGAAAATTTTAAGTTGCAACTGTGGCCCACATTATATTTTTAATAGATGGCACCAATATAGAGCTTTGCATGTCATAGTCAGGAGTTGCAGCTTTTTTTTAATTTTTAATTTAATTTTTTTTCAGAAAGAGAGAGAGCGTGTGAGCAGGAGGGGAGTGCAGAGGGAGAGGGAATGAATCTTAAGCAGACTTCACACTGAGCACGGAGCCTGACATGGGGCTCCATCTCATGAACCTAAGATCATGATCTGAGCCGAAATCAAGAGTGTGACGCTTAGCCAACTGAGCTGCCCAGGTGCCCCAGGAGTTGCAGCTTTTTAAATACAATGAGAAGTATTTGGAAATACGTTGTAAACATTTTAAGATGCCTATTAGACATCCAAGTAAACTTCACAAGAGAAATCAGTAGAGGAGTGGACCAAGGAAGATGAGCCAGTAACCTGCCAGAAAATTGTACATGGTAATGTCCCAGAAGTCAAGTAAATAACTTGGTTCAAACAGCAAATAGTGGTTCACTATGTCACATTCTGTTCAGTAGGCAAGTAAGATGTGAACAGAGAATTAGACATTACATCTGACAATGTGGGGAACCTTGATGAGAGCAGTTTTTTATGGTGCTAACAATGAAGGTCCAACTGAAGTGGACAGAACAGTAAATGAGAGGTGATAAAATTAGAAAATAAAAGTTCAAAAAAATGTGTTGTGAAGATAAGCAGACAAAAGCAATAGTGGCTAGAGAAAGGCATGATATCTGTCCTTCTTTCTAAAGTTAAGACCTATTAGGGCTTACCTGTGTGCTAAAGGGAATTATTCAGTAATATAGGAGAAAATGATGCGGTAGAGAGGGGGGATGATTGTAGACACAAGGTGCTTGAGTAAACTAGTCAGAATAAGATCCAGATCTCAAAGGCAGGATTGGCTTTTGATAAGGCTAAGAAGCTTCTTCCATTGTATCTGAAGAAAAGACAGTGTAATGAGTAGAAATAAAGGTGGGTCTCTCTCTTCTCCCTTCATGTATGTGTGTGTGTGTGTGTGTGTGTGTTTACAAATCTTGTATCATATCAAACTTATCAATTTGTAACATTTGTAGACACAATTCAAAATTGTGTCTACACAGATCCATATGTTCTAGTTTCAAATGGCATTACAGAAGACTCTCATTATATATATATACACACACATATATATGTATCCCCTTTAGCTGGGATCCTTTGTATAGCACCAGTCATTTTATCATTTTATTCTGAGAACTTTTATGATATGATATTTAAAAGTGTCCTAAAAATGTGACTTGGTTAAGTCTTTTGTTTAATTCATTATTCTGAAGCCTCAATGATTCACTACAATCTGAAGATTGATATCCTTCACTTTGGGGAATTTTCTGTAATATTTCTTTATTTCCTCCTCTCCAATGTTTATTTTCTCTCATTCTGGAATCTTTATTAGTTGGATATTCCATGGATTGTTCCTAAAATGATCACAACTTCATTTCTTATTATGCCTTTGGTTGCTTGTGTGTTCTACTTTCTAGTAGTTTTTCTTGACTTCAACACTGAAAACATTTTTGCTTTTAAAAAAAAAAAGTTTCTGTGATATTTTTAATTTCCTAGAGCTCTTATTTTGATTTCCATTCCTTCTTCACAGCATTCAGCTCTTCCTTAATCTTATGTCTCCAAGTACATTAATTACTGTTTCTTTGAAGTTTTCTTTTTTTTTTTTAAGATTTTATTTATTTATTTGACAGAAAGAGACATAGCAGGAGAGGGAACACAAGCAGGGGGAGTGGGAGAGGGAGAAGAACGCTTCCTGTGGAGCAGGGAGCCTGATGTGGGGCTCGATCCTATGGGATCATGACCTGAGCCGAAGACAGACGCTTAACGACTGAGCCACCCAGGTGCCCCTGAAGTTTTCTTTGCTTTCAACATTGTTCCTGCTTCTTCTGAGCTCCTAAGGTGTTATTTGTTTGTTGGTTTCTCCTTTTCATGTTAGAGATTTCTCTCAAAAATTTTGAGATACTGGGGCGCCTGGGTGACTCAGTCGTTAAGCGTCTGCCTTCGGCTCAGGTCATGATCCCGGGGTCCTGGGATCGAGCCCCACTTTGGGCTCCCTGCTCTGCGGGAAGCCTGCTTCTCCCTTTCCCACTCCCCCTGCTTGTGTTCCCTCTCTCGCTGTGTCTCTCTCTGTCAAAAAAAAAAAAAAAGTTTTGAGATACTTACCTATCTGTTCATAGTAAAAAATGCTTTTAAGCTCTGTGTGAAGAGCAGAATATGCTGACCAGCAAGACTCATGGTAAAATCAGGTGGGTTTTGGAGAACAATACATGGCAAGATCTAGGTTTTCTCTCTGGAATGGTTCGGTTTATTTAGAGAAGGAGCCTTCATATTCTTGGTCTTGGGCAAAAACCTGATGGCTGGTGTTCTCTAGCCAGGTAGGAGGAAGAGAGATTGGGAGGAGGGTGACAGCTCATCATGTAGTTGGTACATGGACTTCCACTGAACAACCCTCTTTTAATCTTGCACACCACCCTACATTTTTCTGTACCTGGTTTTCTTAATCTAAGCCTCTTTCATTCAGTTTCTCCAGAGAGCATGCTTCCCATTCCTAAGAAGCTTAGAAGCTGTAGTTGCCTAACAAGTTGAGGTGGAGGTGAGAGCTGGAAATCCAGCAGCGTCTTCTGTAAACTTCCAAATTGCCCCAGGCTTACAGCCCATCTCTAACAAGCCCTTTTATAGTCATGGTGCCACAGCTTCCTCAGCTTCCTCTTTCCAGTATTCAAAGAACAAATCAGCTTCCTTCTCACCGATAACCCACTTGTAGACTTATACATAACTCACCTCTCTCTACTTTTTCAAAAAATATTTTATTTTTTAGCAATCTCTACACCCAGCATAGGGCTCAAATTTACAACCCCTCCATGAAAAGTTGCATGCTCCACTGATGGAGCCAGCCAGGCGCCCCTCATCTCTCTCTACTTTGATAAATAATTAAATTCCTACTTTTTCTTTCCATCTTCACACATTGTAATTCAGAATTATAGATCTCTCCTAATTTAATAAGAGATGAAGTCAGTGCTTCTGCTTATGGGCAGAGGCAACAATATTGCTAAGTTTCCATCTGATACCAAAAACTATTTAAGTTCAACGTTAATAATAAAGTTCTTTTTAATAGTCAAGATTCTTGAAAATATTGTCTTTCAGAAAATCTAAATTAATAGCAATGTTTATAGTGTTATGTACACCCATATCCATGCTGTGGACTATCTTTTGTTCTAAATAGTAATCAGAGTAGTATGGAAAAAATAGTTTCCTGTTTGAATCTGTGCACTTAAAACCCAGAAGTGTTATTGTTGTCTGAAAAAAAAAAAGAAGAAAAATAAGAAGGAGGAGGAGGAGAAGAGGAAGGAAGGAAGGAAGGAAGGAAAGAAAGAAAGAAAGAAAGAAAGAAGGAAAGAAGAAAGGAAGGAAGAAAAAGAGGGAGAAAGAAATCTTCAGAAACAAAGAGGAAAGCAACTTATTCTGCTTTCCTGGTGAAATAGGGAGGACTTCATAAAGGAACTGATATTTTTACCTGTGTATTGAAAGATCTGCTTACCTTTTTAAAAGGCATTTAAAGAGGGGATTATATATCACAAGAGAGTGGAAGCAAAAAGGAGACCAACATGTTCAAAGAAAAATGAGATCCTTGGGAGGACAGAAATGAGATAATGTATGAGATTTGGGGAAAAGTTTAAAGTTTACATAAATTCAAAGAAGCATTATTTTTATTGGTACTGATTCTACCTTCTGTCTGGAGTTTTGCACCTTCTCCATGAATAACATGCATGCCTAAAGGTCTAGTTTACAAGAACCCACAAATTCACTTCAAGAGAGCCCCAGAAGATTCAATTCCAATTTCACAAGAATTATTAATAGAGAACTCATAAAACATCTTTTGTTTATTTTTTCGTAGTTAAGAATTAGGCTATAGTCGATGGTTCTGATGCATTGTGCAAACTCCCCCGAACACAGTTGATTTCAGCCCACCAGTGGTGGACAGTTCCAAATCCACTGCCAGTGCCCCAAATCTTGAGTGCCCCTCTGCTTTGTTGCTTCTAGGCTTTCTCCTAAGCCACAGGAGGCCACTCAGCTGCAAGCTGATCCAACCTGCGAAGGTAGGGGAATTAATCCCTTGAGAGCAATTTTCTACAAGTGGGAGACAGGAGTCTTGATAAACACCCCAGCCTTCCTAATCTTGTATTGAGACAATGTAAGGCAGGGTCCATGTGGGACTGAGCTTCACTTGCTCACAGTGGCAACTGGATCATCAAAACTCACAGCTGGCTTCTCTACCTTCTTTTTCTCTCATTTTATCCAATCTTTTACTTCTGCTCCTTGAAATTTCCCCTTGAGTAATTTACCTACACCCAATTTCTTTTCTCAGGTTGTGCTTTTGCAAAAATCCAAATAAAACATACACTTAACTAATTATGTGCCTCTACTAATGACTTTTTTTTTTAAGTAGGCTCCATGTCCAATGTGGAGCTTGAACTAATAACCATGAGATCAAGACCTGAGCCGAGATCAAGAGTCAGACCTGCTCAACCGACTGAGCCACCCAGGCACCCTTATTTATTTATTTTTATTAACTCCACATAATTTGTAGCATCCAGCCTTTTCTATCTTTTATCTTAAAAACTGAAGAATAATTAAAAGTTATGTGTTTTTTTTTTTTACTTGTTGGCATTGATTATATTTGGAAGATTCACCAGTATACAAAAGAACACTGAACTAAGAACCAGAAAACCCATATTTTAGTCTTAGATTTTGTAGTCCCTAGTGATGAGACTACATGAAAGCAACTGTATCTCTCTAAAACCCTAGTTTCTCAATTCATTAAAATGCAGGAATTGATGTACAAGGTTATTCCTAGGCACTGATTTTATGATTCCATGAAATTATAAGGCAGGTCTGCTTTGGTTGAAACTGTCAATCAGGCACGTTGCCAGGTGGTCAGTTGGTCATGGTTTGGTCATGGTCACCTGCACCTGCGGCCATGCCTGAAGCAACTTCTCCCCAGTATCCAATCCAAATCTGTCCGGTGCTTGAATAGTTCCTAATGCCTCAATAGCTTGCAGCTTCAAATAGATATAATATTCGATTTGTGTACTAACAGCTAACCCCAGGTTCTTCTCTTTTCCTATAAACCGTCTTGGGTAACAACCATGAATATAAGTGACCGTTTGTTACTCAACAGTGACTGCAAAGGTGAAGTTTCAAGACAAAAGGGACAGGGACACCCAGTGGTGGGGTGAAGCTGAGAGGCATGAAAGGTTTCACTGCACTTTGCAAATCATCCCATGGAGCTGGTTGCCAATTCAACTACACTGAAGGCTGGCTCTGACAGAAGGCATTAAAAGGAGAAAGTAAAATAGTTCCTTTGTTCTGAGCCTACAAATGCTGAAAGGAAATTCCTGCTCACAGCAGGTGATTAAACAAGCTTTATTAGAGGCCATTACTTGGAGTCACTGACGCTGCTTTGTTGCAATAAAATGGTTCATTTTCCCATTCTTTAACTTTCAAATGGTATTAATTAGATTTGTCAACAATTTGATAACTCCAAACTGGCTGCCAGAGTCTTACAAGAACACTTTTACAATCTGTTCTCTTAACGCAGTAAAGCTCAAACTCAGCCAGCAAATTCCCCGTAGGACAGCGGAGAATGGATTTATGTCTTGGAGGAAGGGGATGACCATGTAGCTCAAAGCCTGTAACCACAAGCATGAAATTTCTCCAAAGCCTTATCCTTTATTTTGCCTTTATACTCCGGTTTCTCTTCAGATCGCATAAATCTTTCTCTTTTTCTCCTTTATTTTAAAAGTTCATATGAATTTGCCTACCATTCAGCAGTAAACCTCAACTTACATTAATTTCAACATAATGTATGGAATTATTTACCAATTACACTACCCCATCAAAATGTCTAAGGAAGAATAATGTAATTTGGATTCTATGTTTTATTCTTGTACTCCTCATCTTTTTACAAGGATAAAATAGAGATGTTCCTCTTTCTTCCAATGACGCCTTTAAACTGTTCCTCTATCATATATTCAACCTAGGAGACAGACTTCCCCATTCATTCTGAAACCTATATTTGTGCATCTGAAATCCTACACCATGTATAAATATGAATTCAAATGTCAACTCCATTATCCTTGCAAGAGGAACACAAGGATCAAAATTCACTGCCTATCAAGTAAAACTAAAAAAAGAGGGGGGGTGGAGTGTTATGGTCCTTGTATCTTCAGCCTTCAGAGCTCCTACGTTGAGCACAATATCTTTGCACCAGCTGAGCAAGCCCCAGAACTATTTTCTGCTGCTGGTATCTGACTTGCCACAGTAGGCAGAGGCAGGTTCAAAGTGAGCCCACAACGTGCAACAGATGCATTCATTTCTCTCCCTATATTCCTTTTACTCCCTTGGACCTCACAAACACATCCTCTTACTCTCTTTTCCTTCCTTTTATTTTACAAACTCATCACGGTCTGCTTTAGAGCACATTCTTTTTTTAAGATTTTAATTTTTTTTAAGTCTTCTCTACACCCAACATGGGGCTGGAGCTCACAACCCCGAGATCAAGAGTCACATGCTCTACAGAGTGAAACAGCCAGGTGCCCCAAGAGCACATTTTTGTAATTTTGTTTCCATCCCGTATTTTCCTGTATGGTAAATACCATTGTTTTGGTGCACTGAAGAAAGGCAGAGATAGTCTTCCTCCTTCCCCTTTAGCCACGCTCTTTGAATTCTGTATTAATAAAATCATTACATTTCTTTTACTAATTAATTATTACTCTGCTACACATAAATTCAGGGAGTTTGATGGCACAAATCTGCCAACCACTTTGGATGTCCCAGAATGGAAACCTCTATATAAATGTCTGCTATGATTTCTATCAGATGAAGATACTTTAAGGGATGTTTTATTGGCCTATTAATAAATGACTGGAGTGGTAAAGATATCTGGCTAGAAGCCCTATTTTTTTTTGCAAGCACAAAAGACGTGGGTTAATGGAGCAATTAAACATACTTTTATACCCCAAGGCTGTAATAATACTGGGGAAAGGTAAGCGAACTACTAAAAAGGCAAGACAACTATAAATACAGAGCAAGAACTAGAAGCGGAACTTCTGCAAAAGTGATAAAGAAATATATGACAGAATTTCAAAGAGTTGGCATTTTACAGGGCACCAAAATTGATATCTTTACATCTTTTCTTGTCACAAGAGGTATCTTGTTTTACTGAGGCAAAAGAAATATAAAGCAGAGAAATAGTCCAACAAAAAAAGCAGACAATAGTGCAGTATCAGGTCATATGGGGGAACAGTGGTCAAAAAGCATTTGAAGGAATGTTAGCAGTTATCTGATTATCAGCTGCTGATACAGTAAGACTGTTCTGAAGGTACAGAAGAGGTGAGAGTTTGTAAACCGAAGTGCAGGTGCTGAGAACACCATCAGTGCAGAGCCAAGTACTGGTCATCTTTGCATCCCTAGCATATTGCACATTTGTGCCATGTAGTGCTTGTTCAGTCACTGGTAATACGCCCATACTAGTGTACCCATACTTGGTGACAATGGTAATAAAGGTGATAGAACGACTGAGTTTACTGGGCAGTTTCTTGACAAAGCTAAGTTGAAGGCTAGAGATCAGTGGAAGATTTACTCATCCTCATGTCAGTATCATGTAGTCCCAGAACTGTCACCTTCTTCTTTGCTTTTCTCCTTTTTCCTACACAGCCTGTTCCCAAGACATCCAGTCTCCCCTCCTATCTGCCACCCTGATGCAGTCTTATGCTTCTACCATCCGGGCTCAGTGCATTTGTTATGATGATCTAACTTCTTAGCTCCTACACCCTGGAAGCTGAGGGTTCCTACAAATAGCTGCCTAACCATAAAAATCTTGTGGCATTAAAAGTTAGCTGAGACCTCAGAGGAACTTGCAAAAATTTCACTTAATTTTTTTCAGCTTTTTCTCTCAGCTGCCTCAATGACTTTTCCGAAGATCTCTATTCTTTACTACTCTCCTTATACTCTCTATTCAAAGTCCATCCTCCACACTACCAGGGACAATTTATCCCCTAATTCATGAGTTCTACTTGGCTTACCCATTATGCATGAACTCTTACCATACTCATCCTCACCAATTACAAACTCTGTGTGTGTGTGTGTGTGTGTGTGTGTGTGTGTAGATCTTGGCCTCAAGTCAGCTGCGGGAGAGTTCTGTATCCAAAAGAAACACAGTTTTTATTTCAAAACCATTGAAGAGTAATGGAAGTCTGTCTTGAAATCCCCAGAGGAAACACTAGCAGGATTATACAAATAGCAAGATGTCCTAAGACTTTCCCAAATGTCCATAATCATTACAGCTACTGTACCAACATCTCTTATGTGTGGTTCTTGAAAAAAAAACAAAAACAAAAACAAAAAACAAATTGCCTGTGGCTTCCTCACCCAGATGATTTCCTCTCCGAGATGAGTAGTCCCATGTCTTTCCTTATGGATCTCAATTTTACTTCTGGAGATCTCTTCCAATTTGTCACAACAAAGGTTCTCTGTGGCAAGTCACAGAGTAAGCAAAAATTCCTTCTTAGAATGGAATGAAAATCATGAGATGCTTTGAGAATTTGTGCTTCTATATCCATGCTTGTCTTCACCTTTTCCCTTCCAGTTGTAGAAAACAATTATGCCAGCTCCTTTCAACTAACTCTGCTATCTACTCCTTGACCACATGCATTTCTGTCTCCAAGATATTATCCATCAGGACTTCTGTCTTCTACCTCTGTAAACAGAATGTATTTTTAAAACTCTTTAAATTCAATAACAAGAAAAAAAAGTTTTAAATTGGGCAAAAGAACTGAACTGATGCTTTCCCAAAGATGTACCAGTAATGACCAATAAGCACACGAAAGGATGCTCAACGTTAATAGTCATCAGGGAAATGCAAATTAAAACTGCTATAAAATATCACTACACACCTATTTGGCTAAGAATAAAAGGACTGACCATATCAAGTGTTGGTGAGGAAAGGGAAGAATTGGAACTCTCATACACTGCAAGTATGGTAACATAAAATGGTACAGTTTGGTAGTTTTTAAAAAATAAACATGTACCTTCTGCATGACCAAACCATTCAACACCTGGATATTTATCCTAGAGAAATGAAAGTGTATATCCAAAGAAGATTTGTCAGAAATGTTCATGGAATCTGTACATATAATAGTCCAAATGTAAATGTCCATTAATAGGTGAGTGGATAAACAAACTGTGATACTCAGCACTACACAAAAAGAAATTAATGACTTTTACTAACTACAGCATGATTAAATCCCACAATATTACACTGAATGAAAGAAGCCAGACCAAAAAGAGAGTATGTAATGTATGAGTCCATTCATATACAATTCTAGAAAATGAAAACTAATCTGTAGCGATAAAAAGCAAATCAGTGGTTGCTTGGGGGTTATAGGGGTTGAAGAACAAGGACAGTAGTGTGTGTGTGTGTGTCACTCCTGTGTTTCTCCCTTATTCTCACACTGTTATCACACTTACAACACTTTTGACACCAGCTATGTGGGTTTTCCACACATCAAGCAATTCTGCAACACTAGCTGGGTGCCCTATATTTCAGTGCAGTTCTGGCACTATCTGGATTTAGCAACAGATCCCAAAGGTTAAGGCTTCAATTCCACAAGACTGCCCCCACTTGGGATGCCAATATCGAGCCCGGGGTGTCACCTGTAATTCTGACCAGTGGGCTATAAATTGGGTTTCTCATGGCCCTCTCTTTGGATTCAGTAATTTTCTAGAATGGCCCACAGAAGTCAAGGAAATGCTTAGTTACATTTACTGGTTTATTATAAAGGATATAATAAAGGATACAGATAGATAGGATACAGCCAGATAAAGAGATGCATAGAGTAAGGTATAATGGGAAAGGATGGAGCTTCCATGCTCTCTCTGGGCCACTCTCCCAACACCTCCATGTGTTCAATCCTAGAAGCTGTCCAAACCCCTTACTATAGGGGTTTTAAGGGAGGCTTCATCATGTAGGCATGATTGACTATTAACTTCATTTTCTGCCCCTCTCCCCTCTCTAGAGAATGCAGATGGAGGGATGCTTAAAGTTCTAAGCTTCTAATTATGACTTGGTCTTTCCAGTGATAAGCCCCCATTGGGGAGCCTACCAAGAGTTGCCTCATTAGAACAAAGGACACTCCTATTACCCAGGACATTCCAAGGGAGCTAGGAGCTCTGTGTGAGGAACCCAGGTCAAAGACCAAATATTAGAACAAAGATGCTCCTCGTGCTTTTATTACTTAGGAAATTGCAAAGTTGAGGTCTCCGTTCCAGGAACCAGGGGCAGAGACCACTATATACATTTTTTTTCTATTATCAGATTAAACACATACATACACACATATATGTCAAAACTTATCAAAACTGCACTTTAATATGTACATTCAATTTAATGTCAGTTATACTTCAGTAAATCTATTAAAACTTTCATACACATGCTTTCCCATTTATTTTTTAACCCATTAAAATTTGATTTCTATCCCTATCACTTTAGAGAAACAGCTTCAATAAGATCTTCATTAATATTTGAATTACTATCTATATCTATACATTTTAAATCCTTATTTTACCAGACCTCTCCAGTGCATTTGACTTCTGACTTCCTGAATTCCTTTAACTCTGCTCACATGTCTCTGGGAGTTTCTGGTCTGTCCTCTGCATATACTCCCTCTTTCTCTTCCAATATCTGAACTGTAACTGTTTCCCAGGATTTCACTGACACATCACCTCAATCTTAACATTATTCCTTAATATTCTCCTGGATTCTCATCGACCCAACTGTCTCAAAGATGCAGGTGACCCACATTTACATTCCCTAGCATGAGACCCACACTAATCTTCAGAATGTTATTTCCAAATGCTTGATGGACATCTCCACTTTCAGTTTCCAAAGGAAAGTGAACACAACAAAGGAAACACTGAAATCATCTTCACTCTTAAACAAAGCCATTCTCCGGAACTAACAGTTTTTTTTTTTTTTTTAAATATCATTGCACACCTATCCCCCAGGAATCACCCTTGAGTTATCCTCTTAAGTCACTTCCTCATCATTTCTTGCTTATGTTAACTGAAACAGCCTCCTAAGAAACCCCTCTGCTTCTAGTCAATTCCCCATCAAGCCCATGCTTGACACAATGGCTGCCATTTTGTTCTTTAGCTGAAAACCCTTCTGTGGTGCTTTTTTAACCACACAGGAAATGCAAACACCTTATCCTGGTAATCAAGACAAAATCTTCAAAGATCTGGCTGTATCTATCTTGTTAGCAAATATCTACACTTAGTTCTGCCTCAAACACTCTGCTCTGCTAATATCAAACAGTTTTTAGTTCTACACACACACCATGCTACATATCGTTACCATGTCACTATTACCATTATCCTTCCTGCCTCAAATGCTCTTTCTTACTCTATTTTTCTGGATAACTGCTGTTTGTCTGCTAAGATTTAGAACAGATTATTCTAAATTACTGAGATTATTTATTTATTTATTTATTTATTTATTTACTTCTTGCTTGCTGACTTATATATCAGAAGACCAAGCTGGTTATAGAATTTTGGAGTTGGTAGAGGAAAAAAAAGGACTGACAACTGAAAAATTAGTTGAAATGTTGGTAAAGACTTAATATCTAAATTCCTTAGAAACAACTTAGAGATATACCAGACTTAAAGGAGGTTAAAAAACTTGAGTCAACTTGAAGGAATAATGTGAGGTGAGTTCTAATGCCAATAGTACTTGTGAATCCTGAAGCCATATGCTTTCACTGAGCTCTGAGAGTTCAGAGATAAGGAATTGACTTCATAGGTCTGTGTACTTTGCATTATCTTTGGTTTGAAGGAAGTTTAATTCTGGCACTCACAAAAAGCAAAGCAACTTTGGGCGCCTGGGTGGCTCAGTCGTTAAGCGTCTGTCTTCGGCTCAGGTCATGATCCCAGGGTCCTGGGATCGAGCCCCGCATCAGGCTCCCTGCTCGGCAGAAGCCTGCTTCTCCCTCTCCCACTCCCCCTGCTTGTGTTCTCTCTCTCACTGTGTCTCTCTCTGTCAAATAAATAAATAAAAATCTTTAAAAAAAAAAAAAAAAAGCAAAGCAACTTTGTATGTAGCCATACAAACGTATTAAAAGATACACTTGTTAAAAAGCATGCCCAGTCTTTTGCAGAAGATACAAAGATGGAGCTAAAAAACAATAAGCTAATTAGGTTTTAAAAGTCAAGTTGCTAAAAAAAAAAAAAAAAAAAAAAAAAAAAAAAGGGCGCCTGGGTGGCTCAGTTGGTTAAGCGACTGCCTTCGGCTCAGGTCATGATCCTGGAGTCCCTGGATCGAGTCCCGCATCGGGCTCCCTGCTCGGCAGGGAGTCTGCTTCTCCCTCTGACCCTCCCCCCTCTCATGTGCTTGCTCTCTCTCATTCTCTCTCTCTCAAATAAATAAATAAAAAATCTTTAAAAAAAAAAAAAAGTCAAGTTGCTAATACACCTGAAACTAATGTAACACTGTATGTTAACTAACTGGAATTAAAATAAAAACTTTAAAAAAATTAAAAATAAATAAAAATAAAATAAGTCAGGTTGCCAGTATCAGTGAAAGCTCTATAGCTTCTGGGAGTCCTAAAAGATGTTTTGCTCTTTCTCAATTAACTTGTGTTCTCATTTATTCATTTTGACTAATTCCACTGTTTTCATATTTTATTGTTAAATTTTGACCAAATTCTGAGAGCATGTAAAATAATAAAACTTACTTTCTACTTATAAGGAACCTACAGTTTAGAAGAGGCAAATGCTTTAGTACCTGCTATTTCCGTATCTTCTCAGCTAAGTTGAATTCAGTCTTAGATCAGGTTTGTTTAGGATACTATAGATAGGTATATATAACAATGTAATCAGCTATATAGATTAATATATTTTATAAAGATAGTGATATAGGTCATGATGTAGATTACAGTAGAATTATAAAAGGGTGAGTAAAATTATCTGAGTCAGAGACTATGTCATGGCTAGAAAGAGGAAATGCTTAAAAATATGTTATACATTAATCTTAAGAGCAAAGGGAAAATGTAGTAGAGATTGTTAATGTTTTTATCTGATATCCACTTTCCCTGTCTTTCTTATTTACAAAACTCCACAATTATATTCTGACAAAGGACCACATTTCATAGCCTCTCTTGCAAATGGAGTTGCCAATGAGATATAAAGGGGCAGATGGATCCTTCTGACCTTACAGTGGCTCTCCCAGGCTAGAGATCATCCCTTTCATCCTTTTCTTACTATGTCCTCCTTTTACTTGCTTCCAGCACAGGCATTATTATAGGAACTCCAGCAGCTGTTGTAGACCATGAAGAGATCTTGACAATCGCTCCGAATTTCTGCTGGAGCACAAAGCTAGAAGGAACATGCCTCCCTGGGGACTGCAGTGTTACCATACTTCTGGATTATTTTTAGGGTGAGCTAAATAAGCCTCCATCTTATCTAATGTTGAGGTTAATTTGAGGTTTTATTTCATATATATCAAATTTAATCCTAAAAGCACCCATATAGGAACAGGATAGCAAGTCCAGGTAAGAGTCAAGAAATTGACCTGATCACTAGAGAGTCAGACACCACTGTCCCTGACAAGCACTGACACACTTCGTTTCCAGCCTCCCCTTTGCAATTATAACTCCTCATTTAAAATGTCCTTAGACTTGTTTAATACATAGCCTTCAAATGCATCTCTCCATTATTGACATCCATAACAATCAAGCCAACTTTTCCATGGAGAACAACTAAAAATTGTAGATCTAAAAAAAAAAAATCAAAGACATTAAACTGCTCTCAATTCCTAGATTCAGGGACCAGGATCTCAAGAAGAAAAAAGCACATTTGGGTGACCCTGATAGAATTCATCACTTTTCTTTTAGAGACATTCCTTTCCCTGAGCCAAGGGACTGATGTTGGTAGACAACCTTGGGAGCTCCCCAGGTGAAATTTGAAACAAGCCTCTTTACAAGAGGACAAGAGAGTCCAAAGAGAGACAGGGCACTCCAGATTGGTAGGTGGCACAGGGATTTACATATGAGGCTTGTCTTGGGCGGCCACAAGCCAGCTGATCTGTGTCCATCTGCCAGAATCTTAAAAGTTTATATAGAGGCCTTCACACGGTTCCATCACATAATACTGTCCTGATGGTCTCAAGCATACTTTATTCACTTAAGACTACAGCCTTGAATTGGCTCCAGCTATGGGAGCATAAAGTTGTGTTTCATTTTGTTTTACTTAAGTACAACTGTCCCATCACCAGAATATTATTTGTAGGCAGAAATCATCACTGTGTGGTTGTGGGGGTGGGGGAGTGATGGAAAACTAAATATGAATCCAACTTCTGCCATCTATTCGCCTCTGTCGCATTTAACAAGACATTTTATCTATGTGAGCCTGCTTTCACCTCTGGAAAATGAGTTTCATCAAGAGATTACAATAACAGAAACAAAAACATTTAATGTATTAAGATGCTACAATAAGTGTCAGGCACAATATCGTCATACTGTTCGCAGAAATGTGCAAAAAACCCGGGGCACCAGACATAAAAACCGGGGTACGGGACAGGTAGAAACACTTTCTTGCAAAAGAGGCTGGCGCTCTTGCAAAGATGGTGCCCGCTAAAAAAAAAAAAAAAAGAAGAAGAAGAAAAATGAAAAACAGGAAAGAAAAAGAATAAAAAAAGAAAAAAGAAAAAAAGGCCCGACGCGTGCTGGCTTTAGGGAGGCAGGAGAGCAAGAAGATGGCGCCCCCCAGCTCCGTCCTAGTGAGTCTGCTAGCGCCGGCTGCTGCTCAGGCCAATGCTTGCCTCAGAGTTACCAAATGAGTCCCTTTCTCATGAAGTCTGGGCACTTCTCAAAAGGGCAGCTTCTGCGCTGGGCCCTGGATGGGCGAGTCTGCATGCGGAGGCTTTATGAGCCGCTCCTCAGTCCGCAACAGCGTCCTGCAGCCCCTGCGTGGGGACCCCGTTGGTCTGCAAAGCCGCATGATTTGGGGGCTCATCCTTCAGGTGCTGGTCTTAAACCTGGGGTACGCCAAGAGAAATACGAACCCTTGGTTCCTCAGGGAGAAGCTTCAAGTTTTGAATTACCTCCCCCTTGTGGGTCTGGGCAAGGGGCTGGCGCTTATGGTGAGACTGAGTCTTTGCCTTTCCTACCTGCGACCGCGTGGTTTCTCTCTCCTTTGCTGACGCGAAGGGGTTGCTCCGCCAGTTTTAAGGCTTTTCTGGGAGGAAATGATTCCGGATGTAACTGAATTCCGTGGTTCTGTGGAAGGAGGTGAGCTTAGGAGCTCCCTGTGTCGCCATCTTGAACTGGACACCCCGGTGCTTATGCTGGAGGGTGGGGTAGGGGGGGATTGCCCGTAGGCAATAATCGGTGGGAACGACTCCTCCAGAGCCTCCTCTTACTCAAGCATTGCAGCCCTGGGTTGGTTGCTGTTAATAGCCGAAAAGGTAGTTTTATATATTATATATTTTGTCCAGATTTTGTAGTTATTTTATGGTAGATGGGTAAGTGTGCTGTTTTGTCCATAACCAAAGGTTTATTTATTTTTTTTAAAGATTTTATTTATTTGGGAGAAAGAGAGGAGCAGAGGGAGAGGGAGAAGCAGGCTCCACGCTGAGCAGGGAGTCCGCAATGGGGCTTGATCCCAGAACTCTGGGATCATGACCTGAGCAGAAGGCACAGGTTTAATCAACTGAGCCCCCCAGGTGCCCCCCAAAGTCTTATTTAATAATTTAATACATGAATAAATCTTATGCTTATCCTCTGTGTGTGTTTTGTTTGTTTATTTTTAAGTAGGCTCCAGACCCAGGTGGGAGTCAAACTCACAACCCTGAGATCAAGAGTCTCATGCTCTGCAGACCGAGCCAGCCAGGCACCCCATCCTATTTTTTTTTTAAAACAAACCTAAAAGGTAAGATTTCAAAATGTATTTTATCTCTAGTTTATCTTTTTTGTTTTAGGTCAACATCTAAAGTAAAAAACACTTTGGATTTGACTTTTAGCATCTTATAAAGAATCACTGCCCCTAAGTTGGTTCATTCTCAAATCTAGTAAGTATCCCTTTTATATTTTCCTCATATATACATGTATATGTATATATGTATATATGTATATTTATCCTCATATATGTATATTTCCTCATATATACACATATATGTATATTTATCAAATTACATATATAATATGTATGTATTTATCATATTTATATTTATCATATATTATGTATATATATATAATTTGATAAATGTGCTGAACAATAGGGCACCAAGCTCAAAATCAAACACTACTCTGAAATAGCATGAATATACTTATCAAGACACTTGGGGAAGCTCTGTCCAAACTGTTAGTTTCAGTTTGTTCAATGTTGATATACAATTTACACTTAACTTGTCCATAAAAATAATGGGAAAGTTAGCTGAAATTGGGAAATGCCACATGTATGAGTTTAATGAAGAGAAAAAAATGAAGCAAGTCTGGTAAAATATTTTCATTAAATTGTAGTTGTTTTGTTTTCAGACTACTGGCAAATTATTTATTTCATGATCTTCTCTAGAATATCGCCAGTAATCCATATGACAATCACTATATAGATAAGAGAATCTACCTTAAAAAAAAAAAAAAACTGGTCTGGGTGTTACAAACAATGAATCATGGAACACTACATCAAAAACTAATGATGTAATGTGTGGTGATTAACATAACAATAAAAAATTTTTAAAAAACTGGAATATTTCTATATGCCCATTCTTCTAGCCCCCTGTATGTTGTTTATGGATTTACCAAATATTATCAAAGCTACTCCCATTCCCACAGGCAAATAGCAATTTTATGTAATGGAAAAGATATTTTAAATTTGAATTTATCTTACTAGCTACGCAATGGGCAATCTACCTACTCCTTTAAATTTCTGTCCTTCTCCTTTATTAAATGAGGGTAAAATACCTTTTTTGAATGTTTGCTTTGAAGATTAGGGAAATATATGAAGGGAACTATTATATTTCCATCTGAGAGGTGTCCAAACAAGATGGCTACTATATATATATATATTTTTTAAGATGGCTACTATATTAATAGTTATTATCATTCCAGTATTCTACACTTGATCTTAGCCAAAAGGCCGAGAAGCGATAATTCATTCCAGTATTCTGCATGTAATTCACCTGAACTTGGATATTTGGATTTAAGTAGCCACGTGGTTTCCCACTAGATTTTTCCTATTGTGACCTTAATTTTCTCTAAGCAATGTCTAGGGTCTTCTCTTCTAAAGATTGTTCTACCTAGAAGAGAGTATGTAGACTCAGAATGGAATTTGTATACTTCTGTTTTTCTTAACACGACTTATTTTCTCAAATAAGAGCTCTTTTCCTGTTTATTTTCTTGCTCCAAATGGATTAACAAAATCATTTTGCCTCTTCTCATATTATAAAAGTTTCATTTCATACTATGCTCTGACTTCTCTTTTTCTCCCCCCCCCCCCACCCAGAGTTACCATTATTGTCTTTGTCCTTCCTTATGGAATTCCCCAGTAATGGTTCCTTACATGATCTTTTAAAAACCTTCAGAGCCCTGTGGAGCAGCCTTGTTGGTATCTCTGCAACTTTGGCATCTTTCCACTTTTTCCTTATTTAGTTAGCTGAAAGTAGTATAGTAAGACATTACTCCTCTCTCCCCACCTCCTTCTTCTCCCTTTTTCTTTCCTTCTTTCTCTCTTTGTAGCTTCTCATTCCTCTTGAATTGCATATAAAATGTAAAAGCCTGGCTAGCAAGGTTGTATCTTTTATCTTCTGATTCAAAAAAAGCGTGTGTGTGCGCGCGCGCGCGCGCGTGCGTCTTTTTAAATGCATGTTTCTCTTTTACTCCTAAGGTGTCAACTTCTGGAGGAGGAAAAGCCAGGTCGTTCTCTCTCTATTACATTGTTCTGCATGAAGAGACTCTAGCAAAAAAAAAAAAAAAAAAAAAAAAAAGCCTCAGGTTGCTTTCTAAGGAAAGGTTCTCAACAGTGTCGTTTATTGTAACTGATCCGGGGTTCTTTCAGCAGTAAGTTGCGCCCAAGAATCCACTTCCTTTCAATCCTTCTAAGCAGTCCAAGCAAAGCAATTTAGAAGAGAACGCAGCGAAACTAACTGACCAACAAAAATCTGCCCTTAAAGTACCGGGGGCACACAAGCTGGGGACACGCGGGGCCTCAGCGAGCCAGCCAGGAGGCCTCGGGGCTCTCCCACAGCCGGGTTCCTTCGCCCCCCGCCAGGCGCGCCAGCAGAGCCCGCACGCGGGAGCCGAGCGGGGCGCCAGCCAGGCAACTGGGCATGCTCAGAAGCCGGGCAGGTTTGGGTCTCCAGCAGGCAGCTTGTGCATTACACCCGTGCTCACAGTCCTGGGAGGAGGAGGAGGAGGAGCGCGGGAGGAAGAAGAGGAGGAGCGGCGAGCAGTAGCCACGACCGCCACCACCAGGCAGAGGAAGAGTTCGTGAGGAGGAAAAGACCCTCCTCCCACTTGGAGCGCCTTGTGTCTGCTTTTGGAAAAAGAGAATACAGGATAAAGGAGGAGAAGGAAAGAAGGGGAAAAAAGTGAGGAGGGAGAGAGGTGGGGGGGGGGGGGGAAAAAAGACGTGAACAGTGAGGGCCGGAGCGTGCAGGGAGCCCGAGGCGCGGGGGCGGCGGTGCCGAGCCAAGAGCGCTGCCGCTTGGGCAGGTGCCGGGCCGCTGCCTGGAGGCGGCATGTGACGCGGCCGCAGCTGCCCGCGGGCGGAGCGCTCTCGGACCCGGGAGCGCACACCGCGGGGCAAGTCGGTGCCATCCGGATCCCACGCTCCTTGTGAGTTCGCCGGCGGCAGCCTCGCTTCTGCAAAGACGCGCAATGAACCGAAGGGCGGCTCCGGGCATGGGCGGGCTGTCCTAGGACACTCGCTCCCTGAGCGCCGAGCAGGAGGCGACTAAGGGACAGCGGACCGGGCGCCCCCCGCGTGTCGGGGAGGCGCGGGCGACCGCCGTGGGACGGTCACCTGGAGCGCAGCGGCCAGGTAAAGACGGTGCTCGCCACCCGGGCGCTGGGCGAAGCGGGTGGCGGTAGCGGCTGATCCTGTTTCTTGCCTGATCGCGTTGCGAAGGGAGGAAAAAGTTTTCGGCCCGGGTAGGAAATGTCTTTGCTTTGGGGAATGCAAAGAGGGTACTGGGGAGGGTGGAGAGAGCTGGTCTGTCGATTCGGGGTGGTGGTGGTGGGAACTTGAACCTAGAGAGAGCGCGATCGTGTGCGGAGTTGGAGCCTGGGACCGAGGGTGGGGAATGCGGGGTCACAGCAAGTGCCGGGAAAATGACGGGAGTTAACAGGAGCGGTGGCCCGGAGAGAGCGGGGGACGCCCCACCCGGCTCTCCTCCGCTTGGATTCTCTGTCTCCGGAATGCCGGATCTGAGGCACGAAGTGTCCGGACCGGAGGAACTACTCGGCTTGGTGTGTGCCTGTGTGCGCGCGCGTGTGTGCTGTGCGTGCGTGGCTTCTCTCATATGATTTCCTACCGCTTTTAAGAAGGCTAAGACAGGCACTCGCCAACCTCGAAACGGGGTGGCTTGTTCGGATTGCATTTCAGGGGGCGAAGAGGCAAATTTGACACTTAGTGTAACACCTGGGCGAAGGTGGGTAGCCCGGGTGCGCATCTTTACTGATCCAGAGAGAGTCTACACTCGCGGAGCGACGGCCGTTGGATTGCACCGGATCTCCTCTCTGGAACCCTCCCCCAGAACAGCCTTCTTACAGCTGGGTTAATTTCTACGTGTTTTTAAACGACGTGGGGGGTGGCAGTTGACTCGAGCAGCAAGATTCACTTGTCTTTTTCGCGCTGTGCGTGTTTTAATTGTGATCCTTTTCGGTGTGCGTGTGTGCAACTCTCCTAGCACGCAGGTTGGAAGTGGTAGAGGAAGCAGGGGTTTGGGAATTGCATCCATATGGACAGATTACAAGAATGGAAACATTCATTGGTCTCCAAGTGTTGTTTGAACCTGTCTGATGGCTGTAAGGGTATGCTTCCCTCGGGCTGTGTTGCGATGTAAAAAGGATGGCTCTTCTTAGGAGGTAAATGTATTTATCCGAGGGTTTATGTTGTTAAGGACACTGGTTATGTCACTGTATGCTTTGCATAGACCTTTCATTTCTCTCTTGGCCTCTGAGTTACAACAAAACAGATAGCCTAATTCCCCATTTGGGGTCTTTCCGGGTTACTGTGTGAAAAATAATCTTTTTTTAAAAAAGTGTATTTGTTGATTATGTAGTCCCAAATAATTTCATATTGTGAGATCATTAAATTGCATGAAACATTCATCACTATTTCCTGTGTTTAAAACAATGCTCCTGTATTTACTTAAGAAAGAGACCCTGCCTAAGAATATATACTTAAGAAAGGGGAGAGCTGAACCTAGAACAAATATGTCCATATAGACAAGACTGTGACAGTCACGTATTAAGGTCTTTCTGTTCCAAATGTGGTGGGAGAGATATGGCGTTGGGTGCACCCTCTTGTTATGGGAGCTGGTATTGCGAAGAATACATAGAATATGTCTGCCTTTCCAGTATGCATTCCACATGACACAGAATTGTGGTTTAGATCATACACTCCTATCACTGAATAGCCTATCTTGAGATTTTGTTTACATGGTTTATCTCAATTAGCTTAATGTATAATTAGCTATCCTTGAGTTAGAAACCATGTTATTTTTAAATGGGTTTCCATATGGAACTATAACTTTATCTTAAATTACTAACTTAAAATTAATTATGTTGCAGGTCTGATTTAGACTGTTTCTATAAGCTGGGTGGGGTGCTATAAGATTGAGTTTAATATGAAAATAGTCATATTGAAATGCCGTTTATTTAAATCACAGCAAATATTTATTCAAATAGACTTGATATTTGAAAAAGAAAATGAGATAAAAAGGTTATGAAAAAATCTTTGACAATGTATACCTTTTGCATGGAAGATCATTGTAAGAGAAAAGTGTAATTTGGGAAAAGGGAAAACGTGTGTGGAATTCGTCAACATATAGAGAAAGAATGAGAGTGTTGTAAGAGTAATTCTGCATTAAACCTACATTTAAACTTATTTAGGAAACTTTAAAGTTTAGAGAAATGTAAGAATGCGCATTATCTTATTTTTCTTTTTGGGGAAAAAAAGGGAAAATAGCACTTCAAAAGTATTATTTATTTCTGAAGATGACTTAGGCATGCTGAGTTCTTGAGGATGCACCCATTTTCTTTTCCTTATAAAGACAAATGATTTACTTTCTTACAGAAAGAAAGTGTATTGTTTAAGCTATGGTGTGTAATAATGTGAATTTTCTTTTAATGGTATTTTAGCTTTTAATTACAGGCAACCTGTTGAAAATGAGCCTGGGGAAAAAAAAAACATAAAATTCACAAAACTAGAATTTCTTGAATCCACACCAGTAAATTTAATAGAAAGAAAATTAAATGATGTAAATAAAAACAAAGTTCCCTTGTGTATTTGCAAATTATAAAGTAATAATTTTGTTCATATTTTTACCTAAAATTTCCTCTACCATTTCCCGAGCCAACGTACTGTTCTTGTCTAACAAAGTTGTTAACATTGGAAGAATTACTTGCCTACTCCTAAATGGCCTGGACACTGTCAGTGTAACTATTAAGAAACTGGGTCTTCTTTGCAATGCAGGGCAGTTTATGTCGAGAACAGCTGTGGTAGAGTGGCACTTCAGATATGAGATGAATGAATTGTGAATCATATGAAGATGGAGTCCCTGATGGGGTATGCAGAGAGATGCATCTGTCCTTCACTTGTGGAACCTAATTTTATGTCCTAATATATTGTGACCCATAGCATTATCCTCACCTTGTGGTTCTGAAGTATTCAGTGAGTAACTGGAAATGTTTTGTTTTATACAATATGTTTGTGAATTTAAAATATGTTTTTCTTGCAGGAGAATATCAAAAAGACATACATGACTCCAATAAAAAAATTAATCAAATGCCTCTACCATGGTTATTTAAAAAAATTAATCAGCATAGTAAATTGTGCCTTATGCTTAATCCTTGAATGTGGTGCTCCCCTAGGTGTGATGGCAGTGAAATGTTCCACAGGACTTTTTACCTGTCAATCTCATTTAGTCCAGTGGAATCCCTATCCTAGTTATCAGTCGTAACAGAACTTTGGGATAGAATTGCAGCCTCAGTGGAAAGTTTTGATTTTAAGGGAGAAAGCTGAAGAGATCATCTAATGAATTGGACAAGAGGCAAAGCCTGTCAAATCGGAAGTTAATTTCTCATGTCTGACGGGCTCTATCTTTTCCATTAAGCAAGTGGTCCCTGTTCAGATCAAATTAAAAGTAGGCTCTCTGAATCCTAAATCAGTAGTCTTGGCCCTTCTTCCTCAACCAGCACTCCACAGAAAGTCTGTACAGGTGCCAAAGGCACCCCCATTCAATTATAACCCCACATTTGCGTCTGGAGGGCTCCCTTAGAATTTTCCATTCCCTAAAAGGTGCACATCCTGGGCAGGGTAGATCTGCATTAGCATTGCCTTCAAACAAGGAAATAAAGACAGTTTTGTTGCAGTGAAGCTGTTGAAAATATTGAATCACAATGGGCCTTACAAGAAAATTGTGTTTACAAGAAAACTGTGTTTCCTCCCCCAGCGTTTCTTCCCCAGCATGCAAGTGGAGGGGACAGTAGTTGCCCTGTGCACGGTGCAGAGTGCTTTTGAGGGTCCGAAGCCATGATGCGTGTGAAAGTGATTTTTGAACAATCTCTAAAGCACTATTAAATGTGGCGCATGATTTAGACCCTTAATATGATTTGACGTGGGGCACAGAGAGCCAGAGTGCAGGTGTCTCTCTGGCTCAGTAGTTGGCTGCCTTGTGTTCCTCTCTGTCCACACGTTTTGGCAGCTTGTAGACTCCCCAGCCTCTGGCAGGCTCTCCCCTGCAGGCTGGCAGTTTTGCTGTCCCACCTGTTGAAACTCCCTGCTCATCCACTCCTGAAGGCCAAGTACTCTGGCTGGCATGCACCTTCTTAGACTTTTCTCTGCCGAGGCTGCAGCTCCCCACGTTGACACAGTCCTGGGATCCACTGGTGGTGACAGCAAGCCAACAGAAGGGATATTTAAGCTACTGCCATCTTCTTCTCACTGATCGTGCCATCTCATCCCAAAGCTGGCTGGAATATGAACACTTTGAGGAGAAACAATGATGGGAAAAAATGGAAGGACTTTGAGCGATGACCTTGGCAGTGAGCCTCACCCTTGCCAAGAACTTCTCTCCAGGAGCAAGACTACATTCTTTCTCTTCTCAGTCTCTGATGCAACCCCAACGTGGACGAACCCCCTGGGCCTAAGGCACAGCCACCCTCCTGACAGTGTATTATTCCCGCCTGGAGACCTGTGCTGCCAAGTTCCACTTGACAAATAAAGTCTCCTTGTGTGTCATTGTTGGCAGGATCAAATCTCAGTTCTCCACACTCCTCCTGGCCACTGTAATTTGAGTTGCTGACTATCCACTACAGAATTAATTCTTCATTAGGTCATTTGTTCTAGCCTAGCCCTAGCTTATTTCCTGTCCCCAGTGTTCCCTTGAAATCTGGCACACCAGCTGAGCCATGACATATTCTACCTTCAGTCACCTCTACTGCAGGAAATAGTGTTAGTATAGACCTCCTGGGTCAGGCAGGATATCCTCCAACTACTGCTGTTCAGATAAAATTCAGGTATGATTAAGCCAAAGTAAAATATTACCAGCCTGTTTCAGAGAGGATGGGGCTACCAGATGTCTACTGCAGAGGACCATGCATTTATGGTTGTGAGGTGTTCTTCTGCTAAAGCCTTCTATTTTATCACAGGTAGCTATGGCCCCAAGAATTAGATTCATACCAGAATATCCTACCAATGAGCTTTAGGAAAACGGATCCACTGACAGCCTTTGTCCATTTTTTCTTTTTTAACTTATCACTTTGGAGCCGGTTCCCCTGGAATTGCCCAGGGGACCCAGTCTGGAGAGAAACCCAGTTACTGCTCAGCTAAGAACCACTTCTTGCCCACAGCCGTTTGGAGTTTCATCTAGACAGCTCTTATTTCCCATGGATCCCAATCCAGTTGTATTTGGCAGACTCCAAGAATCCATACAAATTTCAAATATTGCTGGGTTCTATGCGTCTATGTATCTATCTATATCTATGTGAATTCACTGAGAAGTGTTCATTGAACACAGTAATTTTTTTGTGATTTTCAGTTTTTTTTTTTAACTTCATAGTAGTCTAAATGCACAATTTCTCTCATGTGGAGATCCCTCAAATTGTCTGCATTGAAAAGAAGTTCTCATACATAAAATGGATGAGGAGATTCTCCTGTCTTGTTTGCTGTGATTCCTCACATGATAATAACACATTGCTATGTACATGATCTTGTGGGAAGGGAGACATTTGGGAAAACTGGAATTGCCACAATAGTCCTTCATATCGAGTCCTCCTTTCTGCCTTCCTTACCCCAAAATCCCCAGCCAACCTTTTTCAACTTTCCTTGAGTGCAGCTATCCTTCTGCTTTTCTTGTGATAAATTATTTTAAGCTCTTTAGTTCATTTAATTGTGAAAAACTGAAAATTTAAGCGACTACAAGCCATATGGATGTCCTTCCTCCAAATTCCGGTTGTACAATCTTTAAGAGTAAATGTGACAGTCAAGGATAACCCAGGTTGTATTTATGAAGTTAACTTCATCAGAGTATAACTAAATTTTAATTTACTTGCCTGAGTAGAATGAGTCTATCCATCTGCCTGCCTTTCTTTCTATCTATCTATCTATCTATCTATCTATCTATCTATCTATCTATCTATCATTATCTACTGTCTCTCTGTGTCTGTGTATCCATCTCTCCTTTTCACTTACACATGTGAGTGTATATTTCTGTGGTAAATCTCCCCGACAGTGTTCAGTGTTACCTAATGTGCCAGGAACCACAGACATCCTTTTTTGGATTCACAAGAGAGTGAACCACAGCTGTGCCTTCCAGGAGCTTATGATCTGCATGAGTTGAGAGCAGCTCCAGAAATCTAAGACTTGGAAGGTGGTGTTAAGTGCCGCATTGATTTCCCATGGCTTAAAACAGAAGAAATATATTCTCTCCTAATTCTGGAGCCTGGAAGTCTGAAATCAAAGTGTGGGCAGGTGCACAATTCCTCCCAAGACTCCTGAGGAGAGTCCTTCCTTGTCATCTGCAGCTTCCGATCACAGTCTACATTCCTTGACTTGTGCCGCCTCTAGTCTCTGCCTCTGTGGTCACATTGCCTCCTCTTTTTCTGTCTGTGTGTCGCCTTCTCTGTGTGCTCGTCTTATAAGAATACATGTGATTCCAGGATAAGCTCCTCCTTCCAAAAGCCTTAACTATCACATCTTTTACCATATAAGGTAATATTTGCAGGTTTTGGGAATTAGGACGTGGACATATATTTTAAGAGGCCACCGTTCAGCCAGCTACAAATGTCATCGATGAACAACATTCTACTTTATGATTCCCCATTGAACTGTGTGGTCTGTAGGCTTTGAGAAATTAATGCTCGCAAGGCAGCCTATTCCTTTTTCAGAGAGCAGTGAGAAGCAGATCCTCCTTACATTGAGCCAAAAATCTAATTCTTACTGTGCTTGTTTGCCCTCCTAATAATTCTGAGAATTATGAAGAAAATACTTCTGATCTTTCTTCTAGAAGAAAATCCTTAAAGTTCAACAGTTTAATTCAACCTGGTCTTTTATGCCCCTTTGAAATTTTCACCTTTATTCTTAATCTTTTTATTTGCACTGGATGCCTAAGATCCAACCCTCCCCCCCCACACACACACCCAATTTCACTACCCTCTGACCCTAACCTTTGGCTCTCTGACTTTCATCCTCACCAGGTTCACAAAAGCCACTCTGCCAAAAGTCACCTGTGACCTCTTAGTCACAAAACAAGTAGTCCTTCCCCAGGTGTCCCCTTTACTCTCTTAGCAACACCTTCCCCCTCCCCTTATTTTCAAAGCCTCATGCTTCCCTGGCTCTCCTCCCCTGGGGCTCTTCTGCCTCCTCCCAGCTTCCCCACCTCATCTCCTGAGCAGCTCAAGGCTAACAATTTCTCCTCAGTTGACCCCCATGCCTTTCTCACCCCCTCCTCCTTTTGTAAGTGCGTTTAGTTTTATGCCTTCCAGTGTCCTCAGTGTGGATCACACCCATTTCATGATCTCCAGGCCCGGCTTGGCTTCTGGAAGGAGCATTTCCATGAGCTGGCTGGACCGCACAGCCTTCATCTGTTTCCTCCTCATCTTGCTCTCCTGGGGTTTCCTATTTCTATGAATAGCATGACCGACCATCCTACAGCTCAACATTTCTGAGTAATCTTGATTTATTCTCTTCCACTGCCTCCCACATTTAGTCAGATGCCAAATTGTAATAATTCAACCAAGTAATAGCTCAAACCTCTTGGCTTCTTTTCTTTCCTCTTACCAGCACCTTGATTTATTGCTTTTCCAACTTTAGTGTGCATTCAGATCACATAGAGAACTTGGTAAAAGGCAGACTGTGAATCAGGAGGTCTGGGCTGAGGCCTGAGAATCTGCATTTCTAACAAGCCCAGGTGATGGGGATGCTGATGTGAGTCCTGCCTTCTGTACACCTTTCTCACATGGTCTCTGAGCTTTCCAGATGATTTCACTGACTATGCCCTCTTCTTCTAATCCATTTGATACAGATCACTTTTATTGAAGACCTAATCTGGTCATTTTTTTCTCCTCTTCTCAGAAAACTTCTTTGATGTCCCCTTCTATTATTACTGAATGACAATTAAATCTATTACATCAGCATTCAACTAGCATTTGACTTGTTCCGTAGCTTGGATTTACATTTTAAATTCAATTCCAAGTCTCAAGGTCACCTTTCACTTTACCCTTAGCGCTTGCTGTTCTGTGTATGCTCTGCCATTTTCATGACTTTCATGTGTTCTTATGCTGCATAGAATGCCCTTTCTTCCACATCCTCATGGGCCCAGATTTTAGCAATTTGTCAAGGACTGCTTGAACTGACATTTCTTACTATGAATTCATCTTTTAGTACTTTATCAGATTCTCAGTTTCATCACTGGTCACATTTACTCTTGTGTGTGTGTAAATTATTTCAAACACTGGAGTGTGAAGTCCTTGAAGATGCTATGTCTCATTTGTCCTTGATTGCCCTAAAGGGCCCTATCCGGAGTCTTCCTGTAAATGCTCAGTATACTCATCAACATATAAAATATGTAATTATAGTGTATCGGCTGCTTTCTTGTTATGAAAGTAATAGAGGTTATACTAAAAAGCAAACATTACAACAATATATGTGATGTCAAAAGTAAAAGTCTGTCATGACCAAGTGCCCCATAAGAAAACTACGGTTAACAATTTGATGCATGAACCTCTGAAACTTTTTTAAAGTAAGCTCTATACCCAGTGTGGGGCTTGGACTCATGACCCCGAGGTCAAGAGTCACATGCTCTCCTGACTAAGCCAGCCAGGCACTCCAGTCCTCTGATATTTTCCTATATACATCCTCTCATCTACTTTATACAAAACTGAGATAATAATAGATGTTTGTGACCTGACTTTAAATGTAAATCTACCTCCCTATTTTTTAAAATCTGCAACGTAGTCCATAAGATCTACTGATTTCATGGCATAAAAATCAATCCACTTAAAATGGTCCAGCAGTATGGAAATACATTTGCTTTGAAATTCTGATCAGTTAAGCGTGTTTAAATTCAGCACTTTCTCTGCCCCCAGGATTAGACATTTTGGAGTTATAAGAGTAAGACATAATACTGCCCCAGTAGGCACAAGTTATTCTCATACCTTCAGGCTAATGTTGGCCGGTGGACTGGTGGAGAAACAATGGTCACTCATGTTTGATGCCAGATTACGATCATCATGTTTGATGACAAGTACTTTTGGATAGCTGAATTTTATATTGAAATTTAAACTTACTTTAAATCTGTTAAGAGCAGATGATTCATTTTGAATTCTGAATGTGGACAATATTTGTTTATCTAACATACATGTATATACGTATATTAGTTTTTGTTTCATGAATGAATCTAAGATCCAGAAAATCTTTAACAAAGATCTAACAAAATAATTTTGTATATTTAACAAAACTGCAAATTAGGGAGAAGTGCCAAGAGAAAACAAAAGGTCATATGTACTGTGTCTTAGAGTGTCAGTAAGTGAATGCACAGTATAAGGTATTTGTTGAGAAGAAAATTCTTCTAGAACTCAAAATCAAAATTCCTCTAAGAGTTTTGGAGAGACAACTCTTAATAAAGATGAATGCTACTACTACCATATTCCTCAATTTTTGAAGAATCAGTTTTGGGGTAGAATTCTGGAAGGTCATTTGCCTGGGTAGCGGGAGGGGTGGAGTCCGCTTGGGGAACCTCCAGTTGTCAGTGAAGCTGGTTTTGTCTCGTGAAGAAAAAACCTGGAAGGAGAATGGCAGGCAAGAAGTGGTTAACGCTTGTAGATGAATGAGACACCTGTGGTCCAAGTTAGTGAAATTATATGGAGGACATTTCTACATCTTAAGTCATATTTGAGGAAACCGAGGTCTCTCAATTATGCAATTCAATCCTCGGCTCTCATTATGCATTTGTTGTTGAGTGAATTCTCTCTTATTACTCCTTTTGGGGAGGAAAATTAAATATGAGTGTTAGCAGTTTTCAGTGTATCTTGATAATGACAAAATAGTTTATATATTAATAAACAGTAAGCAGTTCTTGATGAGTATCATACAGAACGTAATGGACTTTTCCTTGCCCGGAGGGTTGTCTGTGTAGATACATGGTTACACTGGTGACCCTAACATTTTGAGAGGCACAGTCCTTTCGGATAACAGCCTCCAAATATGGCTCCTCTCACCAACTAATGCTAATTGTACTTCTGAAGTGGTCATTATTGGTTGATCATCATAAGTAGCCAGTCTCCTGAGGGATTCTTGTAACCACCAGAAACATTTAGAAATGGTGATGTTGGGGCACCTGGGTGGCTCAGATGGTTAAGCGTCTGCCTTCAACTCAGGTCATGATCCCAGGGGCTTGGGATCGAGCCCCGCATCGGGCTTCCTGCTCCGCAGGGAGTCTGCTTCTCCCCCTCCCTCTGCTTCTCCCCCTGTTATATTCCATAGATTTCATGCTTTAAATATGACCATTCCCTGGCATTTAGTTTGTCTTTTGTTTTTTGTTTGGCATTTTGCTCATGCTCTCTCTCTCTCTCTCTGTATCTCTGTGTCTTGAATGAAAAAATACAAAAATCTTAAAAAAAAAAAAAGAAATGGTGATGTTTCAGGACGCTTGGGTGTCTCTGTCGGTTAAATGTCTACCTTCAGCTCAGGTCATGATCTCGGGGTTCAGGGATGGAGCCCCTGCTCCCTGCTCAGTGGGGAGTCTGCTTGTCCCTCTGCCCCTTCCTTCCCCCAGCTTATACAGCTCAATGCTCTCCCTCTCAAATAAATAGAAGAAGAATTAATACCCAATAAAAGATGATTGGTAAAAAAATAAAAATTAATAGTGATGTATCTAAAGCCATACAAAGCCCAAGATCAAGTGCACCAGAATCATCTGGGGTGTTTGTTAGAAATGCAGTCTTGGGGATTGAAACCAGACCAGCTGAATCAGAATAGGGTCAGGTTCTGTCAGTCTGCATTTTAAATAAATATCTCGAACGATACTTCTGCTTACTAAATTTTAAGACTCACTAATTGAAGATTAACAGTGAGAGAGAGAGAGAGACAGAGATAGAGATCGAGTGAGAAACATTTTCTGTTTTTTTCTGAGTAGCCGGGTTGGCAAGGGGTACATTATCTTAGGCTGTTCTCTCTGGTAAGATGAGTCATATTCAATTTAGGGTGTTTCTCCGGCTTTGAGGAAGGGTGGAGTGCTCTTTTCCACTGGAACTTAAACACAATCGAGCAAGGACTGAGATCTCAGGTGTAGAAATAAGATGAAACTCTTTCCATCAAATATACTTCATTGTATCTAAATATATTGTTTTTTTAATATGGATATGTGTTCATAGGTGGTATTAAAATAGAAGTTCTTATCTCAAATATAGGCAGTCCTCAATGATTTTTTCTTTGTTTCTTGATTATATTATGTAGCTATGATGAGCAGACCATATTTTTTGCATGTGTGTGTTGCTATATTTAAGGATTACCTTTCTGAGCAAGTGTATCACATATATTATTGATATGAAGAACATAGTGTCAGGAAAGTGAGACAGAATAGTCTAGAACTGCTGTGTATGTGCATAATAATTCAGTTATTATGAATATTCATAAAAATCGGCATAGATTAGTTCTGCTCATTGATTTAAGGGTGTTCTATATAGATCTAGAAATAAGTTCTAAAAAGCATGGATAATACAATTAATAGTATTTCACAAATTTAAAGTATTATATTAATTTTTAAGAGAATTAAACAAAATTATCAGTCACTCTGTTCTTTAGAGTTTTAGAAATTCCTATGGTAGGCAACCCATAGTCTGGTCTGTTCCTCTGCTGGCCATTGGTCAGTTCCTTAAATTTACTAAGTTCCTGAATTGTTTCAGTCACTATTCTAGGTGCTAGAGCTAAAGGGATGAATAAACAGGGCAACATGCTGCCTTCAAGGAACTTCTATCTTTGTGAAAATCCGTAGGAGCTAGAATACTATTCCCAAGGGGTTCTAAACAAGCCTCCCCTAACTTGGTGTCAAGATCAGAGAGATATGGGTATTAGAACAGAATGGCCAGTTAGATATGTGACCTTCCTCTGCTTTACTTTTCCCCTACCTTTTTTTAAGGTTTTTTTTTTTTTCCCCCTACCTTTTAAAGTTAGGGCTTAGATTGAATTTTTCTCAAAAAAACATTGAGTGTTTTCTAGAAAAACTAGGCTGCTGATACTGATTTTTGCCACTAGATGGCAGACATCTGCATTTGTGTGTCCAATGAATGGGTCAAGTCTTGAAAGATTAAAATGAGGTTCAAAATGAGCCACTTGACATGAGGAAGTGTTGTTAGTTCTGCATGAGTGAGAGGTAAGGGTTGCTGTTATATTCCATAGATTTCATGCTTTAAATATGACCATTCCCTGGCATTTAGTTTGTCTTTTGTTTTTTGTTTGGCATTTAGTTTTTAATGTGGCTGCCTGCTCTGTTTCCTTTTAAACACAGGACAACCTATTTTTGAAATCCTTTTTGAAAGTCACATATATTGCTGAAGTTATGATGTAAGATACTGCATTATAGTATCTTATAATTATAATATCTTATAATATCTACATTATAAGATATGAGATATGATATTCGCTAGAATAGAAATTCTCTACCATACTTTAACCAGGGTTCCCTTTGTATAAATTTAAAAAAAGTTAAAATAGACTTTGCAAGTTGAGACCTAGATGAACACACTTGGTGGATCTAGGGAATGTGCTACGATTCCAGATGTGTGAGAAACAAAGTTTTTTTGTTTTTGTTTTGTTTTTGTTTTGTTTTTTGTGGTGACAGAAGGAACAAAGATACTAGAAACTCAGCCTGACTACTTCATTTGATCTACCATTGGCTGCAGGAATCCACAGAAAATGAAACATGAACAGAAGTTGTATCAGGCAACTCTTATGTATAAACCAAGGTTAACATTACCATTACAGAGTGGAAAGTTGGCTCAGACCTTGCTAATGAAGATCCCACCTATTTATCCTCTTTTCAACACAGAAATAACTAACCGAAGCATGAGATTCGGCATGTCTTTTGGAAGACTGAGGGTGGCATCTTGTTTGTTTTCCAAGTGCAAACCAGACCAACCTATAAAGAAGGAGTACTTACAGACTCTTTAAAATTTTAAAAAGCTCACACCAGCTATAGATGCTGCCTTTGATGTCCTAAGCAGCCTGGACATGATTGTTTTAGGGCACTAGGTTCAGACAGGTCTATAAAAATTTGTGGCAAAGTCTTGCCCCGAGATATGTGTTTATAATCTACAAAAATGTTAATTTGTAAAATAGAGTTATAGGAGCCAAGTTGTTCTTGGGATTCAAAGGGTTGAGAAGCCAAATCTTTCTGGAGGGATTCCAGGAACTTCTTAGTTGCAGGAATTTCACTTGAGAGATACTTTAAAGGACCAGTAAGATTTAAAGAGATGGAAATGCAAGGCATGCTAACCAAGCAAAACTTACCTTACATGTGGAGACTCTGCTATTTTTTTTCTGTACCAGGAACATTCCACCTCTGAGTCTTTGCATGTACTATTCTATCTGTCTGGAACACTCTCTAGAAATTAGTACAGCTTGCTTCTTCGCTTACTTTAGGTCTTCCTCTGGTATCACCTGATCAAGCATGCTGTGACCACCTCATCTGAAATGGCATGCACTCTCTTCCAGTATTCACCATCTCAATCTACCGTCTTTCTCTTCATAGCATTTATCACCATCTGACATCATGTGTATTTACCTTTTCATTTATTGTCTGCTTATAATCACTGCAATATGAGATCTCTGAGACCAAGAACTTGATCTTTTTTTTAAGATTTTATTTATTTATTTGAGAGAGTGAGCAAGAGAGAGAGCACGAGCAGGGGAAGGAGCAGTGGGAGAGGGAGAAGCAGACTACCCACTGAGCAGGGAGCCCGATGTGGGGCTTGATCCCAGGACTCCGGGATCATGACCTGAGCTGAAGGAAGACGTGTAACCGACTGAGCTACCCAGGAACCCCAGATCCTTTTTTTTTTTAATCTCTAAATCTCCAGTTCCTAGAACAATGCCTGGCCCACAGTAGGCTCACAACAAACACTGACTGAATAAATGAATATTAAGTGCCACTTTTGTGTTTCTTATTGCAGAAACAAAACCTGACAAACCCACCACATATTGTCCTTTTGACCATGGCCTTTTCTTTTGTACACCCGTATTAAAATCATCACTAATAGCATCATTTACAGTGAACTGCAGGATTCTAGACTGGAAAAACAATGAAATAAACTAGCACATTCACTCACGTTTACTTGAGTATGCCTAGCCTCATTTCCAATAATGCTATTTTCCCCTATTTTCCTATTACAATTACATAAGAGAGAAGCAACTTGCCACCTTCTAATTTTCAAAAATTCTATTTTCATAAATGCTCATTTACTTAATTATAATAAGCATATGCATTAAAAAGGAAGGCAAGAAATTTCTTAGGTTATAAAATGGAAGGGGAAGACGAAATAGGACTTTTCTGAATTTGTACATTACATTAGGAATCAACAGGGAATGCCTACTATATGTAAACTATGCAAAATGTGACAGATAATCAAGAGTATGTTGGCCTGGGATGCTCTTGATATGCCACAAGATCCTTAATTTTCTGCATTACTTGGCTAATATGATTTCCAACGGTTTGGTTATTCTGAGGCTCTTTAAAATACATTAAGTATTGTACTTTATTAGGTTTTTTGCAACAAAATCTAGATCTCGAAATATTGCTAAACATACTTGAAGATAATGTATTCTATTTTTTATTCCTCAGATAGTTTTTGAGCAGTTGCTTATGCCGGGATGCTGCTCTAGGTTGGAGAAAGAGTGCTAGAGAAAGAAGACAGGGTCTTGCCCTCATAGAGCTTGAGGCTTAAGTGGATCAACTAATTTTTCTTGCTATTAAGAAGTAGCTTTAAAAAATATTATAATAAGTAGTCTGGTTTGAAGGGTGCTGATCCATGGGCATAATAGGGAGAAGATCAGCGTTTCTAATACTGTAAATTTTCTCTGATGATGGTTGGATAGAAGGCACTCACTGGAGACTCTGTTTCTGTGGACCTGCAGATCCAAACGCACACACACTCAAGTGTATGAATTGTTTCAGCAGCACCAAGAACTCAGTGGGGCCTGAATTTTTCCCATTTTTCAGGTCTTGAAACCATAGGTGTAGATGAAAACCTTTGTCTGGGCGCTGAGTCAAAGTGGGAAACAATGCTTGTACAGGTAAGGTTTTGAAGCAGGTAATTTGGGAAGTTAGGAAAATATTTTACTGGGATCACATAGAAGCCATTGTCCAATAGATTTTGGAGTTGTCACAAGCTTGACTTACTGGTCTCTAAAAGGCAACAAGATGCTTGGGATTGGTATCAAGAAATTCACTGAATAGAGAATATCTTTTGTTAAAACAAGCTCATTGATCTAGATACTAGAGCAGTTTTGATTTGAGGGTATTTACTGCTCTAACATTTTAAAGAATGTTTTGATGTGTGTTATTATGTTAGGTGGCTGGTATTAATCTCAAATATGTTTTTTAACCACAAAATCCTCTTGTGCTCCCAGAATTGTAAGGTCCTTCTCAATTTCTACCAATTTCCATTCCAAAGTTCTCCAACCATTCTTTTTCTGTTAATTTTCTTTTAATTCAATGTTTCTCTTCTGGATTTTCTTCATTATCACCCCCCTAAGGAGCCTTTTCAATGTTTGTTTGGTTTTGTGTTTTGGGGGGGTTTCTTTGGTCCTAATATCCTCTCTAATCCATGAAAATTTAATACCATACATCTGCTATAAATCTGTCTATAAAATGTGGCCATTCAGCAAGTTGGAAATCATTGCAATCTCTACTACTTTTATCTGCCCTGTAAGAACCCATTTTTACCCCCAGGGGGTAATATCACCAGCACAGAATGCGTACCGTCATCATTTACAAGGACAGGCTCGAGGCAGAAGTGATTTTATGGCCCCTCACGCTTCCTGCGCCTTTAGTCCCCTTTGTCGTTGCCCAGAAGCTCTGTACCTTTTGAGTGATTCCCTCATGTCAGCAGTCAGCATCTCTCCTCCACCATCTCTTCGTTGGAATCCTCTGATCCTCCAGGACTGGTTCTAGAATTGACTCAGCTGCTATCCCTAAGGAAGGATTTCCAGTAACACGTCTCCTCCACTCTTGCCCCTTAACACTGGGTCTCTGAGCAGTCAAGAAGATCAATATGTTTTTCAGAGGCAAAATAAGAAAATCCAAGCACGATTTCATTTATCTTCTAGCTTCTTGCTGCCTTTTTTGTCAGCCCCATGGCTGCGGGTGTCCTTAAACTTGCTTTGACCCGACTGGCAAATCTGCCTGTTCTCACTTCCAAAGTACAGTTGAGATAAAGGACAGCCTAGATATAGCCACTGTTTTGTTTTTTTATACGATTTACACAGTTGTTGCATTCCTATGTCATCAAAGAGTTTTGAAGTTTTGTAATATCTCAGTCCTTTAGAAAGTCTCACGGTTCCCAAGGCTGTGATAAAATTATAGCAGTCCTCAGCACCCCATGCCTCCCAGCTTCCCACTCTTGAGAGGCAAGCATTTTCCACTCTTCAGGCTCTTGTTGTTGTTGTTGTTATTTACTTCCATATTTCTAAATATCATGCTTGGACTACCATGTCTTGCTTTTTGTCTTTTAGAATTTACTTCCTACTATTGGAAATGTCTTTCCTTATACTCCTGAGAGAATCACATTAAAATTTTGGTTGTGTTAGTACTTGATATTAACATGTTTTGACTATGTAAATTTTACTCACTACTGTGAACCATTTGGTGAACTATGATATTTTCTCTTTTTGTATTTTTTTTGTTTTCTCAGAATTAATACTTGTCTCAAGTTCTCCCTTCTTCTCTCTCTTTTCCTTCCTTCCTCCCTACCTCCCTCCCTCCCTCCCTTCCTCCCTCCCTCCCTTCCTTTCTGTCCTCTTCCATCTACTCAGGAGTCTTCCAGAGCTGGTTGCTCTCTAGACCTACCATATATCTCTACTCTTAGGGATTTCCCTCACTGTCCTCCCTGCACTGTCCCTTTTCTTCAGAGTGCCACAATTTTATCATCTGTAGCATGAGAAGGATAATTACTATACTTGCCTCTTCTGGTTATCAGGAAGATTAAATGAGTATATGTGTAAGCACTTAGTAGAACTTGCACGTCGTATGCACCCCAAAAAGACAATAACTGCTATTTTTGCTGTCATATATACTGTTTTATTGTTACTTTTCTATTATTATCTTACCTGTCTCATCGCATAGTTTCTATGAGATGATATGAGTAGAGCAGGAGATTACTGGGGAATAAGTTAAGAGCATTGTGGAGTGATTATATAATCATAATTATTATAGTTATTTAAGGATCCACCATCCTGTAGACTTCTTTCAAGGATAAATCAGAGCAGATACCATCTGGAGGAGAGAGGGATGGTTCTTCTCAGTCTAGCTGAGGGTTGCTGATTGGCTACTGCTGGCCATACCTCCCTATACTCTGGCCCATTTTCTGTGAAGGTTGGAAGGGAACCATAATCTGAATTTCAATCAAATGGTGGTGTCTTCTGATAGTCTTCTACATTTTTGTGAACTTCAGTCAACATACTTTAACATTAATATGAACGCAACTGTAGAACATAAAAGCGTGAATGGCTGTGTTGAAATAGAGAACTCACTTGTACAGGCTATTTAGTTAATTCGTCAAATGGAAAGACTCAAAATCAAGTGGATTTAGATGTTACTTTGCAGTTAGAGTGGTTTTGGGGTGTAGCGGATACCCACCCACACACACACACACACAAATAGACACACACACTTCTTTAAAGTAAAGAAGTAGATGTCAGCTTGTTTTCTATTGTGATTATTTCCATTGCAAATATTTGCTTTGGTGGTTTTAAATCATATTAATGATATCAGAATAATATAAACCCAAGGCAGGGAACTGTTTGTTGAAAAGAAACAAGGGTTCTTGACAAAAGGAATTTGAGTTTCAGACTTGCCTAGGACCTTGTCATTTGTGAAACTTCTGTGGTCATTTGGTAAGCAATCCTCATGTTTGCCATTTACAAACAGGTGGTGTCTCTGCAGCTGAAAATCCAAATGTGTCTGAGTGAATACTGGGGCACTGGCCCGCCTCATCACTATTATGCTCTTTGTTCCATCTAATCTTTGGCTTCTTTTAGACTCACAACTAATTCTGTATTGAACACACTTGTTTTGGTGACAGCTGAATACTTGTCTTTGACATACATCAAAAGAAGAATTCCACAATGAGTCACACAAGTGGCTTACCTTTTTTAAAATGTTTTCCCCCTTTCCTCACTTAGATTTTAATAAACCTAAGTAATTTTTAATATTCATGTGGGTTGCATCTACCTAAGGCAGCTGTTTATAGCAGTTTGAGTTATTTGGACACACTTTCCATGTTGCCTGTGCTGTGTGACACTCAACAAACATCAGCCTCAACTTATGTTTGCTGCAAAGCAGGTAGTAAAAAATCTGGAACAGAACAAAATCATTCAAATCAGATAACATACTTTTCAGAAAAATGGACTAGCATAGATAGCATGCCTAATTTCGTGTATTTTCCTAAATTCAATTCAGCTGAGAACAAGGAGGATTATTTCAATATATAGAGTAGAAATTGAATAGGCTCTATATGAATATGGAGTAGAATTAAATAGAAAATTTATTTTATGATCAGTTTCTTGGGAGCTTCTGCCCCTGTGGAACAAAGGGCTAATAGTGGAAATGCTGGTAGGTATAGGAAACCAGTTTGACCCTTTCACACAGAATGATTCACTGACAATAATATAAATATTAATGTTTACAGAAAAGGCTGTGTGCTTGCTCTCTGTTAGAACAGTGCTAAGTATTTTCTTTGTATTACCTCATTTATCCTTAAAACAGTACTACAAAGTAGGTATCCTCTCCGATTAATAGGTGAATATAACAAACCACACATACATTTAATAACTTGTCCAAACCAGGTTTCAAACAAACTAGAGTCTGACGCTGGTTTTCGTTAGAGGTGTTTGCAATCTCTGGATGAAAACATGAATCCTACAGACTGATACAAAGAAAAAATTGGAAACTAATTTAGTGGTCTTATGTAAATAATGCACCATTGCTATAAAAGATGACAAACAGAAATCCTCAATTTCTATATGTGGTTTAGATTTTCCAAACAGATAAAAATTAAGGGAAGAAGAGCAGACTTTTCAAATATGGACATGTGCTAATGAGAATGCCATGGTGCTTAGCTTCTTTGATTATCAGTTGTCTTGAGAGAAATAAAAGGCTCTTCATGAACAGAATTAAGTATTCTGGGGAAACCACACTTGATCTGAATTTCACAATCTACCTTAAGGAAATAAAATCATAAAGACTATTCTTCATATGATCATATGTCTTCAACGATCGTAGGTTGGTTTTTGTTACATGATAGTTTAGTTTTGTAGACTAATTTTTTTTATCTCGTCCTATCATTCATTTTCCCCTGAAGTTTAAATTCAAACAAATGACAATATGTTGTTAGGGCAGGAACTAACGGTTGACGTATGTAGGAAAATAGAGGAATTTCCCCCTTCACAAAAGAGAGACATTCTCTGTAGTACAAAATTGTTGTCCTCTGGGGTAAGGAGTAGAACCTCTGCTGGACATTTCATTCACTTCCTTTGAATCTTATTGTTTTGAAGGACAAATGCTCAGGAATGGGAACTAGAATGAAATGTATTTGTATCTTCTTTCTAATGAAAACACATCCATCTGTACTAATGACTATGAGGCATCGGTCACAGTTGTGATCTATGTGTTCTTTTTGTTGCCAATTAATATTTTCCTTCTTTTCAGAAAATGATTTCATGGATTTCTAGTTTGTAAGTCAAGACAAGGGTGGGGGGAGTTTAAAATAAAGAAGTGTAAGATTTAACAAGGAATATGCCCTTACCTTTCAGACTCATTCCAGGGTTGGTAGGCGAGGAGAGGTTCTGGAAGGGTTTATATGTACTCTTCGTCCTCTCCCATGGATACGATTTGGCAGCCCAGCTTGTTGCCAGTTAATAAGCTGCTTTAACTCTCCCGTTAGAAAGGAGGATGTGTAGTTGGGGAATATGAGGAGCTGGGTCACACCATTGTTGATAAAGAAGGAGGAGGGAGAAACCAGTAAGAAGGAAAGTGGTTGCTGAAATTGTTTTTGCAATTCATGGAGCAAGAGTATGGCACAAGGGGATAACTTATAATATTATGGGAATTCAGGGGGTTCATTTGTAGGATGAAAACAAGGTCTGCGAGAACAGAATCCTATGGTATCAGAGGCTGCCTAATAACAGACTGACTAGGTGATTTTGCAATCACTCTACCATCTGTTTCTGAATTTGGGGAAAGAAGATGCATGTGAACTTTTCATCATCTTTCTAAGATGCGAAGAAAACAATTTCAGCTGTGAATATGTGTTGCTCACACATGCTGTTTTCAAAAGAAAAAATGTGTGAATGGAGAAAATTTTAAGATGTGAAATTCATAGACTTCATGATAGAATAAAGAATATAGTCTAGTATATTTTAGAACAAGTGGTGCTTCTGGGTAAACTTCAAGCTTGTTCCATTTGGTTCTTTAAAGAAAAGAAAAAGAGATTGCTCCAAACTCAGTTTTTCAGAATATTGCCATAGAAGCTGATAAAAGGTTAACTTCCTAATGAACAATAAATTATAAGTTCATGGTGGTATGGTCATTATCCTTGATACTCATAAATTATGTTTTAAGCCACTATATGAAATGTAAAAATTAAGTTTTAATTTTTGCTTTTTTCATAATTTTACACATATATATGTATATTTCTTTAAGCCTAAAGGCAGCAATTTCAGATATTCCTAATTTTATATTTTGAAGTCCAAAAGACTTATTAATTTTGAGTTCCATAGATTTCCCTTTTGACTAAAGACAATTTGAAAAAATAGCACAAGTTTTTAACCCTAGGCAGATGAATGCAATGAAGAAAATAAGCAATTGGGTCATGAATTTTGTTATAACTATTTGAGAGCAGATAGCCAACGTAACAGGTTTGTTTTTCCTTTTCAACATTTTTTTTTATTTACCATCGTCAAGCATTTGCTTCTGAGTTAAAATTTATATAAGATAGAATGCTAGTACATCTTAATAAATAAAGCAGACTAGATAGCAGACTTTTTAGATGGTAATGCCTGCTCTTTTATCAAAATGTTTCATAAATGTTTCCTGAAACATGTGTACATTTAGGTGTTGAAGCAGGGGTGCTAAACTCAGATGCTTATTACATCAGGGAGGTAATGGGTCAAGTGGATTTGCAAATGTACCCCCTGGGAGACTGTACGTACTCAGGCCAAATAGATGGCATATTCCCTTCTAAAGACCACACACTACTCACCGTGAACCTGTCTTTGCAACAAGACAAAGTTTACCTTCTGTTGCCAGATCTGTTATGTGTGTAAGAGATGCTTAAAATAAAGTTTTTTTAACCTAACTTTTACTAATGTTTAGATGTTGCTTTATATATTTTTTTAATTAAAAAATTTCCATGAACAAACGAAAGATTTTTGTGGTTCAGTTCTAGCTAGTGGGCATACGTTTTGTGATGTTTATATTAAGGAACCAGTACTTGTGTGTGGTCCATGCTATTGTGCACCAAGTGTTCTATTACTTGAATTTTAACCTGTGTCTTAGAAGCATTTGTGATTTTGAGTCCATTAATCTTTGGTATATTGGGGAGACATTTGTGGGGGTTTTTTAAAGATTTTATTTATTTGAGAGAGAGAGAGAGCACAAGCAGGAGGGGAGGGACAGAAGGAGAGGGAGAAGCAGACTCCCTGCTGAAGCCGGGCTGGATCCCAGGATCCTGGGATCACGACCTGAGCCGAAGGCAGACACTTAGCCGACTGATCCACCCAGGTGCCCCGACATTTGTGGGTTTTTTTTATGGTTATCTTTTTAGTTTATTGAACACCTTGAAATGTTTTAATTATTAAAAATAGCATTCTTCAAAATCCATTTGCTTTAGATGAAGGAGCTGAAGTTTTCTATGTATTTTTTCTCCTGCCCTGGATGTTTCTTAGGGAGAAATTATGCTGATATTGGCACTGAAGTAGGAGAAAGTATAGTGCTTGAGAAGGAAGGTATTGTCCGTGATAATCAGTCATTTGATGGTTGGTTTCCTCGCTGCTGCCTCATGGGACATTGGTGCAAGCCATTCTTGGTGCCTTTGTTCTTAAATGAGATGGGAGTTCATTGGAGGGAAAGAGCAAATCCAGTGTGTGCTAAGCATGAACATGTCTTTGAAATAGACCTTGAAGGATCTATAGGATTTCTGAAGCAGAAATGATGTTTATAGAGAAGGGCATGCTGGGATGTGTGGTAGGCACATTTGGGGTAGAGGTTGGGTGCATGGCCCATTTTGTCTGAAGCTTAGGATAAAAGCTGGAAGGAAGGAAGTGAAAGACAAGACACAGCTACATTCTTGTCTAAGGGTCCTTATATTGCTGATCTCTATATGGTATGTATCTCTCTGACTTGTCATGTTTTTTTTTTTTTTTAAAGATTTTATTTATTTGACAGAGAGGCACAGCGAGAGAGAGGGAACACAAGCAGGGGGAGTGGGAGAGGGAGAAGCAGGCTTCCCGCGGAGCAGGGAGCCCGATGCGGGGCTCGATCCCAGGACCCTGGGATCATGACCTGAGCCGAAGGCAGACGCTTAACGACTGAGCCACCCAGGCGCCCCTGACTTGTCATGGTTTTGAAGGCAGAGACATCTATCCCTTCTTTTATTAATCCATAGTGTTGCCTCAATGAATTTGTGGATTTGACTTGATCTGACTTTAGATATCCAGTTCTCAAGAGGGTTCTTGTAAGTACTTACTAGAGTCAAACAAATTTTAGTACCATGAGCTCCCACCCAACCTTTCCATATGGATTAACTTTTTTGGAAGAGTTAAGATGGGAGTGTTATGTTTTTTGTATCTTTAATCATGTGGAGATATAACTCGTCATGACATTTGTGTTTTTCTTTAAGTTATAACAACATGTACAGTTGGATTTAGGATTTGATGTTAGGAAATCACAAGGGAAGAATTTTATAAGACTATTAAGTTTCATCTCTTATTTTGAAGGATGATAGTTAAAAGGATCAGATTGTATATGATTAAAGCTTTTGGACTTGAGGAGTCTATAGTCAATATTGTTCATATATTCCAGAATTTAATAAAAATGAAATGTTAACAATGTTCACATATAACCATCAAAATGCAAATGGGGAGTAATTTATTGTATAAAAAGATAAAAAATAAGATAACTTGAGCCTTTCACTCTAGATTACATCATTCTTCATGGTCTTACTGTACAGCACTTGATCCAGGGAATCTTGAACAAGCTCAGCTCGTGTGGGGTGAGTGTAAAGCAATAGTATTTGTGTCTTTCTCCCACTGCCTCTTCATGGCATCTCAGTGGGGCTGAGCATTCCCCTGCTCCTGTATGAAAATTAACATTCCAGTGACTTTCTGGTTCTCCTGTCATACACCAGACTCAATTTAGTAATTAAGACTCTATACTCCATCCAGTGGTCAAAGTTCTAACATGGGTTAAAAGTGGATCATTCCTTTGCTGGCTCAGGCTCCTTGAGGAGCAAGGCTGCTAGCAAAAGTAGAAACTTGAAGGCTTCTCATTTTTGGAGACGTGAGCTCTCTCACATAGCCTCTTGGTTCAGGGGTTCTTCTTCTTTGCTCCAAAGCACTCTGTGTGTTTACCTCTGTTTAACACTTACCTCACTTTATTGTAACCAACTGCTTCCCCTCCTTAATGGGGACGTAATGTTTTCCACATCCTTGCTTTCCCTGCACCTTACAGAGTAGGCACCATCAGGAATACACTAGGCATCAGGAAACATATGCCGAAGGATAGGAACAGACTCCTAACTGGAGTTCCTAAAGTTCTTGTGAAGCTTTAAAGAAGTGGAGGTGTTCTGAATCGACCTGGGAGATTTTGATTCAATAGATTTTTAAAGTTTCACAGGGGATCTTGATTTATAGCAGAGTTGAAAGCCACTGAGCTGGATATTTATGAAGTTTTTGTAAATTTAATAACGTTGACACACTTTAATTAAGAAAACATTTAAATTTTAGTCTAAAATGAGTTTCATAATAAGAAATTTTAATGAGGTTTTTCATCACTCTGTGTAGAGATTATTAAAAATACTCTCTATCTTTTAAGACTGGTATATAAGTATTGATTTCAGTATAAATCCCCTGGGTCAACTATGCTAGCTTTCCCAGTTATTTTATTTAGTTAGTAAGTTTTATGTGAATGGTCAAAGTTTAAATGTATTTCTTAGCTTTATTTTTTAAGGAAGAAAGAAAATGAAACTTTTATAAGCCCACTGTGATGTTAAAACATTGAAACACCAGAGCACCATGATGGAGATTGTTTTCTTTTCTCATAGTTAACCTATCAGTCTGGTGGCCATTTGATAACTTTATCTAATTTCTTACAAGTTTTTCTACTTTTTAAAAAAGAATTCACATTTTTAATGGGGAAAAAATGGCAAAAGAGTTGATAGAGAGTGCATAAAACCTCTGTAAAAGATGCTAGGTAGAGTTGGATCTTTTCAAAGGAAATGAATAATAATGCATTCCAATTTATTGTTTTTTTAAAACCAGCTTTCTTTAATAATTCAACAAATGTTTATTATGTATCCGAAAGACATCCTGTGCATTTGATTATCATAAAACGGCAAAATTGTGCTGTATGTTTAGAATGCTTGTTAAAAAGAATTCCTCCTGGGTGCCTGGCTGGCTCAGTCGGTAAGAGCGCGTGATTCTTGATCTCCAGGTCATGAGTTTGAGCCTCATGTTGGGTAGCTAAATTATTTTAAAAAAATAATAATAATTCTTGGAAACATCACGTCATTAGTGACAGTTAGTATTCTCATATGCCCATTTTATTTTCTGATTTTCTTGTATAAAATACCACAGTGTTTTTAGTCTTTTACTTGGGGGGCACTGACCTTTTATTAGAGTAAAGTGACTCGGGGGAGGGGTTATCAGTCTGCATTTGGTTATATAAGGTTAATGTTTTGCTAATAAATATCTATCATTTAAATACATTTTAAATATTAAACTCCCCTTTAAGATGCTCCGTAAAGAATGTTAATTTAAAAAATTGCATTTATGTATTGCTTTTACATGCATTTATGTATGTGTGACTTGCTCATTATAAAAAGAATTTCTTTGCTCTCCGAATATATTAACTGGTCATTCTTGATTTGACCTCCAAAACATAGTTCAGGAAATATGAAGTTCTCTTATCCTTTTATTGAGAAATTCCAATCATCCATGTGAAATTTATCCTGTGGAATGCGTCACCTCTAATGTGCTCTTTATCTGTCCATTTCTCTATATTCGGCTAGTTTTACAGGCTCCGGTTTTCATTGCCAAACCACACCATACTGACGCCAGATTTTTTTATTGGACTAACTAACGAATGTGCTTAAATTTTTTTATCTTGTGAAGAATGAACGTTATAATTCATTTTCCACCGTGGAACGCACATAATACAATAATTGTAAGGCACGTAGATGTAATTATCCTCTGTAGCTGACTTTTCTCCATTGTTAAATTATAACACAGATAACATTCAGGAAAATGAAGGCTACGGTGACACCTTAGCCAGAGGCAATAAATAAGGCCAGAAGCCGCTGACCTATCCTGGTCAAAAGAAGGGAGTTTACCTTTCTTTTATATTTTACAAAATGTTTTTCTTTGATGGAAAATTAAGTGACCATCTCAATGATACTACCGTAAGGAAGCTTTGGGATTACAGGATTTGGGCAGAGACTGCATTTTTCCCCATTGCGGACTTACTTGAGTTGAAGTTTGAGAGTTTTACTGTGTTCAGTAACCTCATGTTCTAGACCCTGCAAATCCCGAGAAAGTGACTTTGCCCAGTGCGTGTATGTAGGGAGCTTCCAGGAAGTGAGTGAATCGTCTTTTGCTTCATTTCATCGTTGTTGCTGTTTGCTGTGTTCCTTTGTTTCTTCAGCACGAGCATTGGAAGAGTGTGGATTGCAGTTGTATTATGCCAAGCTTCACATATTTACTTTTAAAGGACAATCTCAAAAAAATAAAAAACAGAAGACAGTCTCAGCAGTTGAGAAGGCAAAGGTTTTGTAATGATAAGTTGTTTATGAAATCCTTTGACAAGAATAAAGCCCATGTAACACATGAAGGCAGTGATCACATAGAATAAGTCATTATGGGGCAGTTTTACAACTAAGAAAATGTAAGTCTGATAGGAGAGGATAGGCCTCAAGATCAGAGGATATGGGTGCCCGTTCAGTTTGATTTCCACTGAGTTGCATGAGCTTTGTTTGATCCTGGGTCTTCTTATCTGTGAAAAGGAGATAGCACTATCAATCTCAAAGGGTTCTAGCCAGGGCGAAATGAGCCAAAGTGTGTTAGACTCGCCTGCAGGGCACCTGTATCTACGGAATTCTTGGGAAATTGATTGAAATTCCACCTTGTTTCTTCCTCAGTGTTTCTTAATCTTTTTAGGACGTGTGTCAAAAAAAAAAAATATGTACAGCAGGTGTGCGATGTTGATCCTCATATTTTTTGCATTTAAAAGAAAATCATATGCAATCAAGAAGTTAAAACTCTCACAATGATGATAACTTGTTTATGGAACATTTTGACTGGAATAGAAGCTCTTTACCACATATGCTCAAAGACCACCTGGATTCCATTTCACCAAAGGTATGCATTAACCACTTTGCCTGTGTCTAGGGCGGCACTGTGGAGGAGGATAGAGAGTGGGAATGAAGAAGAAAGGCAATATCAGATCACAGCTTTGGAGCAGTATTTTGGGAAGCCAAGACCTTCAGTGAAACTATTCAACAATTATTCAATATATACTTGAGTGGAATTTTATTGTAAAACTATGTTACAAAAATGTAGAGTCAGAAAAGATTATGAAGTAGGATTAAATTGATAAATTTATAAAAAGCCTCAATCAGAGTGACTAGTACAGTGTAGAAGCCCAATAAGTAGTAGGTTTAAAAATTACATATATTATTGTGATTTTTTTCCCCCTAAGAAATAGAAAAACATTCAAGAAGAAAGCTTTAAAACTGCAGGCCAAATGCCTCTTCCTTTGTGAAGCTACATTGAATATCCAGAGACTGTTAGTTAGCCTGTTTCTCTACTATGTGTCCATAGATTTCAGCCGTATCTATATTAGTGCTCCTTACACGTAATATGGCAGTTGGTGGTGTATCCTTCTGGGTAGACCAGGCCTCCTTAGGGGAGCTGAGAAGATCTTATGTAACCATATAGTCTGTGTCCTTGTAACACAGGACCTGGAACATAAGAATTCGTTAATGACTATTGAATTAAATAATGGTTTTTGAGGTGGGCATGGAAAAAAATATTAGATTTGTGTTCATGGTGGGACATGGGGGGGTGGGTGAAGTCTCTTCAGGAATGGGAACAATCTTTAAAGATGTGGAGATTGAAATGAGCATGTCATTTCATTCATTCATTCAACAAACACCTATTAAGCAGCTATTTGGTGCCAAGCACTTGAGTAAAAACAGAGATAGCCTCTCCCTCTGGAACGTACAAGCTAGTGGGAGAGAGATCAGCATTAATCAAACAGTCATGACAGTAAGTACACATTTGTAGCTGTGATAAGTTCCACAAAGGAGAGGTACATGGAGCTCTAAGACAGCGTCTGACCTAGTCTCAGAGGACAGAGTGTTATGTGCAATGTGGTGACAGGAGGAGGGGGGAGGATTCTTACCACAAGGAACAGTATTGCGGACACAATGTGGTGCTTTGAAAAAAGGCTGTGGGGCTGGTACAAGGGAGTCAGGGGGAGGGTGGTGGGTGTTAGTCTGAAGAGGGCAGTGGGGGCCTCGATCGTGCCTCGGAGTCAGATGGTGCCTTGGAAGCCACTTTAAGGAGTCTCAGCTTTCTTGTAAGAACAGTCCAAACTATTGAGAAATCTTAAATCTTACATGAGCAGTAAAGGGGTGGCAGAAATCCTCAGACTTTCACTGTCGTTGCAGCGTGGGTGATGCTGAGGGGCAGGGCCAGAGTGGATTCCGGGTGAGGGTCTGGGAGGCTGTTTGCAGTTCCTTGGAGGCTTGGACATGAGCGCTAATGATGGAGACAGAGTAGATGGATAATGGGATGAAGGATTGGTAACCTCACTACAAGTGATGTAGGAATAACAGAAATTAAGGTTGAATAGTTTATACTGGGACAGGTGCTGAAAGATGCAACCTTAGGTCCAAGATGTCAAACCCAAATCAGATGACCTTTCACATCTCTGCCTTTACCTTTACTTCATTCCCTCAATCATTTCTTAGGTGAGTCATTGGCTTATTCATTCATTCACTCAGTACTTACTGTGTGCCTACTATGTGTCAAACATAAAACCAAGTACCCTTGCTAACCCCAATCTCCCTTTCTTCTCTCAATGTGTTATAATTTTTCTTACCAAAGTACAGCTCCAACCTGTTCTTCCAAGAGCACTTTGTGGGTCTTCCCAGTTAGAAATAGCAGCCTTCACTCATCCTTCCACCAGGTAGAAATGTCACAACTCTCAAGCAGTAAGGCATTCCGCTTGATCAGTAGTATGGACAAAGACCTTCTTTTTCACATTTGGTTCCTCCCCCTGGAACAGAAACCCACAAAATATAGGCACATGGTAAATGCTTATTCGATTAAGTTAAAATAAATTGAAGAAAACAAAGGAAGGAAATTTTCCATAGAACAAAATTAAATTGTCTCCAAATGATGATCAGATTCGGATGATGTCCTTACCTTTATTTGTTATTTTTATTATTTTCCTGGCAAATGACTATTAATTCGTATTACTGTTCATGTTGAATCTTAAAAAATTGCATTCCTTGTAATCCTATTCTTTCAGAAATCTCTGATGAGTCAGGTAATCTGACCTTCCCTCTGACAAACGTGGCTTTCAGTGGTATGCTGGACCCGCCTCCTGCAGCTTTCCAGCTCAGGAGAGCCCCGTGCACCCGCTCCTATTCAGTGGTGGTGCTTTGGTAGCTTCAAACAGGCAATGCCGACAGTATTTTTACCACGCAAACTGCCAAGAGCTACAAATCAGAGCTTTGGCCTTTGCCTCAGAAAGCTGGTTGTTAGTTACTTTCTAGCACACCACTGCTTTAATCCAAAAACAAAACAAAACAAAATTAAGATTAGTGGATTACATTAAGCGCACACACACACGCACACAGAGGTTGAAGTGGTTTGGAGCTATTTGCAAGACCCATGGGAAAAAGTGAAATTCTGTTATTCAGATCTTCACTTTGTACCTCATTCATTCAATCACTCATTCAGGCAATGCTTTTACTGGCAACAATAGCAAGCAATTGTCTTCTTCCTCAAATCGATCACAACCTAGTTGGTGGGAGATAACAGGGATGCCTGTATGATATAATGAGGATGGACTCTGGACTAAAGTAGAAACCATGCAGATAGAGAGAAGGAAATGGGCTTAAGACCTATGTAGGAGAGAAAACCAAAAGTACTTGATAACAGGCCAGAGAGAGTGAGGACTGGAAGGTAATTGCCCGTTTTCTAGATTATGCAGGTTTCATGTGTTTCACTCTTACAAAACGAGAATTATGGACTGGGAAATGGGTTGAAGGGAGATGTTGGTGGGGCAGGCAGAGGTCAGTGAAGGGGATGGGTTTAATTTAGGCTCTGTTAATCTGATGTTATTTTAGAATACATAGAAGGGGCTCTGAAATATGTACTTGGGAATTGGAAAGAGATTGGGTGATAGTGATTTAAAGTCATCACCCTGTGGCGGTCATCAAAGCTGAGTGAGAATAAGATAGAGTATTAGTTAAGATCTCTGCAGGAAACAGATGTCCTATGCAAACAGGGTAATCGAGGGGAATTTGATGATAAGATGGTTCATGGAGGTTATGGGCAGGATTAAGGAAACCAGCTGGGTTGATAAAACATGCTGGGATTAGCAACATCAGAGAGCCATTATCACTATTAGGTCTGGAGAGCCAAAGGGAAGGAGCACAGAAGGTGGACAAGCAGAAGTAGATGTGGATATAGGAGAGAGTTGCCTATTGGTACTGTAGCCTTCGGTAGAGGAACTTGGCCACTGCCAGAAGTGGCCGAGCAGGAAAAGTGGTTGGGGGGATACATACTATGACCTCCCTCCATTCCCACCATCTGAACTTTGGCCTACCATTGGCCAAATCCACAGTGGAACCAAAGGGCAAGGAAACGCTTTGAGGCTCCATAGAGGTTGTCTTCCTTGGGCACAGAGCAGGGTAGGGACAAGTGGATGGTGGGACTGTGGACTTGGAGTGGCAAGTGGAAAACAGTGAGTGAGATACTCTGAAGAGGCTGAGACAGGACAGAAGCTTGAGAAGCACCAACATTGAAGAGACAGGTAGAAGGAGCCTGAGAAACAGCATCCAGAAAAGGACTAGATGAAAATCAGGGGAGGATGGTTTTGCTCAAAGGAAGGAGAATGTCTTAAGAAAGAGAAAACAATCTGCACTGTCATGTACAGGAGAAAAATCCAATCACAAAGGGCCAAAGCATGCCCAGCAAATTAGTCATCGAGGGGCCTTGGTGACTGTTTTTATTTCACAGTGTGATGTGTGCAAACAAGTTTATGAAATTGGCGGTGGCCACAGGAACAGATTTGTAAAACTGAGTGCCATTGTTCTTGCATCACACATGAATAGAAGGAAAGAGAACTCGCCACCCTCAATAGTGGACCCCTCCTCCCTCCCTGTACCCCCTGACCATCTGTGCCCCTGACTCTCCGAACACATGCTCTGAAAGGTGCGTGAGGGAAGGTGGGTAATTATTAACTTCGATGCACCGTAACAACGCTGTCCAAGAAAGGAAGGCAGTAGCAACTGCCAACAACAAGAAAGGAGGAGCCTGCTCCTTTCTGAACCCCCCTGGAGTCTGACGCTCCTCTAAGAGTGGCAGACATAGGAGCAAGAGTTCAGCGTTTTCCATTTCAGAAATGGTGGTAGATTATTTTATGTAAGTGATTAATAGTTCCAGTCTTTGGCACAGTTTGAAGTGATATTTCAGAATACGACATATGACCTGGTTGTGAATTGACAAGGAGTCAGAAACCATTACAGAGAGTACTTTAAAGAAAAAAAGGTGACGTCCTTGTGTTCAGTAGGAAATGTCAGGAGACTCGCACTTGGAAGTAAGAGTGAAATGCATATGGGGAAGGGCACGATACATAGCAAACATTCCATAAATGTATGCTGAATAAAACAAAGGAAAACTTGGAGAGATGCTGAAAAATTTAGTCATAAGAATACTTGGTAGAAGAAAGGTTTTCATTTTATATTGTTTGACATCTCACCAAAGGATTCTCAAAAGTAATGTTTTCACTGCTTGCTTCTAGTTTATTTTTTCCCATTACAAAATATAAATTTGTTAACAGAACAACTACAACAGCAATTTTCACATGCCAACATAACCATTTTTATCACTTAGAGAAATTTCTTTCAAGATTGTTGTGTTATGTCCTTTTTTCTACATATACATGTACAGTTACGTATAGCGTTTCCTGGTTAGCATTATATGTTGGGGATTCTCCATGTTACTTACATTCATCATTTTTAGTGGCTGGATAATAGCCTATTTGAAAGATGCAAGATGGCCTTCTTAGTTGTTGTCCTGTTACTGGGTGTTGATACTTTTTCATGTGTTTCACTCTTACAAATATACATTATAATGAGGTTTTTGCACCTAGAATTTCCCCCCACTGAGTTTTGGGTTGTTCTCTTAGGACATTTTTTGGATTTCCTGAAATCAAATTATTAGATCAAGAGCAAAACCATGTTAATGGATCCTGATGTAATTTAAGGCACACTGATATTACTATTTATTGAGTTTGCCTTTGAATGAATACACTTTCAGTATCTTCAGCATTTTGCATATCTAACAACTCTCTCAACTAAGTAAACCTAGTAGTTTGTATCTGTAGGCCTGCAGAATGCTCATGGTGGTAGCTCTGCGTAAGAGGGAAATTAACAAAGTGACTTAAAACCCATCATCCCTGAATACAACGTGTAAGATGACAGATACTTATTAAACTGAATTGAATCTGGTGAGTAAGGTTTTATTACATGATTCTTAAGTCATTGTCAGTGATTTATTTCAATCCAATTAAGAATAGCATCAAACTAGATAAAAAAGCCTAGCTGTGACCTAGCACTCATACCCAGTATAACATATGGTATAAAACCAGGATGTGATTGTTACATACCAATACTTTCTTAATATGTTTAACTCTTGCCCTATCATTTTACACTGCAGAACTCAAATGTATGGCACATATTTTCTGTGCTTTGCTCTTTTACACTTCTGACAATGTGTTGATTTTTCATATCTGGTATTTTTATCTGGTTAGTCTGATTGCATTTTTCTTCTCTTTGCATTTAATTATTTTTCCCCTTCTGTCACTGTTTTCTGTTCATCTTCGTTATCATGAGTTTTTCTCATCTAACATCTCAATGGTACTTCTTTTATGTTTTCCCAAACTGCCTGCACATAGGTTTTGCCATCTTACTACCTCTTATCTTATCAAACATTTGATAACAATTAAATAAAATATATGCTCAAAGGATATAAAACCATTTGATTAAGTAAATAAGCACCCAGACAGTCCTTTAAATATTTCTTGCACCGTATGAAAATGGGTAAAATCCAGGGGCACCTGGGTGGCTCGGTCGTTAGGCGTCTGCCTTCGGCTCAGGTCATGATCCCAGGGTCTTAGGATCAAGCCCCGCATTGGGCTCCCTGCTCAGTGGGGAACCTGCTTCTCTCTCTGACCCTCCCCCTGCTTGTGTTCCCTCTCTCGCTGTGTCTCTCTCTGTCAAATAAATAAATAAAATCTTTTTTAAAAAAAGAAAAGAAAATAGGTAAAATCCATAATTTAACACATCTTTTTAATTTTCACTTTAGATTCTAAATTAAGTAAATAAATGCTAAAAATACATATAGTTTCACAAACTCTCACAAACTACCACTATCTGCTTAAGATAGGTTCAGCATTTATACCTATCAACATAAGTTAATAGGTAAATTTTCTTTCTTTTTTTTTTTTAAAGACTTTATTTATTTGACAGAGAGAGACACAGCGAGAGAGGGAACACAAGCAGGGGGGGTGCAAGAGGGAGAAGCAGACTTTCCGCAGAGCAGGGAGCCCGATGCAGGGCTCAATCCAAGGACCCGGGGATCATGACCTGAACCAACAGCAGACGCTTAACGACTGAGCCACCCAGGCACCCCAATAGGTATAATTTTCATGTGACCGCTGGATACTTATTCACTCTTTGGCCAGAATAATCAGAAGAAAACCATGTTCAGCTGAATTTTGGGAAAACATTGCTATAGATAACTAGTTAAGCATTAAACATGGTAGACTCAGCTTTTTAAAATTAAGACTTTGTTATTTAGAGCAGTTTTAGGTTAACAGCAAAATTGAGGAGAAAGGTACAGAGATTTTCCATATACTCCCCTGCCCCCATATATGCATAACCTACCCCACTATCAACATTTCCCACCAGAGTGGTACATTTGTTAACAATGGATGAACGTACACTGACACATCATTAATCACCTAAAGTCCATAGTTTACATTGTGGTTCACTCTTGGTATTTATTGTACATTCTATGTATTGGAACAAATATAGGATTACAGGTATCCATCATTATAGTATCATATCCTCTGTGCTCTGCCCATTCATACCTTGCCATGCCCCTAATTCCTGGAAGCCACTGATGACTTTACTGTTTCCACTGTTTTGCCTTTTCCCGAATGTCATATAGGTAGAATCATACAGTATATATCCTCTTCAGATTGGCTTATTTCACTTACTGATATGCATTTAAGTTTCTTCCGTGTCTTTCCATGGCTTAATAGCTCATTTCTTTTTACTGTTGAATAATATTCCATGTCCGGATGTACCACTGTTCACTGATTCATTCACCTGCTGAAGGACAACTTGGTTGCTTCTAAGTTTTGGCAATTTTAACAAAAGCTGCTACAACCATCCATTTGTGTAGATGTAAATTTTCAGCTATTTTGGTTAAATACCAAGGAGCTGGATCATAAGGTAAGAGTATCCTCTTTTGTAAGAAACTACCAAACTGTCTTTCAAAATGGTTGTACCATTTTGCTTTCCCACCAGCAGTGAATGAAAGTTCCTGTTGTTCTATATCCTTGTCAGCATTTGGTGTTGTCACTGTACTGGGTTTTGGCCACTCTAATCAGCGTGTGGAGGTAGATATCTCATCATTGTTTTAATTGTATCTCCCTGGGCGCCTGGGTGGCTCAGGTCATGATCCTGGAGTCCCAGGATCAAGTCCCGCATGGGGCTCCCTGCTCTGCGGGGAGTCTGCTTTTCCCTCTGACTCTCCTCCCTCTCCTGTTCTCTCTCTCTCATTCTCTTTCTCAAATAAAGGAATAAAATCTTTAAAAAAAAATGTATGTCCCTGATGACATGATGTAGAGGGTAGATTCAATTTAAAAAAGCGATTTTCATACCTAAAATCATACTGTTTTTTAGTCTCACAGACACAGACACACACACACACACACACACACACACACACACACTTCCCCAAATACATATATCAAATGGTTGATAGGAGTTTAACTCTTTGCTGTTTTCTTGTTAACATTTTTTTTGCATTGACATGTTCTCTGGTATATTGATTTTTCTATAGTAAGTAGTTTTTTTGTAAGATAGGAGTTTTCAGAGCATGAGAAGGGAATAATGGCTAAAGAGATCTTAGTTACTTCTAATATTAAGTGAATAATAGAAAAGTGTTTTCAACATACTAAAAATCATAACATCTATTACTTCTAGTTGATATTGGAGTTTCTTTTTTTTAAGTTTTATTTATTTATTTTTTAAGTAACCTCTATATCCAACATAGGGCTTGAACTCTTGACCTTCAGATCAAGAGTCACATTCTTTACTGACTGAGCCACCAGCCACGTCCTAGAGTTTCTTTTAAACCAGTCCCTGCCTCTGATCCATATATTATACTACTGCGCCAAACTTCTCCCTGTGAATGATAGAATGTGACCTTCATAATACTTACATACTGAAAAATCTAATGAAATTAACTCATTTATTCACTTGTTCATGAAATATTTATAGCACCTACTATGCCTATAAAATGCTCTGGGGTACAGAAGGAGTAACATTAATTTACGTAATAAATCCATGCCACCCAGTTTATTTTCTCCCTGAAATAAATTTATAAGGAACATAAGGATCACACAACAGGTTTTTGTTCTATCAACCCTCCACAGATTATCAAATCTGCTTCACTGATTTTCATTTTCAGGAAAAGGATTTTTTAAGGCTATAAAAGAGCAATTAAAATGCCTGGGGATATAACGAGGCATGCCAAATAATGAAATTAACAAGGTTCAGTGGCTCTACATGACGCAATAGTCTCTTTACTAACAAGGAAATAAATATTATCCCTAAAAGTTACTGTGTGTGGATTTAGGTCAGAGCAAAATAAACCCAGAGAGGTTCAAGGTCAGGCACTGCTTTTTGAGGAGAAGAGTGACTCTTAGCCTAAATTCCCTGAAGTTCCCTGCCTTTCTTTCCCATGCTCTGTAATTTATAGTCAAGGATAGTGTTGGTTACCACTTTAGTGTACAGTGATTCATTTCATTCACTTAGTGTATTAAGTACTGTGAGTGTATTAAGTACTGTGAGAGATACAGAGAGGTAGAGAACAGTGTTTCCCATCCTCCGAAGAAATTATGCTAACAAGAGTTCCTTTCTCCCCTGTCTTAGGGGTTTTGAAATGGCAATTAACTAAACTTCTGGACTCTAATCCTAAACTGTTTTCATTTCCATATTATTGGGTCTAGAGACTTCCCCCTGGAGTCAGGAAGTTGCCTGCTTAAGAGAAATCTGCTAAAGTGCTAAACACTGTACTGTGTCTAGATATAAAAACTCAGCAAGCCCTTGCTGTGGGGGAGGGTGAGGAGCAGGGCTACCCTTGCTGCTCATCACACAATACCCTGACACCCTTTCTCTGTAACCGTCTCCCTCCCTTATCCTTGAAGAATGTGGATATCACAGCAGTGGTGCACGGGGAATATGTCACCCTAAGATGGTTTCTAGATGTTGACTGTCAAAGGGGGTCTAGTTGGGGAAGAGGAGAAAGGTAAGCGAGAGGTTCAAATTCAGAATCTCATCTGGAAGTGTCTGGTGATTACCTACTCAGTCATTTCGTAAACAGTTTTGTTACCTCCTGGGAAAATCCTGGGAACATCTTGTTATTGGTTGATAACTTCTCGGGGGTATTAAATTAGCTGGTCTGTGCACATATAATTTGACATGACATTCAAATTCTGTATTTAGATCGAAATGTATTAATCTTCCTCCTCAGTCATCTGGGTTTCATTTATGTTTAATCTTAGCTAATTAGCCGTCACTGCACTGCTATTATTTGGTATATGAAGAATGAGTAGGGAAGATGCTCTAAAGGTAGATTGTGAGCAGAGTTGCTTGTGCAAAAGTAGACTGATTTGGGCTTGCGCTGACCCCACAACATGTCATGTACATCTGCTTTGTTTACTCTGAAAAGTTGATGTTGACGTTCATCGTCTGAAAATGTGATATGATAAACAACAAGATATGTTTGAGAATAGAATGTATGAAAACCAAGTATGGTATCATTTCATAATCTATAGAGAAGATTCCGTTTTCTCTGGTACTTCAGAATTGAAGAGAAGCTGTCCAATTCAGTCAAATGTATTTTCTACCTGAAGATAATATGTCTGTTAACAAATAATTACTGCTTTCTCAGCCGAGTTTATAGGCTCTTTTATTATTTCTTGAGCTCTGTCCCCTTCTTCACCCTCCCCACCACACTCTGGCCTAAACAAATGTAATTCGTCCTTAATTAGGCTTTAGTCCTCCAGTCTTCCTGTGTTTCCTCCTCCCTGACCCTCAGCACTGGCTTCTGAAGATCACTGTCTGATCAAATTACTTTTTTGTTTGAAATTCTTCAGTGGTTTCCCATCCGTTACACTTGAGCCCTGATGCCTGATAACTTTGGTCCCCTTCATCTCTATACAAGCCTCTCCTTAATTGGGAAGGCAGCGCCTTGTGATCTCATACTTCATGCCTTTATGTGCCCTATTTCTTCTACCTGGAAGGCTCTTTCTTGCCTTGTATGTCTAGCTAATTCCTGCTCCTCTTTCCTAACGTAAGATAAACATCATCTTCACTTGGATATTTCCCAAGGTGACGTCCCTCTCTATAGAAGTAGAATTACTATGATGCCTTCTGCATTCCAGGAGCATTTTGTGCATGTCTCCTGTAATTACCACATAACACATGGTTTATATGATAATCTTGTCTGTTTCCTCAGATATATAGTGACTGCCCAGAGAGCAGGAACTCTGTCTTATTTATTGCTCTTTTCCCAGGAATGGGCATATTCAGTTCAATTCAACAAATATTTATTGAGCACCTACATTGTGCTAGGCACCAAGAGCTGGTAACACATCAGTGAACACAAAGAAATACCTGCACATATAATATTTGCTTGGTATTGAGAGAGAAGGAGAGAGAACAGAGAAAGAAGGAAGGAGGAAGGATACACAGATTAAATTATGGGATTGTAAGTGTTTTGAGAGGAAATCATAATGGGTATTCTGGTTGGGAATTTGAGATTTCCAAATATCACACTGTGGAAAGGGAAGCAAACTTCTTAAGATCTCTTCAGGAGATTTTGTTTTGTTTTGTTTTGTTTTCCCCTTATGCTGTCTATTACTTTAGGACTTCATTTTAGGATTCTACTGCCTGTGGATGGCAGTATTGTTCCCATTTCTTTCCCATTAATTAATGTTAAATGTTTCATAAAACTTGGGAGTAGAAAAAAATTATATGAACAGTTATCTAATTAATTTTTTTAAAAGACTTTATTTATTTATTTGACACAGAGAGAGATAGCGAGAGTAGGAACACAAGCAAGGGGAGTGAGAGAGGGAGAAGCAGGCTGGCTTCCCGCTGGGGAGGGAGCCCGATGTGGGGCTCGATCCCAGGACCCTGGGATCATGACCTGAGCTGAAGGCAGACGCTTAACTACTGAGCCACCCAGGCGCCCCCTCTAATTAATTTTTTAAAATAAAAACACTAGTGAGTAATGCTCAATGCTTTTCAGGGCGCAATAAAATGTTTTCCCACTATTACTGGTTGGATTGCCACTTGGTATTATCCCAAAGAAACAGCGAGTAAGTGAATAAATGTTTGTATCTGCAGCTTTCCTACCAATCAATATCCAACGTAGGCTAAGCATTTGGAAGTTTCTTATTTATTTTTGGTAAGAGTCCATACTTTTGAAAATATGCTCAGTTGTTTTCCGTGTTTTACAGATAATGTCTAGGAGTAATGAATTCCACCGTGTTTGTACAGTACCTAGATTTAATTTTGGACTCAAATGGACCTTTGATTTTCCTGGAAAGAATTTTATACCATTATTTTCAACATTTCCATATTGTGATATTTTGCCCCGCAGGGGCTTGATATAAGGCATCATTCAGAGGATCACACTTCTCTTTTGAGACTTAAAGATATGTGGTATTTTTTTAATATTTTATTTTTAAGTAATCTCTCCACCCAGCGTGGGGCTCGAACTTACAACCCTGAGATCAAGAGTGGCATACTCCACCAAGTCAGTCGGGCACCCCCAGAGTTGTGGTATTTTTTTTTTAAATAATTTTGAATGATACGATAAATAATAATGTGAGACAAATTTTTTAAAAAGTGAATCTGTGTATGCGTGTGTGTGCACGTATGTGTATGTGTGTGTATGCATGTGTGCGTGTGTGTATGCATGTGTGCGTGTATGCATGCGTGTGTGTATGCATGTGCGCGTGCGTGTGTGCGTGTGTATGCATGTGTGTGTATGCATGCGTGTATGCGTGTGTGTATGTGTGCGTGTGTGTGCATGTGTGCATGTATGCGTGCATGTGTATGTGTGCGTGTGTGCGTGCATGTGTGCGTGTATGCGCGTGTGTGTATGCATGTGTGCGTGTATGTGTGTATGCATGTGTGCGTGCATGTGTGCGTGTGTATGCATGTGTGCGTGTGTGTATGCATGCGTGTGTGCGTGTATGCGTGCGTGTATGTATGCATGTGTACATGCGTGTGTGTGTATGCATATGTGTGTGTGTGTGTGTGTATGCTCCTCAGCACATAAGAGAGAAAGGGAGAGAAGGCTTGGTATTTTATTTTTATTTTATTTTTTTATTTTTATTATTTTTTTAAATTTTATTTATTTATTTGCCAGAGAGAGACACAGCGAGAGAGGGACCACAAGCAGGGGGAGTGGGAGAGGGAGAAGCAGGCTTCCCGCTGAGCAGGGAGCCCGATGCGGGGCTCGATCCCAGGACCCTGGGACCATGACCTGAGCCGAAGGCAGACGCTTAACAACTGAGCCACCCAGGCGCCCCTCTTGGTATTTTAGCTTAGTATTCTAGGCAGCAGTAGGGTTGGTTTGGGAGAGTTTTTCCGACATCACTCAACAGATTGGAAACAGATTAATTTCAAAGATCCCACTTCTGGCCAGTCAAGGCATTTCTAAGCTGGTGAGTGTGAGGGGGACAAGCCACGCGGAAGCTGGAGGTGTCGGTGAACACTGAGTCCTGAGTGTTCCGGGGCAGGGACCGCAGGATGTGAACCTGCTTTCCTCCCAGCCAGCAGAGCTGTGTGTCCCAAGCTGCTGTTCTCACCAGACCGTTACAAAATGAACGGGCAGGGTGGCCCTGCCCCTTAGCGTTTTACGGTGGGCAGCCCAGTGGTGTGTGCAATCCGGATATAACACAGCTTTATTTGTTCCTTTGTATCTTCTGCTGTATTGGTTCAGCTAACTCACCAACCTGTCAGAACCCGGCAGGGGATAGTGACTTGCCCTTATTTTGATCCAAAGTGGGAGAGCTTTATGAATGTCTCTCACATTCATTAACTGTGCTCAGATACTTTTTCTGTAGGGTGTTTCTTTGTCACCTTCTGCCTTGAAAGGCTTTGCACTGAGAAACCTCAGTGTAATACACAGTTTCTTTTTCTAGGGCAAACGTATTAATTGTAGTAGCAGTGTAGGGGTTTATCTTTATGCCTTGTTTCTTTTTTTCCCAGCACCCTCCCCAGATAAAACTCTGACTCGAGTGGTGCTATTATTCCATCTTTATTGGGAGTTACGCCTTTGCCCGCCCATTTTTTGTTTGATCTTATCATTAAGGATGCCCCAGTGAAGTGACCTCTTACAGGATTTCCGATTCCAGAACCACACATGAATGGCTTGCTATCCACAACATATCTCACACATGAACTCTTTTGTTTTTTAAATAAGTGGCCTTACATAGTTTACAATCTAGTGGGTAAGGAAATTGTTTATTTCTCTTCCAGTTAAATAATTCCTGATGCTTGATCATGCCTCTTTAAGAGTTTTGAAATAACACCACAGTCTCTGCTTTGGGATTCTGCTCTGCCTACTCCCCTTTGTGGCTCTGGGGAACCCCAGGAGTGTGGTGGCATGGAGAGTCTTTCTTATTGGACTTGTGCACACCATAGAAATGGCAGAAGATAAAAATTGATAAAATAGAGAGTCCCAAAGATTCATCAAAACAACTCAGGGAATCTGGGACTGAAATCTGAAACTAGAGACCACTGAGAGGGTTAGTTAGCTGTACTAAAAGAACAAAGATTTATCTGTTTAAATGAAAACTTAGAGGCATTTTTGAATGATATTTTCAGGTTTTTAACATCTTCTTATGTCCCTAATGCTTTGCCTAGTGTGGAGCTGTGATCTTCACCGGGGTAATTGAAATAGGGAATGGAAGAATCACAGGGTCAAGGTCACATGGAAGAGAAATGGCAGATATAACTCTGATCTTAAACCTCATTAATGACTTCTTGTTCGTTGTATTTCTCCTTTGGTCATAAGCACATTATATTTTAAAATATAACAAATAAGCTAAAGTTCTCACCTAAATCATCTTTCATGATATTATATTTTAAGTACATTTAGACTTATTTCCACCCCAGGGTGTTTTCTTAATAGTTAAGAAAGATTTGCTCTTGGCAACTATAGCTAAAGTCTTGAGACATAAAACTTACATAAGTTATCTATAAATAGTGTTAATTTTTGACACACACATAAACACAGAGAGACATATTCAAGTAAAGCTAATTCTGTGTGTAATTTCAAACCCGTATCCAACTCGAAAACGGAGTTGCACTTTATAAACTAATAAAGGATAAGATTCTGCTTTGATTTGGCCAAGCTAAACATGGCATTCTGCTGCTTTTTCTTGGCATGCTGACCCTGGTGGAGTCTGTTTCTGTGTTTTACTTTTATACATCAAAGCTTCTTACATAATCTCCTTCTCATAGATTGTCTATATGACATGGACTTACAGCAAAGCTGTAGTTACTGTAAACTTGATAGAACTGTTGTGTCAGTCACAATAGTGACTCAATATTTAAGATTCGAGAAGCTCTCCTGAGCTACAAAAGCTTTAAGTGATCTGTGTTAGGAGAGATGATGTTTACTTTCTTAAGTTATGAATATCTTCTAAAGAACATTGAGGCTTCCTGATTAAGTGTGCAATCTAAGAAAAAAATAGTTATTATATAGTATTTTTCAGTAGTGATGTGCTTCTGAAACTTGTCCAGAATTCTGGTATTACCTAAAGAGAAGGTTGCCCAAATGTGCCCCAATTGTTAAAGAATAGAAAACCAAATTGAGATAACCTAGGGACTCTGGAAACAAAGAATGTTTCATACAAAATCAAAGTGTAATCCTGACTGTCATGAACATAGTGACACTCCTAAATAGTTGTATAAATCGAGCCCAGTTTAATATTCAATTTCTTTTTTTTTAAGATTTTATTTATTTATTTGACAGAGAGAGAGAGCGAGAGCAGGAACACAAGCAGGGGGAGTGGGAGAGGGAGAAGCAGGCTTCCTGGCGAGCAGGGAGCCCCATATGGGCCTCGATCCTAGGACCCCAGGACCATGACCTGAGCCGAAGGCAGACGCTTAACGACTGAGCCATCCAGGTGTCCCTAATATTCAATTTCTTAAATAGTCGCAGCAGTATCTTCTCTTGGCATACTTGGTGTGAAAATGGACAGGTTCACGTAGGTTAATGGCAGTTACTGAAAAGGCACATTTCCCTGGGTAAACCAGCAATTCCACTGAAGGCCACTAGTTAGTAAAAGTACAATTTTGAAACATGCTCCTTGGGTTTGGGTTGCAGTGGAACTCCTGGGTTATCCTAGGCGGTGAGGTCAAGTCAGGCTGTCTTCTGAGACCTAAATCTGAATGGCTCTGCTGATGTGAATAATAATGAAAATTGTAGTAATAGTAATAATAGCACTCCGTAGCTTTTATATTTAGTCACTCATGGGAAAATGTAAAGAGTGTTAGGGAAAGAGAACTAATATTGGCATTTGTGGTACTTCTGAGGACCGTAGCTGATGGGAGACTAAGGTCAGCTTTGGACTCTGCACCAGGAACGGCACCAGGACACCTAGAGGTTTGTAAGGACCATAAAGCAGAGAAATTGCAATAGGGTACAAAGAAGGATCAGAGAGGACTTGTTGGACAAATTCTAACTCTTTGTTAGTTTTTCTTAGAATAATGGAGAAGGCATTCAACATACTACAAAAAGTTGATCTTGATAAACATACAAGTTATTAGAACTCCTGCAATTTAGGCTTCATTGGTTTATTATTCAATGCTGTGGTCATTTCAATGACATTGTGCCCAGCTGGGTCTCTGTACCTGAATGGTGTGGACTAAGTGTGTCTAGGACATAGAGTGTGGCTGTCAGTACAGAGCACGGTCAGGAGGGAGCAGAAGGCAGTCATTGTACCTTTTGTTAGGGCATGGCATCAGTCTATTAGATTTTAGGAAATAATGTGCAAGAAGGTGATACCAGGAAGTTTAAAAGACCTCACTGCAGGGCCAGGAGCCTGGTGGATCTACACATGACTGAAAAGTGTAGAAGGTAGTTCTTGAAAGTGAGTTGCAAAGAAACGAAAAAACAGAGGACCGAAGATCAGAAAATCCAACCAGGAAACTGAGCTGTTGGTCTTGTACAATGTCTATATCTCATTTATGAGAAATACTAGTATTAAGGGCATGGCTAACTCTACATGCTGGGGTTAAGCTGTTCCAGTTTGGAGGGTGGAGAAATATAATGCATATTTATTGTCAGAGTGATGTTTAGCTCCGTCACTCAGAATATTCCTGTCTCCTCATCAATAGCAATATTTGTCAAATGTATTATTTTTTGTCAGAAAACAGGTCTCAATGCTCTCTTGTTCTTCAGCGAATTAACAAATATATCCTTTACAATAATGTTAAAATAGCACACTAAGGGTGGCCCCAGAATTGTACCTAATTAAATAATCTCTTGATCCTTGCCCGGAAACCTGTGATACTAGCTCAGATCTTTATGGTTCAACTCTATAAACAGCTCAGTCTCCCCTGGAGGTTTGAATTTGCTTTTACTATTCCTTTGTAAGGCAGACATTACTCTGGGTGGTATTTTTCTTTGCTAGTCTTTTGACTGTTTAGTATTCTTAGTGTTGACAGCTAAATTCATAAACTGGCAGATTGAGGACAGAAATGGAAAAATAAGCAAAGTAAATTCTCCTGATAATGGTTATTAACTAGTGGACGGCTTTACAAAGTTTTCCAAAATTATTGATTATTATTGTAAGCACGTGTCATCATTTGCTGATGCATGGATCCACAATAGGAACAAAAATGTGAAAGAACATTTATAATTGGACAAGTTATTAGAGCTGTTGGTTCTTGGCCAAGTTAAGCAAAAGTAAGACAAAACAAAAAAGCAAACAAAACACAACCGATACCTAAATTGGAGCTAGTTCTGGTGATTTTCTGTGCCATTCTAAGTAAGGTCTTAGACACTTGTGTCTTCCATCAATATCTACAAAGACATTCAAAAATCTTTTGTCCCTATAAAAAGTCAAAGGGGTGAGTTGACATTTCCATTGCTTCATTTTTCATTGAGAGCTTCCAGTATTTCTCTGCATGTGAGCAGAATTGAATTTACAAATGGAGGGTGCAAGAATTAACAGAGTTATAGTTGGGCACACGTGTGTGCAAACCTAGCCTTGTTCAGTTGGGGAGAGAGATGGACACTAAGTGGACTGTTCAAACAAACGACCAGCACATTAAAAAGGTCCATAGACAATGTAAATGTGAAGTTGTTTGTGACCTGGCAAAAAGGGAAGCAGTGAAGATCTTTTCAGATCCGGCCTTGGGAGAGACTGGGAAACACTTCCCCAGGTGATTAAAGCTTTTGCATATTTTTCACGGTTGCAACTAAGAATTTTAAATAAAACAAAATTCTTCTTCAAATCTTGCCTGACCCATTTGTTTATAAAGCTGTTTGTATGGTTAAGAATTTATGCACTTCTCATTAGTTGAATTACTGTCTCCTATTGCCAAGCACGGATGAAGAATCTTAAAATCCTTGATAACAAAGAAACATTTAACAGAAATTCAGATAAAATTACAGATGTATCTTTTTTTTTAGCATATGGTGCAAATCGAATTTCATTGTATACCTAGTAAGAGACAGCCCATATATTAATTTTCAAAGGGCATATCATTGTATGTTTTCTCAAGTACTTCCTTTCAAATAACAGGGCTGAATATCAGGTTGTCTCAGATTGTTTGTCATTTAGCATTAAAGACAGATTAAGTACTTGCTCGTTCTTGATGGATGCATATACAGAGACAACTTTTTGTGTGTGTGTGTGTTCTTGAGGAATGAATTTTTCGGGTTGAGAGATTATGGACTGATTCTGGACGCAAATGTGTCTGGGGCAGGAATCTGTTGTATTTTTTACCTGCCAGCGGTAACTTGAGCAGAACTGGGGACTCTCTGTGGATCAGACCTTTGAGGTGGTCCCGAGAGCAGACGCTCACTGATTTTGCTCTGATTAGAGAAGTAGAAAGAGAAAACTTTAAGCAGGGAGATGTTTAAAGTTGATTAAACCTATGACAGGTTTTATTTTTTTCGTTTAGAAAGGGACCAGACATGGCAGAGACTTAAACTTTCTCCCACAGCCAACAGACATGGGAAGAGAAAATCAAAATACTCGTTTCGTACTTAGAACTGTGTAGTTTCTTTTCTGGTGAATTCTGTGTGCTGGTCGCCTTTCGTTCCCTGGCTGTGGGTATCTGTGCTCTTCGTGTATACGGTAATAAAGTCTGAGGTACTCAAAAATGTATTTACAAATAAGGATAAGAATATCAATTTTAATAGACCCACCTATATTTAACATTTTCATTTGGTTGTACAAAGTATTACTACTTGATGGTTTTATGTGTTTATTGTGAGATAACAAAGCTTATTTTATTCCATTTAATAGTGAATTACAGAAGTCTGAGGTAATTGTTCTCACTTATAAAATATTTGAAGTGAATTTACAGAATGCTTCTCTTCCCCCCCCAATACATGACTTGCAGTTTTTGGTGTTCATAGAGGATGAAAGTCATTTATGGAATAGTCTTGTATTTGAGGAATAATCTGATGATTGTATAATTTGTCATGAGTCATGTATCCTAATATGGTATTAAAGCGAATATCTCTTAGTGAAGTCTTCTGCAGTTTACTAAAGAAAGCTGCTTTTTGCAGTGTGACTAATATAAAATTGATATCAGTTTTTCAGAAGAAATAATTATGAGATCATTAAATCTGGAGAAAAATTGCCAATAAACTACACTTATGTAAGCACGAATGAAGTTGGAATTTCAAAGATTGTATCAAAGTGTCTGTGAAGAAAAACCGCTGTTAGGGTAAGATTTTTCCGGCTGTTTAAGGCGACTGTCCCATTAGAAGCTGTATATAATAAATCCAGAGTATTTTGTTGGAAAGTACTTACTTTAATGAAGAATCTGAAGAAATGCTTAGGCAGTGAAAATGTGAAGAAAAATATTTTTCTTTGTTTGAGCATTAGTCATTGTAATATTTTGACTCATTGGAGGCTAGATATACCCAAAATCGGGTGAGTGAAAGAAGCTTCAGTCATCACAGAGAATTTGAGAGTAAACGATTCAATTAAACACTTGTTGAGGTCTCCCTCTTCTCCTAATTATATTACTTGAGCTCTCTTGTGTAAAATGTGTGCTCCTTATTTTATAGCTTTCAAAATCCTTCTCCATTTATTGTTATGTAATGCCTACTGAAAAATAGCTTACGAGGCATTTGCTTTTAATAATTGCAATCGTGACCTTGAATACTGAGAGCCAAGCATCATGCCAGGCATGTCGTATGTTTTCTCTGGTTCTTACGAGAACCCTTCAGCTCATTTTCAGTATTCTTGCTTTACTGATGAGTAAAAACCCCTGAGGCTGGTTGTGGGTCTTCCCTCAAGAGCCACACAGTTTGTATGTACCAGTGAAAATATGAAAACCTGTTACATTTTTACTCCACTTGGTTTCTCTCTCTGTTTTTCAAATTGTTTTCCATTTTTAAAAAGAAGAAAATAGGATCCAGAAGAGTTAAATAACACCCTCTATCTCTGTCTCTGTCTCTCTGTCTCTTTCTCTCTCTACGGGGTACAATAGGTACTGCAAAGATAAACAAGGAATTTTACAGTATGATAGGAGAGACAGACATTTCATACACAACTGAAATAAAAAGAATGTTTTAGATACATTGAGGAATATAAAAATTTCCAAGGATTTATAAAAGATGAAACACTTAATTTGTGCTAGAATTAATAAGAAAGAAATACCTCATTGAGGCTCTGCTGGATGAGCCAGGATTTGAAAGTTGGGTAGAAAAAGAACTTTTTCAAGGAGAGAGGTCATGTATGAGGAAGACTAGAAAGGAAAGATGGAAGATTGGAAAGGGAGGTTGGAACTAGATCATGTGACCTGGAATGGTGTGTCTGTCTGGTTGGTTTCAGTGAATTTGAGGGGAAAAGTCAACTGGATGATAGAATTAGAATGATAACTCTGACAAAAAATATAGCATGTCTTAGGGGGAGAAAAATACAAATCAAAGGGAGCAGAGAATATTGCATATTTCCCAGTGGCCTCCAGGAGTGATGTGAGCTCAGAGAGAGAGTGGAAAGGAAGGGAGGCTCGCCAAGGTGGAGGGATTGGATTTGATGGGTATTTGCTGGACGATTATTTACCTGTAGGGGCAGGTGGGAAGAGAATGGTATTGAGGTCTCTGGCATTAGCGACAGGGAGGATAGAAGGGTTTGAAGGTTCAGGGTGATAGATGATTTCGTTTTGTACAGCAGACCAGCAGACTAAGCAATGAGGAGATGATGAACACTGGAGGTAGTATCTTCATGAATGGAAATCCGATTGTAATGCTGAAGAATATATGAAAGTTGGGGAAGCTGAATTATAAAGGTATGAAATAGTTATTTTTCAGAAATTTGTCTAGCTTGGCAGAGGAAAAGGAATGAAAACCTGGGTGATGCTACTTGCTCTGACAATAATGATGTGGCTGATAATGGCGAAAAGTTACCGAGCTCTGCCAGGTGCCAGGCACTGCCTTAAGTATTTCCCCATTTCCTATTCATAGCAGAAGGAGATTGTATTTTGATTTTCTTTCTCCTGATGAAGGAGAAAAGACATAGGGAAGTCAATGGAGAGTGATCATCCTTATGAGACTTGGTCCAAAGACTAAGGCATCTGAGCTTAGGGGGGAGAGAATGCATTCATAATAAGAGCTGGAAGGGATGGGAGATGTCATCAGTATTCTGTAGTACTTTGCCTTCATCTTTATTTTATAGTTGCTGGTGGACAGTGCAGATCATGTAAGACATAGGATGCGGGGAGAAGTCTGACAACTATCCTCTAATGTCCCTTCATTAGAAAAGCAGGTTCTTGAAAGTGGGTTTCTGTCTCTTTCTAAGATTGTTATAAAAGTGTGGTTAAGAATAGAAACTTTAATGCATCAAGGAGTTAATATTTATAAAAGTGATTGGGTAGGGTATGTGCTATGGTGAGCGCTGTGAATTGTGCAAGACTGTTGAATCACAGAGCTGTACCTCTGAAACAAATAATACATTATATGTTAAAAAAAAAAAAAAGATAGCAGGAGGGGAAGAATGGGGGGGAAATCGGAGGGGGAGAAGAACCATGAGAGATGATGGACTCTGAGAAACAAACTGAGGGTTCTAGAGGGGAGGAGGGTGGGAGGATGAGTTCGCCTGGTGATGGGTATTAAAGAGGGCACGTTCTGCATGGAGCACTGGGTGTTATACGCAAACAATGAATCATGGAACACTACATCAAAAACTAATGATATGATGTATAGTGATTAACATAACATAATGATAAAAAAGAAATGCAGACAAAAAAAATGTGATTGGAACAGTGCTAAAGAAGTGAGATAACATTAGCCATTGTTATTACTGTCCTCGTCCGTCCATCCGTTCATCCATATATAAAACCAGTAAATATGGAGTGTTATTTACTAGGCACCGGGGAACTCAGGGATGAAAGAAAGAGCCTGCCATGAAGAAGCAGTCCAGTGTGGGAAGGAATGCAAAACAGCCAACTACAGAGGATACTGATCCATTAAAAAAAAAAAAAAAAGTGGAGTTAATTAACAAACATCTTAAGTGGTGTACACTTTCTAAGCCTTGAAGACAGAAGCAATAACAAAGGCAAATAGAATTGAACACATTAGTGTTTATAACCTTCATGCCAAATAAGAAATCACATTCGGAGCTGACTAAGCTGTGAATGTAACTTGTAGCAAAATAAAGGGAAACTGTCTTTAGTATATAATAGCAATTAAACTGCTAAGAAATTAGTAAACACTTCATAGATTAGTGATTGATGTAAGTAACCAACCATTTACTAAAGAGTAATCAACATGTCTAAACAAGAACAAAACCACTACATCTTAAACTATAATCAGAGAAATATAAATTAAAACCATTATGACCTAACTTTCCCTTTGTAGACTAGACCCAAATTTTAAGACATTTTCAGTGATTGTCAATGTGCAGTAAAATGAGCTAACTCATGCATTACCAACAACAGCATAAATGGTACAATCCCTTGAACAAACAACTTAGCAACGCATAAGCCTGAACGGGCTGTTCTAGTGAAATATGATTAAGTGTGGTGAGAGCAATGTGCATCTTTATTTCAGCACTATTTATTTTTTGAATTTTTATTCTTAATGAAATATGTTACTTTTATTTTTTGTTGTTTATTTTTTAGTTGACATACCATATCATATTAGTTTCAGGTGTAGAATTTAGTGATTCATCACTTACATACAACACCTAGTTCTCATCCCAACAAGTCAGTACTATTTAAAGTAGGACAGTGGCGCCTGGGTGGCTCAGTCGGTTAAGTGTCTGCCTTCAGCTCAGGTCATGATCTCAGGGTCCTGGGATCGAGCCCCACGTCCAGCTCCCTGCTCAGCGGGGAGTCTGCTTCTCCCTCTCTCTCTGCCCCTTCCCTTGATCATGCTCTCTCTCTCTTTCTCTCAACTAAATAATTAAAAAAAATAAAGTAGGACAGAATTGGAGTAATCTAAATGTTCATCTAGACATGGGGAGTGATTAGGTAACAGTGGTTCTAAGGGACCTTTTAAAAGGATATTAGTAATGTAATTTAATACCATGGAAATTGCCCATATAACAATAATAAATAAAACAGATTGAAAATTATGTATGTAAAAATATAGGCATTAAAAACAAAGAGAGGATATATTTTTGTGTTTGTATTGGGTCTTGGGGTACAGGTCTGTGACTTTTTTTCAGATTTTTCACATTTTACAAATTATTTTTAATTAGAATCTAGTTCATGGGTATGTATGTATGCAATCAATTTCATCACCAGCTTAAAATTAATTAGCATATTAAAATGTTCACTGAATGATTTCACTTTGATTTTTCAGAATAACTTGTTAGATAGGGCTGGTAGTATATTTTTCTTTTTAGAGATTAAAAAAGAGGATTTCATGACTGCCCAATATTAAAAATATTTTGGAAAAAGTCTTAAGAATCTTTATACCAAAAAAAAAGATGTAGAAGGAAAAGATTTAAGTAAAAGTAAAATTCTAAGTTAGTTTCTCTATATATTCTCTTAGAATATTCTAAGAATTTGGGGAAAGAGAGAGGGAAGGGTAGAGAAAGTTCTGGAGAGAAAAAAATTGCATGCATTTTTTTCTTCAAAAGCAGCTGAGTGCCAGGAAAAACAAAACAAAATTTACAAATGCTTAATCTGATAGCAGGAGTTTTGGGTCCAGGTAAAAGAGCCTTAAAACTGTAATCAGTTTATTGAGAAGGCGTTGTTGGAGTTGACAGCATGATTTAGAGTGTTTTTCTTGGAATCTACACCCCTTTTAGCATCTTCTTGTTCTGTGGCAGAGTTTGGCATGTCATTATCCAATGGTAGATCCATCCCAGCCACACCATTGGTTGTAAACCCAGCCCACCACTTTGTTCTTGAAAAAAAAAATGGCAGTTCAGGTCAGACAGGTCCAGATTCCAGTCTGGATACTGCCATTTCACCATTACCAGGTCCTGGGCCAATCAGTCAAACTTTCTGACCCCTGTGTCCTTGTTTTTAAACCGAAGACTGCCACCTTAGAAAGTGATTTGCCGCCTTAGAAAGTGATTTGGGGGGATTAAATGAAACAACATGGGGTAAGATTTAGACACATAATAAAGGTTCAAAAAATGTATCTTTCCTAAACCAGCCAGGATCAAAGTGTGGGTTACTCTGCTCTTGGTTCTGAAAATGGATACAGTGTTCCTATATAATTCACTTCCTAGATCAGAATCTTGGACTTTTTAGTCAAATTGTTAACTTTAATTTAAAAATATTATGCATAGAGTAACATGTTTGGTAAATTATTAATATGTTAGGCTGGAGCCTAGCATATATTTCATTAAAGGATATCTCAAATTTAGTGAATCAAAGATAATGGATTTTTAGAACATGAACACTTTATCAAGTTTGTAGCAAATACTGAGCACAATTTTACCTCAGACAAGAAAATGTTACCTAAGTTGTCTAAAAGTTGTCTAAAAAGGGAATAAGTGTTCCTTTATAAAGACTCAAAATGATATACTAGCAGATTTCTTTGTTGTGATTAAAATATCACTGTTGTTACAAGATAATTTTAAAAGACAGAAGTATTGGTAATAATTATTACATAAAATGCCCAAAAAATATTATTGCAGGCAAATAGTTTTTTTTTTTTCAATCTACTTACAAATCGGCTAAGCCATGAAAAGAGTTACTAACGGTTACACTAGTTGTAAAAGATCCAGATCAAACTTCTCCATGGATCAATATTAGGAATTGAGGGTCTTTCTAGTTTCAAAATACTCTGGTCCGTGAGTCTTTAGTATCACAAAGTATAAAGTTGAGGAATATCCAATCCTTTTCAACTACAGGATGAACACTGAGCCTTCTATTTGATTTTTAACACAACGGCTCTGTTTATTATACCGTTTGTTACCATAAAAGTATAAACTGAAAGGTAGCAATGATGGGTGAGTGTAATATATTACATTAAATAAACTTGTCCTGTGTGCAGTACATGGAAAGCTCTGTTTACATTACAGTAAGCTGTTTTCTGCTGCATTTACAATTCTGCTGAGCAAATAAATTAAGAGGGCTTATGACAGCTCAATTTAGTTTATCTGGTCAAACCCCAAAGACATTATTAGTATAATTTTAGCATATTTAACTTTATATAGGTATTTAATAATGCAATCCCAACCATCTTTTTTTTGTTGTTTTGTAAAGGAAAGGATGTTTTAGGTTATTATTTAGAAAAAAAGAGCAAAAAAAAAAATCACTGCACAAAAACCTGAACAGTATAATTCAACATACATAAAACGTGCAAGGGAGGTGAATATAAAGGTCATTATATGAGCTTGAAGGAGACTTTAAAAATGGAAAGATGTGTAATACATTAAAATAATTTTTCATACTTCTTCCTACAGGTGGATCTAGGATTCGAGTTTGGTTTAGACCCAAGGTAAAAGTGAAGGAGTTGGAGGGGGTGTGGTGTGGAACTTGCAGATGGCTCCAAGTGCTCTTTTGGGACTCTCTTGGTGGGATAGATGCCACCAAGACAAGGAATTTAGTTAATTGCAGTATTTACTTAACCAGACTTAATTTTCTCAGCTATCCATTATTTAAGATGAATTGTCATTTTCTGAGGGGGGGGTGTGTAAAATAGTAACATAAAGAGGCAGAGCTGCAACATGGAATGGGAAGAGGCATGGATTTGGAGTAGGAAGACCTAAGTTCAAGTCTGTACTCAGCCATGTGTTAGGTAGGTGAACACTTGTTATTGTCTTTATTTTTAATTCCAGTATAGTTAACATACAGTGTTCTGTTAGTTTCAGGTGTACAATATAGTGATTCAGCAGTTCTGTACAATATCCGGTGCTCATCGTGACAAGTGCACTCCTTAATCCCCATCACCTGTTTCACCCATATCCCCACCCTCCTCCCCTCTGGTGACCATCAGTGTGTTCTCTGTAGTTATGAGTCTGTTTCTCAGTTTGTCTCTTTCTCTCTCTTTCTCTTTTTTTTTTTCCATCGCTCATTTGTTTCTTACATTCTACATATGAGTGTGATCATATGGTATATGTCTTTCTCTGATGGATGTATTCGCTCAGCACTATACTCTCTAGCTCCATCCACGTTGTTGCAAATGGCAAGATTTCATTCTGTTTTATGGCCAAGTAATATCCCATTGTGTATACATACCACATCTTCTGTAGGTAACCCCTTAAGCAAAGTAAATTATTGGGGGCTTGGTTAAGGCTCTCAAATCTGTTAATTCAGAGTTACATGGTAAATATGGGTGCTCTGGGCCTATTGATAATATAGGAACCTTTGCAAGTTACACATTTTGTGCCTTTTCAAGCCACTGTTCTTTACATTTCCCTCCAGTCAGGTAGATCCCCCTTGTCTTAAGCACCCCATGGCTCTGCATTTGCACAAGCCCTTTCCTTTGTCAAGAACGCTTTCCCTCTCCCCTCTAGGTGAGAGTTTGTCATCCTTCTGTGCACATCTCAAATGTCCCCTCCATCTAAGGCTTTTCTCTAGGGTACTTTTACTTGTCTCTTATTTTGCTTTAAAAACATGTATAGCATCTAAAGTTAATATGAACACATTGCATAAAAATACAGAAATAAAAAGGTGACAATAAATACGAGCCATAACTCCATGAAGAAATAAATACCACTAGTATTTTAATATATTTTTTCCAATTTAACTTTATGCAAACCCATTTAAATAAATGAATTAGTTAGGAGGGCTCATGACAAAACAATTTAGTATATCTTGTCAAATCCCCAAAATATTATTGTATTATTTTAACATATTTACCTTGTACTTAACTCTAATCCCTCCAAAGCACAGACAATAACAATAGCAACAAAATCAGCTCAGGAACTGATGTGCGTATACTTTATATTCTCTTTTCCACTTAATATTCAATCCTGTCTCTAAATATTCTTAGAAAACATGACTGTAATATCTTTAGAATAGCTCATCACACAGGTAGAGTGTAATTAAGTAATAGTTCCTCTCCTATTGTCCTTCGAGGCTGTTTAGAATATTTTGCTTTTATAAGCAAAGCATTCTTGTGCGCATCTAATATTATTTCTGTAGGACAAATTCCTAGAAAAAGAATTCCTGGGTATGTACATTTTTCATACTTTTGAAATGTGCTGCCAAATGAGCCCCTTTGGAGATTGCATCATTTTGCATTTCTGCCAGATAGCTCTGAGCAGTGGTGCCGATTTTCACGGTGCTCTTCCTGGAAGGGCAGCCCTCATCACACTGTATGTTAAAGATTTATTTACTTGTGTCTCTCACTCACTGGACTACAAACTTCTAGGTGACAGGAGCTGTATCTTACTCATTATGAATCCTAGGGCCTTGTGCAGAGCCTAACCTGCCACAGAAAAAGAAATGCAGAGTTAAAATTTGTAGAATGAATGATGCTTCTCCAGTTTTTGTCTCTGCTCTGTCATATTTTTTCTATACATTGATTCTAATTGTCCATATGAAATGCTGCCATTTCTGCCACTTCCTTGAACAACCCTGTGATTTCAGGATGTTAAATTTAGGACTGGCTTTGTTATATCCTGCAACAGGAGATTTCCTCTCCTACACAGCGTTAGCTGTGTGGAGAATAAATATGGTCATGAAAAGTGAGTTGTAGCTATTCCACTTTCAATTAGGAGTATTTAGCAGAAAAGTCCTATGAAGCTAGATATAAAAACATCTTTAGAGAGAAAGATACAGACTTTCATGACAAGGCATGGGAGTTCCATGCTCTGGTGTGATTGTCCCAGGTAGCTCAGACTTGCTCAGACTTACACGTGTCCACATCGGTTCTGTACTTGGTTTGTATCCTGTGGAATTATAAGATGTAACAATTTATCTTTGGTTAGGTGTCTGTCCTTAAATCTTTTAAGGATTCTCCTCAAGGCAGTATCAGAGTATTACTTATAAAATTAGAACATTTGGGGATCGGATCCTAAAAATCTCATTATAGTGGTGAACTGATAGATGAAATCAGTGTTCGGGTAGCAATATCAGTTTCCAATTTGGGCATTTGAAGTACAGGTTCAGGAGGTGCTCATCGAGTCAAAGAAACACACCACAGTAGTCTGAATTTGAATGAAAATAAAGCAGCCTATCTTTTATAAATTCGGCAGAATTAAATTTGAAAGTCATATTGGACAAGACCAAGATTCTGGCCAAGAAGGAGTATTTAGGCAAGAAAAGACCTATTAAGTCAAGAATGTGGGGGCGCCTGGGTGGCTCAGTTGGTTAAGCGACTGCCTTCAGCTCAGGTCATGATCCTGGAGTCCCGGGATCGAGTCCCACATGGGGCTTCCTGCTCGGCGGGGAGTCTGCTTCTCCCTCTGACCCTCCTCCCTCTCATATGCTCTCTCTCTCTCTCATTCTCACTCTCTCAAATAAATAAATAAAATCTTTAAAAAAAAAAAAAAAAAAAAAAGAATGTGGAGGGCTGGCCTTCACGGTTCGGAGGCTCGGGAGCAGACCCCTCGGATTGAGATCTCGCTGGGTGGGGCCGAGGGCAGTTTACTCCAGCACCTGTGCCTCTGTTTCCTCACGGGCACTCAGAGATAAGAATAGCAGCACTTCACAGATCTCATGCAGATTAAATGAAATCACACATGTAGGGGGGCACTTTTAACAGTGCCTGGAACATCTTTTTTTTAAATCAGATTTTCTACTAAAGTAGGATTGTGAACTTCAGGAAGATATATATATATTTTTTTTTTTAATTTATTTTTAAATAATCTCTACCCCCAGTGTGGGGCTCAAACTCATGAACCTGAGATCAAGAATTGCATGTTCCATCAACTGAGCCAGCCAGGCAATGCAGGAAGACTTTTTTTTAAGATTATTTATTTATTTATTTATTTATGAGAGAGTGAGTGAGTGGGCAGGGGCAGAGGGAGAGAGGTAATCTCAAGCAGACTTCGCGTTGAGCAGAGGGCCCGACATTAAGGCTCCACCCCAGGACCCTGAGATCATGACCTGAGCTGAAATCAAAAGTTGGATGCTTGACCGACTGAGCCACCCACGAAGGTATTTTTAATAAACTTAACTTGGTAGCCAGCAGGAAAACATGCAGCAAAGGGATGGGAAAAATAAAATACATTTTACAATGCCGAATATATGAGGAAAGGTGTTCAGAACGAACATAATACATAAAATATTTGATCTTGTTTTCCTAAATCCTATTGCCTTTTCAAGTTGAATATTATATTTTAGAATACTTATTCTATTAGATTTTAGAAATAAAATCATTAATTGATTAATATGCAGTATATTTTGAAATAAAAGAAAATGTAAAATCTAAACACACTATTCCTATACCTTTTTTGTTGTTACACAACATTCTTGCTTCAGTATAGTTTCCATAAAATATTATGCCCACCCTTTAAAAAATGGTGTTTATCCATTCCCCATCACTATGTAACACAAACCGATCCCCACATGTTAAAATTCAAATACATTACATTCTACCCTGATTTAGGCCACATGAAGGAAAGAAAATTCACATGTTAAAATAATTGTGAATACATGTGTTTGGATTATTTTTAACCTGGGTTTGGATTTCATAAATGTAGCAGAAATCACTGGCCATTTATAGAAGCTAATTATAATCTATTTCTTTAAAAAGTTTATGTAATTTACTATTAGACAACAGTACTCTCATTACCCATCCATAAATATCTACAGCAATAAGTGACTGATGATACTTCCAGGGGGTCGATACTAAAGTCAGAAAAAGACCTCAGGAATTCTAGAAATTAATTGCTTCATTAAGCCCAGATTTTAAAGGTGGTTTCCTATTTTAAGAGTCTCTGCCAGAAGAACCACTGAGCCGTTAAATATGTTCCAGTATTTCTAATACTAATTTCCACTGTAGCCAGGATATTTCACGGAGGTAAGTTCACCATAATAACGTAGGATCAGTCGGAGTCCAGTGCCTGATGTCAGCAAACAAAGAATTAATGGATGTATCAGATTACCCAAAGGGAGTGTAAATTGTAGCAAAACTCTAGATTAATATCTGACAGTTATTTTAAAAAGAAAGCCATTTCTATTCCAGAAAGCAGGGAAAGTTAGAAAGATGAAACAGATTCTTTCTGTATTTAGGCTTGCTTCTAATTAAATGATGCGGGGTAGTGTTGATAAAAGAGACCAAGAGGGTGGAGAATCAGCTCAAAAGCCTGAAAACTTCAAGCTCAGGATGCTGTCATGAAGATAATTTAACTTCTCCATTTTATTTCAGCATTTCTTCTGAGAAAAGAGAAAGAGAAAATCTAATTTTAACTAGTGATCTTTTATTCCTGCCTTACAGTGTTTATCAATATGAAACTATAGCTAATTCAGAACAATAAATGGAGATGGGTTTGTTGCTATCCCATGTGTTGTAGCCAAAGCTAAGCTAAAATGTCTACTTTGGAATTAATTAATGTGGTTTCATCTAAATGTATGCAAATGTCTACAATAGCATCCTTGTTCTCAGGTTAAATGTCAAAGGTACATCTTCGTAAAATTTTACACAAAATTTTCATGCAGACGCGTTATGTCATGTTATAAGCAAGATGTTGCTCACTTATATTTCCACACAATATACAAAGATATATTCCAAAAGAAATGAACAAGTTTAGCCATTAAAAACAGAAGGATGCACATAGGTATAACTTATGCCTTGCATTAGACAAGACACTCACTGTGCATTCTACTAGATAATCTGAGATACTGCAAAGATTCTGAAACAGTTAAAGTATGATTACTCTCATGAGCAAATCTGTGTCAGTTCGAAAGCTGGATTTAGATGTTTAAGAGATTCACTGGGGGGAGTTGCCTGTGAAGGCTGAGTGGGCAGGAAGTGGGACTAGGTGGGGAGAGCTTTAGAACCACAGTACTGGTCTGGCATCTCTGATGGGAGCAGGGAAGGAATGTCAGGATGCAGGAACCTCAGAGGACGGTAGGGTTCAGAGAAAGTCTCCGAGCCTAAGTGCTGGGCCTGAATAGCTGACTCTGGTAGCCCACCATTGCTTGACTACCGGCTTGGATCTGCAGGAGTGGGGTGGTAGGGGCTGGGCCTGGCAGAAGGGCACGTGGCCTGCTGGAAACACCACAGTGGACCAGAAAGTGCAGCGACTAGAATCTGCCAGGGAACGACCCTCCCCAAAGCTAGTTCCATTGAAGGGAGCTCAGAGCAGAGTGCTGGGGCCATCTTGTTGACCACCATGGAAAAAGTAAAATTTCACCTTTACACACAAGGAGCGCTTGGAAGTTTATCTGCCTCTAACTGGAGTTTTATCTATTTATAGATGTACCTCTTCACATTGTGGTTTGATTTCTTAGCTTCAGCCCTCCCGCTTCTGAAGACTGGCAGTAGGTTAAACAGCTTGCTCCCGTTACCCCACAGAAAGGTCACCTTGTTGCATCTTTGGTGTTTGTGCCATGCTTTCCCTGTTCAAACCAGGGGGTCTTCAGCGTCTATATTCAGCTGTCCACCTGACTTTCTTTGTATGATTGTAGGCAGGTTATTTCACTTTTTTTTTTTTTAAGATTTTATTTGACAGAGAGAGAGACAGCGAGAGAGGGGACACAAACAGAGGGGGAGTGGGAGTGGGAGAAGCAAGCTTCCTGCAGAGCCGGGAGCCCAATGCGGGGCTCGATCCCAGGACCCTGGGATCATGACCTGAGCCGAAGGCAGACGCTTAATGACTGAGACACCCAGGCGCCCGGTTACTTCACTTTTTAAGCCACGCTTTTCTTCAGTGTAAACTGGGAAGAAGAATATAAAGTATTGAAAGTAAGGATTTAATGACAGAACACATATGAACCTCTTAATATGATGCTTGGCTTGTGTTAAGCACCCGGAAACATTAGCAATTTTTATTGTGACTGCAATTTTCGAGTATCCTTCTGTTATCTATACATTTCATAGTCTTATCCAGAAATATCTGAGTTGCTATATATATTGCTTCCACTTGAGCTGACGAGCTTTGTTTTGAAAGCTCCAATTGTGTCCTTCGGTATAATGTAAAATATAGAATAAATGATGTCAGAGATCTATAAAATACCAAATCGGGATCTTGTCTAGTGCTGTGGATTTTAAATGTGATGTTTTGCCTATTGGCAAGCAAAATCAGAGTTCCGCGATGAGTACTATGATTTCATACTTCTGAGGAACAAAAATATATGTCAACGGCTATGAGGCTTATAGATAAAAGGAAGCACTCTACTTGTCTGGACAGAGGGGAACACACCTGCAGCTCAGGGGTGCTCGGGTTACTAATCAAGAAATGAGCGGTGCCTGGGTGGCTCAGTCTGTTAAGCATCTGCCTTCGGCTCAGGCCAGGATCCCAGGGTCCTCGGATCGAGTCCTGCATCGGGCTCCTTGTTCAGCGGGGAGTCTGCTTCTCCCTCTCCCACTCCCCCTGCTTGTGCTCTCTCTCTTTCTCTTTCTGACAAATAAATAAATAAAATCTTTAAAAAAAAGAAATGATACAGCTCTTCTTACATTTGTTGCTTTGTGAAAAATGCTCACCACAAAAGTAACTGCTTGAGAGTGCCCTTGACAGATACGAGAAAAGTAAAATAGTTTGAGAAAGAGATTCTAAAGAGTGGGATTGAATACAGCAGCTTCTCGTGTGGACCCAGACCAAGTGACTTGTGAAACTGTTTTATCACTTGCCCCTGCCAGTGACAGAAATTGCTCCTCATTTGAAAGTATAAATTTGTGGGTGTCAATTAAATTTCAGTTATGCTGCCCTTGTGTGTTGTCCAGGAAATTATATACTACAGTGGTAGTTGAATATTAGGACCTCAAAAACAAACCTGTTCTCAGGAAGCTTGCATTATAGTTGGGAGAAGGAAAAAAAAAGAATACAAAATATAAAATAAGAAACTATATAAGGAAAGAAGAGAATATATAGTATGTTGGGTGGCGATAAATCTATGGAAAAATAAAGCTGAGAAGAAGGCCTTGGGTTTAAGATGACAAAATTTACCATAAACTGTGACTGTGACTGTTTTTCCAGGCATACTCAAGCCATTGGTCCCAAGACCCATATTTTTAAGATGCCTGGCTGAGTATAGGGATGTGATATGTGCCGGGGAAGCAAAGCTAAATACATGATCCAGGCTCTATTGGTATGGTTCTAACTAATACATCAAGCCTGCAGATGAAAAGAAATATATTATTTCTTCCCAAATAGGAGTCCCTATTATCTTGGTACTAAAACAATAAATTTAAATGCATAGTATTTAAAATTAATACAGGAACAAAAATAGATAAGGTGAAGCAGAATAATTAAAAAATAAGGCATACATATTATGTCTAAATTCCATAAGGTATCATAAATGTACAAGCCAAAAAACCCCACAGGGTTTTTATTCTTGAATGTGTTTTGAAGGAATTTCCAAATTTTGCAAACCCATGATTTAGACAGTGACTGTTTTTAGCTTGCTTTGTTATTTTATATTATTTTTTTTTTTGCAAGGTCCTCATCACACAGAGTAAGAAATTACTTGGTACTGTTCTGTAAATAAAGACCACAGGCTCAAAAATTTTTAATTGTACAACCTGAAATTAATATAATATTGTGTGTCAACTGTACTTCAATAAAATAAATCAATAAAATAAGACCATGTGGGTAATCTGAGGCGGGAAGAAGAATTGGGAGAAGTACCATCAGGGGGCATTTCTTCTGGCTACTCGGTACTTTGGATATGTGGGCCTTATTTATACCCTTTATGCAGAAATGGTGTACTATGTTGAACAGAGCTGTCAGGAGTTTCTTTAAAAGAATTGTTTTTCATGGCAGTTAGGTGTCTTTCCCCCCACAGTTAGCTGCTCCTCCCCAGCTAGGTGTCAGGGTTTCAGGGTTTCCTGTAACACAAGGAAGCTTTAGCCAGGATTTTGTAATGTTGGCCAGAGGCTAGAGGTGAAGTGAAAGTATTTCTAACAAAGCAGGATGAAATTTATCATCTGGAGTCTGGGGTCTTTCTCCCACCACAAATGTAAAAGAAAAATCAGGTAATTTTTATGTTTTTATTTTAAATTTTTAAAATTCATTTACTTTTGTGGGGGGGGAAGGCAGAGAGACTCCTCAAGCAGACTCCCCCCTGAGTGCTGAGTCCCCACCTCAGGCTCGATCCCAGGGCCTGGAGATCATGACCTGAGTCAAAACCAAGAGTCAGATGCTTAACTGACTAAGCCACCCAGGCACCCCAAAATCAAGTATTTTTATTTTTAAATTTATTTTTTTGGTTGGATTGTGTTTAACTTCATTATTTTTTAAAATTTTATTTTATTTAAATTGAATTAATTAACATATAGTGTATTATTAGTTTCAGAAGCAGAGTTCAGTGATTTATCAGTTGTATATAACACCCAGTGTTCATTACATCATGTAACCTCCTTAATGCTCGTCACCCAGTTACCGCATCCTCCCACCCACCTCTCCTCCAGCAACCCTGTTTGTTCCCTGTAGTTAAGAGTCTCTTATGGTTTGTTTCCCTCTCTGATTTCTTTTTTTTTTTTTTTTAATTTTTTTTTTTTTAAGATTTTATTTATTTATTTGAGAGAGAGAGAATGAGAGAGATCACATGAGAGTGGGGAGGGTCAGAGGAAGGAAGCAGACTCCCCGCCGAGCAGGGAGCCTGATGCGGGACTCGATCCGGGGACTCCAGGATCATGACCTGAGCCGAAGGCAGTCGCTTAACCAACTGAGCCACCCAGGCGCCCTCCCTCTCTGATTTCATCTTATTTAATTTTTCCCTCCTTTCTCCTATGATCCTCTGTTTTGTTTCTTAAAGTCCACATATGAGTGAAATCATATAATTGTCTTCCTCTGATTCACTTATCTCTTAGCATAATACCCTCTAGTTCTATCCACATCATTGCAAATGGTAAGATTTCAAATTTTTGATGGCTGAGTAATATTCCAGTGTGTGTGTGTGTGTGTGTGTGTGTGTGTGTGTGTGTGTGTGTGTATTTTCTTTATCCACTCATCTGTGGATGGACATCTGGGCTCTTTCCATATTTTGGCTATTGTGGACGTTGCTTCTGTAAACACTGGGGTGCAGGTGCCCCTTCAGATCACTAGGTTTGTACCCTTTGGGTAAATATCTAGTACTACAATTGCTGTGTCCTAGGGTAGCTCTATTTTTAACTTTTTGAGGAACCTCCATACCAATCAAGACTTCAAAAAAAAATAACCGTCCAACCTCCAGTTATTTGGACCTACACAAGGGGAGTCTTGTGGACCGTGTGGCTGAGATCCTTGGTGCAGGGATGGACTTGCTGGGATGGGGCAGCTTTCTAGAAGGAGCAAAGACTTTTGTCTAATATCTGGTTTTACTTAGCCTAACTGACGGTCTGTAACATAGTCAGCAAAGCAGATGCAGGACAGGAGTTTCTTGGAAGTGGGTAGAGCCTTAAAAAAGAGTTAGAGTCTTTTGAGTGGACTAAAGCTTATTAGAAGAGAAGGTAATGGCCTCAGGGAACAGAAAGTATTAATTTTCTTCTCCCTGTTTCCTCAAGTACCTTAATTTTTTTTTTATTATGTGAGTTGAATCTTTTCTACTTCCATTCTATTCCATGGAATAGTCATAATTAAAACCAAGAAAGAAATAAAACTTACCAAGAAAACAATCATTATATTAGTTTCACTGCATTTTTCTATTTACTCAGACTACAATATAATATGGATGAAAATATATTGTCTGTGTTTGTAGGAGTCTATATAATCCTCTTAATTTTTTCTACACCCTGTGTACAGGAATCTTTCCCCAGAATATAGATTTTTTTTTTTTATAGTTCACTTATTTTCCAGGTTCTTCTTGTCCTTATGATCCTTATTCTATCTTAAGCACTAGATTTTTAGAGGGACATTATAGGGATAAAATTGAATGAATTCTATTGAATGCTGTACATTTTCAATTAAAATTATACCCAAATGGAAAAAATGTACTTTAATACATATATTTTATTTCAGGTCTGGATGTTTCTCCAGTAGCTTGTAAGAAAGTGTCAGGAGCAAGTGCTGGGGAAGAATGGGAAGGTCAAACAAACACAAAAGGGGTCAGGGAAGAAGTGGGTCCAACTATGCATTTTCTCCTCTGGTCTGTCTTGGGCATGGGCTTCCAACTCCCATTTTTCAGTCATAACTGAAGTGTTGAAGCTCCAGAGTATTAAGAAGAGAGCTCTCTCTGCCTTTTATCAGCCCGAACTTGCCATCCTCAGTCAAAGCCAGCGAAACGTCTTCATATTATGAGATGGATTTCCTACCAAACTCCATTCAAAAGTTATTTGTAACCAGTGAAACTAGTGGTTGATTTCAACTCAGCGTTGCATCTTAGATGGTCTTTTCTCTTCTTCCTTATTGCTTTGGGCAGTTCTCTGTTTTTATATATTATTTATCCTTCCATTTAAGGAAAACATCCTTTCTTATTCTATATTCCTTTACATCAAGAAAAAAAATTCTATACAACGCCCCCCAAAAGATTTAAGATGATTTTCAAAAATGCTTGGGATACAACACAATAAAATTAAATGAGGTTGGTAAGGGAAGTAGTGATAGAAAAAAAATTAGCGAACTAGCAGTAAGTTAATATCAATTCAGGCGTACTTAAAAGTTTTGGGAAACAAAGAGGCTTGTAGTCTCCCAGCAGTCGACACAAAAAGGAAAATAAAAAATAATGTAATGTTCTTTGGGTTAAAAAAGACTCATAGGAAGAGTGTTGTGATCCCCGTGCTTCAGAGAGGACTTTCATAGTTCCTCATGCAGAGACATCATGTGACGTGATGAGTAACATCTGTGATACTGATACAGTAAATACAAAAATGAAATTCATTGGGCTGTTTGTTAACACGGCCTTCACTGAGGTCTGTGGCATAAGATCTAAGGAAACTCCAGCCAAAACACTTCTGCTCAGGGCCAATATGATGTGGTCTTTGTGTGTAGTTCTTGATTATTTTGGCTTGATTCAAAGATAAAATTTAATATGTAATTTTTTTAAGTAGGCTCCACACCCAGCATGAAGCCCAGTGCGGGGCTTGAACTCAGGACTGTGAGATCTGAGCTGAGATCAAGAGTCAGACACTTAAACAACTGAGCCCCCCAGGCACCCCCAAATTTAATATATTTATAGAGAAGAAAGTTTAAGATTGTATTCTTTGACAAATATTTTAAGTCTAGGTGTGATGTGCCAACCAAGGACAGACTTATGTGGGTTATAGGTTCTGATCAAGTTTATTTTTTAAATTAAATGTTTATTTTTCCTTTACTGTAGAATGAAAGCATTATAATTTAGGAATTGTGTATAACTTCTTCTGAGAGGACATATGAACTGATGCATTCTTTGTTAAATATACACAGATGATATGGTGTTTGAATCTCGTGCCATCTCAGGGAGAAATAATTTAAAGGTGACAAAATTTGCAACAGCTGATATTATTTGTTTGTTTATTTGATTGGGTTTTTAAATCAAATTACACTGTGGCAGGATTGGCTTTCTATATCTTGTCATAATTCCTTTATACTTATGTTCCTTTTGCTCTGTGTATGTTTAATGCAGATTTTATACAAGCAAACCTTAGAGAATGTGCTTGTTTCCATAAACACACAAAAAATAATATAATTCTTTAGACAGAATGAGCTCTTTGGGTGGTTATTTCTGGTTGATTTGCAGTGTGGTTCCATCCAGGACACACAAACATATGCCCTTTGCCCTGGAAGGTAACTAATACCATTTTCGCCAATCCCCTGTGCCCCTATCCACTCCCCACTGCTACTGGGACCTCGCATATCCCATATCCTCCTGTCTCCTCTGGGAGGAGAAGGAGATGGGCTACACCCTGATTTCGTTTTCTTCACCATCTTGCTTCCTACAAGCTCTTTCTCCTTCACATTCTCGATAATCTCCCATTTTCAAAAGTAAATAAATAGTCACAGGAAAACAACCTTCTGTCAAGCCTGCCCTTCGGCTTCTCTATCCTCAGGTAATACCACTTTGTTTCGCAGATGAGTAGAAATTTTAAATTTTTTAATTATGTTTGATTTAGTTATGAGTCGAATTTCAGTTTTCTGCATGAACTTAAACAAGTAAATAATTGTGATTTTTTTTTCTGAAACATAAAATGCATGAATGCTGAATTTGCTTCAGGTGGCCAATGTGGGGACTCTTAGGGATGTTTACTAAATTTGAGTGAGAATGGAAGGGCATTCATTTTATTTTCCTTCAAGCAGGTTTATGGGAGCAGAAGTGTTTACCGTTTGTTATATCACTGGGTAAATAATGTACATTGGGTAATATCAGACTAGTCATATTAACAAGAAGCAGTTTTTGTGACCCAAAGTTGATCTGTTTCAAAAGTTTTGATTCTGAAAGTCCATAGTCATCAAAAGAAAAAAAGAAGAACTTTTCTCTACTTAAGTTCTTGTGCCAGATCATAAATGCTTTTGTTTGGTTTTGTTTTTATAATATAATGCATCCCAGGGATATAAAAAAACAGTCAGCATTTCATTTTGTACATTCACACTTTTACAGCTGCTTGCAGGGTGTGTGTAAAAATAACTTGACTACAAGTTCACTTTTCTGGCAGATTAAGAGAGCAAAATAGATGATTGATGTTAAACTACTCACAAATGCTCTAATAGAGATCATTTTAAAATATGTAAATTAGTTTTAGATTAACTTTATGTACATATAGTGTGTTTGACACTAAAAATGATCTTGGGAGCTTTTGAATTTAATATCTCAAGTTTAGTTGACAGCTATTTCTTGGTAGTTATATTTTACTAGCACTGGGTTTTAAAATTCCACACTGTGAAAAAAAAAACTTACTCTTTTGAGACATTTTATGGAATCAGCTTTAGACAGTCAGTGTTATGTTTATTCTCCTTCAGGTTGACAAAATTAATTTTCTGATCAGCAGTCAGCAAATATATGATGAGAGGAATAGAGAATAACGTGTGAGTCATGATTCCTAGAAAAAGCAGTTCATTTTTCTGCAGATAAAATACATAACTACATTTTCCATTATTCCTGACTACGTATAATGACTTCATTAGCGTTGAGCAACATAGATTACGACGTGGAGAGTATCCACACCTGCCCTGTAGTGGGTGTAGTGATGAGATGACATCATATCAGCCCTGGCACAGAATCTGGTATATAAAGAGGACGGTAAGTCATCAGTACACGAGTAAACAGAGAAATAAGTCACAGCCGGCTGTATTTGAGTTGCAATTTTGCAGGGCATTATTTTCAAACCAAAGTCAGAACTTGTTTCCACATATGGTCTAATTTTTATCACTTCTGGTGAGTTCTGAAAGGGCGTGCCTGAAAGGCTTTCATGATAACGTCCATTTGGATCGTCCTTACTCCTACTTGCTGTTCCTTTGCTCTCTTCCTGGCACTGTGCTTCCATGCTCCGTGCTTCCAAATTAGCTCTGGAGCTGAGCTTTCTGAATCTGTCACCGCCACATTCATCTGTCTTTAACTGTTACTCCCACCACGCTGCTTCTCAGCAAATTTAAGTTTAGCTGTTACCTATCTGCTCTTACGGTTAGCATCTCAAGACCCATGTATCTCGCTTCCCCACTCCTCATTGGTATGCCTTCTCTGCTTCCCTCTGGCTTATCTTCCTCCTGTGCTGGACTTGACCTCCCATCCCTGTGAACTCATTCCTGGGCCACTTTCTGTAGGAGCCTTTCTCCCTTTGGAATGTGCTTTTTATTCATCCCCAAAGCTGTGTGATACTTTACTCTTGTAGTGTAAGCATACTTGCCCTTTGGGTTTGTTTCTGGCTGCAATGGATTAAAAATGATGGCAAATTATTTCACATATGATGTCTGTGTCCCCTGCCCTTGAACATGGGCTGGTTCTGTAATGTTCTGACCAACACAGTATATCAGAAGGGACACTCTGCTGGCTTCCAGTCCTGAGCCTTAAGAGATAGGCAGCTTCTACTTCTTTTCTCCAGGAGCGTTCACTCTCTACTCCCCAAGCCTGCATATAAAAAGTCTGATGACCCTGAGGTGGTCCTGTTTCCTTTTTTCCTTTTTTCTAAAGAAATGACTGTAATGGATTCCTGACTCTAACTTTTATTTTTATTTGAGACATTCCCACTGCAAACAGTGGTCTCCAGAGTACAGTGTAAAAGACAATTTATTGGGGTGTAGGAAATAAATATTACTGTTTATGTTTTGTTGCATATTTTAAAATTTCCATTTGGTGCATCATTTCTATTTTAGCAATATATAATGTGTCATACGTGGCTGTGATTTATATATAAATACACAGCTGTTTGAGGCATATGCATAAATATTTTAACGAAAAAAATTGCACTGTTAAAAAGTTCAAAGTCCAGGAGTCTATAAAAATGAAAATCGTCCTGGACTTATGTGTGTATGTGCATACCTGTGTTTCCTAAAAGAAGAGCAGTACTTAACTTCTGATGCAGTGTTGCAAGTCCCTGAAATGAAGAATGAAGAATGCACGAATAAAGGAGTGAGCCAAAGTCTCCCCTCACAGAATTCCAGAGTTACGCCTCTAATTTGATTTATCCCTCTCCAAATCGAATTCTGTTTCTTTAGATGCCTACACATTTTTCTCCACAAATGTTTCATAATAATATCAAAGTGTGTAAATGGAGACTTGGTGTTTTCTAAGTTTTCTTTATTCATCCAGTGACCATTCAATACTGAACACGCACGAGAAGCCAGTGTGTCTCTGCACTCGGTGCTGCCGTTATAGAAACAGGGAAGGTGTGGCCCCGTCTCTCAGTTCACAGCCCGTTAGTGAAAGATATGCTCTGGACTCTCCGGAGATAGGTGGGGTAACAAATAGAACCTCCCAGGCTTACGGGATGGCATAAAGAAAAGCAAACATCTGGAAATGAGCATAGGCAAAGTAGTGGAGCAGGATACGGATGTGCCAATGACAGTGCTTTGCTCCTCAGTTTCCTTCTGGGACATTCTTGCCTGTGTTTTCCATTTGTATGTGGCATCGTGCTTGTCTTCTCTTCCATGGCCAAGCTAGGAGACGCGTAAGGTTAAGGATCCCTTTTGATTCTTCTGTGTTCCCACTGCCTCAGGGATGAGCTGGGAACTTAGATTCAGGTAATGCTTAGCTGTGCTGCATAATTCCAAACCTTCCAATCTGGCTGCTGGAATATGTTTCTGAGAACAAGAAGCCTTCACTTGTAGTTTTGGTTTCATATTATGTAACATTTATTATTTGAAATCATAAATTACAACTCTACGCCAATTATTTGGGTTCATATAAATCTAATATGGACAGGAGGATGATACAATCTGTACTAGACATGTGAAGAAACTGGACACAAGCAGTTTCTATCAGCTTCTCGTGGTCACTCATCTGAGTAGGTGCAGAACTGAGGCTCGTGTTCTGATGGTTGGGTCTTTTTCTGTTCTTCTTCTCATCCCTCTAAAAGGTATTTAGAATCCTGGAGAAAGAGTAATGCAGTTTTTAAGGTTAATAAAGACATGTTTTATTGTTGCCCTCTTTAAATAGGTGATTAAGTATACTGAATTTTTTCTTCTGGTTATTTAGTATTTTTTTTCTTCAACGTGGCACACTTAGCAATTAAGAAAGTGACATTGTCACTTGAAAAACTACATCCCTCAGGACTTCGAACACAGACTGCATGCCTTGGAAATGAATGCTTGTTTTTAAAAAAATTCTCGGTGATGAACAGGTTCCAGTGATGGGTGAATGAGTTTAAATGCCTTTAGACCTAGAGCGAGGGAACACAGACATTAAGAAAAAAGTATTTGGGGTAGATGATTGCTGTGGCATTGGATATATTATAAGCTTTACCTGTTGGCTTCATTTCAAAGTATGCAGCTATAGCACTAACATTGAATAGTACGTGATACTTTTGCTGAGACAGTTTATTGCTTGGGTTAAAGGGAATTATGATTAATGTCATGCTCTTCTTTTGCTGAGGGGTTGGATCACTTGTATTTTCTGTATTTCTCAGAGTGCCATCCTTAAAATAGAACTCATCATTTTCTCCACCAATGTTTCCTACCCCCTCCCAACTTTATTCCAAGAAGAAAAGATGACAAAATGTGATCATTTGTCTCCTCGGAGTCTGAGGGTGTTAAAGAGTTCTGAGTGGTAAAACAGATGGAATTATGCTAAAAAGCACATGGCCCCTTATAATTTTTTCTTTAAAAAGCTCCAAAACTTAGGCTTAGTAATGGAATAGACTTTGCTATTCTTGAGTAACATAAAGACATCTTTGCTTCTCCCTATTCTGACTCACTGCTCTTTTGCCTGAGTGCAAAATGTCCATTTTGGATCAGTCATTGAGAAATGCTGATTTAATAGACTTCTAGAAAAGGTGACCATGGTAGGTAGCTCTAATGATAAGGGAAATAAAGTATATCAAGTTATAAGATTATTACTAAGTTTTCTTCTGACTTTTGGTGACAAATAAAGATAAGTTTTTAGCTGCTTTTGGCACTGCAGTATATTTCTACCATTACGTCAATGTTAAATATATTTTTTTCTATAAATAGTGAGTCAGTATGTACTAATTTTAAAGTATAGTTTTTCTTCTTTGGAAAATTAAATTCATTGAAGTTAATGTCTGGTGTGATGTTTTTGGCAAAATGAGAGTGATAGGTGCCAATTCCACATGACTGAAATTTGCTATTTTAGGAGGGATTTTTATTAGCTTCTAGAAACAGCACTAAGATCTTTATATCAGGATCTTTAAATTCTTTGCTTTAGGTGGTACACTCAAGTATTTGAAACAATGTCATTGTACTATTTAGCATTTGACATACAGAAGTTAAAAACGGGAACTGGACATCATCCCTATGACTTTATCTTAGAATTTAGTGCCATAATATGCTTTAAATGATTAATGTGTAATGACTATATAGTCTTATGTATAAAATACATTGAAACAGGTCTTCAGACACAGATTGCAAACAGTGAAACTCAAACATCTACTGTGTTAAGATTAAGAAAGATATGGCCAGTATATTCACTAACAGACCATAATTAGTAAATGATATCACCTTACTAACATATTCTTACAGAAAGAAAAATTGTTCTGGGGTTATAAAAGCCCAGATTAGCAAGGGAAGACCAGAGGTTGTTAATTTCTATGAAAGGCAAGCGTAATGAAAAATATAAATTAGACTCTGAGTCAAAAGCCCTGAGTGCTAGTCTGTACTTCTCATCTATCTTACAGGGAAATCTGGGTAATTTATTCAGCATGGGTCTCAGGGTCTCTTCCCTTCAAAGGAGCCTATTTTGCAGGATTTCTGTGGAGGGTCGGAGGGATACAGTATGTTAGAGTGCTTTGCACTTTCCTGACTGTTTCTACCTATGCTCTGCCTCCCTTCCTCCCATACCTTGGGCATGCAGTTTATTCTGCCCATTTATTTTACGTGTGTGTCTCTCTCTCTCTTAGACTGTAAGCTCTTTAAGGTCTCTATCTGAATCATCTTGGTATCTCTAGTTGCTGACACACTGAACGTTCTTAGTAAATGTATGATTGAAGGAATGAGCATTATTTGCATAATCATGACTACCACGTGAAAATCCTCAGCCAGGGCGTTAAGCAAATGGAGTGTATGTCCTGAACACAAACTTTGAGCACTCTCTTGGATTCCTTCAATGGCCTCCTTCTTTCCAAAAGTACCACCTGTTCTCAGGACTGTGCCCACCCCTGCCCTTGTCAAGCTCCCTTAGCAGGCTGGAGTCTGAGGTGATAGCCCAGGGATGTGTAACCCCTGCACCACATCCACTGAGCTTTTTACCTGCGCCATTCAACCTGGAGGGGATTGAATAGTGTTGTCCAGATTCTAACCCCTGGTACCTGTGATTGTGACCTTAGCATCTTTGAGGATGTAATTTAGTTAAGGATCTTGAGTTGAGATCATCTCCCTATATTCATGACTGCTATTCTTATAGGAATACTTCCTTCCTCCCTTCCTTCTTTTCTTCATCACCACTGTGGAATTGCACCTCACAAAAAAAAGTGTCAGTAATTTAATACTTGCTTCAGGCTCTGCTTTGTACAAGACTTAGCTGAGAGAGTGTGTGTATTAAGTTGAAGAATTACAAGAAGGCTTTAGTTTTTACTGAACTCACTTCCTGAAAAATTCTTGGTGAAAGAGAATAGTCTTAAAACAATCTTAAGGGGCAAAATTCCTGGCCTAGAATCAAATATATCATTTATATAAACAATAAGATTTCCTATAATTAGATATAAAGGCTATATGTTTTTTAATCCTTTAAATAGTCCTAAGAAATGGGCATAAGTTCATTATACTGATTATATGAGATAAGTCAATGAGTCAGTAATTCTACCTTAAAGAATTTCAGAACAACTTGACGTTTACGACACTAAATTTTTGTTAATATATCATGGTTGCTGGAATTCCTTTTCCTATCCAAGAGTGATGTCAGGAACTCAGCTGAGGGAGAGAGAAAGCTGGGCCTGCCAAGTGTCGAAGTAGGTGGAATAATTAAAGCAATAAGCCAAGAACGAAAGAGTTAAAACTGTAATCACTTACTGAGATGGTATAAGCAGCAGTCTAAAACTGGAGAAAGGGCTGAACTCCCCCATTCCATTTGCCCCCCATGAAATGGTGCACTGGTTGATGGTCAAGTGGATCAGCCCAGAAGTCTCACTGCAGAGAGAGCCCTGATCAAAAGGCTCCTGCAGATTTATCAACCCTGGCAGGACGGGGGTGGAGGGGGAGCAAGGAAGGTAAAAGCTCATAGTGGAAAAGTACTGGGTACTGGGTGGGGAAAGGTGTCTTCATGTGTTTCCCCTCCTTCTCCCATAAGGAGGTCTTGTGCAGAGGCACCTGAAGAAAACCTCTGCCTAGGACCTGAGATAAAGAGACTTAGGAAGGAAAACACCAGAGCTAGTTAAGAGCATGACCAGCAAGGGGTTGGGGGGAGAGGGTCCTGAGTTTTGACTGTGACTCCCCTCTGTCTGTGCACACTCTTGTCTGTGCACCAGGTCTGGTGTGGAGAGGGCAGCTTCCCCCCCATGACGCCTGCCAGGAAAAGCCTTTGTAATTGCCTGTGGGTCAGTTCTGAAGAAATCACACATAGGTTTTAACCAAAAGCCCAGTTCCTCAAGTGGTTTTGTTTTGTTGTTTCAAGTAGGAGGGACACCCCAATAAGGCGGGGAGGATAACCAAATATTCCTTAAATAGCTTCTTGGAATTCCATACATTTATTATGCTATGTCCAACATCACTTCATAGACAGAAGGAACACAAGTGATTGTAAACTTATGAGCCTCATGTACAAAGATAGCTTATTATATATCTCTACTGTTGTCCTTTTTTTATTTTATAGATTTTATTTATTTGAGAGAGAGAGAGAGAGCACACAAGCAAGAAGGAGGGGCAGAGGGAGAGGGGAGAAGCAGACTCCCTGAGCTTGACCCCAGGATCCCAAGATCATGACCTGAGCCAAAGGCAGACACCCAACTGACTGAACTACCCAGGCGCCCCTCTGCTGTTCTCCTAATGACTTCATTCCTGGCCCATCTTCTTGCAGACAACCCCAAATGTCCCTTTCTTGTCTTCAAGTGTGGGTACTGAGAACTTTTCTTATCATTCATCTTATTTTGGTTCTATAACGATTTTATTTTTCTTATGGATTTGATGCTTGTGGTTAACCTAATATTGTACATTCTGTGATTTTGCTTCCTGCTTCCTATAGCCTTCCTCTATAGGAAACCCTCATTGCTAGAAACTCCTGAAAAGATGAACAGACTGATAGGCCATATTCATTGATAGCAGGCAAAATGCAGTATCAAAAATAGGTCAATTCTCTTCAAATGTGGGAGACTGAAGTGCCAAGATGAGACAGATTTATTTTAAAAATAAGAGCAGGTAACAGTTTGCTTTTACAGATATCAAATTAGGAACCCATACTAATTAAAATATTATGGTATTGGTGCAATAAACCAAGGAAATAACAAAGATCAGAAATAGCCTCACATATGAAAGAAATCTTGATGTATGATAAATTGGCATTAAAAAGAACAGGTAATTTTTCAAAACTTGGTGCTGGAATAAATGGGTATATGTAAGGACAAAAAATAAACCAACTTAAAAGTAAATCCCAGGTCCATTAAACACTAATTTTAAAATGTGAAAATAATATAGAAGAATTTTTTCAGGAATTAAGGAAAATGCATAAATTCTTAAATCAAATGCAAAAAGCATATAAGCTAAAAGAGTGAAACATTTAACTAATTGAATTTAAGCATAAGCAAAATTTTTAAAACAATACACAAAAGAGTGAAAAACAAGTAACAGATTGGGGAAATTTATCTGCAACACATTTTATCATCCATGGTGGATATTTAGACTACAGTATACAGAAAATTCTTATATACAGCAAGAAAAAGTTAATTCAATAAAAAATAGAGAAAAGATAAGAATGTGCAGTTCACTTAAGACATGGTCCAAATGGCTGCAAAAATGTGAAGTAAACAGAGCCCCTATGAAGTGTTGGTGGGTGAGGGGCTCCTGGGTAACTCAGTCAGTTGAGCCTCTGACTCTTGATTTCAGCTCAGGTCATAATATCAGGGTCTTGAGATCAAGCCCTACCTCAGGTTCTGTGCTTGGCATGGAGCCTGCTTAAGATTCTTTCTCTCCCTCTCCCTCTGTCCTACCCCTCAAAGAAAGAAAGAAAGAGAAAGAAAGAAAGAAAGAAAGAAAGAAAGAAAGAAAGAAAGAAAGAAAGAAAGAAAGAAAAGGGAAAGAAAGAAAAGGGAAAGAAAGAAAGTGTTGGTAGGTGAATATTTATATAATTAATTTAGACTATAATTTGACAACACATAGTAAAGCAGTTTTATTCCCAGATGTTGATATTTTAATGACAACATTGTTTGTAATAATGAAAAATGTAAACAATCTAAATGAAACTCAATAACAAAACAGATAAACTGTGGTATCTTAAAACAGTGGAATGACATAAATAACATAAATGAATGCACTTGTGCTCTGAAATTAACATGGATAAACGTATCCCCTAAATACATTAAGTGAAAGCAAGTCAAAAAAATAAAGAGGAATTTTCAGAGGTGTACATACAGTGTTATACCATTTCTGTATTGTTAAAACACATGGATTATTTATGTATACATGCTTGTGGTAATACCAAATTCAGTGTAGTGGTTACTCTGAAGAAAGTAACAGAGGGAAAAATGGTATCAGGGAGGGCTTCAATAGAATCACTTATGTATTTGTTTTGGAGTACCAAAGTACCAGACAAATAGATGCAGTTAAGAAAAAGTTAGGTGAAAAACAACAAAACAATTAGGAAAATGGGATGATTAAACTGCTAAGTTGACAAAATTGTAAACAGAGTGGTTAAGAAGTAATTAAGTTAGAACAAACCCATTCATGTTGTATCTGTGAAGGTTATACACAAGTAAGAATGTGACATGAAGAAAATAAGAGCTATGTTAGTAGAAAAGGAATTGTAAACATTATTAGTTATATTAATATCAACAGTGATAAGGCATGTATACATTGCAAAATGATCACCACAAACAAGCTAATGAGCATATTCATCGCCTCACTTGCTACCATTTCTGTCCTTCCTTTCTCCCTTTTTGTTGTTGTTGTGAGAGCACTTAACTCTCTTAGCAAATTTGAAGTTTATATGTGGCATCTAACATAGTCGAACCCACAGAAGTAGAGAGTAGTGGTTAAGTTCCTGGGGCCTGGGGGAGGAAGAAATGGGAGATGTTGGTCAAGGGATACAGAGCTGGAGTTATGCAGAATCAAGTCACTTTTTAAAAGCACACCGATTACATTTTCAAATAATATGCTCAATATGGGTTTTTTCAACCTTCAGATACCTTTTCAGGAGGAGTACCTCTAAACTTAAGGTGATTGGTCCCATTGTTATGCTGAGAAAATATAATATACATAGACCCAACCAGTCAAAAATCTGGAAACACAGGGAAAATAGGACAATTTTCAGGGGAGTGGAGGATATAAAGGGCTACTCAGAAGACTAGATGAGGGATTTAGGTATTGGAAGAAGAATGGAAGATGAGTAGGAATTAGACCTGCAGACCTCCAGTGGAGGGCAATGGAGGCTTTAAAATAGTATGTGCACAGGTGCTGGGGTAAAGTACCATGGCAATCTCACAGAAGCCCACCTAATGCTGTATGACTTAAGGTCTGGTTAAAACAAGGAGAATAATAGATTAGGTTAGTTTCCTTCAGTTAAAATCCTGACTCAACCACCAACTGCCTGTATAAATTGAGCAAGTTAATCTTTCTGTGACTCAGTTTCCTACTCTAAAATTGAGGGTCATAAAGTCATGAGCATTGGAATAATAGCACTTAGATATGTGCTTGGGGAATTGCCACATAAAGTAAAGATTTAGAAAATCATAAGAGACTGCTATTATCATCCTAACAATGAGAACAATCTAGATATGCTATAAAATCATAGTTTTTAAATCCACCCAAGACTACCTGAGGAAACAAAGAAACTTAAATGAACTGAAAATCCAAAAAGTGATAAAGAGAGACAGCCACCCCCTTCCCCCCGAGCTGATCTCAATCTTACGGAAGCAGCAAGAGAAAGAAGAGTCTGCCATTGTGGGGATAAGAAGGAACCAGCTCAATTTTAATAAACTTTCAACATCTGCATGAGAGCTCATGTGGTAGTTGAGAATCCTGAGGAACTCCAGCTACAGAACGAATCTGTATCCACCATCCCTCAACTCTTTCCTGTGGGCCTTCACTGATTATATAGTGTCTTTGCAAGTACAAAGCTAAGGGCATGGCTGAAAAACTTGGGAAATCTGAGAAAATTGAGAGAAAAAAAAACCCTTATAAAACTGTAGGCCTTTTTGAGTGCAAACCAGTGGAGGAGCAGGAAAACTGAGAGAATCCTCTTGGAAGCACTCCAGACTTTACTATGTGCAAGTAGTGACTGTTCAAGACTTTGAAACGAGTAGGACATTCCCTTGAGGCTCTCTGGGCCTTTATTATATGCACTACAGATGCTGTGTGAAGCTGGGGCAGGGACAGAAAGAGAGCTCCCAATGTGCAGTAAACCAGGAATAGGAGAGAAGGTGAATGCCCCCATGAAACAAATAGCTGGCAGGGAGGTTAATAAATCAGAGAAAGATCTTGCACAGTGTGGAAATCAGGTGTCTGGTCTGTAAACAAAACTGAATATCTAGCCTATTTCGGGTGTTAAGTTCTCAAGTCCTGTTGAAAGGGAAGTGCTGATTCTTCCCTCAGTGGTTAACTGAATGAAGATATAAAAAGCCCAAACAAAGGTCAAATTCAGATAAGACTGACTCATCCCCACACTAGCAGCCTGACAGTAGAAAAATATGTTACTACCTTCTGGAAGAATATGTTACTGGAAGAATATGTTACTACCTTCTGTCCTGATTGTTCTTTGCATATAATATTCAGCATAAAATAAACAATGACAAAATGTTGAAGAAGCAAGAAAAGGTCACTAACAGTCAAAACTAGAACAGTCAATAGATACAGACCTAGAAATGCTACAGATGCTAGCATTAGTTGATAAAGAATTTAAAATGTCTGTAATGGATATTCCAAAAGATGTAGTAAAAAAGGTAGACAATGTGAATCAATATGTGGAATTTTAGCAGAGCAAATGGATACTTATAAAAAAAAACACACACACAATGGAAATGCTGAACTTGCAAAATACAGGATTTTTAAAAAAATTTATTTATTTGACAGAGAGATAGAGAGCACAAGTAGGCAGAGCAGCAGGCAGAGGGAAAGGGAGAAGCAGGCTCTCTGCTGAGCAGGTAGCCCAATGAGGGGCTTGATCCCATGACCCTGGGATCATGACCTGAGCCGAAGGCAGCTGCTTAACCAACTGAGCCACCCAGGCACCCCGGAACTTGCAAAATACAGGATTTGAAGACTTAATTCCATGGATTTTAACAATAGAGTTTTAATAAACTCTTTAATAAGCAAAAGAAGGAATCAGTGAATTTTAAGATAGATAAATAGAAATTATGTAAACTAAAACATAAAGAGGAAGTAAAAAGTGAAAAAATGTAACAAAATACCTCACAACTATGGGACCATAACAATCTTATATTAGTAGCTGAAATCCCTGTAGGAGAGGAGAAACTGATTGTGACAGAAGAAATATTTGAATAAATAATGGCCTTTTCCCCCCCAAAATTAAAGACTGCCATCTACAAATCCAGTAAACTGAGTAAACCCAAATGGGGTGGATACAAGGAAAACCAATCTTATATGTGTTGTATTCAAAATGCTGTAACCAAAGTTATGAAAGAAACCTTAAAAGCTGCCAGAATAGAAAACCAACAGGAGAACACAGGTAAAACAGTTAAGAAAAACAGTTAACTTCTCGTAAGATACAATGGAGGCCAGAGAGACAATGGAACGTTTTCAAAGCACTGAAAAAATATCTGTCAACCTAGGATTCTACATCAAAGAAAAAATATCCTTCCAACATAAGGACTAAATAAAACATTTCAGGCAGACAAATGCTAAGATAATTTGATGACAGGCAACTTCCACTAAATGAAATACTAAAGGGAGTGATTTAGGCTGAAAGGTTTATGTTTAGATTATGATACCAAGTGAAAGTTCAGATTCATACAAAAGAATGAAGAACAACAAAAAGGACAAGTATGTAGATAAAACAAAGGACTGTTTTTGTTTACATACACATACATATATGTATTTATCTTTAAAACGTATTAACTATTTAGAGTTTATATATAGCAATACACCATGAGATTTAAACACATGAGCAGAATCTCATAATACTATCTTATAAAAAGCTATAATTTATTGAATACATCCTGTGTGGCAGGTACCGCACTTTACACATTTAAACTCAGGTTTAGAGCCCTTCTTTTATAGACTAGGAAATGCAGGCTCAGATGACTAAAGTAACTTGCCTAACACTCACAGCCACTCAGGTACCAAGTGAGAATTGAGCACTTGCTCTCATACACTCCCAAATGCATGTTCATATGAATAGAACACAGAAAAATAACTCAATTCTACTAATAAGAAACTAATACTAAATGGTAGTGTTTCCATTCAATGGAATATTATACCGCTGTTAAAATGGGTAGTAGATCTAAATGTGCTGACCTGGGACAATATCCATGACATAATCCGAAGTGGGAAAAGTCAGGTTGAATATAGTTAAGAATAGTGTATTTTCATATGTATGTATCGGTGTGCATATTTTTATGCTTTTATGCACAAACACACATCTGTACATACACATGGAGAGAGACAGACTAGCTCTTAACAATACTGCTAAGAGGTTCTGAGTCTTAGAAACACTTTAGAACGTGAGGGTTAGGATTGAAAGAGATACTCACCGGGGTGCCTGGGTGGCTCAGTCGTTAAGTGTCGGCCTTAGGCTCAGGTCATGATCCCAGGACGCTGGGATCGAGCCCCGCATCTGGCTCCGTGCTCCTTGGAAAGCCTGCTTCTCCCTCCCACTCCCCCTGCTTGTGTTCCCTATCTTGCTGTGTCTTTCTCTGTCAAATAAATAATAATAAAATCTTTAAAAAAAAAAAGAAAGAAAGAGATAGTTACCTTTTTAGCACTCACTTTGGGTGTTGTTAAATTTTTTTTACTACATACTTTAGGGCACCTGGGTGGCTCAGTCAGTTAAACAGCTGACTCTGGATTTTGGCTCAGGTCATGATCTCAGGGTCCTGGGATTGAACCCCATGTTGGGCTCCCCACTCAGAGGGGAGTCTTCTTCAGGATTCTCCCTCTCTCTCTCCCTCTGGCCCTCCTCCAGCTTGCCCACTCCCTCTCTCTCTAAACTAAATAAATCTTTAAAAATATTTTTTAACTACATACTTGGATTATTTTTTTTCCAATTTTGAAAAGCCTAGTTTTTAAATAAATCAGAGTTTTGCTCAATTCACTGCACTAAATTGGTGGAGGATGCACAACATGAGCTTATTAGGGACAGAGGCCATTTTCTAATCTATAGTTTTCCTTTTTACCCAATATAATGCCATGGCATATAGGCATTAATATTTGTTCAACTTTCAATTAGAAGGATGTTGGTAATATTGGAGTAAAATTCTTTGAAATACTGGTATGAGACAAACAGAAAAAAATAGGACTGCTTAGAATAACACATAATGTAAGAGGTACTATTTGAACAGATACTGGATGGGCAGTATTTTGGGGTTTGATGTATGAGATCTATCACATATATCACCTTAGGCAAGAATGATATCCACATAGGTAGGAGAGGCCGAAAAGTACAGATATATGTTGGTGAAGTGCAGTGTTTTTTGAGAAATAATGAGCAGGAGGAGGTAGGTTGGTGCCATATTGTGGGGCGAAAGGTGGGGGGGGGTCATCGATGGGTTCTGAACCTCAGACATAATGGTGCTTTAGGAAGATTAATCTGGCAAGGAGGTCTTTCTTTGAAGCAAATTTTGAAGGCAGCGCTTTTTCCCCATTATAAGGACTCTCTTTTTTCATCTTCTCTTCTCCTTTCTGTGCCAGCCCCCTCTTGCTGTATCTCTGCTACATGTCCCCTTTCTTTCCTCTCTTTTTCTGGCCCTTGTCAGTCTGGGCTCGGCAGTAACAGCCCGGTGACACCCTCCTGCTTTTCGGAGCTGCTTCTCTGACTCATAGAGCAAGCATTCTCTCACATTGCTGTTGGTTATAGCCTTTTTCTTTTTTTTGCATGTCTGTTTTTTCTTAACCTCTGTCCACATGGACATGCAACTGTGGTGGGAAACACTGGCCCTTTCAGGAGGAAAAACAACCACAGGGCCGAAACCAGAAAGGATCGTTTGCATGTTTCTGTTCCACAAAATCACTGGTCTGAGCTTGGAAAGACACATACCCTACTTGAACCACAGTTTCTCTTATCTGTAAAATAGGATAACCTTTTTGCCTAGAAAGGTTGGTCCCCCTTCTGCCCCTTACCCTCACTTCACCTGGCTAACCCCTGCTCATCCTTCATGTATCAGATTAGATGGCCCTTTCTGCAGGGAGCCTTCTCCGACATCCCACACCCCGGCTGTTCCTATGTAACCCTGAGCTGCACAACTTTGTTATTACCCCGAGGTGCAGTTGCCTGTTTATATTATCCACTGAGCCATAAATTTCATTCTGCTTTGTATCATATTTGTCATATTCATCTTTTATGGCCAGTACCTAGTTTAGTAGCTGGAATTTAGTAGACTCTCAGTAAATATTTGTCCAATGAATTAATGAATAGCATGATATAAAATATAGGGAGGTATTTCATTATTGTTTTCATGACACTGAATTCCTCAAAACTTTTTTCATAGGCATGTTCGTAAAAGGCACTGTTTGAATCAAATGGATCTTCTAGGGTTGCTTTTTTGGTTTATGACCCTCTCTAAGTAAATTTGAAAGAGGTAAGGGGAGTATTTTGAAGATGCTAGTGTTAACATAGCAATAATTAACAGCCTTATTGAAGTGCTTGAAAAACCTACAACAACTATTACATGTCTGTTCTACATTTTCTAAATTCTCATCATTCGAACTTTCATTATACGGAAAGGTATTCAAGCTTTACTGACTGAGACGAGGCTCAGGAATGTTGCCCCAGTAGAAAAATGCACCTCCCCAGAAGCTGTTGAGAAGCTTTTATTGTCATAAGCTCCCATTATAATTCTAAACGGTTTCTTCCAAGGCTTCAGTACAATTAACTGATCATCCGCTGCTGGGGTTCCCAGTGTTGGTTCTCCATTTCCTGCATGCCATCCTGGAAGAGGCTGTTCGCAACTGGCCTTCCTAGTAAAACTGAGCCCAAGTAATCTGCGACGGTCAGCCTCTCAAAAGAGTAGATGGGAGTTGCGGCACAAACTTGGCTTTGCAGGAGCAAATGGGAGTGATTTGCCCTTCTTTCGCAAAGCTTCTTTAACTGTGAAATTGTTTTTGACAGGATGCTTTGTCACATGCTTGACATCTTTTTTCTTTTTTTAATGAGGGAGAGACTGGAAGATAATTTAATCTGAAATGCTGCCACCTACGTAGCAAGAGATTAATTGGATACTGTCTGAAAAATTATGTGAGCACCTCGGAGACAGAGTCTACATAAACAGAAGGTGGTATTAGACTCTGAATAAAGTAGGGGCAAATCATGCCCCTTCTTTGGCTATTCAAGTAGGGCTGTGGGTAAGCCATTGTCCTTACATTTTGTCCACCCTTAAATTGGCTAGAAAGCCAGTTTGGTATCACAGCAAATGTAGATTTTACACAACTACTTGGATATGGTCTACTTCGAATACAGCTATCAATTTAACTCTCTTTCTCTTGGATGCTTATTTTGTGCAATAAGGTAAAACATTTCACTGCAGTGGATTTGGTTGAATAACAGAATGTCATTAACGAAATACACGTGTAGGCGTTTTAGCTCTGAAACAGCCCTTCAAGATCTCCAAAGGATCTTCATTATAAGTCGTTTCTAGGATATAATTCCAACATGTAGAACATGATGATTAAAACGGAAGAAAGCCAAACATGGGAATAGGGGACAGGTGTGGACACTGTGTAGGGCTGGGCATTCTGTGTTGACGAGGCAAGGGTGTGGTGTGAAAGTCACAGTGTGAAGCTGATTATCTCCTTAGGTGCCTGTGTTCTGAGAAAGCAAAGGTAAAATCTAGAGGGAATCTCATGACAAAGCCTTCTATAATATATAATACTTCGTGTAAGAGAAAATATTATAGGGAAACTCCAACTTACCCATTTCTAGAAAGCTCTGTGTTCACCTATCCAGTTTTGCTGAACAGGGGGACGTAGCGCATACCTCCATTATGGCAATCTTGAAATTAAGCTGATTTTTGCTAAACCATTCCCCATTCATTATCATATTCAGGTTCATCAGTGGCCCTAGTATTTTCTTAATACTCTAAAGTAGAGCATTATTAATTTTTAGATATTACATTTATCTGTTTTATCAAGCTGTGAAAACTTCATAGATTAATTTAGCTATCTTAGAATGCCTGAGAACCCAGCTATTGCCCATTTCTTTGCTGTGTCTTGCATGAATAGGATGAGTGCACAAAAGCTCAACTGTCTACAGGAGTCACATATTGGGCCAATAGTTTGCTATTAAATCAGCAAGGCTAGTCTTTTCAGTCTCAGACAATATGCTACCTCCCATTTCTTTTTTTGAAAGGTGCAACAATCTTGGCCTATCTTAATCCTTCTTTCTTTTGATGTGGGAATAGAAAAATGTATGTCCAGCTCACTGATTCCTTGCAGATGACATTTGGCCTCAGTGTTGAGAAGCATCCTGGGGAATGGCGGGGCTGGGACCCACTAGAGACCCGTGTTTATACTCACGGGGGCCTCCTGCACATCCCTTACTTGTCACTAGCATGCATGCACAGGGCACAGTGTGGGCCATTCTTCCAATTATTTCAATAAGTTTTCTATTTTTTTTCATTCAAGGAGAGAAATTTCGTTTCCTCTCTGTGTCTTGGACACCGTGTAAAGTGTCTTGGACACCGTGTAAAGTGTCTTGGACACCGTGTAAAGTGTCTGGGACCAAAGCTGGATAAGCCACATTCTCTGACTGCTACACAGGTTCTCAGCCATCTCTTTTTGCAAATACTCTGGCACAGACACCACATTTTTCTTTCTCAATATCTATATTGATCATGTCCCACCTTCTAACATCTGTAAATCCCTCCTGCTACCAAATGCATTCTGACCTGCTTAGCCTGACGTTCAAGGCTTTCTTCAGTCTAGCTGTGGTCTGTCCTGTACTACAGCCTCCATTTATTACAGCGCTTGTTACAGACATGACAGCCATGGGTCGTAGCTCCCAACTTACTTCTCTGTAAACCCGATCCGCTCTCAATCCTGTTTACTTCTAACTGTCCCACCCACATACACAAACCATGGTAACTATCTAGTTCCGTTCTGTCTGTGGGAACTTGGTCATGACATGGCTTAGGATAGGGGTTGGCAAACTTTATCTGTAAAGGACCAGAAAGTAAATATTTTAGGCTTTGCAGGCTATATATGATCTCTGTTGGAAATACTCACCTCCATAGTTGTGGTGTAAAACCAGCTAGATAATATGTAAAAGGAGAGAGCATGTTGCAGTAAAAATTTATTTGCAAAATAGATGGCTGACAGGCTGTAGTTTACTGACTCCTGACTTAGAATCTCCTCCCCTACCTCTGTGTTCCTGAACTTTCTGCTTTCTGATGCTTTCTCATCATCACCACTAGAAAAGAATTCTGGTTTCTGATCTGTGGCACTCACCTCTACTACTGTCTACTGTAATAAATTGGTTACCATCTTAACAAGATGGCAGATCCCGAGGGGAGAGGGTCACATGTCATTCTTCTTTATATCTTCTGTACTGAAAATATGAAGAATCATTTGCTCTGTGTCACTGAAATTTCTAACTTTTGATATGTAATACAAATACCAACTTGTAGGTAAAACTTAATTGAGAAAAATAATTAAAAACCAATGCAAGGAAAACCAAATTCTTGTCACATTTACGCTAATCTTTCTTCCTTTCAAATACAAAAGTCAATAAGGAAAATTGAAGCCATCCATATATTGAACTTTATAAAGTCAATAAACTCAAAGTAAATGTAAGAAAAGGGCCCTTGATTAAGACATTGAAGTATGAAAGAAAGAGCTATTTTCTTTGATTTTTTTGCATGATTATTGGGGTGAAGGACATTGAAAATCCCAATCATGATCTTGTTAGCCTTTCAAATTAACTATAATATCATCATTATTTTCAGATAACATTATCTGTTATAAGCCTGAAAATCTCAGTGAAAACAAATGAAAAAAGAAGAGAATTTACTAAAGGTTCTGCTTTAAAAAATTATTGTATATAACTTGGTCTAAGTAAGTTTCCATATACACAACAAATAAACACTTAAATTTTGGAAGAAGAGCCTCCATGTACAATATCAATGAAAAGAATAACCTATCTAGGAAGAAATTCAGTCAGAAATGTGTCAGGCCAAAATAAAAAGCTTCAAACCTCCACTATTGGCATAAAAGAATGACTGAATTCATGGAAACACGTGATATGTTTTTAGATAGGAAGTTTTGGTATTGTGAAAATGTCAATTCTCCATAAATTAGTCTATAACTACATTGTGTTCCCAGTCAAAATAACAAAAGACTATCTTGGGAATGCTTACAAGGATATGAGAAAAATAAACCTAAAATGATAGCATGTTTATCAATCCTATCAAATTTATAAATCTTAATCTAGAAAGGAAAAATATTATTCCTTTAAAAAAAATCTGTACTACTAAATACACGAAATCAAATGATAGAAACATGCTTAAATATTTGCAAAAAAGAAAACACAGAAAGACAAAGGAGAAATATCCTTAAAATACTAAGATAAGTAGAAACCATGCAATAGAAAATTATTCAAAGAGCAGTTCATAGTTAAAGAGATATAAATGGACAATAATCATATGGGAAAAAAGCTCACCTCATTGCTGAGTAGAGAAAAGCACATTAACATGAGGTACCTTTTAGCCTACAAGGTGGGCAAAGATTAAAATGTTAGGTAATCTCAGTGAAGTAAAGTATTGGTAAACGGGGACTCTTCCTGGCTCTTAGAGTGTGAACTGGTCTAGAAGCATCACTCTGCAATTTGGCTGACTTTCAAAATGTGAAATGCATATACTCATTGACTACTCTTATGAGTCTCCTTGTAGGAAGATTTTCTACTTATGTACTTGTAAAGGTATGAAAGGTATTATCGAAATTCCAGTGGTCATTCCTAAATATTCATTATTGGAGACCAATCAAATTATGGTAAATCCCTATTTTGGACTCCTGAGTAGTTGTTAAAATGAATTACATAGTTTTGTAGAAGCTGATGTAGGACAATCTTCAAAACATAGAGGGGGGGAAAGCAAGCTGTAGGCTGTGTGTTATAGTTTCTCTTACATGAATTGTTTGGCACTTAATGCACATAGAAATTTCAGAAGAATTGGTAAGAAATTAGTGTCTGAAGATCCTTCTAGATATTAGGTTAGGAGATCATATGGGGATGAATGTTAAATATATCTAAATTTATACCTGTTTTCCATTTATTCATGTTTTACTTTTGTAATAAAAGTCTGGTTGCAAATAAAGATTATCAAGTTTTGCCTAGATATTTTGCAGGTAGAGAAAGGCAGGATACAATTTCCAACTACTCTTTTTTGAGCAAGAAAAATACTTGGATAGGTTAGTAACAACCCAGCTTCTCATACTGGGTATCACTCATGGCCTGGTAATGAATGTTATCTATACCTTTATATCTTTTCAGGACCTCCTGCCTCAGAGCTGGAAGTGTCAGGAATCATGGTTTAGTTTTTAAAGTGAAATGTTGCTTCTCTATTCCTGACTTCCTGGAAGGTATTTTTGCCCAAACACAGGTGGTGGTGGTGTAATCCCTCACTCTTCCCTCTTCCGCGTGGGAAAGTGTTGTAGCAGAAATGGTGACAGAATAACCTAGCATTCTCTGATCAGCAGCACTGTCTTTTCTCTGCCCCGCCTGCAGAGAGCAGGGCCTTTGCAGCTGTGAGCCAGGCTGGGAACATGTGGGTGCAGTCCCTGTCCTAGCAGAGGGGGCCTGCCCGGTCCAGAGCTACCCACAGTGAGGTGAATAAAGTTAACCTCAGTCTGCCCCTTCTCCAGACCAACTTTTATCAGACTAAAGGGGATTTGCTGACTCTTTGGTCTTACAGCTCATTTGCCCAAAACTCATCTGAGATGAGAGCTGGTATATATGAATCTGCTCAGAACTCAGTATCACACTATTTAGGAACTACGGTAGCCTTGAGAACTCGCCAGTGCAAGCTCTCAGTTTATAGGTAAAGAAACTGAGGTTCAAAGAAATGAAGAACTTGTACAGTGTGAGACAATAGCTGAACTGGAACTGGGACACAGATTTGATACTGTAATCAAAAGATTTTGCAAGGAAAGAAAAGCTAAGATTAAAAACCAAAGACTCTTAAGAATTATGTTTATTTTAATGCAATTAAATATTAGAGATATGCAGCTGATGAAGTTATACATTGCAGATGTATTAGTACTGTCGTGTAGATTCATGCAAGTTGACCAGTGCAGTTTCTCAGTAAGATCTATAGCATCCACCTGGGAGACCCCAGTTATTAATTGAATAACTCTGTTTTCACCGCTGGGCTTGCCCAGTTGTCCCCTTTAATTACGCAGCCCTATCAGATGAGTTTAAAAAAAATTCTATCCCTCCTGTCCTGAAAATATCTCAGCTAAATTAATCTCTGTGGGAAGTTGCTCTTATCACATATTTATAAGTTGGAAGTTTATTTATGGTTAAAGTTTCTTGAAAACTTTGTTCGAAAATAGCTTTAAAAAATTATTTGGATACCATGCCAAACACACAGTAGGGATTTCAAAAGCAGTAAGGCTAATAATAAACGTAGGAGCTTTGTACTTAGTTAATAGGTTCCCACTGAGTAGAAAATTAAAATTTCCAACTTGCAATGTGGCTTAACTCTGTAACTGTGTGTAAGGAAGAACAGGAATTCAGACCCTAGGCATTATTTATGCTCAGTTAAAGTCCACTAGTCCAGGTTCTGCTGTTTAATAATGTCTAGGAGCATTCTTTTTTTTTTTTTTTTTTAAGATTTATTTATTTATTTTACAGAGAGAGAGCAGAGGGAGGGGCAGAGGGAGAGGGAGAGAGAGTCTCAAGCAGACTCCACTCTGAGCCGTGGAGCCCAGCGCGGGCTCAATCTCATGACCCTGAGATCACCACCTGAGTTGAAACCAAGAGTTGGACATTTAACTGACTGCACCACCCAGGCACCCCCAAAAGCATTCTTAAATACAAACTGTATACTAATGTTCATTTCAATAGACAGTTAACTTGATACTGAATATATGTGTGGATATTTACGTACATGACACTTAAACAAGTTTCCAAAAATATTTGTATAGTTTCTATTTTTATTCCATTTCCTTCTCCCTAGGGAAAACCTTTTTTTTTTTTTCCCCAAGTAGATAAAATAATACCTTTGTCTGGATTCTCCTGGGTCTTCTTTTGTAATCATCTTTGTATTAAAGCATTTGACGTTTTTCAGTATTTCATTTTTCATGTCTGTCCGGAATGGGACACTCACTTCCTTATATCACCGCTTCTCATTTTAATGGAGACAAAATTCTTAGTGCATCTGCTTATAATTTTTCAAAAATCAGATATTAGGACCTGGGCTCACCACATATTTATGTTGCTTTCATGTATTGTCACTGGTTTGTCAGCTCACAAGAAGGTGGTTACATCAGTGTCTTTAGAATTAAACTCGTGGGAATTCATGTAGATGTTTGGGTTTTCTCCACAGTAATCCATCATCTGTCAGGCATAAGGGAAGAGCAAGAAAGCAGCCCAAGAAACAGGCAGATGGTGGACCGGTAGCCCCGTCTCTCTTTTCTCTAACCTTCCTTTTAGCCTCCTGCCGTTCCCACCACCACTCCCCCTCACCCCAGACCCTGTGCAACTTTGGCTGTCTTTTCTTTGAATGGCTCTCTCAGTCCATGCATGAAAACACCTCTGTGTGCCTCTCCATTCCTGTTCTGAGGTCGGAGTCAGGCTGTCTGTGCTCACAGTGGAATGGGCACTTGAGATCTGTCTACCTCCCTGAGTGAACATGGAGGTACGGTTCCGAACTGAACACGGCCCTGCCCTCCGCCAACCGTGAGCCCTCACACTAGCATGCCCTGCTTCAGACCACCACGTATAAAATGGGGGTGATAATTACAATGGCTATTGTAATACTGATGAATGAATGCACCTATCTATCAAGTTTTCAGCACGTAGGAACCCCTCCATGGATATTAGTTATTATGATTAATTTTCACTACTGCTGTTCGTATTACTCATTCCTGCACACCCCGTCTTGGAGTTCCCTTCTACTCGAAAGCAAGCAGACTTTCTGTTAATTTCTTACCTTTTTCTTCCTACTTTTGGCAGCCTATGAAAACACCAGGAGTAAGAGAGTAAAGGGGTACAGTGTATACACACTGTCGCCGGGATTCTGTACCAATATTTCCTGTCTACTGCTAGCTAATGTCCGGGAACCTGAGGACATTCATCATTGGTCATGGAGTCTGTAAAATAATACCTCTACCACTCTTTTTTTCAGATGTCTCTCTGTATCTCACTCTTTCTTGTGTGTATAGTGCAGAAATCCTCAAAGGGACAAGCTAGATGAAAACAGTATGCATGTTGGTGTCATCAGAGGGTAAGCTAACAGGAGCAACCTTCCACAGGACAGATATCACTACTCCCCTCTACATGTGAGGATTGCAGGCTTGGAGAGAGACACTGAACCAAGAACCTACCTTCAAATTCCAGTCCTACGTTTGCTAGTTTCATGACTTTAACTTTCTAAGCCTCAACAAATATGGGTACAATGAAAAGTTTTCTGCAGACAATTCTTGTCTCTTTTATCTCCAGATTACTCCACGAATGAACTTTTGAAACCGCTCCTTGTGTTGATATTTAGGATTCTCCAACTTGGGTGATGTGTTTTGAACATAATTTCACACAACGTTTACATGTATGTCATAATTCTACAACATACATGTAGGTTTGGTTTTACTAAAAAATATTTTATTTATTTATTTATTTATTTGAGAGAGAGAGAGCATGAGTAGGGGGAGGAGCAGAGGGGAAGGTAGAGAGAGAATCCCAAGCAGACTCTGCGCTGAGCTCTGAGCCCAACGCAGGGCTTGATCCCAGCCTCATGACCCGAGTCAAAACCAAGAGTCAGCCGTTCAACCGACTGAGCTACCCAGGTGCCCCTGCAGTCTGAAGGTTTTTAAAATTTTTATGTTGTTTGTTTTTAACCTGTAAACAGAGCAGTCAGGGCCCTGTCTTGATGAATCGCTGATGTTCTCCGCTGAAGAGAGGCTGCTACTAAATCCATTCTCTCTGCCTCACCGTTGCTTTTGGTGAAAATTCCTCTTTCCCCAGCCAATCTTCTCATCTGTGTGTGTGTAAACACAGATACTGAACTAGGCTCTTATGTTTCTAGTGAGGGATATTTGGGGTTGGATGTGTGCTACAATAACTAGACAGACCCAGAAAGGACCATTGCATTAAAGTCCCCAAATCTGGTCTATTGAAAATAATAACAAAATCATGGTTTTGGAGAGTAAATTTAGAGAGAAATGTTATCCCAAGGAATGTGAAGTGGTGATCACACTTTTGGAAGATTGTTAGTGATGATGATGAGGACCCACATGCTCATTCTTTTTATACTTTGGGATAGGGGCTCAATGCCTCAATTTTGCAGTTACTTTTCATTTTATTCAGTGCTCTCCAGGGACTGTAAAAGGGACTGTAAAAAGACTGATTAATGTACATTTAAGTTCAATTGACTTTGGAGAAAATAAATGAACAAATAGATCAGTAAACAATTTCCCATGGAGTAGTAATAATGGCAGAGGTACCAGAGACTGAGTGTCACTAAGCCCTGCAACACACTGAGGATGTTGCCCTAATGTCTATTTGTGCTTCTTCTGTGATCTTACTCCTTTGCTTGCTCATGAACTATTTCTCTAGCACTTCACTTGGATAAAGTAGAAGCAAATCATAGCATTGTTCTGAAGCCTTCTTTTCCTTTTCTGGAAGTTACTATCTTTAAAGAATAATAGAAGGTTGAAAGGATAGAGACACTCACTTTTTGTGCTTTTTTTTCTTTTTCTTGAGGTGCCAGGAGAGGGCTTCAATGGCAGTATGAGGCTAGGGCAGAGTAATGGTGATGGACCCAACAGGGCATGAGGCCATGGCCAATGCTTTGAAAAGATCAGGAGGAGAAACTAGGGATGAGTGAGTTGTGGACTCTTTAAAACAATAGCAGCAACCAGTCGGACTGGAAGCGGTCATGTTGCTTGAGCAGGGAGCCTACCATGGCATTCATTAGCTCTCCAATGGAAAAGTGTAAGGTGTCTAGGATATGAGCCAGGCCTCTCTGGGCAGCCAGGGACCAACTAGGATGTTTGAGTCAGTCAGCAGCTATTTACCAACTAATACAAACATGTCTTAATAATTTATGAACTGCTATGAATATCTGCCATAAGGCTGCAGGTGGAACAAGATTGAGGTCCCAGTGGTGGAAACTGCTAGTCAAATGTGGACAAGCATCGTTGATATGGGGAATTCTATATCTGCTTTATTCAACCTTTTATTAGTCATACATAAGTACGTATCAAGACACTTGCCCTGTAGAACTAAAAATCTTGCAAGTATCCAGTTTTTACTATAAACAATAAGAATTCAGCTTATAAAGATGCAAGTGACTTGGAGATTTTTGAAATACCTAGCATATTAAATATGATTATTAGTCACATGCATTCTTGGTTTTTGTAGTCACTGTATTTGTTACTAAAGACAACCTAGTAATTACAAAAATAGATTGCAAGAAATAGACTATTCAATGAAAAATGAATCTGATATAAATTAAGTTTCCACCTGTTGAATCCTACATCTCTTTTTGTGTGTGTAACTTAAGTTTTTTTAAAAGGCAGATGGACCCACAGAAGACAAAAACTTTGCTTTATTAATAAGTAAAACAAGGGTACATAAACCATAAGCATAGACTTTCTGAGAGTTTATAAGAAAGCCGTCTCTCTCTGACTGATTAGTGAATTATTCATCAATGCTGTAATGGACATCACCTTAACAAGCTGAAATGTAGGTGTCTGGCAAAACCTGATCTATTTTTGTGTGTAAACTAATTTCTAAGAGTTGCATGTGAAATGTATCTTTTCCCTCTTGTCCTGTGAGAGAACAGATAGCTAATAAAACTTTAATAGATCAGTTCCTGCTTCTAGGTGTTTACAAGCTGCTCTACTATTACACCTTTGACATACTTTGATCTATGCTTCCTCCCTAGAATGCTATACAAAATTTAACTTATTTAGCATGCTCTCTCCTATGTAGATCCTCCATCCCTAGTAAATGTGAGGATCCTTGCATTCAGGAGCCTTTATCTTTACAACTTCTCAAAAGAGAATTATCTTCATAACCTTTAAAAAGAGAGAAATAACAGTGCCTCCCATCCCGTGTGCCCTCCTTGAACTGGGTCACTGCCATCACCATCAAGAAATAGAGTTGTATCCCCCTCACTGAACCTAGGGAGACCTTTATCACTGCTCTGACCAGTGGATAAAGTGGAAGTAACTTCCATGGCCAAATCCTGAAAATGGCATGCCCTGCTACCTGATTCTCTTGACATGATAATAAGTCAGCCACCATCTTATGAAGAAGCGTCAAAGCAGCCTAAGGAGGAGCCCATGTGGACAGGAACCCAAACCCCCTGCCCTCAGCCCCTGCCATGCTCACAGGTGGCAGCCAGCAACCCAATCGTCAGCCGTGTGAGTGGGGACTTGGAACGTGGATCCCTCAGCCCACAGTGGAGCTGCTCCATCTGATCTTACCAGCAGAGATGAGCCAGCCCCACTGAGCCCTGCCCAAACTGCAGACCTGTGAACAAAATACGGATTGTGAGTGTTTATAACTGCATATTAAAATGGAGTTTAATAATAACTAGTTTTAACTTTATTAATTATATTATCAATATATAATCATTTATAGCCTATATTCTATATTTTATATATAATTTGTATTATATAATCATTTCTTATGGAACATTAATAAATAGTTAATGCTTATACAATAGCATAATTGATAACATTAATAAATTTATAACTTAATCATAACTAAAGACTTCACTATTTACCAGCTCTGTATTTTGGGGAAATTCTTGACCTCCCTTGGCCTTGGTTTCTTCAACCTTAAGACAGGGGATCCTACTAGTACTTATCTCTCACTGTTGTGAGAAATAAATGGAATCAACATATAGAAAGGTACCTGAGACATATTAGGACTCAGTAGCTATTTGTTGGGATGATAAAGATGATGCTGATGATGGTAGTTCTTGATAATGTTGATGAGCGGGACAAAAACATCAAGAGATCACCTTTCTGTGGGCTAAGTGCTTGCTGTATTATATTTTCAATGATGTATTTATGGGCCTGTTTATGTGAACAGAAAACTAAAACTCACTGAATTCAGGGAATTGGTCTCATTTATTTTTGTATGTCAAGCACAGCTGTGCTTGTTGGACTACTGAAGAACAGACATTCGAGTGAAAAAGATAAATTCTATTTTGGACCTTCTGGGGTTTAGGATGAGGGGGATATCCCTAAAATTTATATAGAAGTCCCTGAAAATAGGAGCTTTGTGCTTATGAGAAAAGCAGAGATTTGGGTGATAATTAAAGACACAATTGGAGAGAATCTCCATGGTATATGGCTGGTAAGAATACAAGGCAGAATGCAGTAATCATTTCCGACACAATGCTAAAGAGCCCGAGGCTGAAAATATTACTTCTGAAGGGGGGGGGGACGGGACAGGGAGAGTTCACAGAGAAGATAGCACCAGACAAGCTTCTCCTGTAAATCTTGAGGTCTTTGGAAATGACTGTTAATCATATGCAAATTTATTTTCCAAAGAAAAGGATTAGATTGGCTCTCCTCAAGTTAATATTCACCAGGTGAAGTTACACATTTTCAGTTTAAGAGTATTTGATAGTTGACTATAGAAGCGCAGTTCTGTACAATGAAATGGGACCTCAAACTATTTATCTCAATATTTTCTGGAATTTGGGTCGATTATCATGAATATCAGAAGTTCTCGTCAAAATATGTTTAAGCACCAAATAGGAATGTAAGTGAAGTCTTTGCATTTTTAAAAACTGCAACACCAGCTCTATTTTGTCCATGCTTTAATTATTTTTGTTTTTGTCGTTTGCAGTTCAATGCTTGTGATATTTTTTCCTCTTCTAAGGTTTAGGTTAAAAGTGACTCTATATCTTTGCTCTATATTCTCTTTCTCAATTCACTGCAGTCTAGCTTCTGCCCTGAGGATTCTGCTTTAAGTATAATCACGAGTAACCTCTTATTTATAATTCCAATGGATACCTTATGGAAAGGACTAGATGCTTACAGAGAAGACTAGACCGCTTCCCATATTGATACTTATTTCTAGAGCTTGAAATGTGGATCCTCTTATGAACAAAGGCAATGAGAATTATGTCAACCACTTTCTTTTTTTTCTAAAAGATTTATTTAGGGACGCCTGGGTGGCTCAGTTGTTAAGCGTCTGCCCTCGGCTCAGGTCATGATCCCAGGGTCCTGGGATTGAGCCCCGCATCGGGCTCCCTGCTCAGCGGGAAGCCTGCTTCTCCCTCTCGCACTCCCCCTGCTTGTGTTCCCTCTTTCGCTGTGTCTCTCTCTGTCAAATAAATAAATAAAATCTTTAAAAAATAAATAAAAGATTTATTTATTTTTAGAGAGAGAGAGAGAGAGAGAGAGAGCAAGCACCGGGTGGGAGGGGCAGTGGGGGAAAGAGAGAAGAATCTCAAGCAGAATTCCTACTGAGTGCAGAGCCCAACACAGGCTTGATCTCACCACCATGAGATCATGACCTGAGCTGAAACCAAGAGTTGGGCACTTAACCAACTGAGCCACCCAGGCACCCCTGTATGATGCTTTTAGAATCAGTCCTAAGTCTTAGCAAAGTGCTTTTGATATAGTGGGTGTTTAATACATAATTATTGATTAATTGAACCATGAATCAAGTATCAAGTAAGCTGTGTTCAGTTTCAGCTCTGTCTGTGATACTTAAGTTGTGACATGGGAAAACTCATTCAACCTCCTTCAAATTAGGCTTTTTTTTTTTAATCTTTGAACTAGTTGCTCTTGAGGGCCCTTTCAGCTATATATTGTGAGGTGATGTTTTGGAAAATGTGAAAAAAAATCAGCTTTGCATTAATTGTAAACAATAGAGAAGACTAGGAGAAACAGGGCTTTGTTTCAAAAGAAATGATTTCAAATAAATATACTGGATAAACAGATGAAGGATTAGGTCTCCACCTTACACTATGTAAAGTGTCTCCAGCCCAACAAACACTTATTACATTATCTAAACCAGGTGTTAGAGATAGATAAAGATAGATAGATGATAGATAAATAGATAGATGATAAAGAAAGATAGATAAAGATTAGATAAAGATAGAGAATTTTTCACTTTAGTCCCAGTACAAGTTCTTCAGAATCTAGCTCATATTTTACTTTCTTCCATCCAAGTACTAACCAGATCTGACCCTGCTTAGCTTCTGAGATCAGATGAGATGGGGCACATTCAGGATGGTATGGCCATAGACTGTATTTTTCTTTCTTTCTCTCTTTCTTTCTTTCTTTCTTTCTTTCTTTCTTTCTTTCTTTCTTTCTTTCGCTCTCTCTCTTTTTCTTTCTTTCAAGAGAGGGAGGTGGAGGAGAGGGAGAGAGAGAGAATCCTAAGCAGGCTCCATGCCCAGCACAGAGCCTGCCGCAGGGCTCTATCTCATGACCCTGATATCAAGACCTGAGCCAAAATCAAGAGCCGGTGCTTAACTGACTGAGCTACCCAGGTGCCCCTGTATTTTACTTTCTTGATTTAACTAATCCATCTAATGAAAATGTTCAGGGTGTTGGTAAATATATTTGATTGATACTTTTTTCTTGAGAAATATTCTTCTTCTTATCCACTCTCTCTGGATATGTTATAACAAGAAATTTTTACTTTTACTATTGAGTAATTACATGTGCTATTATGGTCTTGAAAACATTTAAAATAAATTCCATCAATAGGAATATCCCTTATATGCTTTTTCCCTTTATACAGAAAGCAAATTAACCTAGAATTTCCATCCAACAGCATTCATTCTTTTGACTCTGGTAAAATCTGTGTATAAAATACTAGCTAACGTTTTTCCCCAAGGTGCAGGCAGAGTTGATTTCCATGTGATCCGGTTGGTTGGTTTCCAGCCAGCAACTCACAAGCTTCTGGGCTCATGTGAAACCATCCATGCCTGTTTACATAGAAATGTTGATACTATAGGTAGCAGATAGAAACACTTTTTTAAGTGTGGCATGCTGTCCTGAGCTTTCTATATTTATGCTATAGTAGCGTCTATAAGAATAACTGTATTTTTACATGTTTTAGACTAAATTCAGTGTGTAAAGATATTTATGTGTGCCTTTTGAACATGAATTTTGAATTTTGCTTAGGAATTGTGTATGTTGATGAGTTTTTTTTCTTAGTCAACAACTGAAAAGTTTTAAGACGTAAAAAGCTGTTTACCCTGTGTAAGAATTCTGAGGTACCGTAGAAGAAGCCATAGTTCTCAATGAGTTTTTTTCCCCTCAAAATACATCTTACTCCCAGATTGTTAGTTTAAGCCAAACAAAATAATCCCATTTTTTTTTTTTTTGTAGATATAGTAGCTCTATTTTTCCTACCAAATACTGGTTTAGAAAAGAGCGTGTGCAGTAATCTAGGTCTATGAGACAGGAGCAGAGTCAGCTTGGGACTTCTGCAGAGTTTTCTTGTTTTTTGGAAAGAGAAATGAGAACAAATTGTTCCCTCTTCTTCCTCCGGGTATTGAGGCATGAAAATGGGGCCACTGTATTGTGACCATCACTGAGAAGCTAATGGCACCGCTGAGAGAGGAGAACTGTCTTTCATAGCATCATTGGATTAGAATGTGCCTGAAGCCCACGCTAACCCTCTAGACTTTTGTATTGTGAGATAATAAGTTTTAGCTAGTTTGAGATTTTCTCCTACCTACCTCTTAACGGATACAGAATCGATACTGAAACCCTAGGAGTGAAATAGAATTGTCCAGAAGAAAAAAAAAATGCAACTACAGGAATAAAGAGAAATAAAATATTAAAGAAAGACAGAAACACCTCTATATGAGAAGAGAATGAAATGTCCAAGGGCTAATTAACGGAAAGTACCAGATGCGAGGAACTGAACAGCATTCGTCAATTACACATACATGGTTATAGGTTATACGCTCTAATTAATGCAAGAAATCAGAGAGGGATATTAACCAAATTGATTGCATACAGTTTTATTTTATTAACAACTATGAAAATTGGCTAGAACCATGGATGTTACTTTCCAGTACTAATGGTATATTTTAAAAAATTAATTAAACACAGAGTAAATAAATTATCTGTAGCTCTGTGGTTATTGGTTACTATTTCCAGTTTTCTCGTAGTTGTTACCTTGTAGATGTATTTAAGATCAAAGTATGATAAAGGTGAGATTTATTATTTGTTATAATTTTGTTACTCTGTAACTGAAAGTAGATGTTCACTTTCTTCTGGTAGAATTAAGTGTTTTAAAGGATTAAAAAAATGACAGTGTCAAATCTGATTTCTCTGGTTATTTTTCTCCTTAAAGATAAATTTCCAAGAAGGTTAGACGTGTCTATTCCATTTTTGTCATTACTTTGCTAAATGATTTCAACTATATGGGATTTAAAAAATAAATCAGGCTCAATTATTTTGGGAGTTGCACCAGATTATATTAGGGAAAGAGTTTGGAGAATTTTTGCCTGACATGTAGCAAATGTGTTCCCTCTCTCACTGTGTGTCTCTCTCTGTCAAATAAATAAATAAAATCTTTAAAAAGAAAAAAAACAAACATACTTTTGATTAAGGTTAATTCCATGAAGTACAGACTGATACTTTCAGATTTACTTCTTAATTGGAATGAAACATGGGAAATTAAGAGGAAGAGAAGAAAAATGAAAATCCTACCATTGCCAAATCAAGTAGATCAAGGAAACAAAATACACTTTTTGTAAGGTAATTGAAATTGTAATGAATGAACACTTTATATTTTTATTGCAAGTGCATTTTAAGTTCTTTATGCAAAGAGAGGAATATTATTGGAATAGCAATTGGTTATGATACATATATGGATTGGAGGGTTAAGACTGAAAGAAGCAAGCTAGAAGGAGCTACTTATTCTAGTTGAGGGTTTGAGCTAGGACGTTGACATGGCAACTGGATGAAAGGAACCTGTGGGAGAGGTGAAGGATTGACTTTGCAGAAGGACGAGTTAACAGAGAACTACAAATCCAGAAAAAGGGCAGTCCAGAGGGGGTGCAGTTTGGGTGGAGACTCCCAATTCACTCTTAGACGGTCACTGATAGAAAAGTGGGATCGCCAAGTATAGGTGTTCAGGCTGCAGATAGAACTCAGGGCTTCAATCAGGTGAGTGCTCAGAGAAATGTGGGAGCCATCTGGGTTCTGGTGATAGCTAAAGGATTTTAACTCCAAAGAATTTTATCTGAATGAAAGCCTAGTCTGTGTAGGAGATCTCATGGGAAAGTGGCTAAAAGTGAAGGCATGCGAAGCAACAGAGGCCCAAGGATCACCACTGTATCCCCGAATCCCTGTCCCCAGTCTCCTTTGTTGATTTTACCGTTGTTTGACATTAACTTCAGGGTATTGTTTTTTAGGAGAGCTTGGCCTGTTTATTCTATCTGGAAGCTTATAATTCTTTCCCTCCTTCTCTCCCACCCTTCCTTCCTTCTCTTTTGTCATAACCCTTTGCTGATGGATATTCTTTTTTGGTGTCTGGGTTTCTTGAGGGTATAACCAACCCTCTAAGGCACCTAGTTGTAGGTGAAAGTTTCGATTCCATACTTTGTATGGGTCCCAGTCTTAACCTCTTCCCCTAAGAAAAATTTGAAGAATCAGGACCATTGGTTGAGCAGAAAGGTAGATGGCCCAAGTATCTATGGGTCCTGTGCCAACTCACCAATCCAGCTGTCAGCTTCCCCTTCACTCTTGGCTCCCTCTGGTGATTCCTATCATGTTGTTTTGGAGTATGCCATGCATTTGAGAGATGCCTGTTCTCATGCCCCATCACCTCTAGCATTGATAAATGTTTTACACTGAAAGGGCTTTTACAGGGTGGCTCAGTCAGTTAAGCATCTGTCATCAGCTCAGGTCATGATCCCAGGGTCCTGGAATGGAGCCCCGTGTTGGGCTCAGGGTGGGGGGGAGTGGAGGGGGGGTCTGCTTCTCCTTCTCCCTCTGCCCTTCCACCCCTGCTTGTCCACATGCTCTCTCTCAAATAAATAAATAAAATCTTTTCGAACCATGAGAGACTATGGACTCTGAGAAACAAACTGAGGGTTCTAGAGGGGAGGGGGGTGGGGGGATGGGTTAGCCTGGTGATGGGTATTAAAGAGGGCACGTATTGAATGGAGCACTGGGTGTTATATGCAAACAATGAATCATGGAACTCTACATCAAAAACTAATGATGTAATGTACGGTGATTAACATAACATAATAAAATAAAATTTAAAAAAAACGGGCTTGTACATTTTAGGTCATATTTCTGATATCAGAAATCTAGATTTTGGAAGTTAGTCCAATGCCAACTGGGTTTTTGATGATGATATATTTTAAATGTTCTTGTGGGTATTATAAAAACAGAAGATAGCAAAAGGGTACTATTATTCTTTTGGCATCTTAACCTGATCCCCCCCTTTTTTAAAATTTTGATTCAGTTAGGTTAAATCTGTAGATTTTAATTTTGTTTTTCAAAATAACATTTTTATTTATTTATATATACATTGATTGGATTTTTTTCCTGTTTTCTACAAACTTTATAAATGTTCTAACAATTGGAAATAGAAATTGGATATACAAAACTCTAAACTTTTTAATTATCTTTTTATAAGTCTTGCTCCCAATATTTGAAATATTAATTAACTAATCTGGTCAGATAATTAGTCATTTAACAAATGACCAATTCATGGCAGCAGGCAGACACTGCTCCAGGCCCTCGAAACTCAGTTATTAGGAAACTTCCTGATATCACAGCACTTACTTTCTTCTGGAGCAAACACATCATTTACTTGTTTCAACTAGAGTCTTTTTTGTGAATGAAAATAATGATACTGTTGGAAACTGCCTTCAAGTATAGCTTTATGTATGAAATGTCTGTGTTTTTAGTTGGACATTATTTTCTAGAGAAGTTTTAAGTTTACAGAAAAAAATGAAGGGAAAGTACAGAATCCTTATATGCCCTACCCCTTCCATGTCCCCCACTAGAGTGATCCTACACTGACACTTCATTGTCTTCCAAAGTCTTTAGTTTACATTAGGGTTTACTCTTAGGGTTATACATCCTATGGGTTTTGACAAATGTATAATTTATCCACCATTATAGTATCAGAGAGTAATTTTACTGCTCTAGAAATCTGTGCTCTGCCTGTTCACCCTTCACTCCCCTCTACTAACCACTGACAGCCAATCATCTTTTTACTGTCTCCATAGTTTTACTGTTTCAAGAATGTCATATAGTTGGAATCATATCGCATGTAGCTTTTTCAGATGGCTTCCTGCACTCAGTAGTATACAGTTTAAGTTCCTCCAAGTATTTTCATAGCTTACTAGCTCTTGCCTTTTTAGCACTGAATTCCATTGTCAGGATGGACCACAGTTTATTCATCCATTTACCTGGTGAAAGACATCTTGGTTGCTTCCAAATTTTAGCAGTTTTGGATAAAGCCTCTCCAAACATCTGTGTGGTATTATATGGTATGAGTATGTTGTTTTATAAGAAACTACTTAACTGTCTTCCAAAGTGGCTGTAGCATTTTATATTCTCACCAGTAATGAATGAGTTCCTGTTGCTCCACATCCTTATCATCAGTTAGTGTTGTCAGTGTTTTTGGATTTTGACTATTCTAATTGGTGGGTATCTTGTTCTGATTTGCGATTTCCTAATCACATAGGATGTTGAGTATCTTTTCATAGGCTTATTTGCCATCGGTATATCGTCTTTGATGAGGTGTCTGGTAAAGTCTTTTGCCCATTTTTAAATTTCATTGACCATTTTCCTATTGTTGAGTCTTAAGAGTTCTTTATACATTTCAGATAACAATCCATTATCAGACGAGTCTTTTGCAACTATCCTCCCCAGTCAGTAGCTTGCCTTTTCTTTTTTTTTTTTTTAAAGATTTTATTTATTTGACAGAGAGAGACACAGTAAGAGCAGGATCACAAGCAGGGGGAGTGGGAGAGGGAGAAGCAGGCTTCCCGCAGAGCAGGGAGCCCGACTCGGGGCTCGATCCCAGGACCCTGGGATCACGACCCGAGGCTAAGGCAGACGCTTAATGACTGAGCCACCCAGGCGCCCCATGTAGCTTGCCTTTTCATACTCTTGACAGTCTTTCACAGAGCAGAAGTCTTTAATTTTAATGAACTGTCCAGCATATCAATTATTTCTTTTATGGATCATGCCTAGAAGTGTTTTTTTCATCTAAAAAAATGGTATTTTATTAAAAAAATTTTGGTGTTTTATCTAAAAAATTATCACCATACCCAAGGTCATCTAGGTTTTCTTCTGTGTTAACTTTCCAGAGTTTTGCATTTTACATTTAGGTCTGTGATCCATTTTCAGTTCATGAAGAGTGTAAGGTCTATGTGTAGTTTTTTTTTTTTTTTTTTTTTTTTTTTTGCGTATGGATGTCCAGTTGTTCCAGCACTATTTCTTGAAAAGACCATCTTTGCTCCATTATATTACCTTTGCTCCTTTGTCAAAGGTCAGTTAACTATATATTGGTCTGTTTCTTGGCTCTTTATTCTGCTCCATTGTTCTCTCTGTCCTTTCTTTCTCCAGGGCCACACTGTCTTCATTGCTTTGGCTTTACAGTAAGACTTGAAGTCCAGTAGTGTCAGTCATCCAACTTTGTTCTTCTCCTTCAATATTCAGTTGGTGTTCTAGGTTTTTTGTTTCTCCATGTGTAAACTTCAGAATCAGTTTGTCAGTATCTACAAAATAGCTCACTGGGGTTTTGATCAGGATTGCATCAACTCTATAGATCAGGTTGGAAGAACTGACATATTAACAACATTGGTTCTTCCTATCCATGGACATGCAATATCTCTCTATTTAGTTCTTGATTTTATTCACCTATGGATTTTTTTTTAGTATTTCTTATGTAGATCTTGTACTTTTCTGGTAAATTTATACCTAACAATTTCATTTTTGGGTTTTAATATAAATGACATTATGTTTTTACTTCCAAATTCCACTTGTTCATTGCTGGTAAACTGGAAAGCAATTGACTTTTCTATATCAACCTTGAATCCTGCAATCTTACTATAATCAGATATTAGTTCAGGAGTTAAATTATTCTTTCAGATTTTTGACATAGACAGTCATGTCATCTGCAAACAAAGACAATTTTATTTCTTCCTTCCCAATCTGTATACCTTTTATTTCCTTTTCTTTACTTACTGCATTAGCTAGGACTTCTAGTGGAATGTTGAAAGGCATGGTTGGAGGGGACATCCTTGGCTTGTTCTTGATCTTATTGGGGAAACTTCTAGTTTCTCCAAAGGGTGTCTTTTTTAAGCTTACTGTTTTGAATATTTTCTTTGTGCAGAATTTAAGTTTTCCATGCATCACATATTTCAGTGCCCTACCCTAACTACTGTCTACTGAACTTGATCAACAAGAAAATTTGCAAGTGAAAGTATTTCATTACTAAGTGTTGGACCATAGCAGAAATAAATTTTTAAAAATTTCAGGGCTCAGTTCATCATAAAATCTTCTCTAAATCCAAACATCACCACAGAAATGAAAATTAAAATTACTTCATTGAATATTTAAGAACTTAAAAATACTTTCCTTTGCTAACATCCTCTACATTTATAGAAATAAGATAAATGTGAGTAAATGTAATTCTGAACTGTATAAGAAAAAATATACTGATCTTCTCTATCGATAGGTGTATTTACTGGTCATATTTTTAATGTTTAAAATGTTGCCAGGGCTGGCTAACTGTACATATTTCCCTATAAATAAGCTAAAATGTCAAATTCAGTTTTTTTAAAATGCTTAGTAAAACAATAAATAAACTTTTTCTAAAAATCCAGAAAGATTTCTTCTGGCTTTTAAATCTTATATTGACTTTACAAATAAGCTTTGGGTAAAAGGTAAAAATAGATATATGAATGAAAGGCAGAAAATATGTCATATAATTGAAACTTTTAATGGGACATCGAGAATGATTTATAATTATTCATATGTCCTTTTAAAATTCTGGGATAACGATGAGGTAGGGGAAATACTTTATCTTAGCTCAAAGAATTTCACAATATTTATACTTGAAGAAGAGCAATGTCTGTTGCAAACCTGTTTTTTCTGCCATAAACAAAGAGAGAATTATTTCTCTGGACTTTAACTTATTTACTTTTCTAAAGGCATGCTGCATGGCTTCAAAAACAGGGCAGAAAAACTACTATTGTGAGAGATGAAAAGTGACAATGCATTTAACCTCTTGCATCATATTTTTAGGCAGGCAGAAATCTGCATCTGGAATGAGTAAAATGTGATGGAATATGCAGAACTGTCATCATTTTGCCAAGGCAGTACAAGATGTGACTTACGCACTTCAGAATACGTAAAAGTATAATGCCATTAATAACCAGATACCTAAAAAATACTATATTTTACATTTTTATGACTTTTCTGTTTATTTGTTTTAAACCTCATTAAAAATTTTTAGGAACTTTTAGGAACATGAACTATGAAATTAAGAGTGCTGCCCTTTGGTTTGGTTGTTGAATAGAACCATGGGAATCTTACCCCTAAGTAATCTTCCTTTTAATAGCCATGAAGAGGTGGATAACTCATTCCTTTCCCCTTTCTTCTGTCTGGATTGCCAGAAAACTGAGAGCTCATTTCTTTCTTATTTGCAACAACCATTTGTAGGCTAGTCTTTCTATTGTAATAGCCAGAAGTAATCAGCTCATTAAATATAGGCAGGGGAATAGTAAATAAAAATGAAGACTTTCTCCCATTTATAAAAGAGAATCAAGTGAATGTGGATTTGAACCCATCTCGGTTCAATCATCAGTTAACCCACTGCCCCCCTCCTGTTACCCCAAGTCATCCTCAACTTTACAACTGGACTGGATGCATAATATAAATACCAGAGTAGGCATTTGGTTTCAGTCACATTATGCTATATAGTCTTCCACACTGAGGTCTACAAAAAGGACTTCCCATGTGGTTCCCTTGGTGGGTGATGGAGAAAGTGATGTGGTCAAATGTAAATGGTTAACCTGGGTGAAGGCCCTTTCAATTTGCTATAGGTTTGAAATTCTTCAAAATCAAGTTTAGATGGAGCAGGCGGGGGACGCAGAAAGCTGAGGCTATTTCCAGGAAGTTAACTGGTGTAAGAAGTTAACCTATAAATACAGTACATACAATAGCATGGTTTAGGGTCATGATGGGAAAATCTATACACTGGTACTTATGAGGAGAAGGTTTATGTGCAGCTATTCCAGATGAATCTCCTTATGTGAAAGACAGAGAGATAGTGGCTAAGCTGCTAAGACACAGCCTTCTTGTCTAGGGTGATCTGTCCTATTCATTCCTTTTCTTCTCATTTTAGCCCAGTGCATATTTGTTACAAATGCTTCTATGACCACAGAATAATGGACTAATGGTCTTTGTATCATAACAATTTGACTCTGAAAGGTCATCAACATACATTTTTCTTTGAGTATAATTTAGGGAGACTTTGAATGTAATTTCTTCAATGTAAATAGGTAAAAATTTAGCATGTGGTACACACTTACCTAGATAAATAAAACCTTATACAGATTTTCCTTTGTAGTAATTTAAACTCAGATTTTAAGATTGTCTATTGTAGTTCAAATAAAGCCATCCATTGTGAGGCAGTATTAAGAAATATAGCATCTTCTATATATTTTAAGACATACCAAAATTAACTTGCAAACTTTTTTGTAATTTTTTGATATTAGACATACCAATTTTCTGTGTTTTCCATGTGAGTTGTTAGTGATTCGTAAGTTAAGCAGTTCATTAATTGGGTTAATGTTCTTTTTATCATCAAAGGAAGACCTATTTTGAAATGTCTAAACAATTGTTAGCAGAGAGATTTTTAACAGAGAATATTCAATGTTCATCCATTTTATTTTGACTCCTTGAATATTTCTCTGTAAGAGAATTGTTCTCTCATGTTCCTTGTCATTTGAACTCACTTGCCATTTTCACATGGTTAAAAACTAGCTCCTTGGTTCTTATTCTTTTGCTTTCCCTATCTCTTAAAGTTCAAAATGTATTGTTTCACATTCAAATACCAAATTTTTAACTCTAAATGTGCCTAATTATTGCTGGGGAAAAAAAAAAACTATTTTGTTTAATTCCTACAATGTATTAATATTCTGGCATCCAAGAAATGCATACAAGAATTTAAGTTGAAATCAGGACTATTTGGAGAATGGGAATGTTTTATGGTCATCAAGTACTCTGGTTCATAACAGCAAGGCATGTGCATCGTCATTCAAGTAAAATCAATAGCTAAAACAGCATCCCGACCAGGTTCTTCTGGGTCTTCAGGGCTTTAGCAGCAGTCAGTTCCTTTGAACAGACCTAATATTGACCCCGTTTTAGGGACACTTTCATCTATTTACAGAGGCATTTGTTGACTTTCAAAAGGCAACTTCAACCTAAAGCCTTTGTATGTACATGCATACCGTTAGTGCAATCTTACGAAGGCTCTTAAATGTATCCTAATAAAACTCCTGTCTCTTTGGAGTTACATAATTATAAAGCACAGAAAAGGCAGAGATTTGACCCGAGAAGAACTTGAAGGAATCAAAGTTGGCAGTGAGAGTGCAAAAATAGACACGCAGGAAATCCTTTAGAATGTATTCTATTATTCAGATTTGTATTAAAAATAATTGGATTAGATGTTCCTACCACATCACTGTAGTGCCATCCAGAAGTCTGTTATCTTTAATTCCAATCACAGCAGCAAACCTAAACTTCATCTATCAGACTTGTCATTACATGGCAGTTTGACGCTCTCCAGTGACCAACAGATGGTCATTGCTAAGATAAGTGTTGCCCTCTTCCTGCTTCCCTTAGGACACACAAACAATTTTTTCTGGCCATTAAGCCTTTAGATTTAAGGCTCCAATGAAGCCATGGGTGTCTTTGTGAAGACACTGGATCTCTGAGTGATACAAGACTATGGATCATATTCACTGAAAATTTGTGCTCCACATAATTCTCTGAAATTCTCCAGTGTTGACATAGTAATAACGGTTCCCGATAAGTAGAATGAATATGCACTATGCATTTTTTGGTTATTCACAAAATGAAGTAATTTCTGATATTGAAATAATATACCATATGAATCACGCTGAGTTGTCAGAGGATTTCTTCAGTGCCTTAATTTTATTGAAAGATAGTGAAATTTCATTGCACACCTGGACATACAGGTTTACTTTATGTTTTGTATGTGGAAGGGATATAATGTTTTGGTCATAGTACTATTATTTCAATGTGACACTGAAAATTTTCAGTCAAAAGACAGGAATGTGCTCTTATTCCTTGGACATGGGCAGACTGTTGTTGCTGCCTCAACTCTTAGAATAAGACGTTTTTGACTTGCAAGCCATGTCATGACAGGCTTTACAGCATTCATCTTGCTCTCTTGAATTGTTGCAATTAGGGAAGCAGGTGCCCTGTCATGAGGAGCTTGAAGCCACCCTGTGGAAGGAGATGGCCATGTGGAGAGGGGCTGATGTCCTCAACCCCCAGCCTGTACCAACTTGCCAACCTTTTGAATAAGCCTCCTGGGAAGCTAATGCCTCATCCCCACTCAAACTCTCTCTTTTTTTTTTTTTAAGATTTTATTTATTTATTTATTTGTCAGAGAGAGAGAGAGAGAGAGAGCACAAGCAGGGGAAGTGGCAGGCAGAAGGAGAAGCAGGCTCTGCGCAGAGCAAGGAGCCCAATGCGGGACCCGATCCCAGGGCCCTGGGATCATGACCTGAGTCAAAGGCAGACACTTAACTGACTGAGCCACCCAGGCGTCCCCCCACTCAAACTCTTAATGGATCCTCTAGGCTTAGCCAAAACATGGCTACAACTGCATGAAAGACCCTAAAGTAGACTTACCCAGCCAGACCTGTCCCAAGTTCCTGTGCAACAGAAATGACAAGAATAATAACCATTATTATTGTTTAGAGCCACCATGTTTTGAGGGGATGACTTTACAGCAATAGATAGTAGACATTAATTTTGGTTGGGCATATATGTTCATTATATGTTCTGCTTTTGTGCATTTGGGGAAATGAGCTTTCTGGCTGCTGAAAATCAAGAGGTAGAGGCATTCTAGAGACCTTTAGGCTTTGAACACACTTTTCTCCTTCCAAGAAATATGTGGCCTTGCAGCTGTTGAGCTTGATTTAAGAAAAAGAAACTCAATGTTTCTAAACACTCCCCTAAAAAGTTCGTACATTGTTGGTTTAAGTCCTTCTGGAAAGGGCATGTAAGCCCACAGAAGAAGAAAAAGTTGTGGTCTAGCAAAAAATTGGAGCTCCTCAGACCTGGCAGAATCCTTTCTTGAGTATAAAGTGTTACTCCCCCTGCAGGTGTCTGGGCCCCGGGAGGCTCTGTCTCAGAAATGTGTGGCACCTAGCATCAAGAAATAATTGTGTTCATTAGTTTCTTCTAATAATCAAAGAACTCCGTAGTATAAATGTGCCTACCACGTAACAGGCATCCAACACGTAACAGTGGGAGGATTGACTACATTTCAAAACATGTAATGAAAAGTTTTGTAGCAAAATCATTCCAAAACCTAGGCTTAACTTTTATTTATTTTTTTTTAAGATTTTATTTATTTATTTGACAGAGAGACATAGCAAGAGAGGGAACACAAGCAGGGGGAATGGGAGAGGGAGAAGCAGACTCCCCGCTGAGCAGGGAGCCCGATGTGGGGCTCGATCCCAGGACCCTGGGATCATGACCTGAGCTGAAGGCAGATGCTTAATGACTGAGCCTCCCAGGCGCCCCTAGGCTTAACTTTTAGAGAGTAAGTTATAGACAGCATCTTATTCCACAGCCATGATTGTTATCTGAGCAGAGATTGGTAATGACATTCTTAATGGTGACCTGAAGTTCATGCAGAATTATCAAAGGGTTTATGCTATTTAGTCTTACTGTTTACAAGTTCTTGAAAAATAAGGTATCTCTCTTATATATGTCCACTTGCTGTTAGTGGATTATTCGTTCAAAAACATTTCATTCTGTAGTGATTCCAAATAGGACTTATTATTGTCAAAAATTTTTATAGCAAAAACAGGGATAATATGTTTATTATCAGTGCAATTCAAACACAGCCCAGAAATTTGTCACAGCGATCTTACGTGCATTCTGTGGAGGAAGGCCTGGGATGTTCGAGTGACGTGTCTTGCTTGCTGTTTGATGTGCACACCGTGATGGCTGCTTCCCAGCAGCTTCAGCACTGCTTCTTGTAGTCTCATAATTGGTCTTCGCAGGTGTGCTAGAAGATAGCTTTTAGAAAACTCAAGAGTTGTACATTACGCTTAACATCTGGAGAACCTCACTTTCTTTATACGTTGAGCATATCAAATGGGATCAGCTAATTCTACTCAGAAATCCTGTATAGTTCTTCTGATCCAGTTATTTTTCCTTTTCCAGTTATTTTTGCCTACATTTACGAGACTTCCAATCTGGGACCTTCCATGAGATCTGACAGTTAAATGGCAGTGATGAGAACTTAGAGCCAGAAACACAGACACACGATCCTGTGTACTTGTCCAAGTTCCCATTTCTGGAAAGCTTTTCCTCCACCTCTGCTCTTTACTGTCATCCTCAGGATCCTGCTCAGATGTCACCCCCTTCCCTTTGAAAAGTCTGTCCTAACTTTCCACCTGAAGCCATCCCATCCCCCATTGCTTAATTGCATCCTTCCTGTTTATTTTCTTCCTAGACACTGTCACAGTGTGATTACCGGTCGATATATTTGTATACTTGGGTATTGTCTGTCTTCCCCACTAGTATGTCGCTCCCTGTGCATTTTATTCACTGATCTATACATAGCTCCTAGCAGAGGGCTTGGCACACAGTAGGTACTCATTAAATATTTGGTGAATTAATGAAAGATTGGCTTTTATTTGAGCCTGTTGTTTCATCAACTGATTATCTTACAATATTCTCTAATTAATCAAGCACTTTTTGGGGGGTATATCCTGTTCCTTCTCACTAAGGGAAGGCACAGCATGGTGAGAATTCTTGAATCTTAGAATCTTAAAGACCGAAGTAGCCTTTATCATCTTGTGAGTCCTGCTCTGTCATTTAATAGTTGAAGGTACAGATCTTAGAGGTAAGGATAATGCCCAGGTTAACATAACATTAGTAACATATGTCCAAACTAGGTGTGTGGCTCATAAGCCACTACTCTAGACACTAGAGTGCAACAGGAAATTAACTTCTCAGCAGTGATGTTTTGCAAATGAAAATATCATTTAAAAATTACAGATAAGCTGATGAATGCAGATAGCCGGAGTGACAGATGTGGTTTAAGACAAAAATAAAATCTGAATCCTTTGTCCCCCGTATGTGAAAAATGTTTTATGTAATTTTTTTCTAATTCCCATCTGATGTCTCTCTGTTATTATCATACTGTAATTCAGAAATTCTGATTTCACTTTATTTTCTTGATAAAAATAGAGTCAGGAACATAAACGGTGCCATCGAGGCCTGCAGTGACAATTAGCAAGAAACGATTGTGTGTTTTGGTAGAACAGTATGTTCAGAGGGCCCGAAAGTATAGCTGAGAGGACAGCAGGTAAGATGAAAATCATGGGGGGGCGCCTGGGTGGCTCAGTCATTAAGCGTCTGCCTTCGGCTCAGGTCATGGTCCCAGGGTCCTGGGATCGAGCCCCGCATCGGGCTCCCTGCTCTGCGGGAAGCTTGCTTCTCCGTCTCCCACTCCCCCACTTGTGTTCCCTCTCTCGCTGTCTCTCTCTCTGTCAAGTAAATAAATAAAATCTTTAAAAAAAAAAAAAGATGAAAGTATTGGGGAGAAGCAGTGTGGTGGTGTCAAATGGAACATTTTTGTTTGGATTCTTTGTGACTTTGTGCAGAAGTTACAATCAGAAAAGGTGTGCTCAAATCAGGAAATCGAATAAATAAAAGAATAAATTCATAAATGAAATATTTGTGACGGGAAACCAGGCAGAGTATGTTAAATCCATGAAGTCTGTTAGAAAGTAAGATCTATAGGGTGGAACTGATAACCAAGTATCTGAGTTCTGGAGGTCCTATAAAACTTGAAGTCACATTTCTCAGCTTTTGAGTATGAAACCTACTCAAAACCTTTTTAACAGTTTTGAAAACCCAATAGCCCCACCCAATTTATAATTCTAGATTCCTACTGACTTAAAGAATATATATATATACCAGTTTCTCATAATATTATTTGCCTTTTTTCTCCCAAAAAAAAAAACCCTGCTGTGATTTTTCTAAATAAGTGCAAATTTTACTGACAGCCTATATTTTTATCTCCTCAAGAAGACAGTTCCTTGTCATTGTTCTTCCCGCAATCTGGCATTTGATTTAAGTAACTTATTCTCCAGTGTGTAGTACTTGAGGTAACAACTCAGGGAAATTGCTCTGTATCTCTGTAGCATGGTGTTTTCTTGAAAACACGGACAGAGTGTTCAATTATTTATTGTCAAGTCCATCCGCAGAGTTGGTGAATGGCGTATCTGGCTAAAATGTGATAAATGTAATTAAGAAAAGTGTTACCATAAGGGATTTTCAGTTAGATATAATCAATGAATTCCACAGACTAAATTCATACCCTGAGCATGAAAATCAGGTTTCCCTTCCATTTTTATTTATTTTTTTAAGATTTTATTTTTAAGTAATCTACACCCAACGTGGGGCTCGAACTCACCACCCCAAGATCAAGAGTCACATGCTCCACCAACTGAGCCATCCAGGTGCCCCTCCCTTCCATTTGTGAATTCTAATCAGGGTAACTATGTCTTACCACAATAATAAAAATAAATAAAATTAAATGATTAAATAAAAAATTTGAAAAGAGACAATGGTAACATCGAAGTGGATTCTTGAGCTGCAGTTTCTTCACCCTTCCCTGTAAGCCTGGCTTAGGTCAGAAGGCCTGATCAACAAACGTTGCTTCCAGGTACTACTCTTTGATTTTTCTTAGATCCCTCGTTTTTTAGAAAAAAAAAAAAAAAAAAAAAAAAAAAAAATTAATTATCCCCTCTTTCAATAGTTGCATAAATTAAGAATTTTTTATATTGGGTTTTACAAAGTGAAAACTGAGCGTGTTCAAGCATTCCAATCCATTCACATGCACTTCTGTTACCTAATGTTATCCAGAATATATTCTTGTGCATTTTGTTTTATTTTTCTTATACAAGTTTTTGTGTTTTAAGATAATCCACCTAATTTTTACTTTCCTAGCCACGTGATCCCATGTTGCTGTATCCTAACTTGATTCTCACCTATTGGATTGTTAAGCATTTTGGTTTCCTTTTCTCTCTCTTTTAAAAACCTTTAAATCATATTTAGTATAAATACTTATATACAGATTAGGCTGTTTATTTAGGGTTTCATTGAGCAGTTCAACTGAAGTTGAATAATACAAATTATAACATATTCCCAGATTTTTCTTTAGAGAAAATGAACAAATTAATTGGCAACATATGTATATATACCACTTCACCTTCCCTCATCCACTATCTCACGACAGCTTAAGTTTTTTGTTTTAATGTGTAAAGGTCAATTAAATTTGTGGCTTTTTAACCATACTCAGGGTGATGCATTTTTTCCACAGGACAATTTTCTCTTTTATCATTATCTGGGATAATGGCAAGTAGGCAGGAAATGAGATACTGTTTATAGCATATTGTCGACCCCAGTGGTTCTCCAACTTGGCTGCATATTATGATCAACTTGGGGGGCTTTTAGAGACCCTGATGCCCAGGATACCCCATTTCCACATAAATTAGAGTCCTCAGGAGTGGCACTCAGGCTTCAGTATATTTTAAAGCTTCTTAAGTGATTCCATTGGGTAGCCACGTTTGGGAAGCCCTGGGCTAACCTGGTAGTGAAGTTGCATCCGGGGATGATGGAGGACTGGAAAGAGAGAAGTAGCCTTAGCTCCATCATCTGGGGCAATCATAATTAGGTAGTGTTTCTTGCCTTACTCAGATCTATTCTGCTGAAGAAAACCCTACCTTGACCCTGAATCTCCTCTTACTGCCTGCATCCTTGTTTGTCTAGTCTCTCCATATTGGAATGGCCCATGAGACAGGTCTTCCCTGTATTAGTCCCACCTTACGCTGTGTGACTGGTACCACATCTGACTACTTGCATGCTTTCTCTGATCCTTTTTCCTGCAGAGCTAAATCTTGCTTCCTGAACCTCCAAACCCTGGCTGAAATTGTACTCTCAAAGGATACCTGATATTTTTATGACATTTGTATATTAATGAAGGGTCACAATAGCCCTACTTCATCCCAGTATTTTTAGGGCATACCTCGCTTACTGGATTGACCTCTGTGATGTATATGAATGCTGCTGGCCTGGGCACCAGTACTTGCTAGAGGCCCCTAGTTGAGTTGGCCTCCCCATACTTTAATGAGAAAGACATTTTCTGGTCTCAGCAACCACACTCCTGCTCTGAATCCTTTGGCACAATTAAGTGCAAGTAAAATATAGCAGTTTTTGCTGTATTTAATAGGACCAACTCCCGGAACAGGGAAGAAGAACCCATTTCCATTTATTAGGCTTTTCCTTTTTTTTACTTTTATTTCCCACCAGCTGCAAACTAAGTCTGTCTCATCCGTAATGATAATAACCACAATGATGAAAATAACTAATTTTCATTGGATTCTTTTTACATCTCCACACCCTGAGAAGTCTTTTACGAGTTTTATATCTCATTGGCTGCTATAACAACCTACAAAATAATTACTATACTTAGTTTTGCAGATGAAAAGACCATGGGTGAGATAAAGTTTCTCGGCCAAGGTAACATATTTGATAAATGACAGAGCTAAGAGAATCCAAACTAGGAGTGGTGAGTTCCCAGAGCCTGAGCTATTTACCATGGTCTTGTGAAAACTGGACTTCTTAAAAAATATGCAAGACCCTCAAAAAATCTACTGTCCAACTCTTTTTATATCCTCCTGTGTTCTCACTGTCGTCTTCACCTATCCGAAACTCAAGCCCTTCTGACCTACTGGTTGTCCCCCAACTGTGACAATGGCTTGTCTTTCCACGTTGTTCCTTAGGTCAAATATTTTTGTTGCCTCCTTCAAGGTGAACGCCCACTCACAGTTTTCAAGCCTCAGTTCAAATGTCAGATGATTCTGTGTGAAGCTTTAACTGAGCTCCCAAGTTGATTATTTGTTCTTTACTCTGTGTTCCTACAGCATAGGGTAAACACCACAATCATAACTTTCATCACTGACAAGCTAATAACTTTTGATGATTTAATTAACATCTGTAAGACTCAGTTTCTTCATCTACAAAAATAAAGATAATCAGAGATCCCACCTCAGAGTCTTATGAGGATGATAGGACATAATGAATTTAAGATACTTAACAGCATGTTGTATCGGAAGCATTTTTAAAAATATTAACTATTTTTTATTACCATCTAATCATAGTACAGTTTTTTTTTTAAGATTTTATTTATTTATTTGACAGAGACACAGCGAGAGAGGGAACACAAGCTGGGGGAGTGGGAGAGGGAGAAGCAGGCTTCCCGCTGAGCAGGGAGCCCGATATGGGGCTTGATCCCAGGACCCTGGGATCATGACCTGAGCCGAAGGCAGACACTTAACTGAGCCACCCAGGCGCCCCGTAGTACAGCTTCTTAAAAATCTATTTTCTCGGGCGCCTGGGTGGCTCAGTTGGTTAAGCGACTGCCTTCGGCTCAGGTCATGATCCTGGAGTCCCTGGATCGAGTCCCGCATCGGGCTCCCTGCTCGGCAGGGAGTCTGCTTCTCCCTCTGACCCTCCCCCCTCTCATGTGCTCTCTCTCATTCTCTCTCTCTCAAATAAATAAATAAAATCTTTAAAAAAAAAAAAAAATCTATTTTCTCATTCTACATGGTTACTTTCTATAAGGATGGGCACAATGACATTTATTTTGTATTTCTATATTATGCAAAGTGCTCAGCACGCAGTAGAAACTTAGGAACTATTACAAGTTACCTAACTCCTCCAACTCTCAATAATGAAGACCCCATAGGGTTATATGAGGATTAAGAGAGAATGTTAAACTGATTAGCATGGAAATCCCTTTAATAAATGTCAGCAACTATCATTCTGTAATAAGTTTGAATAAATGGATGGATGAATTCAGGAGGGAGTAGAACACTTTTATGTTGCTGGTTTCTATTTATTATATTGAGATGATGGCAAATCACAGCTGTCCGTGTCAGCTGTCTCCTAGATAGACCTAACTGTGTGATGAGTTATGACGAGTCTTGAGACTTTGTCTTATTAATATGCAACAGGATTGATTCCTGCTGTCATCCAGGGAGTAAGTATTGTATTGATCAGTGAGAGACTTGGCAAGTCTTGCTGAATGTCTCTTCTGACAATAAGATAAACACTTTCCATAGATCTTTCAATTCTGCACTAGATTTCTTCTGTTTGAAGGTGTAGGGCATAATGGTGACAGAGGAAATAAAGTGCCCTCCTGTAAATTCTAGTAATCCATCTATAGTAAATGCCAAAACATAACTTGAATAGGGTACCTGGCAATTTTCGTTACAAGTAGAACCTACAGATCCTGGGGCAGCAGAGGTTAGAGAGGGAAATAAAAGGGCATTCATTTAGTTTGGGATGGGATGGAGACAACCATAACAAAATCTTTTCTTCTGTAATAACTCCCCAAAACAGTATGGACATTCCTTTTCTTATTCAGGCCTAAAAGAGCAGTCTTTACTTGTTGAATTCTCTTCCCCACCTTCCATTTACTTCTCAACACACTGAAGTCTTTTGAACAAGTGTTTTGGCAATGGTTGCCTTTAAAGAAAGAAAATATGATTAAAAAATTGCTACTGAAGAAATACTTGCAAGTCTTGCTTTTTTTTCAGAGAATATTCCACATCATAGAATATAGCATATCTTCAGTTTAGTGATTATCAGCTTCTTTGATATGGTAGTTTGAGAAGTGAATATATGAATTTTTAATTTCAAATGTCTTTCATTTTAAAATTTAAATAGCTAGTACATTATAAGATGTCTTGTTAATTAACTGTTACTTTACTTGGTTAATTATGCATTTTCCCATTTCTGTCCCTTTATCATTCATCTTCACATCAACTCAGCAGTCATTTGTCTTCAGAGATTACCCTTTGCAGGTTCAATGGTAGCTTCAGGTTCTGGTCTCACCCCTGTTCTTCTAATAAAAACACTTTTAACTGACAAATTCTTTTCTTGAACCTTCTCTCCAACCCTGTTAAGCTATCATGTCTCTTTTGATAATAAACTCCTACAAAAAATAGATTAAATTAAATTGCACAACTGAATTAGCTGCTAATTTCCCAGTTCCTCAAATGCAATTTTCTATCCCAACAAATGAGCTAAAACTAATATAACATTTTTATCTATATTGTTTGAGCCAATAAAATTTATGTTGACATTAAAACTAAGCAGCTCTAAGTAGTGTGCCTATAAAAATTAATAATTAAAAATCTTAAGAAAATTGGGACTTTCAGAGTGTGACCCATACTAAAGAAAAATTTAAAAAGAAGCAGCATTTAATAGAAACTGTCAATGTGAGGGCCCAGGTGTGGAATTTAGCATACAGATAGATACTTCAGTGGAGCTATGATAAATATGTTCAAAGAACTAAAGGATTCTGTGCTTTAAAGAATTGAAAGAAAGTATGTGAATGACATATCACCAAATAGAGAATATCAACAAAGAGGAAAAAATTATATTTAAAAAAAATGAAAATTTACTTGAGGGACTCAGAAGTAGACTTGAGATGGTAGAAGAAAGAATCAGTGAACCTGATATTTATGAATAGGAATAATTCATGAAAAACAGGAAGAATGAAGAGCAATGAAGAGAGCATCAGGGACTGTGGTACAGCATCAGGTGTACCAACATATAGGAGTTTCAGAAGAAGAAAGCAGAAAACACAGAAAAATATTTGCAAAACTAATGACAAACTTTCCAATTTTTTTGAAAAATATCAATTTACATATCTAGGAATCACAACAAACTCCAAGTCAAATAAACACAAAGAGAGCCATGTCTGGACACATCATGGTCAAACTTTTGAAAGACAAGAACAAAGATAAAATTTTGAAAACAGACTAACAGACAAAGACATTTAATAGAGACAAAGATAATTATAATGCTCAAAGTGTTTATCAGGAAGATAAATTTAAGAACGTATAGACACCTAACAACAGAGCTCTAAAATATTGAAAGCAAAACTTAACAAAATTGAAACAAGGTAGAGACAATTCAACAAGAACAGTTTGAGACTTCTACCCTTAACAATGGATAGAATAATGAGACAAAACCAGCAAGGATATAAAGACTTGAACAACACTATCAACTAACTTGAAATAAAAGAAATCAGTAGAACACTCCACCCAAAAGCACTAAAATATATATTATTTTCAAGTGCAGATGGAGCATTTTCAGGATAAATCAAACACTAGGCCCATACAACAAGAGTCAATAAACTTAAAAATGTTCAAGTCACACAAACTGTGTTCTCTCACCATAGCAAAATTAAATTAGAAATCAAAAATAAAAGATTTGAGCTAATCCCCAAATATTAAACATTGAACAGAATACTTCTAAAACAACCCATGAGTCACAGAAGAAATCACATAGGAAATTTTTAAATATTTTGAAATGAATGAAAAAGAAAATATAGCATATCTAAATTTGTGAGATACAACGTACACAATGCTACAGGAAATTTTAGCTTCAAGTCCCCACAATATAATAAAAGGAAATTGCAAATTATTAATCTAAGCTTCATAATAAAATACTAGAAAAAAGAGGGACAAACAAAAATGAAAATGTGCAAGAAAATAATAAAGATTGCTGTGGAAATGAATGAAATGGAAAACAGGAGCACAGTAGAGAAAACCAATAAAAACAATAGAGAAAATACATAAACCAAAGGTTGGTTCTTTGAAAAGATCAGCACAATGGACAAATCTTTAGCTAGACTGACCAAGAAAAAGAGAAAAGTTACAAATGGTCAAAATCAGGAACAAGAGAAGACATCACTACCAATTAACCAAGTTAAAGGCATTGTAAGGAAATACTTTGAACTATTTTCTGCCAACATTGGACAATTTTCTTGAGATAGATAAATACCTAGAAAGATACAAATTCATAACTGACTCAAAAAAAATAGAAAATCTGAATGGCCAATAAGTAAAAAAATAGAATTAGCAGTTTAAAATCTTCAGATAAGGGAAAACCCAGGCCCACATGACTTCCTTGGTGAATTGTCAGATATTTAAGGAAGAAATCATACTATTCTTTTACAAACTCTTCAAAATTAAGAGGAGGAGAAAACATTTTCCATCTAATTCCTTGAGTCCAATATCATTGTCATGCCAAAGCCAGACAAGACATCACAAGAAAACTAGACCAATATCCCTCATAAATATAAATACAAAAAAAATCAACAAAATAGCAAACCAGGTCAATGTGTAAATTGACCAACATGTGTAAATTAGCTGTGATTTGTCACTTAAAAACAAAATTATTTTAATATTCAAAAATCAATTAATGTAATGTACCAAATTAATAGAATAAAGGGGAAAATACATGATCATCCTAGAAGATGCAAAAAAGATGCAAAATCCAATATCCATTCCTGATTTTAAAACAAAAGTGAAAACAAAAAACTATCAAGAAACTAGGAATAAAACAGAACTTTCTCAGTCTATTAAAAGGCATCTACAAAAAACGTACAACTAACGTTATACTGAAGGATGAGCGAGTGATATTTCATCCCTATCATAGGGAACAAGTCAAGATATCCAATCTCATTACTCTACTCACCATTCTATAGGACATTCTGACCACTTGCAGTAAGGCCAAAATTAAATTTAAATAAATAAAGGGGCGCCTGGGTGGCTCAGTTGGTTGGGTGCCAACTGGATTTCAGCTCAGCTCATGATCAGGGTCGTGAGATTGAGCCCTGTGTCAGGCTCCATGCTCGGCGCAGTCTGCTTGAGATTTTCTGTCTCCCTCTGTGCCTCTCCCTCCTCCCCCAACCCCCTCACCCTTACTCATATGCTCACCCTTGCTCTCCCTCTCACTCTTTTTCTCTGTAAATAAATAAAATCTTTTAAATAAATAAATAAATAAAAGACATCCAGATTAGAAGAAAAGTAAATTGCCTTTATTGGCAGGTGATGTGATCCTGTATGCAGAAAATCCTAAGCAATCCACAAAAATACTGTTAGAACTAATAAAAGTGTTCAGCAATACCAGAGAATATAGTATCAATAAGCAGAGTCAATCACATATCTGCATACTATCAATGAATTTTCTGAAAATGAAAATAAAATAACTTCATTCACGAAGAAATTAAGTATGTAGGAATACATTTAGCAAAAGAAGCTACTTATACATCAAAAATTTCAAAGCACTGCTGAGAGAAAGAACATATTAGCTGAGAGAAATTAATGAAGATTTAATTAAATAGAGAGACATTTCATGGTCTTGGATGGAAAGACTCAGTATTGTTAATATGGCAGTTCTTGCCAACTTTATCAGAAGATTCAAAAAATCCTATCAATATCCCCCTAGGATCTTTGCAGGAAGTGCTAAGCTGATCCAAAAATTTATGTGGGAATTCCCAGCATCCAAAATAATCAAATGATTTTGAAACAGAAGAACAAAGTTGGAGGACTTAATACTTCCTGACTTTAGACCTTAATATAAAACTACATTAATCAAAACAGTGTGATAGCATAAAGACAGATACATAGATCATTGATTTTATTTAGCATATCTGAAAGAAGCCAGATAGAAAGGGTTTTTATCTGTATGATTTCATTTGTATGGCATTCTGGAAAAACTTGAATGGAAATCAGAGCAGAAGTTGCCAGGGTTGTGGTAGTAGGAGGACACTGACTAGAAAGGGACACAGGTACTTGCTAGAGTGATGTAAGTGTATATTGTAATATTTGGCATGGTTACTGTACTATGGACATTTATAAAAACTCAAGAAGCCATACACTAAAAAAGGGGTGAATTTTACTATATGAAAATTATTCTTAAACAAATTCAACTTTAAAATTAAAGAAAGAACATCCTGAACTTATTTATAATAACATGTTAGTAAATACTGCCAATTTAGTTAAAGAGCATAAACCTTTGAATCAAAGCACAGTGATGTTTGTGAACTTAGGCTTTGCCACTTACTAGCTGAAAAACTTATTTTCTCTTCATTAAAATGCAGTGGTGGGATCCCTGGGTGGCTCAGTTGGTTGGGGGTCTGCCTTTGGCTCCAGTCATGATCCCAGGATCCTGGGATCGAATCCCGCTCCTTGCTCAGTGGGGAGCCTACTTCTTCTGCCTGCTCCTCCCCCTGCTTGTGCTCGCTCGCTCTTTCTCTCTCTAACAAATAAAAAATAAAATCTTTTTTAAAAATGCAATGGCAATATCTACCATGTAATAAGTATTATACTTTTCTCAATTACTGGAAATGATACATTTAGAACAGTTATGTGACTGCCACATAATTTTGTATTAATTTTCTTCATCCTTTATCTTAAAATATTGAAAATATCAACTAAAAGTTGAGGATTTCTCTTTGTTTTTGTCTTTTCTGTTGTGCCATTTCAAAGATAGAAAATCTGAATGAAGTGCATTACTCTTCCCTTTGCCGATCCTGTTAAACAAACTTGATTCTCTAGCGCAGGGAATTTAGTTCCCCACACTGGACCAGTTGACTTGTCATCATTAACCAAGAGCTATCTCCCATGCTCTGAATGGGCCATCATTTCTTGTGTTTCTGTGTTGTCCAGTCCAAGCTCAGATAGATGTTTTGTGGGAAGATTTTCTCAATCAACCCAGTTTGGCATACACATCATGTCAGTATCTTCAATAACCCTTCTCGTTAAAATGTGCATAAATTTATATACCTGTGATTTCTTTTATGTATTGAATTATTTGTCTTATTCATGTCATAAAGTTAAAACAAGGTTTATCTCATTGCATTGCTAAATATATTCTTGAAGGAATAAGATTTTCTGCAACCAACGCATGTGAGCTTCATGGCATGTAGAATCATGTTTTGTACCAAGCTCACCATGTTATGTGTTTGATAGGGATAATAAAAGAATAGGACTCATTTCAGAACTTGTTCCATGTTATTGCAGTTGACCACTATTTGTTAAAGTTTTGAGGACAAAAACAAGGAAAAAAACTATATATGTGATAGGGATGATGAATTTAGATGAGGAAAATTACATTGAAAAATGTTAGAGGATCATGAGAAGATCTCATCAGAAACTTTTAAAAATAGATTAATGGCAACCAATAATTGTATTTAGGGATTAAGCATAAATCATGTAGTTAGATCATGTCAGTACTCCTCAAATCTTAGTAGCACTCTATAATTCTACTTAAAATGGAATTATTCTGAATTAAGTATTTCAAGGTATCATGAACTTGGTTAATTCTAAGGAAAATTGTGTCTATTATTCACTTTGTCTTGTAGAAAAGTATGTCCCCAGAATTGGTTTCTGAGATGAAGAATTTTTCTTACAAGATATGTAGAAATTCCACCCCATTTGATAAAGTAGACCCCGAAAGAAAAGCAGTGTAATGAAAACTGAGAGGCTAAGTATGAAAGTAATTGAGAAAATGCTAAACCAGAAGGGAGTGGCATGATATATATTCAAAGTGCTGAATGTGAACTATTTGCAGCTAAGAATACTCTCTCCAACAAAGCTATCATTCAGAATAGAAGGAGAGATAAAGAGTTTCCCAGACAAACAAAAACTAAAGGAGTTCATGCTCACTAAACCAGCCCTGTAAGAGATATTAAAGGGGACTCTTTGAGTGGAAAGGAGAGACCAAAAGTGACAGTATAGAGGTAGGGAACACAAAAGCAATAAAAATGAATATTTCTGTAAAAACTCAGTCAAGGAACTCACAAAATAAAAGGATATAAAATATAACAACATATACCTAAAACATGGGGAAGAGAGGAGTAAAGAATGGGTTCAAATTTAAACAACCATCAGCTTAATATAGACTGCTATTTGCAGAAGAGGTTATGTACAAACCTCTGGTAACCATATATCAAAAACCACTAATAAATATGCAAAGAATAAAGAGAAAGAAATAGCAAATATATCACTAAAGAAAATCAACAAACCATGAAAGAGAGGACAAGAAAGGATGAGTTAAAATCTTCAGAAACAATCATAAAACAAGTAATAAAATGATAATAAATACATATCTATCAATAATTATTTTATTTTTTAAAGATTTATTTATTTGAGAGAGAGAGAGAAAGCCGGGGGAGGGGCAAATGGAGAGGGAGAGAAGCAGACTCCCTGCTGAACACAGAGCCTGACTTGGGGCTCGATCCCACAACCCTGAGCTCATGACCCGAGCCAAAATTAAGAGTCCGACACTCAACTGACTGAGCCACTCAAGCACCCCTTCAATAATTATTTTATTTTATTTATTTATTTTTTTTTTTAAAAGATTTTATTTATTTATTTGACAGAGAGAGGCACAGCGAGAGAGGGAACACAAGCAGGGGGAGTGGGAGAGGGAGAAGCAGGCTTCCCGCCAAGCAGGGAGTCCGATGTGGGGCTCGATCCCAGGACCCTGAGATCATGACCTGAGCCGAAGGCAGACGCTTAACGACTGAGCCACCCAGGCACCCCTCAATAATTATTTTAAATGTAAATGGACTAAATGCTCCAATCAAAAGGTATAGGGTGACAGAATATATTAAAAAAAAAAAGACCCATCTATAGAGACTCATTCAGACCTAAAGACACCTGCAGATTGAAAGTGAGGGGATGGAAAAACATCTATCATGCAAATGGCTGTCAAAAGAAATCCAGAATAGCAATACTTATATCAGACAAAACAGACTTTAAGACAAAGAGTGTAACAAGAGACAAAGAAGGACACTATATAATCACAAAGGGGACAATCCAACAAGAAGATATAATAAAGGTAAATATTTATGCACCCAACATAGGAGCACCGAAATACATAAAACAGTAACAAACATAAAGAAACCTTTTGATAATAATACAATAATAGTAGGGGACTTCAACACCCTACTTACATCAATGGAAAGGTCATCTAAACAGAAAATCAACATGGAACAATGGCTTTGAATGACAGACACACTTGAACAGATGGATTTAGGAGATACATTTAAAACCTTCCGTCCTAAACAGCAGAATACACATTCTTTTCAAGGGCACATGGAACATTCTCCAGAATAGATCACACATTAGCCCATAAGACAAGCCTCTGCAAGTTCAAGAAGATCAAAGTCATATCATGCATCTTTTCTGACCACAAGAGTGTGACACTAGAAATAAACTACAAGAAAAAATCTGGAAAGATCACAAATACATGGAGGTTAAATAATATACTACTAAGCAATAAATGGGTCAACCAGGAATTCAAAGAAGAAATTAAAAATTACATGGAAACAAATGAAAATGAAAACACAATAGTCCAAAGCCTCTGGGATGCAGCAAACATCAACATACAGAAATTGGTTGCATTTCTATACACCAATAATGAAGCAGCAGAAAGAGAAATTAAAGAATCAGTCCCATTTACAGTTCACCAAAAACAATAAGATACCTAGGAATAAACCTAACTAAAGAGATGAAAGACCTGAACTCTGAAAACTATGAAACACTGATGGAAGAAATTGAAGACAACACAAAGAAATGGAAAAACATTCCATGCTCATGGATTGGAAGGACAAATATTGTTTAAATGTATATACTATCCAAAGCAGTCTACACATTTAATGCAATCCCTATCAAATGCCAACACCAATTTGTCACAGAACTAGAACAAACAATTGTAAAATTGGAACCACAAAAGACCCCAAATAGCCAAAGCACTTTTGAAAAAGAAAAGCAAAACTGGAGGCTTTATAATTCCAGACTTCAAGTTATATTACAAAGCTTTAGTATTCAAAACAATATTATAGGGCACAAAAATAGACACATAGATCAATAGAACAGAATAGAAAACCCAGAAATAAACCCACAGCTGTATGGTCAGTCTTCAACAAAACAAGAAAGAATATCCAATGGGAAAAGGACAGTCTGGTCAACAAATGGTGTTGGGAAAACTGGACAGCAACATTGCAAAAGAAATAAACTGGACCACTTTCTTACACCATACACAAAAATAAATTCAAAATGGATTAAAGAGCTAAGTGTGAGACCTAAAACCATAAAAATCCTGTAACACTGGCAGTAACCTCTTTGACATTGACCATAGCAACTTCTTTCTAGATATGCCTCCTGAGACAAGGGAAACAAATTAAAAATAAACTATTGGGAGTACATCAAAATAAAAAGTTTCTCTACAGCAAAGGAAACAATTGACAAAACTAAAAGGCAAACCTATGGAATGGGAGAAGATATTTACAAATGAAATATGCAATAAAGGGTTAGTATCCAACATGTATAAAGAACTTACAAAACTCAACACCCAAAAAATAATCCAATTAAAAATGGGCAGAAGACATGAATTGACATTTCTGCAAAGAAGACATCCGGATGGCCAACAGGTACATGAAAAGATGCTCAACATCACTCATCATCAGGGAAATGTGAATTAAAACCACAATGAGATATCACCTCACACCTGTCAAAATAGCTAGAATCAAAAAAAGAAACAACAAATATTGGTGAGGATGTGGAGAAAAGGTACCCTTGTGCACTGTTTGTGGGAATGCAAATTGGTGCAGCCACTGTGGAAGACAGTATGGAGGTTCCTCAACAAGTTAAAAATAGATCTACCCTACAATCTAGCAGTTGCACTACTGTTTACCCAAAGAATACAAAAACACTAATTCAAAGGGATACATGCACCCCTATGTTTATAGCAGCATTATTTACAATAATCAAGATATGAAAGCAGCCCAAGTGTTTATCGATTAATGAATCAATAAAGAAGATGTGGCATATGTATACAATGGAATATTACTCAGCCACGAAAAAGAATGAAATCTGGCCATTTGCAATGGCATAGATGGAACTAGAGAGTATTATGCTAAGCGAAATAAGTTAGTTAGAGAAAGACAAATACCATATGATTTCACTCACGTGGAATTTAAGAAGCAAAACAACAGGCAAAGGAAAAAGAGGCAGAGGGGGGCGCCTGGGTGGCTCAGTCGTTAAGCGTCTGCCTTCGGCTCAGGTCATGATGCCAGGGTCCTGGGATCGAGCCCCGCATCGGGCTCCCTGCTCAGCGGGAAGCCTGCTTCTCCCTCTCCCACTCCCCCTGCTTGTGTTTCCTCTCTCCCTGTGTCTCTCTGTCAAATAAATAAATAAAATCTTTAAAAAAAAAAAAAAAAAAGAAAAAGAGGCAGAGGGAGAGAGAGACAAATTAAGAAATAGACTCTTAATTGTAGCCAACAATTACTGAAGTGGAGTTGGGTGGGAGGATGGGTGATGGGAATTGAGGGGTGCACTTGTTGTGATGAGCACCAGGTGATGTATGAAATTGTTGAATCACTATAGCGTATACGTGAAACTAGTATAACACTGTACGTTAACTAATTGGAATTAAAATAAAATTAAAAAAATATGCTTAAACAATGTAATTAAGAGAGAAGACTGTGTGGTGAAGTTTAATATAATCCTTGCTACAAATTTAAGCATAATCACCTCTTAAGAATATGAGAACAAAAATGACTAAAGCAGGTTCTATTAAAATATTATTTATGTTTTTTTGTTTTTTTTTTAAAAGGTCTTATTTATTTATATATTTGAGAGAGACAGAGTTTGAGAGCACAAGAAGGGGAGAGGGGGAAAGGGAGAGGGAGAAGCAGACTCCCAGCTGAGCAGGAGCCTGACATGGGGCTCGATCCCAGGACCTCCAGGATCATGACCTGAGCCCAAGGCAGACACTTAACCAACTGAGCCACCCAGGTGCCCCAAAGTGTTATTTATGTTTTTAAGTTGATTTTCACTCTAGTTCATTAGTTTCATGAATTTTTTTTTTTCAAAATGCCCCTAATTAAAACCTTGAATAATTCTGGAGCATCCTTTAACTATTCTGAGCACTCTGATAGAAATAACATATTTTGAGGGGCGCCTGGGTGGCTCAGTTGGTTAAGCGACTGCCTTCGGCTCAGGTCATGATCCTGGAGTCCCGGGATCGAGTCCCGCATCGGGCTCCCTGCTCGGCAGGGAGTCTGCTTCTCCCTCTGACCCTCCTCCCTCTCATGTGCTCTGTCTCTCATTCTCTCTCTCTCAAATAAATAAATAAAATCTTTAAAAAAAAAAAAAAGAAATAACATATTTTGAACTATTCTCATTCTCATTCTCCATTGCGGGAGGAAACAAAAGGTCAAATTTTTCCAAGTTTTTAGAATAGAAAAGCATTCTGTTCCTTTTATTTCTCAATTTTTGTGTGAACATGGTAATAAAACATACTCAGGCTCCCATAACTAAGCCAAATTTTCCATGATGGGAAATGGGCACATCAGTGATGAGGCTAATCTGGCTGCCACCTCTGCTGGCCCATTGAGTGTGAGCTGACTCAACAGTGCTCGCTAGGTAGTCGGAGGTCCCCTGCTTCCTTTCTTCACCATTATATGTGTGTCAGAATGGGGTGTTCATTTTAGGCAAACACACACACACACACTGATTTGCAATGATAGGTCTTTAACTTTCAAAGCATTTTCACATGTATATTACTCTATTTTATCCCATGATAGTTTGGGAAATGGATCCCAGACTAGATTACTATCACATGACTACATGCTGAAGCCAGAATTAGCAATCACCTCTCGTCTGTAGAAGTCTACCTTATCGTTTCTGGTTTCAGGGACAGTTCCTGAAACAGAAAATAAACAAATTTTAAGTTATTGTATGGTGGAAGGTAAATGAAATTTGGCATAATCCAACCTAAGTATGAATTACCAGTTTCCTCATCTGTAAAATGGGGCTAATATAACTTTTCAAGGTAGTAAGAAGGATTAAATGATGCAGTCCATATTTGGAACAATTAGCATTTGACCTAGTCCATGGGAGAACCTCAATAAATAGCAGTGTATAATAAAAATAATAATCTGTGGTTGTGGTAAGGCCCTATAGAGTACCACTGCTGGTGGCTGCTGAGCTTGAGTAATGGCTTACTTTGAAGATCCTGTCTTTCTGTAAGGATGCACACGCATTAGAAAATATTCAAGTATGCATCAGGTACTGTGCTAGGCGCTGGAGATGCAGGGGTGAGGAAGAGCCTCTGCTTTCATGCAGCTCACCATGTAGACGCATCTCTTAGCATGTGCAGCCTGGACTCCTTCTACAACTTTCTTCCACCAAATGATTGTACCTTTATGAGAACCTCAGTGATGGAATTCATTCAGCACCAAGTACTTGTTGAGGGGAGGAGGATGGACAGAATAAAATTGGAATTGACGAGGATGTCCGTCCATCAGGGCCAGTGGTCCAGAGTCTGCATGCTGTGGACTTAAACTCGATTGGGAGCAATCTTCTAATGGTTAATATTGGCATTATGCACTCAGCATATCTGGGGCAAAAAGCTCTTTAATGCATCTTATCTGTTCTCTCCAAAAGGGAGAGTTCATCATATTGCTGCCATGTTACCAAGTTGAGAAATTTGAGTGGTGCCCATCACCAGGTCTTACTTAAGATACCTTTATTTTCCATCTAGTATATATTTTAAGTCCTTTACATTTCTTCTTCCCTCTTTGGGCCCTGTGTTTCTAGCACCCCAGACCCACACTTAGTGTGGGATCTGACTTGTGAAAACATTTTCACGTTCTTGTCAGGCAATTCTTCAGGCTTCTATGTTGCCCTTGGCTTTGGTTTAGGCTTAAGTAACCTTTCTTACTGGGAAGATTATTTTTCCCGCTCATTCCTACATTTGTTTTTCTGCTTGGGGATCTCTCTCAGCAGGTTTCTGGCCTGGAGCTGCTGTCGATACTTCTGAGGCGTATTCCCTAACACCATGGGTCAGCCTCATGGAGGTCTGTGGCTGTTGAGAGCATGGTCACAGGTTAGGCCTGGGTAGAGGGGAGGACTGTGAAGCTGGCTATCACCTGGGCCTTTGGGTACAGGCGGCTGCAGCTTGACCTTGACCCAGAGAGGTGCTACCTAGCCTGGAATTGTTGATAGAGCAGATTGACAATTTGAAGCATGCTGGGTGAACAATGTGCATTGTTTTCAAGCTGCAAGCCTGCTGCACACATGAAGGACTGCTGAGACTCCATCATAACTCCTACTAGGCCTGAGTCTTGGCATGGCCATCTTCAGTCTGTTGCTCCTGATTCCACTCTACACTCGGAGTCCAGGAGGCAGGACTAACACTGGACTCACATGGCTTATCCTCATGGTGTCGAGTTTAAGTACTGAAATTCTCACTTTGGCTTTGGTTTTCCGATTCCCACAGTGCAGAGTATTTGAGGAAGCCTGTGGCTTGAATGCTCTCCTTTCAATCTCAACCATTTAGTTAGATATTCCAGCTGGAGGACATGGTTACTAGTTTTCTCTTGGCTAAAGCCATCATCTTCCTATGGCAAGCAATCTCTACTGAGATGGAGAGCACAGCTTCAGGATTAATACTCAGGAGCTATGACTGGGGGGAAGAAGGCAATGTGTAAAGGGTACATTCCACTGACTGGCCCTGGTGTAAGGCTGCTAGCCAGCGTGTTCCTGCGTCCATCAGGAAGCTGTATGCTTATGGAATCCAGTAGATCCCTGCCCAGAGGTTAATAATCTGAATAAGTGTGTTCATTGTATAAAACACATAGCTTGAGAGCAGCTTAATCATATGCACCATATACCTGTATACTTTAAGACTCTTGCTTGTCCTTTGTATCTTAATCCTGTCCTTGATATCACTTTGTACATGGCCTGGAAACCTATTTTCTCTAATGTAGTGGAAGTCCCTCCTTTTATCCACATTTAGAATGATACTTTCCTTCCTTAAATGTGTTGGATAGAGAGGGGCCTTGCGCCAAGAGACAGTTGCGTGAAGCCACACGCTGAAATCCTCAATGCATTTTGCCTTAAGCAAACCTTGCTGCCACTTTAAGCCATGAGGACGTCCTCCTTCTGTCCTAAGAGCACAGTATCCTATTGCCCTAAACGTTTGCTCTAGTCTTCCTTACTTAGTCAAGAGAATGCTGAATATCAGCACTAAGGAATGCTTACCCATTTGTCTTTCCCTGGGCGCTGACATTAAGAAGCGTTATCACTTCCAAGGACTAAGGAGCATTTGTTAGATTTGTAAATATTCTGACTCCAAAATATACCTGACACAACTCTTTACCCAAAATACTAGTAAACCATCATCTTTTTTGAAAACTGTAATATTCATGGGAGGTAGCTGTGCGATTTCTGAGTCATAAATCACTTCCTTTCAAGACAAAACTAGGAAAGTGTCCAAAGGCATTCACGATGATAACCATCTAAATATCCAGCCTGGTAAGGTGGAAAGAGAAAACCCCAACGTTAATTTTTGTGTTCTCTTGGCTGCCTTCCTTCTTACTGTGCTTCCAGGAAACCAAGACCTTTGCAGGTGTCAGAATCACTGGGGCACTGGCTTCTCTGTAGTGGAAAGTGAGCCTGTACTCTAGCAGACAGCATGTAGAATTTGCAAGGAAGCCATTCCCATTTAGAAATAAATGCATATTTTGCCTCTGTTGATCTATTCTGGTAGAAAGCTTCAGCATTCCAGTAGTGTGTTCCATTAGGTTTTAAGATCATAATTGAGGGTTTTTTTTCCCCTTTCCTTTTCTTTCTTAGGCTTCAAAGATGACTTTTAAGTTTGCTTTCCTTGGGCTTTATCTCTGGAATCCCTAGCAGATATCAATCAAATGACTGAATTTATAGATTGCTAATTTTGTTGCAGTTCGGTAAAGAAATACCCCTTTAGCCACTCCTCCAGTCTAGACACCTCTTGGTCTAATAGCAATTCTTTTTCTTCCCTTTTATCATCCATAAATTAACTGGCACATTGGCACAGGATCACAGTCCCTTTTAATATGAAGATTCAGACATTAATCCCATTTGTTCCTTAAGTACTTATTCTATTGCTGTGATTTAAGAATGTTTAATCGAGAAGCTCTCTGATATGGAGTTAGGTTCTGAAGGATAACTTAATTCAGTTCCCAGTTTCATCCCCCCACCCCAAACCCACATCGTAATTCCTTATATGCTCAGGGTCTTCAATGTTGCAGTGAGTTCTGCATTTACACAGAGCTCTACTCACAGGAATCTTACTTTTCTTCATAAATCAGTTAAATTAGGTTAGATTAGGCTTGGTTTCTGCCTTTGCCCACTCATGGTTCTTTGGCTGTGAGATTCAGTCTGTAAGAACCTCAGCTTCTTTGAAATACCAATAGCAACAGTTTGGGAAGATTGTAGAAAGAAAACAAATCCACATGTAAAGTACCCATCAAAGTGCTTGGCACAAAGTAGGCACATGAGTAATGCTGTCTGTGATAATGCTCCTGCTAAAAAGGACAGGGAGAAAGAAGAGAAGGAGGAGGAGGAGAGGCAGAGGAAGAAAAGAAGAAGAGGAGGACCATGGAATGGTTAAAGTAATGAGATTCTAGATTGTACCATAGCCTTTTGGGAGGGTTTTTCCAAGTATCTCTTCGTTTAATTTAATAGCTCTCATCTTCAATGTGATCACATACGGTGATGAGAGTCTCTGAAAGGTTTTTTTTTTTATTTTTTCTCTTTTCAGGAAGATGTCAATAGAAAGTGCTTCCCACCTTCTCTCTGTTGGCCCTTTGCCCTAACTTTCGACCGCCTCTCTGCATTAGCTAACTTCCACAGCACCCCTCCATCAAAAGGCTCAGCCGCTTGTCTCCCATCATGACATTCTTGATTCATAAGAGAGCTCTTTATCCACAGCCTGCCAAATGGATGTCTCAACCCAATCGGATAATATTGGAGTTAGATTTCAGATTTCAGAGTTAGAAGCTGTTGTCTCTGTTTTGTAAATTACATAAGAAAAAAGGTCTCCTGATTTTTGCCTAGTTAATTTAACAGTCCTTACTTAAAATTAATACAGAAGACTAATTGGAACATCAGGAAAGCAAACATAGAATAAGCATAGAAGTTAATTTTCAGTACCACTGGTCTTTAAAGTTTAATAGCCAATAAATATAAACATGAAGTGACAGTTGCCTCATTACAGATGTAAACACATATAAACCTACCCAGTAGCAATTTAAAACAAACTTAGAAATCTACCTCCTACTTTGGTTATGCCTGAGCCTTTTTTACCAAGGCTATCATTCTTTTTGATTTATTATTTCCTACCTTAACACTGTAGCTGTCCAATGCAGTTATTAAAATAGTTAATTCTTGCAAAAATTAATTTTAGAGTCTTAACAGAGAAAGAGAAATACCCATCAGATTATCCTTTAGATAGTGAGAAACCTAGCTGAAATGTGTATTTTCATCCAGAATATCACAGTGTGCCCTGGGCATAACCATTAGGGTGCTCAAACCGTGTATACATCAGCTGTGGATCTCTGGGCATAATCATTGTATGGGCGAAAAGCCACCCACTCACACAGAAGGAGCTGCTTCTGATTCCCACATGACCAGGTTTCATTGTTATACAATCAAGGTCACTTTTTTTGTACTTCCTTTCATTGAAGATGCTTTTGATTAAACAGATTTCTTTAAATTTTTGTGGCTTTGTTCTGTTGTAATGCAATGAGAATAAGAGAACACCAGTTGCCTCGTTAGTAAGGGACACAGGTTAGAACTTCCTTCGGATGAAAAAGTTGGAGACGCAGATGAGCTGTGAGCTGGATATCCTCTGGCAGAGTTAGCTTTCCGGTCCTGTCTGAGCACAGATCAACATGTTTTTGAGCCTCAACTACTGCTCTTGTCAAATATTGTCTCCCTTTTCTGGGTAATGACTTTGGTCATTATCTTTGATGTGGTTCTGCTAAAACAGTGCGCTCTCCGTATGAGATATATATAAATCCTCTGAGTGCAGGGGTCAGCATTGGTGTGTTGATTGCTTATGCTAATTGGCAAATGTTAGGGTAAACTTGTCTCTTTTAAGTAGAGTGGGTGGTTTTAAATGACTCCATTCCAGAGAGAACTTAGCTTCAGTAATTTGTGTGTTTTTTAAAATCTGCCTCTAAATTATTCCATTTCCAATAGCAAAATAAATAGACAAACAAACAGCTCTTAATAAAACAACAGAAGCATTCTCTTGCTGACAGAAAAAGTGAGATTTCAAATGTGGAGAAGTCTGAGATGTTACCACCACTCATAAAAATGTAGACATGTCTGCTTCTTTTAAAACATAAAATTTGAATTCAAGCAAGTTCGCCCTTTTCTCAAATAAATTGATGAGCTTCAAGTAAGTTAGCTACAATCACACAATCTTATTTTCACCATAGTGTCTTCCAATATTTATTTATTCTGCATGAAATTGCCTGTAATGTTAATGAGGTCTATCATAGTTTTTTATATTCTGCGTTTATAGACACATATCCTTATGGTAGACTAAATTCCATACTTCTTATAGCAAACAAAGCATAATATAAGTTTCACAATATAACATTCCATAGTGATAAACTGTTTCCCTTTTGTTGGGTTATAATAAGAGTAGTAACAATAACCACCACTGATTGACTATTTATACAGCAAGTATTCTGTTAAGAGCCTCTTTCAACAAAGTAGACACCAAGCTTAGTTTGTTTTATGGAAATGCCTGGAATTTGATATACTTAAGTTTCTACTGTCTGTGTGACATTAGTCAAGAAAAAACTTCCTACTCTTTGCTCACCTTTAACTTCCTCCTCTGAAAAAAATAAGGCTAGAAATGGCTGACCTTGAGGCTGTACCCACCAGAGTCTGGCACATAGTAGATGTTCGAGAAGTGGGGAAGATCATCATTGAGAACTACTCCTGAAGTTGATTTGCCCAAATCAGTAAGATAAAGAGATGTATACTATTTTGTGCATATTTCCAGATGGATTTCCAGGATAATTAAGCAGTCGGTGCCCCCGAGAATGTGCTAAGTGTTCATTTTTTATATACCAGATCCTTACCGGGTTTGCTTTTGCATTCTTCTTGTGTTCATTCTTCATTTATTCTTTCAACAAATAACAGATGCCTTGTGCACCAAGCGTTTCTGAAGTCACTGTTACACTCAGGTTGCAGTTGGCATGAAGGAGGTGTTGTCTGTTCAACAAGAGTCAAAAGACTCAGGTGTGGTCTCCACTGCTAAGCCAGTAATAGGCAGGCAGAAATGTATGTGGGATGTGTGTGTGTGTGTGTGTGCGCGCGCACGTGCGTGCACATGTACATCTGTGTGTTACACGTTTGTCTTCTCCATGAGACTATAGTGGGTCATTTTGATATCACATCATATCAATGAAGGTGCTCAAGATATAGCCTCCTGGGAAAGACACATGTTAACAGAGAATACACTAAGACTTATAATAATAGATTTATGCACAAAAGGTTGTGCCTGTATAATTCTGCCCAAGGGATTAAGGATGGCTACAAAATTCACTAATGAATTAAACATTTTTTCGAGTGAATACCAATTTATCAGTGCGATTAGAAAAGGGCTCAATGTTAAAAAGTGTAATCTACCCAAAGAAAGCCAAAAATGCAAAGTCAGGAGAGACCTACCTCTGCAGCAGCCTTTTTCGTATAGCTGTAATTGGCATGGTGGATGGCTGAGTATTAGGACAGGAGGGTGGGAAGGTAAACAGGGCTATACCTGAAAGAAGATAGGAAGCAGGTAAATACCACACACTTCCCATGTGACAGGCGGTACGCTGGGCATCTTATGTGTATTTTTTCTTGTAAGTTTTAGAATAACCCTGTTTTAGAGGTGATGGAAATGAGACTTTGAGTATGAAGTTGTTCAAGGTCATACAGCAAGAATATGGTGGATTTGGTGTTCAGAGCCAAGTCTTTGAGATCAGAACCCCTCATCTCTTCACCAAGATAGCAATTAATAGTTAAATGGGAAACCACTTAAATGGCTTCTCACTAATTTGGGTTTAATTAACTTCTGTGAAGATAAATCTTCAGGATTTCGTTCTGTGTTGTCTCAAACTTCATTGAGAGTACAGAATGAATGTTCTACAAAATTTATTTTTCACTTTATTTGGTGTCTTTCAAATGTGAATGTTTCTTCTTCATAAAGACAACATGGTTTTTTTTATGCTACGTAGCAGATTCTTTTCTTTAAAATAGGATTTTTAGGGGCGCCTGGGTGGCTCAGTCATTAAGCGTCTGCCTTCGGCTCAGGTCATGATCCCAGGGTCCTGGGATCGAGCCCCGCATCGGGCTCCCTGCTCCGCGGGAAGCCTGCTTCTCCCTCCCCCACTCCCCCTGCTTGTGTTCCCTCTCTCGCTGTGTCTCTCTCTCTGTCAAATAAATAAATAAAATTTTATAAATAAATAAATAAATAAATAGGATTTTTAATTTTTTAAGTTTTTTAAGTTTTTATTTATTTTAAAAGATTTTATTTATTTATTTGAAAGAGAGAGAGAGAGAACATGAGCAGTGGGGAGGAGCAGAGGGAGAGGGAGAAGCAGACTCCCGCTGAGCAGGGAGCCCGATGCGGGTCTCAGTCCCAGGACCCTGAGATCATTACCTGAGCCGAAGGCAGACACTTAACCAACTGAGCCACCCAGGCGCCCCTTTAAGTTTTTATTTAAATGCCAGTTAGTTAACATACGGTGTAATATTAGTTTCTGGTGTACAATTTAGTAATTCAGCAATTACATACAACACCCAGGGCTCATCACAACAGATTATTTTTTATAGGCGTTATGCTTTGTTTTGCTTATCTTCATCACCCCTTTACCCATCCTTAGGTATGGCCAGTGAGAACATCTTGAGGTGATGGTGGCCAGCTTTCTCCATCCATGTTCATTGGCCCAGCCTGTGTGCCAGATTGAGTGTGGCTGAGTCTCACCTCCTTTTTGGCGCCTCCTCCAGGGCAAAGCCCCACTGCCCCCCAAAAGGCCTGGCCATACTCCATGCAGCTGTTGCTTTGCCCCTTGGGCTCCCCATCTTCTGGGAGGATTGGATTCCTACCCCTTGCTTCCAGTCTACCCGAAAGCACCTTCTTTCCCTAATAACATCCCCTCCAAAAGGAGAACTAACAACTCTCTAGACCAGAAACCAGCCAACCATTTCAGTAAAAGGTCAGATAGTCTATATTTTAGACTTTGCGGGTCATGCTATTTGTGACCACCTCTCAACTCTCCCATTGTAGCCCAAAAGCAGCCAGACACGAGATGTAAATGAATGGCTGTGGCTGTGTTCCAATAAAACTTTATTTATAGACTCTGAAATTTGAATTGCAAATAATTTGCAGGCTTCTTTTGATTCCTTTCAACGATTTAAAAATGTAGGACCCATTCTTAGCTCAGAAACAGGCGGAAGGCTGCAGTTTGCCAGCCTCTCTCTGCTCTAGACCGACTGTGCTCCAACGGTACTCACTGCGTCTTCAGTGGGGTCAACTGGGGTCTGACCATTGGGGTGTCTGATGTAGCTATTTCACGACAGCATCTCTAATCCAGAGCAGCTTTTGCTAGTTCCTTCCTAGAACCTTTAGTCATTTCTGTTTGCTCCTGTCTTTGTGCGAGAGGAGGACTGCACGAAAGGATCTGGTCATAGGGGAAGGTGGTTAGGTTCTGTCAGCAAGCTGGTGTCTGATCTGGGAATGAAAGGCGAATTCTTTTTCTCTGGAAAATTTCTTTGTTTTTAACCTTTTGCTGTTCTTCATGAACCTCTCCAATTCAAGTAAATTAAACTGACTACTGATCACTTCGTAATTCTTCGAGTGAACATATTTGACCTTAATTCACATGATTTTTTGGATTACTTGTTCTCCTTTTTTTCCCTTGAGATTATGTTGCAAACGGGAAGATAACTTTGGCAAGTAAATGAAAGGATCGATCAAACAAGAGTGTGAATTTAGACAAAAAAGATATGCCAATTCCCACTTTGGTTGTTGCCATTTATTTGTTCATTTACTCAGCAAATATTTACATGTGCCAGGCACTAAATCCCAAAACGAAATCTCACTCTACAGCACTCCATACAGTGATGAGCAGAGTACCATGCTTGTCTTCCAGAGAACTACAGGGGAGGCAGAGATCAAGGAGATTCATCGTTCTGTGATCCTCTTTGTATCTGTTACTCATATTGGAGGACGTATGGAGTACAAGTAGGCGTGGGATGATGGTGACACATGTACCTGGACACTCCACATGATATGGTGGAAGAGCATGGCTCTGGAGGTCAGAGTCTGGGGCCAGTCACTCTACTATTCTGAACCTTGAATGCTGTAAATGAGGAAGCTATTTATGTTGCAGCTTTGTTGTGAAAGACTAAAAAAAAGTCATACACAGGCATGATAGGATGTTCAATACATAGGCCCTAAAAATAATTCTACATGCCTTTTGTTTGTTTTGTTCTTTTTTTTTTTTTTTTAAGAGAGAGGGAGATAGAGTTGGGGGGGGCGGTGGGGAGAGGCAGACGGATAAGGAGAGAGAATCTTAAGCAGGCTTCACGCCCAGCACAGAGCCCTATGCGGGGCTTGATCTCACGACCCAGAGATCGTGACCTGAGCTGAAGTCAAGACTCGAATGCTCAACTGACTGAGCCACCCAGGTGCCCCTATTTTGTTCTTTATTTATAAATGTATAGCCTTCCAGTAATGTCATACCAATTTACTACTAAATCTACTACTTCCTAATCAGACTTCTTTATTGATGGCATAGTGTGTTTCCACGGCTATACTATGCATTGTGGAGAAAACAGAGATGTGTGAATTAAGGCCCCTCTGCTGGATTGTCAAACATTTTTTTTTAATGCTGTGTATTGGAAAGATACTCTTCTATGAATGATATGAAATAATATTTATTGACTTTGCTATCTCTTTGTGTTTCTTTTTAGATCTGAATGGTGATGGCACACATTTCGGTTACGAGTTGCTCAGTGAGCTGTGGATCGACGGAACTTTAAGCATCCCTGTCGTGATGCACGCCTCGAAGCCCCTTCACTGTTAGGTATTATCTATACATTATCATTTATGTGGTTATATTGAGATCTTCAACAGAGTGTATACATTTACAATGAAAAATGTGCAAATACATGTGTTCGTGTTGATGTTGTGAATATGGCTAGATTTATTCTGGTTGTGTGCCAACCAATTGCAAAATGAAAGAACAGGTTAAAATGTATCTGTTATGTGTGTGTATGTCTATTAGTACCCCTAGTATATATGCATCTCCATAGCAGAATTTAGAAGAATTGAATTTTACCTCTCCTTTAACTGAGTAAAAAAATGTCACTGGAAAGTTGCAATGGCTTTTGAAAAGTTTAATATCATATAAATCTGGCAGTATAAAAATTTCACCTAATGTAATGTTTAGAAACGGTTCGATTTTATTATAGTTTTAACCAACAGGATATCTGATAATGCTTTCACTTACCCAAGTGTCACATGGTAATTGACACGTGATGTTTATGGTGTAATGGAAAGGGAATTATACTATGTCTGAAAACCTTAATCTGATATATCATCTGACCAGTTCCTTATAACATGAAGATATAGTATATCCGTGTATAGTCCAAGCCTCAGTTTCCTCCATCTGCAAAATGAGAGGAAGAATTTCTGCTTTACCTAATTCATAAGATTATTTTATAGGTCCAATAAGATAATAATGTGAAATTATTAGTTAACTGCAAACCCCATAAAAATGGTATGGCTGTGGTTGACTCATATTTCCAATAAGGAATTGGATAAAAGTTGTGATCATACTTTGCTTTTTTTTTTAAAGTTTTTTAATTTAAATTCCAGTCATGTTAACATACAGTGTAACATTAGTTTCAGGTGTACAATTTAGTGATTCAACATTTCCATATATTACCCCCTGCTCATCACAACAAATGTACTCCTTAATCCCCATATACTTTGCTTTTTAAGTTGGTTAAAACAGCTTGATATTTTGTGTGTTTTTCCTCTAAAATATAAATTATAAAATTATACTTAATTTTAATTCATGACTCAAGTGAATTTCTCGTATTTGAGAAAATTACGTTTAAATTTTGAGAAACATGTTTCTCACCACACTGCACACACCAGTCCCCACCAACTGTAAGAATTGTGTTTCTGCTCCTGATCTCCAGGATAATTTCTTATTAGACTTAATTTTGGGTATTTACACTTGGAGGAGAAAAGATACACTAGATACTTTTTATGTATAGTTTAATTTCAGGATACTAAGGAAATGATATAGAAATTCAATCAGATATTAATCATTTGGTTTGATACATTTAATTCCTTTTCACTGCTATCTCTTCAGTACCTCATATAACCATTCTTTTTTGTTAACAGAATATAGCTACTCAGTTTAAAGTAAAAGATTGAAAATAAAAATCTTAACAAATATATTTAGTAAGATTGAGAAAGACTTTTTCACTAAAATTAAACAAGTTGTTATATAACCAGGCCAGTGCAATGAGACTGGTTTGCAAATTATTCGCCAGAAATTGATATGATTATTATTGAAGGGGCAATGGTTTATTACATGAATCAAGTGTTTGCGCTTAGGTGAGACAAAAACCTTAATAACAGGTAACATATATTCAGTTGGTAATATCATCGTATAGTCCTTAGGTATGAGGGGCTGTCTAGAGTCAGACTGGGATTGCAACCCAATTCTTTCATTTTCCAGCTTTGCAATGTTGGACAAGTCACTTAATCTCCTTGTACCTTTGTTTGCTCACCTGTAAAATGGGTCTAATAATAAAATTATCTCATAGGGTTGTTTTATGGATTACATGAGTTAGTAGAGACAAGCGCTTAGGAGCTCTTGAGCTTAGTAACTAATTAGCATTAATGGTTGTTATTCACTGGATGAGTGTGGGATTATGGTGACCACCACAGATTTTGGAATCAGAAAGCCCTAGGTTCAAAACCTTTATTAATTTATGGTGGAACCTAGTCACTGAACCTTTTAAAGTCTCAGTTTCAGTGGGGGGAAGGGAAATAATTAAAATATACTTCATACTGCTTTGGTTAGAATGGTTTACCAGAGCATCTGGCGAGGAGTGGTAGCCAATACCTACATCAAGAGCTGTGAAGATATAATCACAAATTATTATATAATGCAGTTTTAAAGTAATTTAAATCAGAGATTCTCTGATTCTGAAAATGTCTTTCTTGCCATATGTTATATTTAGGGGACTTTTAGAAATGTGCCCAATTATAAGATTTACTTTGTTAGATCCAGAATTTCAAAAAAGACAAACGAATAAATCAAATCATAAAATGCAAACATAACTTAAATATGGCATCCTGACTTTAAAAAAAAAATCCATTAGCCTTTTTAGGCCTATCAGGCATATCAGCTCAGTGTTTAATTTGTTATGAAGATTGGACTGTTACCACATTTAAAATAATTTTCTTTTCTAGAAAAATAGGGAAAACAGAAGAAAAGAAGTGGAAATGCAGAACGTATGTCACAAAACGATGGGGAGGAAGGGCTTGCTTTTTCAATTCTGTGGTCATGTAGTCTAAACCATATTGTATGCTTATTCTTGTTATAAATAAACTTAAGGTATTGTCCTTTGGGCTCATATTGGACAAAATTCAGTGGTTGTACTGGGTGGCATATTTCAAATGAGTCATCATTTTTTTCCCAAGGTGGGAAATAATGATAATTTGGGGCAGTGATCTGCGCCAAGAGCTAATTGCCTGGCTGCCATGTATCACTCAGAACAAAAAGCCAAGTCTCCTTGCCTCACATGTTAACTATAAACCACCTGGAACAGTGATGGTGTTTGGTCAGTCCAGCTCTATGTCCATCCATAATAGTACCCATAGAGTCTTTCACATATAAATTTAACCTGACTTGTTTATAATTCAGATTGTAATATTCTCAGTAGTTGCTTTGTACACTGCTGTTATTCTTCCTGTTTATTTTTGCAATAGCATTAGCCTTTAAGAGTTTGCGCATGATGAGGACAGTCATGGTTGTGGAGGAGGCTTTTGAGTGTAAAGGTTTTGGAGGTGCATTCCTAGCTAACAGCCCTCGTTCCATGTACGTGTGCTTGGGAACCTTGGTGAGAGATGACCTTGGTGCTTCTTCTGACCTCTTTCCACAGGGCTCTGCATTGTTCCATACTTTCAGTCCTTCAGCATGGTCAACATTCACATCTTGAAATCTTGTATTAAGATTTAGGGTGTAATAAAAAGAAAAAGCAGAGTGATGGTGCTCATCCAAACAAATGGATTCTCATGTTGCCCTACTTATTTCCATGGCCATAATATATTTGTGATGTCTATCTCAAAAATTATTTGTGGCTTTATGAGTGTCCTTTTAAAGGAGTTGGATTTTATACACATCCATGGAAGATAAGTACTATTAACCTGAATAGGGGAAGGTGGAATGTGTGTATTGAGTAATTTAACATTCTTATAGGTTTCAGCTATCTTTTTTAGAAATACAGAGATGAGGGCACCTGGATGGCTCAGTTGGTTAAGTGTCTAACTCTTGGTTTAGGCTCAGGTCATGATCTTGGGTCCTGAGATTGAGCCCTGCATCGGGCTCCACACTCAGCTCGGGGTCTGCTGAAGATTCTCTCCCTCTCCCTCTGCTCTTCTCCACCTACATGCGTGTTCTCTCTCTCTATTTCTCTAAAATAAATAAATAAATCTTTTTTTTTTTTAAAGAAATACAAGGAAAAACAACCAAACCAAAAAACCCCCTCTAAGTCAGTAAACAAAACCCTCGTTATGTAGCCACAAGAAATTTTATTGAAACTTATTTTAGTGGCTGTATATAACTCAGAAGCAGACTTCAAATCATTTAGTTTAATGTTTATTCTTGAATAATACAATTTTAACAGGAAAGACCATTGGGTCCGCTAAACCAGTATTTTAACACTCAACATTCATCTTTGTTACTTAATGTACATCAGTCATATACAGAGGAGTCAATGCAGGCTAACTACGAAGAACGCTAAGTAACACGTGGTAGCTCAAGCCATTCAGCTTTCACAGATGGCTGTAGATAGGTAAGTGGAAAGCATTAAGCCAGTAAAGACGTATTTAAGAGAGGAAAATGGGCTGACAGTTTTCAATGCATGAGCTATTTTAGATTGACATGCTTCTAGCAAAGAGGGATAATGTTTGAATGAATCATATATCAAGAATATTCATCCAGTTGTGTAAGCAGAAATATAGGACTAATGTAGGACTAATGAATATTCATCCAGTTGTGTAAGCAGAAATATAGGACTAATGTAGAAATTTAGGACTACTGTAATCACGATATTAAAGCTTTGATAGGCTCCAGTAAGTAGAGAGCAATACAGCAAGAATAATATATTATCGAAAGAAGTGGGTTGTTTTTTTTTTTTTTTTGTTATTCCGAAAGGTAACACTTGAAAAATTTCCAGATTGTTTCCTGATAACTTTTTGTCTTTATTTTATGTATTTGAAGATTAGAATATCTCTGTGACTATTTTCTGACATTCTTTTTAGCTAAAGAACTTACAGTTGTATGTTGACATATAGTAATAATAATGGCGACAACCATCTACTGAGCTAGTAACTATGCAGTGGGGTTTCATCTCAAATTGTGCCACATCATCATGTCATCTTCACAACTGCTGTGCAGGGACAGACTTGTCACCTTCTTTTTACAAAGGAGATGTATAATATGCATTGTACACTACTGATTCACATGCATACTTACATAACCTAAATTTGTAACAGCCTCTTCCCTGCAGGATGGTCACATACATATGGAAGCATATCGTATTTTATGAATGTAGAAAACTAATTTGATTTTTGAAATAAAATTAATTTTGAAAGTATAATACACTTCAGGTTTTCAGCCATGTTTATTTCATATCCTAGAGAATAAATAGCTTATAAAATTATAATTAAAGGTTTCCTCTTTTATCCTTCTGCAACAACCGATATGAATAAAAATGAGAATCTGCACTTATTTGAAATGTGTCCTCAGTGACAGATACAAGCAGGTGTCTTTCAGGAAAATGCATTAAAAATGCATTTTTAAGACTGGACAGTTTATCCTTAAAGTTAAATAATATCTTATTCGACATATTTTCTTAGGTCTTACTTTTTTTCATATGAATGGTCAGTATATATGCCATGAAATCGGCATGTGTTTCATAGTGAAATTGATTGCTTCCATAAAATTGAGATCAAAATGCTTGGTCTCAACACGTATCTTCTGTACACCTCACCAAATGCTTTCACATTCTCTTTTTTCAACTCAGTTAGTTGAAAAGAATTTTGTTGATTTGTCTCATATTTTGCCTCTCTCTCTGATGGACAGATATTAACACTGTTTTACTCTCCTTTTAGATGTGCACTCAACAGATCTATTTCCCCCAACAAAGAACACATAAATGTAATAAAAAATAAGCTTGGAAAGCAGAGGTAGTTTTGAAGAAGTAGTGGTTTTAACATTTGCTTTTAAGTAAAGAAGGTATTTATAATATGTTGAAGTCATTTAAAACTTGAGGGGACTAAATAATCTGAAAGAAAATCATGATTTAAATTACATTAGTTAAATATTTGAAGCTGAAGAACTCGGGTATTCCCTTTATTCATTCAACAAATATTTCTGGACCTCCTTCTATGCAGTGGGCATAGATTTTTGTTTCTTGAAACAAAATCCCTGTCCTCATGGAGTTTTTCTAGGTAGTCACTGGGGAGTGGGGAGCAAGAAGTATGGATGAGGGAGTCAAGTGTGTGTGTGTTTATGCATATATATACATATATATAATTTATTTATATATATATTTATAGTGACATATATATATACAAATAGTAATTTACTAAATTTAACTTTACATAAAAGCAGTTGCTTTTTATAGCAAAAAGAATTCTTTCATTGAACTTTCTCGAAAGCATAGTTTTTGATTATATAGTTGGAAATTCTTACTCATCAAAACTCCATATTTTGATCACTTCCAGAAATGAAAATTTTGGTAAACATCACAGTCTTTGTTTGAAATGGTTCATGTGTTTCCTATCTTGTTTTCTTTATTCATTGTGAGATTATTTGTAGGTGCTCTAGGATCTAAAGGAGAAATCCTCAAGACTATTTTGTGCATCATCAGACTGCACAGAGAGGGGTTATAAGGGCTAAGGGGGACAGAAAACTCGCACACCATGAGACCCAAAGGGGAAAAAATAACACAGAGAGAAGAGAAGGAATTCCAATTTTTTATTCTTCAATTGTGGTTGAAGTTCTCTCTGCTGGAGCATGGAGTAGCATGGATGTGTTGCACTTGTATTATGTAGTCATGTGAAAGTTTGTTGTAGAAACAGTCGTTGATTCATATACATTACTTAATTAAAAATGTAGTATTGGATGTGCACTTAGAGCTTGTGATGAAAGGAACAAGTAAAAAATTGGATAAACAAAGTATCATCCATAGACTGTGCTGAGCCTGTTTTCCAACTGGAAAGTGAGTCAATCATTTTTAGTGATTTTTGGATGTGCTATAATGACCTTTTAAGCTCAGCAAATAAATGGATATTAAATTCCAATTACTTAGGTTGCAGTGATAGATAAAGTCATCCATTCCTCTTGGGGAAATGAAAAACGTCATAGCTATGCATTCCTTTAAAAATATTTTTTTTTTCTTTTCTTGAAGCACAGCTTCATGTTTGAAAACTTACCTACTTTCTAGGTTCTCTGACTACATGATTTTGGTGGCTTTCCCAAATCAAGATCACTTAACTTTCATGTCATTGATGTAAAAGTCAGTGCATGATAGAAACTGTGCTACAGAAGATTTTGCAGCCATTCTTGTTAGTGGATTTTTAAATTTAGCTTTTTAAAATAACCTAGATTAAAAAATAATGTAGTCAAATGATAATGTCTAATGGCTTTTTGACAGTGGGGCAAAAACAGTGCTGAGGTAGAAGAACATGAATAGCTCATCAGTGCTAATTTTGCCTTTTTCCACTACTCCATATAAAGAGCAAAAATAAAGGATTTCTGCCAAAGTAAAAATTGTGGACAAAGTATCATTGAGTCCCCATCCTGCAAGGTGTAGCACTCTTATAGTAGAGTAATTACAGCTGCATTTCAATGTCTTAATATTCCTAGTGTTTGTCTATTAAAATACATTAAACAAGTTATAGAAATGTTAGAGTCTTGGGGCACCTGGGTGACTCAGTTGGTTAAGTGTCCCACTCTTGGTTTTGGCTCAGGTCATGATCTTGGGGTCATGAGATCGAGCCCTGAATCAGGCTCTGCACTCAGCACAGAGTCTGCTTGAGTTTCTCTCTCCCTCTGCCCCTCCCTCTGCTCGCATGTGTGCAAGCTCTTGCTCTCTCTCTCTCTCCATCTCCAGCTTCCTCAAGGAGGAAGCACATAAGATAAGTTGCAAGATAGAAATAGTAAGTTTAAGGCAAGGAAGAACTCATTGTATAGAAGCAGTTCCAGGTTGTTTATTTCAGTTTTGTTAAACTCTCAGTGGGAAATTAACACAAAGGAGGGCACAAAGGAGGACACAAATAAATGTTAGTTGAATTGAATGATGCCCCTGCTTATCAATTTCTTCGAGAGATCAACTACAAGCTTAGACTGTATTACCCAAGGTGTTTATTTATTTATTTATTTTTTTGAACTTTAAAAAGTAACTGGATCATGGACTTTAATCTCATTCTTTCCTTTATGCTGTGAGCTGGGAGATCCTCAGGGGCTGTGTAGAGTAAGGAAAAGCCACTTAATTAGTAGAGAGGGCCCTCTCCCTTTGTTCAGATTCTCTTTTGCCTGCTAATGAGAAAGGCAACTCAATCACATTGCTCCTGACACTCAAGACTTTTGTGTTCGGCTGGATGCTGAACAAAACTCGTCTTTCCATCTGAGTTCCCTGTCAGTGTTGTTCAAACTTCAAGGATGACCTCTGAATCAATCATAAAATCAGCTTAGTAGATTGCCAGCAGCATTTTTAAATGAAACACAAGAAAATTAAAAAAATGTCAGAGTATATCCCATCATTACTTTTTATAAAGCCTTTGTTTCATTTATATTTGTATGTAGATGTGTTGGGTCAAAGGTAAAATGTGTTTATTATTAGGGGCCACAGTCAAAAAAAGTTAGAAAACCACTGTTATTTATCTAATGCCCTCTCATTCTTCTGAATTCTGTTTTCTTAATTTGTCCTTTTTAATTCATCCATTTTCAAAATCTTCATTTCAGTAGCTCCTTTATGCCCGTGTAGACAGCTGCTTAGTTCCTCACTATCTCCCTTGTGATAGCCGACACTTAGTAGAGAGATCCCCGGAGTGCTCTCTAAATGTCGTTTGAAGGAATGAGTTAATGGCATTCTAACAGCAGTTACAATTTTGTAAGTCCAAATTTGAACTTAGTTTTTAATCCCACTCTTTTGACCACCGGTAATCACCACTATGCAGTTGCCCATTGGAATTTCTGAGTCATTTTCCTAGTTCCCTTGCCTCTTTAACCAAAATGAGTGATCAATCCAGACAATTCCATCACCTAATGTCCTTTAAAACAATCCTATTCTTGGGGCACCTGGATAGCTCTGTCAGTTAAGCATCCAACTCTTGGATTTCAGCTCAGGTCATGATCTCAGTGTCATGAGATGGAGCCCGGCATCAGTCTCTACACTGGGCGAGGAGCCTGCTTAAGATTCTCTCTCCCTCTCCCTCTGCCCCCCAACCCCCTGTGCACATGCACCCTCCCTCTCTCTTTTTTTTTAAAACCAAACAAAACCAATCCTATTCTTTACCTTGCCATGACTACTATTTGGCCCTGTGATTTTATACCCAAACTATTGCAATTAACATTGTAACAGACTCTCGACTCCAGCATTGCTCCCTTCTGGTAGGTCATTGCTCTTCCTGTTGGAATCCTTTCTAACACACAAATATGAATATTTTACTTTTTGTGTAAACATTTCCCATAGCCACGCTCCCTTTGTCTTGAGATTAAAATCCAGACACATTTCAGTGACAAGAAGAGGCCCTCCAGTATCTGACTTAAGGAAATTCTCCAAACATATCCAACCCTACACACTCACACAGCTAACATTCCAAAGCGGGTTGGTATTCTCAGTTATTATGCATGTTAAGATCTTTTGTGTTACTGGGCCATTAGGCTAACCTATGTTCTCCTCTTTGCTTAGAATGCCTTCACCTCTTGTTATGCCTGGAAAATGCCTACACATCCATTAACATATTGGTCCAAGTTTTTTGCCTCATGTAAGAATTCTGAGTCCCCTGAGTCAGCTTCTCTGCCATTACTTACTAAGTATTTATGGAACTGAAATCCTGCACTGTCTTTATGTTCATCTTCCTGTCCCTAATTGGGCTCTGAGCTTCTCTTGCATCCGTATTGCCAATTCCCCTTTGTAATCCGAGATAGAACCTGTCAAAGTGCTGAGCACTGGAAGGATGTCCATATGGGCTGAATGAATTCTTGTACCAGAAACATCTAAGGTATCTGGCAGGCCTCTTCCACTGATATGGCCTTCCTTTTCCTCTTATCCCCACTGTACCACTGGGATAGTTCTTGCTAGACTCATAAGTATGACACAAAATGATATTTACAATAACCATTCTCCATCACTTTCCCTAAATCTGAAAGTTTTATAATCTGTGAAAAGGTTGTATAAGCAAAGTAATATGTCTCCATTATTCACAATCCATGGAAACACCTTGATAACCAGTTGATATTCTGGACCTGGGTTAAGATCATTTTACAAGGATTCACCAGTTTATGTTCCTACAGTGTATTTCCTAAAGATATGTTCTAATACGGGCACAAACACTTATTTAATCACTAGCATTTAAAATCAGATCTTGGGGGGCACCTGGGTGGCTCAGTTGGTTAAGTGTCTGCCTTTGGCTCAGCTCATGATCTCAGGGTCCTGAAATCAAACTTCTCCCTCTCCCTCTGCCCCTCCACACCCCTGCATTGTGTGCACCCTCTCTCTCACTCTCGCTCAAATAAATAAAAACTTTTTAAAAAATATTTTAAAAAATAAATAAAATCAGATCTTGGATTTCAGCTTAACCTTGACCCTAATCTTGACCTTGAATACTGTTATACAACACATTTTCCCCAATTGCTCTTTATTATAATCAAAAATTTTTAATTGAATGCCAACAACTGATAGTTTAAACATTGCATCAGATTTTAACATCAAATTCTGAGGGGCCAACTTTTTTAAATATAGCATTTTCTTCATAAGATTTCAGGGAAAGTTAGGAAGAATTTCGAGAGAGAACATATTGACTGGTTTAATTTGGTAAAGAAGACATTCCTGTTGCAGGAAGCTAATCAACATTTCTTGTGCCTGAGTTGATGACATTGTTAACTTCACTGGATGGCCATGATAGTGTATGTTTAATAAGGGAAAATTTTGCACTGATTTTATAATTGTAGATATATATATAACACTATTCCAATGACTATGATGTGCCTTATACTTTTCCCCTGTTTTTCACTGCAGAGCTCAGTTCTTACACAATTGATCATTTCCAATGTGTCATCCAAATCAACCATTAAGGGGAAACAAAACATTTCATGGCCCTTTTGTTTTGGGATGAACAGCAGTGGATGTCACATTGCATTTTTCCAAGTAAATTTAACAGTGATGCATAGACTAACTAGATACCCTTTATTTGTTTAAAAAAAAAAAAAAGGTACAAATGGTGAAGTATAGTAACTTGTATGCAAAAATTCTCTGGGACCAACAATTTATGTATGCAAAGAACAGGAAAAAATATTGAGAAATGTTTTCTGTTGTAAAAAAAAAAATTAAACAGTACCTTTATACAAGCACATTAATTAGAAAATACATCAATACTTCTACTTCTCAGTTAATAAATTTATAGTAACATTAGGAAATGAAATATTATTAAACTGTTTTTGCTAAATCTTTCTTTAATATATTCTGCTGTTTTATTGTAACTCATAGGCTAACTGCAATTTTTATGATCACTAATTTTTCCATAGTTTTATACACTTGAAACTACAAAAAAAAAAGATACAAAAAGTAATACAAAACACCTCTAATCTTACCACTGAAACACTCCAAAGTAAGTTCAAATATTTTTATATTGTAGACTTTTTTAAATTTTATTTTTAAGTAATCTCTACACCCAACATGGGGCTCGAACCTACAATCCCAAGATCAAGAGTCACACGCTCCACCACCTGAACCAGCCAGGCACCCCTATATGCTAGACTTCTAAAATTTACATAGTTTTACACAAATGTGGGATTACAAAACTCATACCTTCTCCTCTTAATAATATAACAATACATTCCCATTTTCCCCATTTTCTGTTCCTCTAAATATTATTCTAAAAAGGATGCATAACATTATGTCGTATGGGTGTACCATAATGTATTTATCCCATATTAGTGATCATTTCGTTCATTTTCATTCACTCTGTGTGACATTTTGAAAAGAAATTTAAACATCCTTTGATATAAATCTCTGACTATATCCGGGTCCTATGACAGCTCCAACCCCTAAGCCCTTCTCTGAAGATCAGACTCCACGTAACAAAGATGCCGTCCTCACGTGAGTGCCTAACAGATAGTTCTAAATTAACATGTGCAGAAATGGACTGTGGATTTTCCTCATTCCACCCCAAACGTGCTTCTCCCCTATCTGTCCTGTTTCCCTTTTCCAAACTTTACTCCTTTCCCAGGAGAACCAGGCAAAGCCTAGGTGTTGTTTTTCTTCCTTTGCTTCTTTCCTCATTTCCCACATGTAATTCACCAGGACATTTAATAAGTCAGTCTTCATAACACATCCTCCCACGCTGGTAGTACGGCCACACCCGTCTGGGCGTGCCTGGGCCCATCTTCCCACCGGCTCTCCCTGCTGCCACTCCTGACACCTGTCCCACCTCTCCTCTGCTCACAGTCCTGCGGGGGCTTTCAGAACCCCTGAATAAAGTCCAGACTCTTAATCCTATAGCTGCCAGGGCCCCATATGACAGTCACCCGCTCTTGCTCCCCCTCATCTTCCGCCACCCTCTTCCTCTTTGGCTCTGTGTCTGCCAAGCTGGCTTCTCTCCGCCTCGGTCAAAAATCCCCTCCCTTCACACTCAAGCTGCCTCTTCCTTTTTGCTCAGGATTTAGCGGACATGCCAGCGCCCTCAGTGGCTTCCTGCCCAGTGCATAGGAAAGGCGCCCCAACCACTTTCAAACAGACCTCCACATTTTGTTTCCTGCATATGTGTATTATTTCTTAAATTCTCGTCTATTTGTTTATTATACATTCACTCATCAGAATGTAAGCTCCGTGGAAGTAGAGAAAAAGACTCTGTCTTATTCACTCATAGCTCTATCCCTAGAACCAAGAATAGTGCTTACAGTGTGGTGGAGACTAAATATTTACTAAATGAACACATAAATCCATGAAGATGTATTACTCTAATTTGTATTAAATAGAATTTCTCAGTCAAAAAAATTTTTTAACTTTTTTTTTGAACTTTTTGCTTCTCAGTGTTTAGTCACCATACCTCCAGAATACCAGTTTTTTCCTTTCCATCACCCATTATATGGCAGGGCTAAATTTATTGCACTGCCCCCCAAATCCAACAGTGCATACATAATTTTGTTTTGCCAATTCAGTGTACATTATTTAACCAATCCTTAAAATTTTAATACTAGTTTCTACCAATGGGGCCCAAACAGTTTGAAATTTGAAAATATTTCTCATTAAAGGCCCACACACTTTTTTTGTTTTTAAGGTTTTATTTTTATTTGAGAGTGAGCACGGGTGGAGGGGAGAGGGGAGTGGTAGAGGGAGAGGGAGAGGCAGACTCCCAGCCGAGCAGGGAGCCCAATGCGGGGCTCCATCCCAGGACCCTGAGATCATGACCTGAGCTGAATGCAGAGGCATAACTGACTGAGCCCCCCAGGCGCCCCCCACCACTGACCCAATCCGTGCAGGCCACATGTATCTGATGACGTCTGGAAGTAAAGGATGAAGCAAATGGGGACACATTTATTGAGATTCTGTTAGGCACTATACTTGTTTTCATTTAAGTGTTTACATATAAGTCATTTGATCCTCATGACAACCCTAGAAAATAGATATTATCCCTTTTTTCCAGATGAAGAGATGTTCTCTGAGAGATTATGGTTCATGGAACTAACAGGTTGTAGGACTTAAATGTGTGCCCAAGTCTGGCCAGTGCCAGAGCCCAAACTGTTAATGTGACATCACAAAAATAAAAGGTTTGTGTCTATCATCCAAATTTTCTGAGCCTTAATCATTAAGTTTTAGTGTGGATTCTGGATATTCGTGTTCTATTCAGAGCATTTTTAAAAGAAACCAAGTGTTATTCCTTTAGAACATTTCCACAGACTCACGTATCTGTTTTACCACATAAAGGAAAGTTTTGCAGGTAGTGAAATGGAAGAGACCGGCATCCATCATTTATACAGGCAAAGAAATGATAAACTGCTGTTGCCCGTTTCAGCAAACCTTTATTTATGCATTAATAAAATCACATCATCAAAATTGGTTCAGATGAGATTTATATCATATTCTAGACTTGCCTTCCTTCTCATAAAGGGTAATATGTCCTTTATTCTAAGGTTGATGTGGAGCAAAAAGGCAAGAAACCATGAAGGGATCCATCCAGGTGCAAACCCTTTCTTTAGATTATATAATCAAAATTATGAATATTTATTTGTTTCCAAGAATAAGTAGATCATCACAGAAATGGCTTCAATCAGGAAGATGAGGTCAGTTTAGAGTGTGCATGAAATTGTTAAAGTTCCCCAGAGAGCTAACTTCAGAAAGAGTCCTCAGAATGTCACTAAAATAACCAATGTTTGGGTCCATAAAAAGTAGAAGAGTTAAGAATGGCTTATGCTAAAAAAAAAAAAATTTAGTAAGAGGTTTGAATCACTTTTATACTAGTTCTTCAGATGTATGAATGACCTTTTCATGATTGTTCTTTTTTCATCCCAGACATTTAGCAATATAATTCAATAATCGTGAAAAATTCCAAATGGGTTCACAGAATTCTGAGTTTTTATACTATAGCAGTAATCTATTTGGGGGCAAGGAGGCAATATTTTAATGAAAAAGTTATGTTTTGTGACTTTTTTAATTAAAGGGAGGTGGGCATAGTGAACTAGAATTTCTTTATTTATGGTAACTGTGCACATAGCTCAGTACACATTTGACAAGAGGCTATTTGTAGGAAGCTAATTTCGAGTGGAAACAAATAGTTGTGAAAAATGAGGAAATCCTGCTGGAAAAAAAAAAAAAGTGTGACAGGATCACATCAAATAGGAGTGTTAGAGTAATTTACTATTCTAGGCAATCCAGCAGCTGGTTTATCTAAAGCGTTTCTCTTTTTCATGAGCACTGGAACAAGGACAGGAAATGGCTCAAAAAGCATGCTGACTTTCCTCTAACAGATTTCTGTAAAACTTTAATAGCAAAAAATGAGTTTTAGAAGCTCAGTTCTTAGCCATTTTGGGGACTCTTTAATGAGACAATGCATATATTTCTAACTTTAGTTACTCAGAAATTATCCTAGAATGGAGACTTTTTCAAATAGAGTAAGGATAAAAGGAAACAAATTTCTGCTTATGTCATTCATAAAAAGTGTACTAGATTGAACTCAACACTTAGAATCAGTTTTATAGAATAATGAAGATTTAGCTCACCATTGAGAAAATGATGCAGAGACCTACTGTAAAGTAGGATATATGTAACATTTTATAAAACTGCACTTAATTGTTCCAAATAAGGAGACTAATATAAATAGTAGTTGGAATCCCTAAAGATACAAGAACTAGAGTAGATAAAGGAAACAGGTAAATCATACAATGTAACAATGTATCTGGAAAAATATTTTAATGCAACTAATAACTTATAGGTAGGATTATCTTTTTAAAAAATCATTCCAAGAGATTTGAGTGGAATCTCTTTATAAAGTCCCACACACACAAAAAAAAGAATAAAAAAAGCTTCCTTACCAGGGGTTGGGGAATGTGGAAGATGGGGAGGTGTTGGTTCAAGGATACAAACTTTCAGTTATAAGGTGAATATATGAGATATATATCTTAGGATATATGATTCCACAGTAGTGGTTAACCACTGCAATGAACAATTTTTAAGTAACAAAAATGCATTTTTCATTGGAATTTTTGTCTCCTTGACTCTAGATTTTATTTGGGTTGTGGGAAACAAAAATCAAATGCTGTTTATGAGTTTCCTGACGTCAGAGTAAAAAATTACCACAGGGGCACCTGGGTGGCTCAGTCGGTTAAGCGTCTGCCTTCGGCTCAGGTCATGATCACGGGGTCCTGGGATCGAGCCCCACATCGGGCTCCCTGCTCAGCGGGAAGCCTGCTTCTCCCTCTCCCACTCCCCCTGCTTGTACGCAAGCACTCTCGCTCTCTCTCTTTGTCAAATAAATAAATAAAATGTTAAAAAAAAATTACTATGAACTTTATTTTCTCACAGTTCTGGAGGACATAAGTCCAAAATCAAGATGGTGACAGGGCTGCACCCCCTCCCCCCATGGAGGTTCTAGGAAGAATTCTCACTCTTCCAACCTCTGGTGAGTGTTGGCATCACTCTTATCTCTGCCCGGATCTTCACATCAGCCCCTCTTCCATTTGGGTCAGATCTCTGTGGCCTTCCTCTTATGCATGTAACACATTTAAGGCTCACCTAGATAATCCAGGATAATCTCCCCACCTCAAGATTCTTAACTTAATCACATCTGCAGAGACTCTTTTTCCAAATAAGATCACATGGGCAGGTTCCGGGGATTAGGACCTGATATCTCGTGGGGAGCATTATTTATCTACTCTATGCTGCATAGAGTTTCCTATTCTCAACTAGCTTTAAATCTAATATAGTTTGTGGAACATATTAAAATATAGGTGTTAACTAGAGCTTTTTGTTAAATACAACTAATCAAAGCTATCATAGCTGTAATAGTACAAGATAGTGGAGACTTGGGGTGAAAAAAATTAGTTTTGTACCCAAATTACTTTTTACCCCAAATACTTCATCTGTTCTCAATTACTGAGGTCATACTATAAAGGTCTATGGTTCTGTGCTAATTAAATATTATAGAAATCAAGTTTTAAATGTTTCAGTACAATTTATTTAATTTATTAGAAATTTATTTTCCAAAGTTTCTTGACACATTTTGCCTAAATGGTCCTCATTGACGTATATTGAAAGTACATTAGAATACTTGCTATTAGGCATTTTTAAACTTAGGTGGGTAAGTGAACTCTCTCTTGTTCTGTTTTCTAGTGATAATTTCCTCACATTCAGACAATTTGTTCTCATGGTAAAGAAATTAAAATCAAAAAACAGCTCCAACCTGGTCTTGTTTTATAACATGTCCAACTGAGAAAATGATACATGTTGAAACACCACGTTAACAAAACACTGTTTTCATCCCAAGCGTCTTTGATTTTGATTCAGCAGCATGTCTGCAAGAGCAGACCAAGCTATAGATAATAATGTGAATCCAGAGATTATGTCATTGTATCTGTTATTATGTTAATTAGTTTAAGTGAATTACCAATGTCCAGCAAGACATTACTCACTTTGGAATGCATTTCACTAGCAATTTATCATAGTAATAAGAAGCAGGAGAGACATATTGGTTCCTTAAGTGGCAGCAATTATACCTGCTAATGGAAAGAGAAGCTGTGGTTATTAAAACACTCTATATCTTTTGCATCAGAGTTGTTCATCTTTACTTAGATGCCTGATTTCAGTTCCTTTTAATTCAGGTTCTTCTGTTTATGTTTATTACCTTGAAGGATTCTTCAGTCCCAAGTTAATTATTTGCTTTTTATTCTAAATTGCTGTCAAATACAATGGGATTTGAATTCCTTATGGGGCATGAAAATTTCTCCTAGGAATGCAGATTTGAAAGGAACTTTGCAGAAACTTGCTTTTTCTCCCTTGACCCCAGTTCATAGAGAAATATTGGCAATTCAGTTACTTAGTTGTAGGCTCTTCAACACAGCCAGGCTCTTCCCAGTGGCGGAGAGGCAGTCTGAGAAGAAGGGGTGCCCGCGGAGTGCAGCTCTCTTGGTAACAAATAAGATTCCTTTCACTGAACACAAATACATATATTGTGTCTGGTACAAGCTCATTTGCAATGACAGATTAAAAAGTCTTTGCAGAAATGTACCAAATTTGTGTAGAGTGAAATCGACCAGATCAAGATCTTTACTCCAGGATGACTGGAAGAGCTTTCTAAGAAATACATCATTGCAGGGCACCTGGGTGGCTCAGATGGTTAAGCATCTGCCTTCGGCTCGGGTCATGATCCCAGGGTCCTGAGATCGAGCCCCTGCGTCGGGCTCCTGGCTCAGCGGGGAGCCTGCTTCTCCCTCTGCCCCTCCCTGTTCATGCTCTCTCTCTCTCTGTATCTCTGTGTCTCAAATGAATAAATAAAAAATCTTTAAAAAAAAAGAAACACATCATTGCATTGGAAGGATTGAATGTAGTAGCTCTATATTTCCTAGGTATCTCAGGAACTTAAAATTAATTCTTTGCCACAATTTCATGAATGCCTTTTCTTAATTGTAAACAATGTTATAATATCCTGTCAAAGAAATATTTAAGAATTATTGCTAGGTACTTTCAGCCTACCTCTGACCTCATTAAAACCAATAAGCTCTCTTTTAGGTACTTACTCTCTAATTTTAAAAAAAGAACTTGATGACATCCTCTTGGCACTGTAGTTAAAATTTTTGTTCTCAGTGCAACACACATATGCAGAAAAAATACATTTCCTTTATTTTAACTCTAAAACACTTTCAGAATTTATTTTGAAGCAATCATTCAAGCAATGCCTTAGGTACTGCTCATTGTCTTGGGACACGATCTGCTTCAAGTCACCCACCACTCCCACCAGTGAAGATGACTTCTATACGTGGAGATGAATGTGTGGCTTCCATTATATCATGGAGCATGTGATCCACATCATGGGGCATGAGGCTATCTGCTCCCGGCTCCAGGATGCTGCCCTATCTCCTCTGCCCCGCTTGTCCTGTGGCATTTAATGATGAAATCTGGATGAGTAGTAACCTCGAGGCAGGTCTGTTTTGGCACAGAGTCTGTGGTTTTCCCTGGCTGACTCCCCATCTCTTTAACACCTGCTGGTGGGTTCTTTCTAGGCCCCTGTGGGATCTTCACTGTATCCCATTCTGCTCCAGCAGGGCTGACACTCTGCTGTCCCTTCCCCCTGCTGTGGTGGCCTACTCTGGCCAGTCTGCAGACAACCCCTCAGCCACTTCTGAGCCTGTCTCCACCTCCAGGAACTGAGCCAGGCTAGGAAATGGAATTTGCATGTCTCCCCTAACTAGTCATGCTGGGCAGCTGAGTTCCTGTTCATGGGACTGTACCCCAGGCTGGCGTGGGCAGCCTCTTTCCAGAGTCCAAGGTAGGGAAGTGAGACAAAAGCCCTGCTTTGCTTTGCATTCTCTTCTTTAACCTGCCCTCCCATCCCATGGACAACGTGGAGAGAACAAAATAGGAATACATACCTCTTAGCCTTCTCCCTTCTCTTCTTTTTCCTGGTCCACTCTTCCCTAGGACCCACAAAAGGCAGCTTTTCCTGCATCATATACTTCTTCTGGATACAAGCCTAAGCATTAATCCCTAAGGAAGAATAGGGGCACCATCTCTACTCCCCGGGACATCTGGGATCTGAGTACTGCTCTGCTTAGCTGTTGGCAAAGTAAATGAAAGCAGTGGGACTTCAGCAAGTCTGTTCTCTACGTATCATGCCTGGTTCTCATTGCTCCCTGCTAGAGAGAATCAGGTTCTTTCCATTTTGTGCCCTTGACAGAAAGAGAAAAGCTATATTGGAACATAATTAAAGGAGAAAATGTAGAAGACATTGGTTTAATATTTACAATCACATTATCTCTAATACTTACATAAGTGATGTGTGTATACCTACATATGTAAATATAATAGTCTTGTCACCTGCCAGCTATATGACAATAAGAAATTTGCTTCACTCTGTAAGCTTTGGTTTGTGCTCTCTAAGATGTGGCTGTAAAAGCACATAACTTGTAGGGTTGTTTTTTAAAATGGCAAACAGTGTTTAATAGGTGCAATGACAGGTATACAGGCTTCAAGAACCTTCGATACACATCTCCTCATGATCTTTGACTCATTTCACAGACAGGCACAGTTAACTCATTGTGTATTAACTCGGCTACTATGGAAGCCTATCAAAAGAGCCTTTGTAATTATTTTAAATGTAAATACAATGGCAATGCAAATTATCAGGAAATACATTTATGTATTGGCAGTAGGTTAGTAGTTTCAATCAGTTTGTCAAACTGTGCCTTTGGAAGGTGATTGTATCCATTGGGGTTGAAGAAATCCACTCCCCTTCATACTATGAGTTCTGATTCTAATGAGACATAAAGAATAATTGAGAGGGGGCAGAACAAGGCATCACCTTTATTGCTAATAAAATCAAAGCAGGAAAACATTGGTTTGTTTGGGTGCTGAAATGGGTTTCCCACTACTGAACGTCAGACATAGACCTAGACGACAGAGCTGGATCGAGTCCGGTGTCCCCCGCAGGGGTGGAATCCGTTCATACGAACATCAAGAGTGGAAGGACATAGAGGCGGCTCACTTTAGCCCTAAGAGATTTGTATTTTAAGATGACTTCTGTAGGTTTATGATTTCCCCCACTGTGTGTTATTTTAGTGGTTTAACTGAATTCTGAAGATTCATCTAAAATTGGCTAGCTACTCCCTTCCTAGGAAATCAAAAGGGACACTTATGTTTTACGTTTAAAAAACACAACAATAGAACAAAGAAAGGTCAGGATGGCACTTCTCACATGGACAGGTCAGAAGCTCCCACTATCCCTGGGAGAGGGGAGAAGAGCCATCCCAGATGTGTAAAATCTCTTCCCTTTTACTTCCTCTGAGTTTTTACCAACTTCAGACAGTGCAGTGATTTGCGAAAGGCCAGATTGTCCCACATATTCAAATCTCTAGTAACACTTGCAGATCAGTTTCATTTGCTTGAGGCTGAGCGTTGATCTGTCCATTGTTTCAAATAATTGATAGTTGAGGGCGCTTTTTAAATAAAAACGGTGAACCGGATAGAAGATGTTCCCTTAAATCCTCTATCTTGCTCAGAAATGTGAGGTGGGAAATACTGGAGAGAAGTGACTTGGGCTAGAGGTCACCTTAGCGAACAGGGCATATTCCGATTATCCGAACCCCTAGCTTTGAGTAAAGATGTTCCCATTCCTTCTCATCTAATCACTTGCAAACAAAAATAACAAGAAATAAACTCAATCTCCGTCTTCTCTGATAGTAGGAGCTACCGCCAACAATAACTCTGGGAAAATGGGAAGAGGAGCAGGTGTCGGATTAAACTCAGGGATTTATGTGAAAGTGTACAGGGAATTGGAGACCCTGATGCCAAAACTTCTTGCCTGCCCAGTTCTAGATGACACCAGCTGCTAAGCATGGATGCTGGGCAGCTCTCTCTCAATACACTGATTCTACCCAGAGAAATAACCTAAAGATCATAACAGTTAAGGAGCCACCAGATAAAAGTCACTGACCAGGCCTGCAATCTCTCTACCATGAAATGGACAAGCCCTCCCCAATGTACCAGACCTTCCAAAGAGCTTTTAGGGCTTCACATGTTAATAAGAATGGACAACCAAGAAGCACAAGTTATTTGAGGAAAGCCTCTACAGAAGTGTTCCAGAAACAGAGTGCAGAGAAAATCGCAGGGAAAAATTTTAACAAGGAAACAGTACAAAAACGTCTCTCAAAACTGAAGGACAAATGTCTCCAGTTTGAAGAGGCATGCCATTGCCATGCGCTTGAATGAATTAAGATTGACACTGAGGCACATGACGGTGAAATTTAGAGCATCTTGGAGCCCTGCTCTTTGGTGTAATCTCTGAGACGTGTCCTCACTTACGCCCCAAGGAACCAGCATGGACATACTCCTGTTTGAATATGGCTGGGTGAAGACATTCACCACCAACCGGCCCTTCCCACAGTAACATTCCGTGCAGAACCTACTGCTTTGGACTTCTTTTATTCTTAATGATTTCTATCTACCACACTTTATTACTCTCCCCTGCTCAGTCTGGGCAGTCCCAGGCCATCAAAAGTCTCAGAAATGCCCAACTCCAAATGGAAGTGGTTAAAGCTTCAGTTCCATTTCTCTTAAAAGTAATCATTGTACTAATTCATAAATGCAAATAGATACGTGGGCATTGGGCAACCATACCTTTCTTCCCACTAGGAATTCAATCTCTAGATACTGGTCAATGTGTTGGAGGAGAGCTGACTTCTTTGACTTCTTCCAAGCCCTGGCTCAGCCAGTTTGTCCTGTCAGTTACCCTTTAATTTAAAAAGTACCATGTGCCAGATGCCATGTGCCAGACACCATGCTGAGTAATTTGCATATAATGTCAAATTACTCTTACAAGCATCCTATAGGGAAGTTACAGCATTTTGCATTTTAACTTGGATTTGACCTAAGTCTGTATTATTAGCCATTTTGCCACCAAAACGACAAGTTGCCATCTAGGACTTACACATGTGTGCGGGAGTACAGTGCTAGAGTGAAATATTCCTTTATCCAGAATGATTTTGTGCCCTGGGGGATTCCCACAGTGAGTGCTAAAGATCCTGAACCACCTTGATGAAATGGAGAAAAGATGCCAATGTTTAAGTTTTAATTCAGTCCTTTCTTCCAGGCACTTAGGTGGATCAGAAATACTGCTAATTTTTTGTCTGAAATGGAGAAGCTTACCATTTCTAGACTATATATATCAGTAAGTTATTGCTAGAAATGTGATATTGATGAAAGTCATGTGGAATGAGATTTCCTGATTCAGTATTAACTTGTATCAGGATAATGTGCATGGTTTCCAGCCAGTTGTGCATCATTAATAATCATCAGCAATGAGCAAATTCATACATTTTTGTCTCCACTGCTCCTTTAAACCAGTTTATTTAAATGAAGCCTTCTATTTCCATTAAGTACTTTAATACATCAAATCTTTGTTCTCAAGGATTATTGGATTTTTATGCATCATTTTGATGTAATGATGTGCCCCTGGCCAAATAGTTAAGTAAATAGTGACAAGGAATGCTAGGTCTTCATGGGTGTGATCTGGGATGTTTGTTATTTACACATATCCATTGTCTCAAATTTCTTTTAAAGTAACTATTTTTATTTAAGAGAAATAAAATCATGTTATTAAGTATGACATAAAACATTTCCAAAGTACAGAGAGAAGAAAATGAGCTTGTATGCTTTACATCTAACCCTCCCTTGTCTGTGATTCTTTATATACCTCTTGGATTTTAACTTTCACTTCCAAACTCTTCCTTCTCCAGAACATGCTTACCTTCTGTTTCACTTAGCAGGTAGAGCATACCCTGCCATTCCAGCCAGGCTTCCAAGGGTTCTCTGGCATTCGGAGAGCTTTGGCCTGACCCTCGTTCTCCCGTGGACATATAGAGCATGGAGACCCCCATATCTTTTCTTCTCTCCATATCCCTTTCCAATACGATGCTTGTAATTTGGCCTCATCCCTTCTACTGCCGTTCAATGCCAATTGCTCCCAACTTTGAACTTCACTTCCCCTTTTCCCCTTTAATCCTTCCTTCCTCCTTCTGCTGTGCTGATTGCCTCGCCGGGCAGTTCTGCTGAGCACCTTCTGTGAGGTTAAACTCGCAAAGATGAGGCTGCTGAGTAATAGTAGATTGAAATACTGGCAAGAGAAAATTCTCTGTAGAAAATTACCTTGATTAATTTAGCACTGATCCATCCCAGGGCCAAAACTTGGCCGTGGCTCTCTAGCGTGTCCCAGAAATTCTCTTCTTTAAGCCATCTTCTTCCCCAAGTGATTGTTAAAGTCCTTTAATGATTTTACTACATAGGGAAAAGTTATTGGATGAGAAAAAAATTATATTAAATGCACATAACCTATATTAAAAACAGCCGATTGTAAATGCCCGTAATCTCCTAGAGCAATGCAGTAGCGGTCCCTGTAAACCATGCTTTTTATCTGCTTTAATTCTCTTATGGGTAGCAGCTCTTCTGGCCAAGGATCTCCTTTTGCTGGCCCTCAAGTCCCCCATTAAGTCTCCGCCCTCTGGAATTGTCCTGCTCTCTTCTAAATGATGGCATTGAGTTTTGCTTAGAGCATATCTCTGAGCTGAAATCCCCATTTTGGAGATATATTAATCTCATCCTTCTATTAACTTTCTCGTGTCTGGACCCCCAGTCTTCCTGTAACTCCCAGAGCTTTAACATTCTGGACCTTGTCTTCCATGCCAGGTCCCCACCACCCCCGAGAAAGATTCCTGTCAGTTGTTCGGTTTGTGGTGGAGGCTGGGTCTGGTCTCTTATCTCCTGGTCAAGTGGTCTTTGCAGAATGCTGGGATGACCCTGCTATCATCACATCTGAAAGCAGTCCACAACAGCCCACCCAACAGTCCATCAAGAGTTAGTCTTTTATTCGCATACAACTAGCTCTTGGTAAGGGGAAGAGATATTTGATCTTCCCATTCCTTGCCCCCTTTTATCTGATGCTCAGCAGAGCAACCATAGTGATCTTTGTAAAAACATAAACCAGAGCACACTATTTTTCTCTGCTCATCTCCCTCCGTGGCTCCTTTCACTGAGTCAAAGCCACAGTCTTTACGGAGTCCGAAAAGTCCCGCATGGTTGGATGTCCATTTCCCATTTCTGGCTTTGAGCCTGGAGCACTCTTCCCCAGATACGTGCTGGGATGACCCCTTCACTTCCGTCAAGTATTTGATGAAATCTCACTTCCTTTACCAGGCTTACCTGGACTCTCCTGCGGAATAGAGCAAGCTGTCCCTCCTGCCCACCGCACCCCCCGGGCACTTCCTGTCACTCACTTTATTTATGCCTTTTTTTTTTTTTGCCATGTTCCTGTCACTTTTTGGCATTCTCTATTTTTACTGGATTTATTATTTATTGTCTTATTCCTTCTGTCATGATTTACATTCAGTAAGTGTAATGATTTTCATCATGTTGTTTGATTATGATGCATGTCATCATCATCATCACCATCATCATCACCCAGAGCAATACCTGAAACATAGTGGGTCTTCAAAAATATGTGTTGAATGGAAGTAACAATCTTACCCAATTGACAACTTGGCCCTAATGTTATCCTTAGAATAGAGGACACCATTTCAGAATTTACAGTGCTGATTTTATAGTGTCAGAAACTATGCCTTGCATTTGCAATGATGTGGATGGAACTAGAGGGGATTATGCTAAGCGAAATAAGTCAATCAGAGAAAGACAAGTATCATATGATTTCACTCCTATGTGGAATTTAAGAAAAAAACAGGATCATAGGGGAAGGGAGGGAAAAATAAAACAAGATGAAATCACAGAGGGAGACAAACCATAAGAGACTCTTAATCATAGGAAACAAACTGAGGGTAGCTGGAGTCTCGGAGAGGGGTAGGTGGATGAGATAACTGGGTGATGGACATTAAGGAGGGCACGTAATGTGCTGAGCACTGGGTATTATATGAGACCAATGAATCACTGACCTCTACCTTTGAAACTAAAATAAATGAATGAATGAAAGAAAGGAAGAAAGAAAGAAAGAAAAAAAGAGACTATGCCTTGATTCTGATGTAAAGAAAGAAAGAAAGAAAGAGACTATGCCTTGATTCTGATGTAAAATAAATGTCAGGACAGTGAAACTCTTTAAACCTCATATGTCCAAAGATAAGGATTAAAGGATTTAAATTAAGGAGACCTTTGCAATGACGTGGATGGAACTGGAGGGTGTTATGCTGAGCAAAATAAGTCAATCAGAGAAAGACATGTATCATATGACCTCACTGATATGAGGAATTCTTAATCTCAGGAAACAAACTGAGGGTTGCTGGGGTGGTGGGGGGTGGGAGGGATGGGGTGGCTGGGTGATAGACATTGGGGACAGTATGTGCTATGGTGAGTGCTGTGAATTGTGCAAGACTGTTGAATCACAGATCTGTACCTCTGAAACAAATATGCGATATATGTTAAGAAAAAAAAAAGAAGAAGATAGCAGGAGGGGAAGAATGAAGGGGGGGAAATCGGAGGGGGAGACGAAATATGAGAGACGATGGACTCTGAAAAACAAACTGAGGGTTCTAGAGGGGAGGGGGGTGGGAGGATGGGTTAGCCTGGTGATGGGTATTAAAGAGGGCACGTTCTGCATGGAGCACTGGGTGTCATGCACAAACAATGAATCATGGAACACTACATCAAAAACTAATGATGTAATGCATGGTGATTAACATAACAATAAAAAAATTTTTAAAAATAAATTAATTAATTAAGGAGACCCAAGTTTTTGTTTTCGTTTTTCCAACTGGGATATTATTTTTGTGGCTAAATCTATTTTATGAAAATAGATTCAAAACAAAGATTCCCTCTATTTATTAGCATGCAATCTTTTAAAAAGTTGGAACTCTTTGAGTAAAGTAAAACAGAAAGTGGGAAAGGTTCTTACAGTTCTGGTTAACCAAAGTCATCATCAGTCTGTTGTGAATGAAGGGAGAGAAACTGCAAATCCTAGTAAAACCCAGGGACAACCAAAATCATTCACATTATTTTAATTCTAATATCTTCTAAGAATCCTCAAGGAGGGACCAGAGTCTCTTTTGACTTACTGTGTTTCTGAATTTGTTGGATCTCACCCCTGTCACTTTCTAGAGCAAGTAGAACACCTTTGAGAGTAATGATAAGCTTTGCCTCATGCCCAGGACACAAAATTCATTCTGACTCCTGATTTAGGTCATTGGCAGACGTGGGTGTGCATTGAAAGTCCCGGCTTCTTTGTGGTGTCTTGTCAAGGGATTCATGTTTTCTCCTAGGGTGAGCCAGTCCTTTGGGTTCTATGCTAAAGTAAGATTCCTTTCTAGAGGGTGGAAGAACTAGAGGCTGTCAGAGCACAGGTGGTCGTGCTCGTTGACCTCAGTGACCACACCCACAGGCAGCCACTCCTCAGGGCTGGAACAGGATGGCTGGTGATGACATCCTGAACCTCGAATGTGTGTGTCGTCCCGCAGGCTATGTACCTTTTACAACTTTTGAACACACACACACACACACACACACACACACTCATATTTTAATTATTTTTGTTGTGACGAAAAACCCACATGGCATTAAATTTACCATCCTAACCATTTTAACGTGTACTGTTCAGTGTTACTAAGTACATTCACGGTGTTGGTCCGCCCACCTCCAGAACTTTACATCCTGCAAGACTGAAACTCTACCCCCCTGGAATGGTAACTCCCCATGCCCCCCACTCTCAACCCCTGCAACTCCGTTCCACTTTCTGCGTTGCTGAATTTGACTCCTCTAAGGACCTCGTATACGTGGAAACATGTAGTTTTTGTCTTTTTTTTGTGCTGAGCTTGTTTTACTTAGCTTAATGGCCATTAGGTTCATTCACGTGTAGCCTGTATCCGAATTGTCTTCCTTTTTTAGAGCCAGATAATATTCCATTGTATGGATACACCACATTTTGTTTATCTATTCATCCCATGAGGCTAGACCTGTCCCCTCATCCTATGCTCCTCCTCCCAGGGATTGTAGTTAGTGGCAATTTTAAGTGAAATAATCATGGTTAGAAGAGGTACTTGAGATTATTCAGAAAGTGTCACCCGAGAGAACATTAGAATGAGTCTTACTTTAAAGCAAGGTTGGGGGTGCCTGGGTGGCTCAGTTGGTTAAGCAACTGCCTTCGGCTCAGGTCATGATCCTGGAGTCCCGGGATCGAGTCCCGCATCAGGCTCCCTGCTCAGCAGGGGGTCTGCTTCTCCCTCTGACCCTCTTCGCTCTCGTGCTCTCTGTCTCTCATTCTCTCTCTCAAATAAATAAATAAAATCTTTAAAAAAAAAAAAAAATAAATAAAGCAAGGTTGAGAGAAGTAAGTGGTGAGCAGTTTGGTCCATGATGAGGAAGTAATGAAAGTTCACCACGTCTGCATAGTTACTGTGGATCTCAAGTGCTTCGTCGCAGCAAAGAAACCAACAGTTCCTCGTTGTGACCCTCTGAAAAACACACATTGTGCTCACAAACACAAAGGAGCAAAATCCTTCTGGGTAAAGATTAAACACAGAGACTTTAGCTTTAAAGCTGAGTTACTTATTTCTCCATATAGAAACATTTCCAGGGGAAAAAACGATCACAAAGAGTCCAGAATTTTCTTTTTTTTTTTTTAAGATTTTATTTATTTGTTTGATAGAGAGAGGGGGGAGAGCACAGAGAGAGAGTGAGAAGAAGAAGCAGACTCCCCACTGAGCAGGGAGCCTGATGTGGGGCTCGATCCCAGGACCCCGAGATCATGACCTGAGCTGAAGGCAGACACTTAACAACTGAGCCACCCAGGTGCCCCACAGTCCAGAATTTTCAAGACCATTTGAGATCTTTAAACTGAAACTGAAATATTAGAAATATCATGTTTGTGATTCTTCCTCTAAATTTTAAAGGACTCGAATCCAGAGGCTTCTAATAAATCAACTAGGTGTTGTTCTGGTTTTGTCTTGTGTAGCCTTTTCTTTCTCCCTCCTTTCTCCCTTCCTCCTGCCTTCCCTCCCTCCCTCCCTTTCTTTTTTCTTTCTTTTTTTCTGTATTTGTTCACTGATAAGTTTAGGCTATGACCTATATCCTTTTAATTTTATTTTAAAATGAGAAATCCTTCTTTGTTCATATACATCTTGAAAACCATAGTGGAAAACAAGCTGTTCAGAGAAAATTCATAATGAAGCAGTTCTCACATCTGAGGGGAAGATGGGCCAAACCTGTAGGCCAGCTCACTTGGGACTGACACATGATCTCATGCAAGGGGGATGGGGGGAACATGGCAGGTGTCGTTACCACCACATGCATCATCCACTCCCTTGCCTCACAGCTGCAGAATGATGGGTTATATAAATTCTTAAAACTGTTAGCAGCATGCACTTGCAGTTGGGTTTTGGAATAACGATTACTTCTGAGTACAAACTGTTTAATAATCTTGCATTGCTACCTATTCCGTTGTAAACATCCTGCATAAAATTCACCATGCTTGAATATAACATTCTCATTTTTTTTTCCAAATCTTACTTCCTGTCAGATTTATGTCTTGGTTGCCATTTCAAATATGTCCAAGCCCTGCATTATCCTGAAGGAGGCAAGTCCTGTTTACAGCATCCTCACGTCCCCTGTCAATGGCATTTCCCTGAAGTGCCCATCATGGGCATTCTGATCCCTCCTGAGAATCATTACAGTTCTAGTAAAACCCTGTTCATGAAGGAAATGACAGACTTATTAATGTGAAGACATTAATATCTGAGAGGGCTTATTATGTCATTCTTCCCAAGGGTATGTGCATTTTTATAATGGTCAATGTTTTAAGCCTGAAGAATAGCACACTTGTGGGTAGATTTTGAATGTCTGCAGTGAACCAAAGAAATGAGACTTTTTTTTGTGTGATGCAGCCTCTGGAGCACCCCTGAAGTCAGATCACACAGATGATTGTCTTTATGGAAGGCCAGCTAGAGCTTTTTGGAGGTTACTGTCATTTCTAGCCCCATCTACATGTGCAATTATAGTGAATACACTTCTGAATCTGTGTCTTGGGCTTTGCAGTTTCTGGTACAAGAAATGTTTGTGTACATTTTTGTATTTTATATGTTATATTTCATATTTTTTATATTTACCAGAAATACTTCCTGAGTCTTACTAAGATATATATTACATATATTTCAGTGATACCACTTTGTTCAGAAAAATTAATAAGTTAATTATGCACTTTATTGATATTATATAGCTCTGAATAACTGGACTTTTCCCAAAAATCAAATCTATCAGTAAAGGTGAGAATTTACTACCATGGTCAACAGTGAAAAGATTATGCTACAGAATCTTTTTTTTTTTTTAAAGATTTTATTTATTTATTTGACAGAGAGAGACACAGCGAGAGAGGGAACACAAACGGGGGGGGGGGAGCGGAGAGGGAGAAGCAGGCTTCCTGCGGAGCAGGGAGCCCGATGCGGGGCTCGATCCAAGGACCCTGGGATCATGACCTTAGCCGAAGGCAGATGCTTAACGACTGAGCCACCCAGGCGCCCCATATGCTACAGAATCTTAAGGACATTAGAAGAGGCACTCTATCATGTTTTAATCACCTGATACTGTTTTGTCATTAGTATAAAACCTCTTATGTGACTGTCTTGAAAATGACCTGACTTACCAGAATGGACAGAGAGGAGTGTGTTGCGTTTTATAAAATGAACCTCATTATCCTGGGTCAAGCCCTTTATTAATTACCATTTTTTTCAGCAGTCCCGAAGCCCAGATGAATATCAAAACCACCCCAAGAGGGTTTTACACTAAAGAGATCACCAGGACTCTGCCCAGAGACCTCACCCAGAATTCCCTGGTCTCCCACTCAAGATGTGATTGGCTCCATAAGTGTTTCTTGTGCAACCAGGTGAACACTTGTTGGGAACCATTGAGAACCGCTGATGTTCAGTTACCCTGCTCAGAAAACCTGGAGTGACTCTAAAGTTCCTCATCCCTGTTTTAGTAAGAAACGAGATCCTATTGACTTTACATTTTATTTTATTTTTTTAAAGATTTTATTTATTCATTTGACACATAGAGAGTTAGCACAAGCAAGGGGAAGGGTAGAGGAAGAGGGAGAAGCAGGCTCCCCACTGAGCAGAGAGCCTGACATGGGACTCGATCCCAGGGCACTGAGATCATGATCTGAGCCAAAAGCAAACACTTAACCAACTGAGCCACCCAGGCATCCCATTGACTTTACATTTTAAATTTATTTATTTATTTGAGAGAGAGAGGGAGAGCAAGTGGGGGGAGGGGCATAGAGAGAGGGAGAGAGACTCTTCAAGTAGACTCCCCGCTGAGCACAGAGTCCATTGTGGGGCTCCATCCCAGTACCCCAAGATCATGACCTGAGCCAAAATCAAGAGTCGGCTGCTTAACTGACTTGAGCCACCCAGATGCCCCGACTTTACATTTAAAATTCTCTCACTGTCCCATTATTATATTTATGAGCATGAATGTCTCACCACTTCTCTCAAATAAGGGAATTGAATTCGATTCTGGCATGATTTGAGCATTTATGAAATATCTGTTGAGTGAATGATGAAGTGAATGAATGAAGGTATCATGACAGACCTTGTTAAATGCTTTTCTGACCCCAGGTTTTATTATATCCCACATTTCCCTAAATTACCAATCTGCCAACCCTAATAAAGGAAATAATGAAGTTAGTTTGACATAGACTGGTTTTATTAAATCCATAGTGATCCCCTAGTCCCTTTTCTTGATGTCCTTTACTATACTAATCCATTATAGAATCATTTTGGGAATATCAAACATATTAGTCTCAATATTTAGAAATGGCATTGCTTTTGGAAAATTGGAACAGCAGGTACATTTGCCAGAATTATAGGAACTCTTCATGTTCTGTATATGGTTTTAAAGATCTCTGGTCCGAGCTAAATATTCTTGCTTGTGGATTCTTTCAGTACCTATACAGTTATTTCCCCGGCTAGTGGAATTCCCTTCCAGAAATCCCTGTATAATCCCTGCTTTCGTGTAACCGGAGTTTGGATTTCATTTTAGCAGGGTTCCCATCCACTCAGGAGCTCATTCTTCTTGACAGAGAAGACAAGAAATATGTTAAAACCTGAAGAATTTTCAGTCTCTTTCACTTTCCTTTTTCATCCAGGAACATAACTCGATTGTCCAAAAGCAGTCAGTGTGAGCTTTCCTTACTCCCAAAATAATCCTTCTTGCCTTTAATAAGTGTTGTGCCCTTTAACTTACTTTGAATTTTAGATCTTTTAAAATGTTTTTTGTCAGTCCTTCCTAATAGTTAATACTCCATCCTCACAGGATGGCAGGCATTGCTGTATTTTATATGTATAGATGAACTTATTAATCTTCACAGAAACACTAGGACGTAGGCAACAGTTACCACCATTTTACAAAGGAGGAAACCAAGGCACAGAGAAGTTGAGTAATTTGTCCAGGGTCCTACAGCTCAAAGATGTATTTAGTTGAGATTTGAACTCAAGCAGCCTGGCTCTAGTATTCTTAACCCCTATGGCAGACTGCCTCTTTACTTAGCTGTCTTCAGTAATGTGCCATTGTCCACATCTTTTGTCCATAGTTTGGTAGTATATGGGTCCACATCGACCCTGTAGTTACCTACCCCCTCCTCGGTCGCCGAGAGGATTTATGAATACACAGATGACATTACTTCCCCCCATTATTTTCCCAAGTCTCTTGGAACCAGACCGTGCTAGTCAGAAAACACACGCACACGGGCGCACACACACAAACACGTCATTAGTTGAAAAGAAATGGACTAAATATGTTTAACTGAGTATTATGATCAGTTTCTATATTTTATTTTTTAATCGAATTGTTAAGGTGCTATTATCTAACAAATAAGGAAACTAAAATTCCTCCATACTGTTCACACTTTTCGACTATTTATATAATCTTCTATTTTGGCAAAAAGTTTAGCAACTGTTTATGTCTTGCTGGAAAGTCACTCTTATTCTCAGTCTACAAAAGAAAAAACTGTTAAGAGATTGATTTGTGGTCATCGAGAATTTATCAAAACTGACAGTACAATTGAATGTTTCTGCTCTGATTTTCAGACCCAGTGTCAGAATATCTACTAGTGCTCCCTCCTACTTGTTACTTGCATGTGATTTTATATACACCACTTTGCCAAATTTATCTATATATGTATATAAATATGTTCATATTAGTTATATACAAGTTAAGAAATTTTATGTGATATTAACATGTAGAAGTTTTCAGTGGAAGTGCTGCTTCGGATTGGTTTTTCAGATAAGCCCATCTCTCCAGTGCTGGAACAGAGGACTGTTTGCCTCTAGGGCATGTGATTACCCAAAATAAGCTGTTTGGGTCATACTCTGAGCACTTGGCAGTGACCCAGGGACATGACCCTTTACACAGACCTCGGGGTAGTCCAGAGTTGCATTTTATCACCTTTTTTTTTAACCCTCTCAAGACAGCCCTTGATGTTCATTTTAATTAAGGATTTTTTGGTAGGAAGTTACTATATGAGCCATATAGTAACACGACAAAATGTATACCCTATATGTGTGGTTTTGTTTCTCCACTGAGAATATTAGTAATGAGAAGGACAAGGAGGAATATGTTAAGGACTTATAATAAAAAAGTTACCTTATTTAAATTTCAAAACATTGTTATGAGATCGATATTGTTATCCTTCTGCTTCAGATAGAGAAATCAAAGCTTACAGGGTTAGAAGTGGTTTAACCTCACACAACTAGTAAGTGGCAAACCTAGAATTAGAACCCAGGACTGTCTGATACAAACACTCTTTCTTCTTAGGGAGGTTACTGCTGAGATTTGCCTGTTTGTGCATGTGTGTGCATGCATATGCATATGTGTGTGTGTGTATATCAAATGCTTACGGAGTTTCCATTGCACAGATATTTATTGAGGACCTACAAAGCCAGACTCCTTGTACTGGTCACTTTGTGGGTGCTGACATGATTAAGGCCCAATCATTAACTGAACACAATTCACCATGCTTAACTATGTGTTGAGCAATTTGTGGGTGACCAGCCTTAGTTACATTATCTCATTTAATGCTCCCAGGTAATCCTAAAAGGTAGGTAAGATTCCATATTACAGATGGTGGAACTGAAGTTTAGGAGAGTGAGTTAGGGTGTCATTTAGCAAGTAAGTGGAAAAGCCAAAGTTTGAACTTAGGTTGTCTGATTCCAAAGCCTGAGCATCGGTTCTGTGTGTCTGTCCACTTTGCTATTCTGAAAAGAAATTAGGAGAAATATTTTCATACTTTCAACTCTATACAGAGCAGAGGAAAATAAGTTCCACAAATGATTTGTAATATCTTTCTGTCCTTCTTCATCTCTGCCGTAATGTTGTGATGATAATATGAAAGAATACATATAAATGAAAACATATCACTGCCCGACATTTGTAGGACTTTTTAGCCTAACTACTTTGCAAGCAGATGCCATTTAAATAACTAAATCTTTGAATTTCTCATAAGAGAGCACAGGGAAGCTAAATTGTGAGCTGAGTGAAACCGTTTGTTGTGCTACAAGCGTGGGATTCTATTGGGCAATACAAATTTTGCCAGTGTGGTAACCTTTATGACTTCTTCCTCTGTGCTCTCACGACCCTGAAAATGTCAAATTGAAGAGGATTTAGACTGCACCTTCAGCTTAGAGAATTAGCAGACTGACTTCGCTAAAAATACTTATTTTTATTCTATATTATTGTCTCATTAAAAAAAAAAGGGACCATCTCTGTGTAAGATAAGTCTGTGGTACGTACCTTTTGAGTATTTGAGTTATTTTACCACAAATTCAATTTTCTACCTGTAGCAACATTGTTGCATGGAGCGGTAAATCTCCCGCCTGAGAGTCTATGCACAGTGTGGTTTTGGTCACCAGCCACGTGCTCCTGACTCTCACTTTCCCTGGAGAGTGAAGGTGTCCTGGGCTCTGGAATGGTACATCTTGCATTTTATTTTATTGCACACCGCCTCTTGTGTGCTGCAGGTATCTCAAACACACCACCTCTCAAACTAAACATGCTTTTCTTCCCATCCTCTCAAAGTTCTCTCTCCAATGCCGTCCTAGTCCATGGCGCCATTCTCCGTCACCTGAGTTACTGAAACAGCACCATAGCCTTCACTAAAGCCCCTTAACTAAGTCGCTCCCCTCTAGAATCTATTCTCTACACAGTGACTAACGGGAACTTTCCAAAGTTACATGGGTCTTTCTAATAGGATCAAGCTGTGCGTTCACTCAGAACTCTTGAGTGTCTTCCATGGGGATCAAGTACAGTGGCTTTTATTTAATTTGCAAGACTTCTTCAGATACTGTCCCCGGTGAGCTCTCAAGAGTCACCATAAGTCACTCTCTCTTTCTCTGCTGCCCTTCCACCAAGCTGCATGTCTCTGGCCTTCTCTGATGATGAGAGCTCACTCATACCCATGCCTTCACTCAAGCTGACTGACTAGGCTAGCTGACATCTCCCCTGTCACCCATTCAGTGAGTCTCTGCTCCCTCTGGACCATGTGACTATCCCATACTTCTACTCACCACACTTTAGTTCATAGTTTAGTGTCTGTTATCCTTGGAAGAGTGAAATTTTAGGAGGGCAGGTCTCATGCATGAGTGAACCATATGGAAAGCAAGTATGTTAATACTATTTGTAGTATTTTGTATTAAATATGCATATGTATTTGTTTATAGCTTAACTGTATATGATTCATTGAGTTTATAAAACATGGAAATAGTCAAATATATCTTGAGTCTCAAAAATGCTTATATTTACTAAGTGCTTACTAAATGTTAGGCACAAGAAAGAATGCATTTGTCCAAAAAATATTTAGTAAATGCCTCTGCTATGTCTGGAACTGTGCTAAATATAGAAGGTATAAGGCACAGTGTGTGTCTTCAAAGTTTAGGACAATTTAGTTGAGAAGATAGGACACAGACACAAAGAACTATGGTAATGTAGGTCAATTTAGTATAGGGATACTAGGTCTCAGAATCTATTTTTACTGGTTAATTACTTAGCTAAAAATTACTTTGAAAGTAATTTCACTAATTTTGACTTGCTCTTCTCTCCCTTTTCTCCTCCCCTACACCCACTTTTCTGAGCAGAAGTGTAAGATTTATTCAGTTCCCTTCATTTGGCATCATGACAGTGTAAAGTCATCAGCGTAATCACCATAAGAGGACTTTGTTTTAATTTTTATCACCCAGCACATTTTTATTGTCAGAATGGTTACTAATCATTCATTTTTATTTACTCTAGCTGGGGAAGTTTTGCAAAAAATCTTGTGACTATTTAGAAAGAAAAAAAAATGTTTTAAATTATGGGTTGTCTCCTAGCCTGCTTCCCAGTGAACACACCATAGACTCAAACCTTATGACTCCCTTAGATGAGGAAGCCTTGACTAAGAGACAAGATCCGCTTCTCCCCTTGCCAATGGCCTCCTGGCCCCAGAGCCCCCTTACCTCTTCCCAGACCATGCTCAGCACCAGAACGTCAGAACCAAGCTGATTTTTCTTAGGTTTGATTGGAATAACCCTCTGGATGGCTGAGATGGAAGACACAAAAACACAGATGATTAGTGTCTATTTCAAATTCTTGGGCTCTTAAGATTTTTTTTAAACAACCATTATTCAATAGTTTTTTAAAGCTGGATTGAAATATTTTAGTAGTTGTTTAAGAGCATATATAAGAAGAGTGAGGGTAAGAGTAAACACGAAATAGTCTTAAGAAATGCTATGATATAAACTAAATTTTGGGGAGCTGTTGAGAGTGGCTAAAACCTTGTGTTGAGAAGAGAGTCAGGGAGGTCTGGGTTTAGAAGATTCTCATTACTGTTCAGATTTAGTCTCCACAAAGTGCCAAGTGTGACGACATCTTCTCTCCCCAGCTCAGGATGCATTCCTCATAATTCGTTTAACGTACCAGTTGGAAAAGCATCTGTTGGTTGCATGGGCATCGTGTTGACCAGCAGTATGTAAATTGTCTTCCCTGATACTCTAGAAGCTCATTTAGACCTGGAATTCATGATTCAGATATTGGTATTATAACTCTGAGGTCAAATTATTTTGTGAATATGTGCACTTGATTCTGGTTGGAATAATTCAAATAGGCCTATGACTTACAGCGGTAAGAGGCAAGAGTTCTTCATGAAAGCAACAAAATAAAACTTGAAAATGACATATAAACGAGTGTTTGGAGATACAGTGAACATATATAAATCTATACATACTTTCAGACATGTGTCTATAAGCAGATGTCTAAAAACCTTGATACTAAAAGGATAATAATCTGGACATTTCATTTGAGTAAAAAGTGTTGTCCTTCCTCTCTTGCGATTATCCAGTTGTGTTATCTGAGAGAAAAAAATTGTGTCTGGGATCTTTGTGAGAGTCAACCAGCTCGTCAGGGAAGAAGGTTACTTCATTTGGTGATAGTAGAGAGATATTTGAAGCTGAGGTCAATAGGCAAAGATTTTGAGTGGTATATCTAACATTAGAAGGATTGGGATGATGACAGCAAGATAAGATGTGATGCATTCATGGAATGGGACACTGGTAACCTTTTGTAGTTCAGAGGTGTGTAGGAGAAACACCTTGCTTGATCATTTTGTCATCTAAAGCCCCCGTATCAGCCTTTCCTGAGACAGAAATGTTCAAGGGTAAACACTGAGATGAATGGGTCCAGTGTAGCCTGCATCTGATGATCACAATTTAAGGTGGCTGTAAATACTTGGCAGGCAGATCCCTACTTTCTTTCTCAGGCTGAATGTTATAAAAGCCAGTGGAGAGTTGTAGTTCCCTAAGTCCTTGTACTTGAAGAGACAGAATGGGAATTCTAAATGGCCATATCAAGATTAACATAGTCTATAAACTGCGGTCACCATCTTATATCAAACATTGCACAGCATGCAAAAGAACTTGAGGTTCATGGGGCACTTAGTATTGCCCCAGCACTTTGCCTCCACTCTAAAAAAGTTTTTCCTCTACGAAGTCGGTTTTATTTGTCATTCCCATTTTAGAGATGGGAATATTAAGCCCCATGACATAATCTTGCTAGGGGAACTCAGCTAATCAATCATGATGCAAATCCTGATCTGATGGGTCAGCGTTCCATCTACCCGCCATGCTGTCTCTCTGAAGGAATAATTTCTATCTACCCTGCTCTGTCCCAGGAAGCAGACAGCCCCAGAGACCTCTGATGTCCATGAATTGATGTTTAAATTCTTCATAAAACAGTATCTGAGGCCAAGGCGAGTCAGAACTGATGGAAAGTTACATAGGTTTTTTTGTTGCTGTCTCTTAGTGGATTTTAGCTCTGGAATTACACCAAAGCCTATTAATATATAACTGTGGCCCATGCAGCCATAAAGGTCTTTTTGTGAAAACTGCAGAGGTGAGCTTGGACTGCAGTCTATTTTTTGCAGCCTGGAAGTTTCTCAAAGCAAATGTCAGGGCTTTAGATACTCATGAATCAAAACACAGACAGAAATAAAATTTTAGATACCTCTTAGACCCGAAACTAAAGGCTAAAAAATAATCCCCTCCCCATTCTTCAATGTCTCAAGGAGATTATTCTTAAATTCACCATTAATTTATTTATAAATTATTCAGGTGTTCTTTGAGAAACATTTCAGTTCTTTTCATTATATATTTTGAGATGTTATAAAGCAGATATGTCGCATGCTTCCTTTTTATTTCTGTGTGCAGATTATAACTTTGGCACTCAAGAAAAAAATGTGCTAGGAGGCTTCTTAAATTTTTGGAGTAAGTTAAAATTATTTCCTTGCACTTTCTGAGATATGTAATGAGCTCCAGCCAGTTCTAGGATTGGTACTGAAAGTTTGGGGTGCTGGTTTATTGCCTCTTGCTCTTTCTAGGTTCTCTCTGGGAGAGATGAAGAGCAAAAGGAGGGTTGACGCTTCACTTTTATTTAGGACGGATAGTGGCATCTCCTAACCCAGGTCTTTCTGGTAAAGTTGGATTTGAAAATATGACTAATGGATAAATCTGGGACTCCTACTACTCACTTCTCAAGGCTCTACCTTTCCAGGCTTATAGAGAAAGCTGGGTGCGTGTCCCCTTGTCTGAGCCAGGGGAGGATTGACCTCAGCTCTACCTCACACATTCTGTCACAGGTTGACCAGAGTCAGCTTGGGGTAACCCTCCCGGCCTCCCTCTGGCAGGCAGGCCTTCAACCTTACCCACAGGTGTTGAACGGAGCAACCATTAGGTCCTGGTTGCTTCCTGCAGTGCTGTGACCCTCGCCACAGATAGACAGTCACATGCTTTCGGTTCCCACTTGAGCGGAGAGCTCAGCCTTCTATCCTATAAATAACACGCCCCAGAGAGGCCAGTCTCTTACCAGGTTACTGTAGCTCCTTTCCTTTTGGTGGAAAATATGGTGGGAAGGGAGATAGAAGGAAGATTTCCTCCTCCTACTTCACCCCACCCCCAAACACACAAACCAGAAGGGACTTTTCTTCTCATCAAGAAATTCCGTCATTTACAGGCCAAGTTGGGACATGGACAAGCAGAGGCTGGCTCACACAGTCAGTGCCCCGGGGAATTTTAAGCCAGCTATGCAATTAAAATAGTGAGGGTGGCAAAACTGTTTAAATTACCTACAGACACTAGTCTTTATTTTATTTTTCTGTTTATCTGCCTGTCTCTCTGTCCTACACTGCCTTCCTTTCTCCATTTCTCCAACCCCTAAACAGCAACCAAGTCATTTTTCTGGGGCTTAATTCAGGAATTATAACCACAGTTACAAAAGTGTGTTTTGGCAAAGAGAAACATTTTCTCAGATTCATTTATAAAGAAACTTTCTCTTGTGCTAAGCAACAAAAGAAGCTTCATATTGACTTAAGTTGTACATATCTGATTAGCCAATGTAGCTTTCTCACACGTGCTAAGTATACTTTTATTAGACCAGTAAACAAGCTTGTGCATTCTATTTTCCTACTTTTTTATTTTCCTATTTTTACAGAAGTACAAAGGTTTCTTGAACTTTGGTTTTTGAACATTCTATTAGACCCATAGATGAGCTACACATCTCTGCTCTCTTAATGCAAACCATGTAGCATATTTTTAATTCTATGTGAATACTGCATAAAAACTTTGGAATACATTATGCCATTTTCTAATTTTAAACAAACTTGATTTAAGCATGTATGCAGATTGGTTCATTTGCTAGTTAGAATACCATTCCTGCAGCTCTCAGGGAGTAGATGAGCCTGGGGACAATTTTATGAAACTCTAATCTGGAACATCCATCTGCCTTCCCACTGTCCAGTTGACACTGCTCTTTGGAGATGAAGCCCTGTGTCTGGAAGTATCTCTCTATCATATGGAAGTATTTGTATGATTGTTAACCAAATATTTGTCTCTAGAATTCACAGACCTCCAAGAGGTGGCCTAGTGCATGGCAAATGAGAGAAGCTCAACAAGCAATTTTTGACTGAGTCAGTGATCATCTATTCGATGTGTGACTATAATCAAGCCCCCACTAAGAAAGTTCAGTTGTTCTTTTCATTTTCCATTTTCAGATGTTGTATTGCAGTGCTTGAGCAGACAATCATCTTTCTTTTGTGAACAAAAGATGATGTTGAAAATCAAAAGGAAAATAAAAGGAAGGGCACTGAGCCCAACGTTGAAAAAAAAAATGTATATATATATATATATATATATATATATATATATATATATATTCAGCGTTCTTGTGTCCTAGTGTCCTGTTCTGTGACAGAGGAACCAGAATATCAGCAGTTCTGGATGCACAAGCTGGGAGAAGTGCTGCCTATAACAACATTTTACCAAAAAAAAAAAAAAAAATACAGGCTTTAACTGTGTAAAGAAGTGGAATGCATATATTCACATGTATATGGTAGTTCATAAATGCTCAGATAACTTTGTAGACAAGGAAGTGGGTTTATAAAGCCATCTTAGACCTTTAGGTGTTAATGAAAACGCAAAACTGTTACCTTAATGAGTTATTGAAACGTCATTATAAGAGAATCAAACAATGTATTAACTTATGAATAGATAATCTACTGATTTCAATGAGGAACTAAATTGAATTTCTATGAAATAACTCAACTGAGTGAAAATAGCCTCCTACATTTGGAGACATCTCTCTGCCAAAGATGATTCAAGGTACCAAATGCAAGCACTGTTCATGAAAAAAAAATCATATATCAGTACATGAAAATTACATAAAACTATATTTCTGACTTTGCATCTGAAGGACTATAGAAGTCGCCATTAAATGCATGACTTTAGAAGTATGACCATTTATTTATAAATGTCACAGAATGCCTTAGTTATAAATATAAAATAATAGGATCTTTGATTTTTATGTACAATGAAAACCCACATTTTAAGCATCATTCATTTAAAAAAATCTTCTATTATTTTATATTTCTCTCTGAGGCATATTATATGTTTGTATGTAAAGGGCCTTAGACCTAAAATTGTGGACGTGATGGATCCATGAGACTCAAGGTCACCTTCATAGATCATCTAGTCTGTCTGACTCCCTTCCTCCATTCATCTCCTCAGGAAGCCAAGCAGTGGCCTTGTCCATGAGGATCTCTAGCTCAGCCAGAAATATAGTAGATACTGAATGTTTCATACTTGACCTTCATACTTTACCTTCAGTTCATTCAGTGATTTATTAAGTCAACCATTAAAAATTTTTTAAATGCCCATTATGTATCTGGGGATATCAAGACCAATAAGATATGATTCTTATCCCCAAGAACTTCACAGCTGAGCATAAAAAGGAGACCAAAGGGCAAAGAAGGCCAGTATTTCTCACCAGTATTATGATCTACATATATCACAAGATGCATTTGGGACACAAAGAAAGGGTAGCCAATTCTCCTTGAGACGGGATAAAAGCTGACTTAAAGCACTATGGTTTAACCACTTTTAATAAGATGAAACTTGATAATTAAAAAAGGGGGCTTGATAAATTTTTACAAAGTAGAGACCAAAAATTTTCCCTGTATCTATTCTAGCTTCTCTGACCCTTCCTTTAAGAAATTCTTTATATCTTACCCAAATTCTTCAGGATGCATTTTTAACTTGACGTTCCTTAGTTTCTCCAGGGAAGATAGAAAACTGCTGATCGGTATCCCTTATTTAGTAATCTGAATTTTTGGCAGGCTGAATTTGAATTGCTGGATCAAAACCAAAAAGATTAAATATAACAGGAATAAACATAAAATCCTATATTTAAATTAAAAATGTTATCATACAGATAAAAGACAAGAGAAGCAGTGACTTACATGAAAAATGAAAAGGTCTAAAGAATTCAGTTGGCCACAAACTTCAATAGAAGCCCATTGTAGGTTTGCAGCAGCTAAAATCCCAACATCAAACTACCGTTGATGGAAACTGTCTCGACATGACAGGAAGTATTATGTTCATTATCCCAGGCACCGGTCAGAGCAAACCAAAGAATAATCGGTTTGGTTCAGTGTGTCACATTTAAAATAACGGAAAACCCAAAAGCTCTGTGTGAAGAAGACATCCACACACGTATCTCTAGACTAGACCCAGCCTCCACCTTGAACGTGGGTTTCAACCAACTGCCGAGCACCACATACCACACAGTAATACATGATCTAGTGTATTACTCTTAAAACAACTCTTAATTGTTCCAACAATTCTCAATCAGTTCCCTAAAACTGAACCACTCTTCCTTCCCTGTGACAAGCTCTTTTCCTTGTAAGGCCTACACCCATTTTTGACACCCCTGCCCTAACATCCACCCATCTGGGGAAAACTTGGGGCTTATTCCTTTGAATTAAGCCTTCCCACCATGTCTTCATTAAAAATAGATGGAGTCCCTGATACGGGACATCAGTATATTCTATAGTGTCCTAGACATTTTGGTGACATGACTGTATTGAAAAGTAAAATCTCAGAAAGCTTCATTACAGTGAAGAGGTTTTGGCCTTTTTCTCTCAAAAATATAGCGAGTCTAGAAACATATGCCCTTTATAATTATTTGAGCATAAAGTGATCTACCGTGATTGACCTTAAAACGAACATTTTATTCTTCATCCATAATATACCTGCCATTTTTTTCCTCATCAGAAATTGTCAGGTTTTTTATTTTTGTTTTGATCTTCATTCTCATGCCCAAAGGCCTTGATTTCTCCTTTAGTTTCCAAAATCTGTTTGGGTGTCAGACCAAAGTAATTAATTGGATTTGCCTGATTTATTTCTTACTCTAGACCATTCCTTTAAAAATAATGATAAAGCTCAAATATTTTATTTCATTTGCCTGAGATCAATTCTATGATGGTTTAGTAGGCTATTATAATTCAGTATTGAGTTTGTACTATCTAGGAAAACTGTATTAACTTATATTAAAAAGTATAATAACTATATTAATTTCAGTAGCTTCCCCAAACTTTTCCCTGCTCCCGTTTTCAAAGACAAATGGCCAGGTTTTGATCTTTTCTCTTATTTCTGCTGATTCCTCTAAAAGCGTGTACTTATGGACCAACTAATATCAGAAGATAGCAATGTCAAACTCTTTGCCTCTTTGTAACCTCATCCAAGAGAATATACACATTTCTTCATCAGGCTCAGAATTTTACAAGTGAAAGTTCACAACCCGGAGTGATTCGAGGTAAAAGATGAATAACACTATGAAGAATCCAGTAAGGTAACATTTCTCAACAAGAGGATACAGTGTCAAACCTTCAGGGAACCACCAGGTTAAGCAGAACATCCACTGATAGAGAGCCCTTCATTTGGGCCCAAGAAGAGCACAAGTCATTAATGCATCTGACATATTACCAAAGTTGATTATAATCTTGTTCAAAAGCAACCCTTAGTACCTATAACCCTTACTTAGCAGCACTTACCATTAAGTTGTAAATAAATCTTCAGAATTGTAATTAAACCCTGATGTTCCAATCCACTCTTAAGCAAGTTTATCATTTATTGCTGTATATTACCACTTTAATTGTGTTCTTAAGGTATTTTCCATATTGCTAAAGTGTTTCCCCCTTTAAGCTGTGTTAATGATTATTCAGGCATGGAAGGTATCAGAAAGTATTGTAAAACATGGAAGCAGGTAAGCTTTCTCTCCCTTTTAATGTCTAAATTACTTTGCTAGGCACAAATTATTTCTGTATTCTGTGCTATGATACAACGATGTTATTGGTTTTAACATTTAGAAATCAGAAGTGAAGTACTTTTCAAATGACTCATTTGATTTACAAGCAAGGGAATAAAAGTACATTTCTAAAACCAGACAAACTTGATAAGCACAGTTGTACTACTTGGGAGTTTGTTGACTTTTGTTTAAGGAGACTAAAAGTGGTAGCAACAAAGCTTTTCCCCAAATGGTTGGGTTTTCTATATTTGGTGTGTATCATGAGATGCATTGGCAAAGAATACATTTTGCAAGATGTTTGTGTTTATAAGAAGCAGTGTTTGTATCTACACAGGCACATCTCTATTGTGAATATAGCAGGGGTTCTGTTGTACCTGTGAATTTATTATCGCAGAATCAACTTGTCATTGGTGTCAAAGTTCACTTAAGTTCAACATCCACTGAAGACTGCTTCAGTGTTTCAAATTTTTAAGGTGTTCTGAGAATGTACAACTTCAGATACGTTTGTGGCCGTTTCTCAGTTTGATCGAAGTCTCCCTCTTCAGTTTTTGATAGCTAGAATTCCAGTGGCGTGCAGAAAACTTCTGGAATACATGATTAAATGCAAGTCGTTATTTTGATAACTGAGACAAATATTTGTCTTAAGAAGTATTTCCTGTAACTTAAGGGATTGGCATATGCAACTGGACCTCTTCTATCTTAATCATTTACTTATATTTTTATAAAGCACAGAATCATTGGATTTATTTATGTATTTGAAAACCAAGTATTTCCAGCGTGCTTGTTCTATCATAGCATTTTCTAAACTTCTCTTTCAATTGTCCAATTCTCCAAGGCTGTAAGCATTGTAAGTTTTTGAAACAACATTTAATATTTATTCATTTGGGTGGCGGAGGTTAGAATTTTCTTTAGATAAATAAATCTAAATCTACTTTAACCATTTCAGTATAAGATGGCCAAATTAGCACCTGTGTTGTTGAAAATTGAATTGTGTACCCGGGGAAGTATGTTCTGATATCAACATCAATGCTTAAGTTTAGTCCTGTTTTTCTATTTGGTATTTCCTTAATTTTAGAGTTGTTTTTTAGAATACTGCAAGTCTTTACAAGTAGCCCCATGATTTTGAATACTAGGTTATACCAGTCTTTCTTGCTATATGTGATGCATGTTATATTTAGGAGACAGAACCTGGCCTAAAGCATTCAGTGTCTTTATACTCAGAATCAGTGTTAGTGTTAGTTCATTCTTCTTAGTTTTAATCGGAGAAGAAAAAAATGCACTTTAAAGTATATTTGACCTGGCTGGATTCGCAAAAGTCAAAGTTTAAAACATTTTATGTTGACTGTTTCTTCCACCTCTTTAGTTTCACTATACCATTTGAAGTCGCATAGAAATAAATCAATGTAGGGGCGCCTGGGTGGCTCAGTCGGTGAAGGGTCTGCCTTCAGCTCAGGTCATGGTCCCGGGATCCTGGGATCAAGCCCTGCATCGGGCTCCCTGCTCCGCGGGAAGCCTGCTTCTCCCTCTCCCACTCCCCCTGCTTCTGCTCCCTCTCTCGCTGTGTCTCTTTCTGTGAAATAAGTAAATAAAATCTTTAAAAAAGAAAAAGAAAGAAAGAAATCAATGTGGAGCTAACTCCTCTAAGACTACCTTCTTCTCCATTCTTTTCTTCTTTCTTTAAATCCAGTAATTTTCCATCTCTGACTCTTTACATGAAAAGCATTCGCAGCTCCTGGGACATTTCAGCTGTTGACACTTTAGGAACTTCCAACTCTGTGTAGGTGTTTTGAAGTCAATTTGAAACCTGGAGGTGGAAGAGAAGCCATATGTCCCTAAAAGGTGTTTTTTTTTTTTTTTTTTTTGAGTGAAGGAATTGCTGCCAGTATGAGAGACAGTCAGCAGCTCGTACGTAAGGAAAGTCGCTAAGAGAACCGAAGCCGAACGTCTATTGTTTAAAAAAGTCTTAGCAAGAATAACAAACCATTGTTTTACTACTTGGAGAATATGACACATGAAAAAAGAGCTACATAACTATGCTGTTTCTTCTTGATGGACAAAAATTGTATTATCAAAGGTAGGTAGGGGTATCACCTGATACATTTTATTTTTTTAAAGATTTAATTTATTTATTTACGTATTTGAGAGAAAGATAGCACACAAGCAGGGGTGGGGATAGAAGGAGAGAGGGAGAAGCAGACTCCCCACTGAGCAGGGAGCCCGATGTGGGACTCGATCCCAGGACCCTGGGATCAATACCGGAGCCGAGGGCAGACACTTAAGGGACTGAGCCACCCAGGTGCCCCTCACCTGATAAATTTTAATTTCAATTAGTAAATTGATTAATTGTAAATCAGAGGATGGATCTGGCTCTAATCATCACATCTTGAGAAGAACCCTTTCTTGCAGTAGGGCACGCTGCGCTGTTCTAGAATGTGAAACACTTTCTGAAGAAACAGATGTAATCTCTGTTGATGATTTTTAGAAAGATTAAAATTTAATGGATAAAGGACCCCAAAATGGCTTGTTCTTTGACTGTCTGCACATATATACAAATGCTTTGTAAGTGCATAAGTGCTCCAAAAGTAACCAGAATTTTTTTTTCACAAGATTTAGAACAGAGAACGCCAAAGAAGCTTCATTTTTCTCTGTGCATCTTGAGAGGGAGTGAGGGATAATCCAAGAACAAGAACCTTCCATGAAGAAATGTGCAATTTTTCAATTTTCCAAATAGCTCACAGTTTAAACGGAGGAGTCAAAACAAAAAAAATAAGATAAACACAACCAAGTAAATAAAATTAAACCAAAAGACTTCATGGATGAAAATTCAACTATAATTCACTTTGGCTTATGTTTTTTGGGATTATTCCTCGTTTTACATCATCAAAATGCATTTTGGGACATTTCTGTTGCGCAGGGCCCTGGAGACACAAGGAGGTATAGAGTGTATGTTCTCTACCCTTCATTGATTCCAGTGTTTTGCTTTTTTGTGTTACAGAAAAATAATTGCACAATTATTTTTGTTTCACTGGTTTTTTCAAGAGGGTAATTTATTTGTGAAAGGTAAAATGGTATACAGTAAAAATATTGTCAGTAGCTAACCTGCAGGGGAGGCTAAGAGGTCTCGTCCAAGGTACAAAGTGCAACCACTGTAAAAACAGTGGTCTCTAAAGTTACTGATCTCTTGGGGGGGTTTTGTCATTTTTTAATGAAATGACTGAAATTCATTTTCTGATCGTAATTTGTTTCTAGTTGATACCTTTTGATTTGTCTCCTTTCATATCCAATGAAAATCAGGACAAATGATTGCAATGCTGATTTGTGTTTATTCTTCCAACTTTCCCTTTACCTCACTTGAAGCAGAGAGCTATGCTTTCATATTTTCTTACCTCACATTTGATTTTTGTATTTTTTTAAAGAATTTATTTATTTAACTTACTTATTTACCTATTTATTGATTTAGAGCGCACAAGCAGGGGGACGGGCAGATGGAGAAAGAGAGGGAGAGAGAGAATCTCAAGCAGACTCTGCACTTAGCATAGAGCCCGATGTGGGGCTCGATCTCATGACCCTGAGATCATGACCTGAGCTGAAATCAAGAGTCAGATGCTTAACCAGCTGAGCCACTCAGGTGCCCCTATATATTTTTTTTCAATGAGTAGCATCTCCTGTCTTCTATAAAAGCCTAAACTGATTGATGGGGTTTTTACTACTGTGAGTCCTGGGGGGAGGGGGAAGGGCAATGGGAAGAGAGCAAAAATGATTTGTCAGAGCCTTCCCTTCCCCGAAAATACAACTCTGATCATTGGGATCTCTGAGAATAGGGGTCCCTTGTGTAATTTAGTGGCAATGCCTGGGGACACAGCAAGACTTTAGAGGATGTTCTAGCAAGAGGCTGGGCTTATCCAGTTCTTAATTGTAAAATCAATTCTTCATCATAGTGCAGAGCCAGGGACTCCGAAGGCAAAAGCCAGTGTGGACACTTGACACGACCCGCTAGGGTGGGCAAGGGGCTCCTCATGCTTTGGTTCTATGTAAGAACCTTTGCAAGGCCTGGTCAGTATTGAGATTGTTATGGTTGTGTTATTGTTACTGCTAAGATTTCCCTGCCAGCCCAGCAGAACAGAGGCTTCAAGCTGGATCTTTGTTGATTCAAAGAAAAAATAGGAAGCGTGTATTCCTTGGCTTCTTTGCATCTTGAATGTGCCCTGAGATGCATCCATATCTGATACCTTTATGTTCTCGTGAAACCGGTATGGTGAAAGGCTGCTGACCTAGTGCGCGAGAGTGATTCTCAGCCTTTGTCTCTGATCTGTCTTTGGATCGCACTTTTGTCTCAGTATAATCCAAGACCTACCTCTGTTTTGGTTGAAGTGGCATTAAACCCTGTTGCTTTATCCATGCCCCCCAAATTTAAAGGTGGGGTTGCTTGATTAAAGGTTCCTGATTAAGGATAAGGCACAACTGTGATTCAAGAGCAGAGTCACAGATGAATCAGGGCAAGATTGGTACCTTCTGACTTGTTTGCGGGAGCAGCGACAAAGGTTTCAATTTTTTAAACTTTCATTTGGTTTCCTGATTTGGAATGTACACAAACTGCTCTGAACTAATTTTTCTCCTTTACACACTAAAGTGCTTCTTGCCTTTCCCCCTCTCCTTTCTCTCTTTTTCCAAAATTGAGAGTGTGGGCTCTGATTGTGGGTTAACTGTGCTCCTCCCCCCAGCCCCAGCCCCACGCCACCATCTTGGTCTACACAGAGGCCAAGCATGAGCCCCCTCAACCTCCCACGATGGAGGCCACCGGAAATTTTACTTAGCCCCTTATCTTGTTTTTGGCTCTTCTGTCATCTGTTCCCAGCTGCTCCCTCCTCTTGTGACATCTCTTTGGGAATCTTTTTGCTTCTCTGTGTTTTCAACCCCTCTCTTGTAGCCCCCTTCCACAGACTGTACTCAACCTTTATTTTGAAAAGAGATCCGCACCCCCTCCCCTAGTCCTGCATTCCATTATAGGCATTGCTCCATTCCACAGCTGCTGATCACCAGCAAACTTCTTCAAAGGTGGGAGGGATTTTACTTTCACTTCTTGGTCTCCCATGCTCAGCCCTCCTACCGGCAGCCAATATGACTTCTCTTCCTAGAGGCAGCATGACCATCCATCCCATCACCAAATCCCCTGAATACTCCACAAGCTCCTCTCAGTTGTCTTCAACAGCGACACCTTGCACACACCTCTCCTCCTCCTGCAGCTTCCACTACTTCTCATCCTTCGTCAGTCTCTTTTGCAGGCTCCTGGTGGCTTTTCTTTTCCTTTCTTGGACTCTTAAATATGAATAATGTTGCAAAGGTTACTCCCTGATCCCCTACTTTTCCGATGTCATATCCATGGGCTTTGCATCCTTTCTCTTGGCTATAACTTCTACCCATTTGATGATGACACCCAAAGCTTACTTCCTACCCCTACCTCCCACCAAGGTAGTGTAAAACCCAACAATGCATAGTTTATGCCCACTAGGCTACTCCTCAGACATAACATGCACAGGGAAGAACTGGGTTTTTCCTTGAAACCTCTATTTTAATGTATGTGCCTTCTTTTGTTAAAAGCAGTGCCATCCCCACCACCAAAACCAGAAACCTCTAAGTCTTCTCTGAATGCTCCCTTCGCCCCCACATCCAATTTAAAACTAAGTCACATTGAGTTTAACTCTCAAATAATGTCTACTGCCTTTCCCTTCATCTCTGTTGGCACTGTCACTCCCTGTGGTCAGGCCAACAACAACTGTACCGTGACTCTATCAGGAGCTATTTCAATGGTTGGTCTCCATTGGCCACCCACGTCCCAGTCCATTCTCTGCCTGTCATCTGGAATCATGCCCTAGACAGCTGACCTCCCTGTAGGCTCCTCTGCTTGAGCTAAATCAATGGGAGGCCCTGGAGGAAGGCGAAGGACGTGAGGAGAGAGGTTGGTCCCCATGGTTCTGGCTTTGGTTGCCTTCCTCTGGGGAGGCCCTACTTCCAACCCCAGTTCTCTCCAGCCTCCAGTAACACCATTCCTCCTGTCCTTTCTTCTTCAGGCTGGTAACAGGTTTTCATTGTTACTGGCCCCTGGGTGCCTCACCCTTACTTTGTGGTTCCTTACCTCTGCAAATAGCCCCTTCTTTAAAGTATCTTCAGTTAAACCCTTTGAGTGTGCCAGTGGGTTTCCTACTAGGACTCCAGTTGATGCACCTTTTAACTGGTCTCTGTCTTTAGCTCTGGTCTTCTCCCATCCCCCCTCCACATTCTTATGCAGAATGAAACTTTATTTTTTTTTAGATATTTATTTATCTGAGACAGAGAGAGGGGGGGAGAGAATTCCAGGCAGACTCCCCACTGAGCATAGACCCTGACATGGGACCCCATCCCACAACCCTGAGAACATGACCTGAGCCAAAACCAAGAGTCAGATGCCTAACCAACTGAGCCACCCAGGCTCCCCCAGAATGAACTTTTAAATGTAAATCTGTCATCCATCTACTTAAAATCCTGCCAGGACTTCCTTCAGTCCAAGAATGAGGAGGACAGCTTCTATGGCAGCGTCCTCCATGATCAGCTGCCTCTCCAGCCTTCCTCTACCCTTCTTGGTACCCTACTTTGCAGGGCAGAGCTGGCTAAGTCTAAGCTTATCAACCTGGATCGGTAGGAAAAGCCCTACACTTGAGCTCTGAGGACTCTGGACTCTGGCCAAGCTCTGTTTGCCCCGCTCCCATGCCTCTCCCAGGGGTGTTGCCACCATGTGAACTGATAGGTAATTTTTTAGATTGTGTCACTTAGGTTAATATCCCAAAAAGCAAACAGAAACAAGAAAGATGACTGTTTTTCCTAATGGATGGCTTGTCTCCTCACAATGTGTTTAGTTGGAAATAAGGCACGTTTTATTTTTCATGGAGACATGAAGGATGAAATGATGGGTTACTACGCTTGGGAACTCAAGACAGAGGTAGTTTCCCATATAGACAGTGACCTCTGAACATATTGAAGGAGCATTTTCCCACATTGTACAAAGTATATTTGAGATTTTTAAACCATTGATTTAAAGGATGTGGGCTGGGGGAGGGGGAGGAGAGCAATTTTAAAGCCCAGTGATAGGAGGCTGGACTCCTCTTTCTCATCTGAAATATTACCTTTAAGAACCCAATAGAGAGGATTATGTCATTCCTTAAGTGGATCTTCATATTGCAGGAGGGCTAATTATTAATTATCCTAAGGGAGTGAATCCCGTGCTGGAACAGCTTTCCCTCATCCTCCGCTCTCAAATCTTTTGTTTTCCTCAGTTAATTTGCGGAAGTCTGTGCTGTTTGGTGATTGATGGGAGACCTTCAAGAGGCCTGGAATGTGAGTCGTGGTGACATGACCGATGGCAATGTGGGGTTGTTTCCTGATCCATAAAACAAGCAGATAATCTTTGTGACCTGACTGATCTTCTGTGATGGAAGTGGTTTTTAAACTGTGTTTTCTTAAAGGAAATATCAATATGGATGAAAATCTGGCAGAGCTTATTGAGTAATAAAGTGGGAAGGAATGGGAGTGGGGTTAGAGCCAGATGAAGGGCATGCATTTTAGAGGAACATCTGGGCCTATCCTAGTTTGATAGATCCTAAGACCAATTAGAAAAAAGATGGTGGGCTCATGGATACCAACTATGTTGAACAAATTAATTAAATTAGCTGAACGTCAGCTTTACTTCTAAAACAAGGGGTAAGATAGCCCACCCCATGTATTTATTGTGATGATGAAATAAATGGACAACCTCTAAAGCATTGAACACAGTGCAAAGCATGAGTGCTCAATAAATGGAGAAACGGTGGTTCCTGCTCTCTTTCTGTGGCTGCTCTCAGGGATGTTATTTAGACATTTTTACACTTTTTAATGTAGTCTGTTGCTATGCTTTTTATGTAAATCCAGTCGCTCTGTTTTCGTTCTTTGTTGTGCAATAACTGTTTTCCACCATGTTAGTTCAGCAGGCCAAAGCTCCCCAGGTGGCATCCTTCTTTCTTCTCATAAAACTTTTAATATATAAATGCCCACGATGCTAATGAGTTGGTCCTGTTTTTTTTTTTCAAACTGTTTTGAGTGAGAGGACTCACTTCAGACTTTAAGATTATGATTTTATAATAAAAAAATCATTCTAGTAACAAACATGGACAATTTGAGATATTGTTAGAGATGGAATATCCATATAAGATCGTGAATTTTGGTGTGAAAAGTAAGAAAGTAACTGGGAGTATGAAATGCTGAACTAATGAGGGGTTTCCATTGGTGATGAGTTTAGATGAGAGAAAATAGACTGTCTCTCTGCCCTGAAAAGCCCATCTTGAGCTCTAAAAAAATGAATAAAAGTGTCCCTTTGATAGATCTTTATGCAATAAAAAGTAGCATTTTTAACAACAGGCAAATAGTAGGTACTTAATACATATTTTTTAACTAATGCTGAGTGTGCAAATAATTATTTAGGAAGCCTGCTGGAAGTGTGTCCATATAAAACTAGAAGCACTTTCCTAAACATCTGCAGAACAATTAATTTTTTAGAGCTATTTGCAATGACAGTGTAAGGAACTTGCATCATTTCTAAGTGTACCGTTCGGTTGCGTTAAGTACATTCAAGTTGTTATGCAACCAATGTGAAGAACTTTTCCATTTTGCAAAATTGACCACTATACCCATTAAACGACAACTCCCCATCACCCCAAGCCCCTGGCAACCACCATTCTACTTTCTTTTTCTGGGATGTTGACTACTCTAGATACCTCACCCCTATAAATGGGATCATACGGTACTTGTCTTTTTGTGACTGGTTTATTTCACTCAGCATAACGTCCTCAAGGTTCATCCACATCCTAGCAGATGTCAGGAAGCTGAAGAATACTCCATCGCATGTATGCACCACATCCACTTATCCACTCATCTGTTGTGTAAGCACTTGGGTTCCTTCTAGAACTTGCAGCTATTGTGCATAGTGCTGCCGGGCACATGGGGTAAAAATAATTTTTTGAGATCCTGCTTTCAATTCTTTTTCATATATCTACCCAGGAGTGGAATTGCGGGATCATATGGCCATTTTAGTTTTCACTTTTTGTGAAGAGACTTCATACTCTTCTCCATAGTGGCTGCACCATCTTACATCCTCCACATCCTCAACAACTCTTGTCATTTTCTGTTTTTTGATCATCGTCATCTGACTGGGTGTCAAGAGATCTTGTGGTTTTGATTTGCGTTTACTTAATGATTAGTGATGTTGAGCATCTTCTCCTATGCTTGTTGGCCATTTCTGTATCCTCTTTGGAGAATTATGTATTCATGCCCTTTGCCCATTTTTCAATTTGTCTTGTTGTTGTTGAGTGTTGAGTGTTTCTTTATATATTCTAGATATTAATCCCCTATTATGTGTATGACTTACAAATATTTTCTCCCATTCTGTGGGTTGCCTTTTCACTCTGTTGATTATGCTCTTTGATGCACAGAAGTTTTGAATTTTAGTATAGTCCAAGTTGTCTATTTTTATAATTATTTATTTAATTTTTGTTTTCATTTATATTGAAGGAATATGGAGTCGTATCATAATACTTTCAGTTCAGTATTGTTTATTGTTTAAAAAGTAAGAATATTTAATAATCCTTTATCATAATAGGAAAATATTTTTTAAAAATATAATGCTCCTTATTTTTCATCTCAAATTTTTTGTAAGGAATTCCTACAATTGAAGGCAAGAACTTAGACAAGTAAACTTTTTGGAATAGATAGGTAAAACAAGAATAAATAAAAAAGCAGTATTTTTGGAATATCTTAGTTTTCTAAACAGATGTGAATGCTTCTACTATTCAGTAATAGACAAGGCCATGTGTGCTATATCCTGGTAAGCATTCTGTCACCTTGGACAAAGCAGGCACATGCTATTGCCGTGTTCTACCTGGGGTCGATCAGACTTTCTTAGCCTTTGGAAGAAAGTTGACTCTAAAGTAAGCATGTATAGTCCACGCCAACGAGCTCTGGGTTTGACCTTTTTATAACCAAAAGTTTTTCTTTTGGTCTTTTTGAAGTTGCATCTAGAAAGTGACCTTCTGCTTTATCAGAGAAAATATATGAAAAATGGCCTTATACGACTAATGCATGATAAGCTCACAGGGAACCTCAAAGGTAGGCTGAGTTATGGGTGTATGGGTGTTTCTTTTACCTTTATAAGCATACACACACACATACATACACACATGAGTACACATACCCACATATACACAGGTACATATACACATAAACACATATACACATACACACACATACACACATATACACATACACACACACATACAGATACAATATGGACAGATTATAGATAATGGTAAATTTCACAATAAAAATGAGTAGCTTTACATTAAGTTCTGTTTGGAGTGAAAATTATAACTATAAATAATTTTTTATAGCTTAGTCATTTACTACTGGAGATGGCAGTTTATGGCCCAAATTCTATTTGATTTTCCTCAGTGGTATTATGAAGCTTCAACAATGCAGTAAAAGATGAACTTTGATAAGAACCACAGGCTACCTAGTTATGTTAGTAAAAATGAAGAGGATCCACAATATGTAAATTTTAAAACTGAAATACATTTTAAAAAATTTCTCTCCTCGGCTAAATCCTTTTCCTTTGAATTAACTGTCTTCTTTGTGATCAAGTTTGAGAATTAGCTGTTGGATTAAACATTTCATGCCTGTGCTTTTGTGTTCCGTGCATGAAAGATGGTGATTATTTGCACTTTAAGAAGTAACATCTATTAAATTGGAAACTTAATAAAATTTTAAATGAAATAGAAAACTCTTAGCCCATCTGGGAAAACTGTGGCTAGAGTTTTTTTTTTAAATCAAGAAAAACAACCTGGAAAAAAAATCAGGTTTTCCAAATATGACTTTAAAATAATGTCATGGTATTTGTTCATTCCTTCATTTCATGTAATTCATTCCTGTAATTTCTGGGCTCGATGAATTCTTGGACATATTTCCACCTCTCTTCAGATGAGACTGAGATGATTGAGAAATGGAAAGATCCACTCCAGTCTCTGACAATATGTCTAACATTATGCTTCCTTCTCTGAGACTTCTGTCTAGAGCCACATGAGTCCCCGCTGGCTCTGCATGTCGAGCTGCAACTGCCCTTTCATGAAGTGACAGACTGGATCCCCAGAGACAGGATCGGTTTCTGTGGCTTACAAATCATCCAAGAGAAATCGGTCCCAATATAGAGTTCATCCTGAGAACTTTTAGATGCTTTTATTGTTCCTTTAATCCAGGAATTTGCAGCTATGTTTCCTCTGAAGTGGTACAGTTGGGGAAAGTGGAATGCCAACTGGTATTTTTAAATTTCTGTGCCTTTCAAAGATTGTTAGACTATTTAATTGCAGAGTGAATTCCTTCCCTTTTACTTTCTTAATCTATGATTAAATGGGTTAATTTCATTAGGGCCTCTTTATTTTCAATCAAAATACTCCATTTAATGACTGAGATTTTTAATAGAAAAATTTGATTTAATACTATTTTTTTAAAGTTGGGATGAATTATATATTTCATGAAATCATTTTTGGGTTGAGTTACACTGGTTTTTATGCCAGGAGGAGCCATATGAGCTATCCAAAATTTAATCAGGTAAGAGTTTAAATATCTGTATGGCTGTATGGTCCAGATAATATGAATGAATGAAGAAATATTGTCAAGTTCAAAGGTCCTTAGGCAAGAAGACATTTACATAGCTTAAGATCCAGATGTATTCAAAATCCAATCAAGCCACCAGCCTGTGTGAGAGTTTTAGACTTTTTGAGTAGAAGGAAAAAAAATAAGTCATGCCCGTAACTGAATTTAGGATTATAGGCTACATGCTTTTTCCCCTCTTGCTGGTACGGAGCCATTGATATAATAACCATGTGGAGTCTAGTGCCTCTCATGAGATCAGCTAATAAAATCCCATGAAAACACTAGCCAAAGGAACAAGTCAAAAGGAATCCCAGTTAGACTGGGAAGGTGATTGTCTTCCTTAGAAAGCAAGTATCTTTCACCTCTAAGGAGATACAGAATCAAAATATAAATGTTTAAGAGAATCAAGACCATGATGTTAATATTTTTTTAAGGAGAATCTGTGCATAATTGGTAGTTCATAGACGTGTAATTTTAAGATCACCCTAGTCGAGTTACAGTCTGATAATTCTAATGTAAAATGTATAATCATTTAAACTTAGGATTTGGGGTAGGAATCTCTTTAAGTTTATGTTCTTCATTAGGGTAGTTAAGATAACTTAAAGTTTCTAGCATTTATAAGGTTGACTTATTAAATGCGTGAGAACTAATTACGTGCTTAGGAAGGTTTTTCATCTGGGTTTTTGTGACACTTTAAAGGGTTAGACCTATCAGTTGGTAACAAACAATATTCAAGGTCACTGCTGCAATGAGTTTCCAAAGTGTGCCTTGGGATTCTGTGGGATCCCCAGGTCCGTGAGGGATTTCACATGGTCAGAACTATTTTCATAACAGTGCAGAAATTTCAGACTATTTGCTTTTTCACTCTTGCTGCCTCAGCATGTCCAGTGGACTCGCCTAGAGGCTTCCCCAAATATGATATTGCAACAGACAGAATGCAGAAGCAGATAGGAGAATCCAGCTGTCTTCTGTTGAGATTTGCACAAATGTAAAACAGTGCCAATTTTTACTACATTTTTTTTTGGTTTAGAAAGCATAGTTATTTTTCACAAAAGATAAATTATTCATGTTAATTTTTTAAGGATTTATTATTCTCAAGTGAATTAATTTTTGTTTAAATTTCTAGTTTTCATTTCTAATACAGTCAATATTGATAGATATAATTTACTTAAAGAACAGCTCACTGGGGACTTCAATTATTTTTAAGGCTGTAAAAGGATCCTGAAACCTAAAACCTTGAGACACACTACTCTAAATTGATTGCTTAAATTACCAGATTCATGGAGGGGGGCTGGGTTGGGTGGCTAAGTAAAATGCCTAAGGAAGCCATGATTTTGATTCATGACTTTAATGAATCGAAAATTAAATTTTAAATCCAGTGTCAACCTCTAAGTAGTCTCTTCTGGACACCCAAAATGCCCTTAAAACCATCGAACCACCTATCATTACATGAACCAGGCAACACCCAAGATGGGAGCCTCCTGGCTGCAACCCTCTGAGGAGAGATACTGGCTTCTCACTCTCGTCCACTTGGCCTCTCTTCCCTCTCACCACTCATATTTAATTTAGTGGAAATATATTCTTTTTTAAACTAAAAGAGCAAAAAACTGTTTCCACATAAGCAGAGTGATGACAGAATTTCGTGTATTACAGGCAAGCCCAACAGGCTAACCTTTTTCCTTTCTGGGAGCCAGTTATCACACTGACTCCAGTCCTCACCTATGCAAGGAGAACAGTAATGCAAGAATCCTGCATAGGGTTGTTGTGAGGGCTGAATTAGTACATTTAAGGTGCTTAGAATAATGCCTGGTGCATAATAACTGTACGAAAAGTGCTAGATCACTTTTGTTTGTTGAAAGAGAGTTGTCAAGTTTCCTTTAGCAAATATATAGGCATCTTGCTGGGACAACAACTGTTTCTTGGTGTGGAGGCTGCTTGTATCCCTTGCTTTGATGTCCCTAGGGAAAATAAAAATACATATAAGACTGATATTAATGGTGGGGTCAGTTTCTTCAGTAATTTAGAATGCTGGCAAATAAAAATAAAATTCTGACTCAGCTTTATTTTTTGTTATAAGAAGTTAATTTGACTTTTCCTTTTAAATTATTTATCTCACTGGAATGCCACTAATATAAAAAACTAAAATGAAAAAGACTCAATTTAAATCACCCATTCCATTATATGTGTGTGTGTGTATCATAAATTAATTTTGGAATTTATTACTTGACCTGAAAAATACTCAAAAGCTCACATGCATTCCTTAGATTTATTTGAAATATTTTTTGCAATGCAAGTCATTGTTGTAAAATTTAAATGTATAAGATCAAGTGAGATTTATTCCAGGCATGCAAGGATGGTTCAACCTTGTCTAATAAATGCACAGAAAAAGCTTTGACAAAATTCAACATCCATTCTGATAAAAACTCTCAACAAACTCAGTATAGAGGGAATGCATCTCAATACGATAAAGACCATATATGACAAGCCCACAGTTAGCATCATTCTCAACAGTGAAACTGATTTTCCTCTAAGATCAGGAACTAGACAAGGATGCCTACTCTCACCAGTTCTATTCAACATAATACTGGAAGTCCTAACCAGAGCAATTAGGCAAGAAGAAAAATAAAAGGCATCCAAATCAGAGAGGAAGATGAAAGATTGCCTCTATTTGCAGGTGACATGATATGATATATAGAAAACCCTAAAGATTCCACCAAAAAAAGTTAGAAGTAATCACCTAATTCAGTAAAGCTGCAGGATACAAAATCAATGTACAAAAAGCAGTTGCTTTTTTGTACACTAACAACAAACTAGCAGAAGGGGAAATTAAGAAAATAATCCCATTTATAATTGCATTAAAAAGAATAAAATATCTAGGAATAAATCTAACCAAGGAGGTGAAAGATCTGTACACTGTAAACTATAAGACATTGATGAAAGAAATTGCAGAAGACACAAACAAAAGATATTCTGTGCTCGTGGATTAGAACAATTAATATTGTTAAAACGCTCATAGTACCCAAATCAATTTACAGATTCAGCATAATCACTACCAGAATTCCAGTGGCATTTTTCACAAAAAACAGAACAAACCATTCTAAAATTTGTGTAGAATCACAAAAGACCTTGAATAGCTAAAGCAATGTGGAGGCAGAGGACAAAGCTAGAGGGATCATACTTTCTGATTTCAAACTATATTACATAATAGGCAGAAAACACAAGCATAGAGCAATGGGATAGAATATAGAACCCAGAAATAAACCCAGGCATATATGGTCAATTAATTTACAACAAAGGAGCCAAGAACATGCACAGGGAAAAGGACAGTCTCTTCATTAAATGATGTTGGTGAACTGGTCGGCTACATGCAAAAGAATGGAAACTGGGCCCTTATACACATACACAAAAATCAACTCAAAATGGGTGAAAGACTTGGATGTAAGACCTGAAACCATAAGACTCCTAGAAGAAAACATAGCTGGTAAGCTCCTTGACCTCGGTCTTGGCAAAAAGTTTTTGGATCTGACACCAAAAGCAAAGGCAACCAAAGGAAAAATAAACAATTGGGACTTCATCAAACTATAGAGCTTCTGCACAGCAAAGAAAACTATCTATTTTATTAACTTGATAATGAAAATATGCTTTGCCTTATATCCTGTGTTCTGTTTTAAGCTTATGGCATAGTTCTGCATTCTTTTGTTTGGGTTTAGAATTAAGGAAAGCTTTCATGAAGCAACCTCCCCTGGGCTCCTAGAAGTTTATATATATATATATATACATATATATATATATATATTTTTTTTTTTTTTTTTTTAAGGAAGATACTTTTTCCCTGGAAGAAATGACCAGGTATGTATTAATAAGCAAAGTAGTTCTCATACTTCCTGAGGTCCAAAGAGTCCCTTTATTTTATAGGCTCCACTCTGTATCATAATGAATAGAATAAATTGCACCTTAAGTTAAATATAATTTCTGTTGCAGCAAAACTTTGAAGTCTATGTATAATTATATTTTGAAATCATTTACTTATAAATGAATCAAACTCATTTATCATTGGCTGAGCTTTCTTGACAAATATCACAGTAAATGCAGGCTATAACCCAAGCCTACCATCTGAATCTTTATGCGCTTATCCCACAGGCCTCTTTTTGTTCAAAAGTTGCTTTTGAAAATGTTCCCCACATACTTATTGTCTAAATAAACTTTCGTGGGTTTTAATAATTTAGAGTTTCTGGAAAGAGCAGCTCTGACAAAATTCTTGCTGGCAAGGATATTTCCTCATAAATACTTCCATCTGTTTTAATTGTTCTATATGCTCTAAAATAACCAACATAGATACTTTCACATGCAAGAGAGTGCCAGAGCTCCCTTGCCAAACCATAAAACAATAAACTTTGATAATTCTGAGGTTTAGAATATGGACCGGTTAGTTCATTTGCTGCTTTTGAACACCACCTTGCAAATGGGCATGGTGACAATGGTACTGCTCACCAGGGGCACACGGGCAGAAACGTTAATAAAAGTCAAAGCTTATCAGTTCCATTACTCAATTGTGGGTAAAATGTAGCAATCTTCACCAGGACAAAGGTTTTGAATATAAAACTCTTAGGCATAATGTTTGCTTAAAGAAGATTTTTAACTTCACAAATAGATTTGGCATACTATATACATATAGCAATTCAATGCAAAATCATTTTTCTTGCAGAGCCAACACTGTTGCTTTATTGTCTATTTGCATAAATTGCAGGGCATTGAAAAATACAATAGATTGAAACATACAGTTGATTTATTATTTTTCCAGCTTTATTAAAGTATAACTGAGGGACGCCTGGGTGGCTCAGTCGGTTAAGCGGCTGCCTTCGGCTCAGGTCATGATCTCAGGGTCCTGGGATCAAGTCCCGCATCGGGCTCCCTGCTCAGTGGACAGCCTGCTTCTCCCCCTCCCTCTGCTTGTGCTCTCTCTGTCAAATAAATAAAATCTTTAAAGTATAGTTGATATCTATAAATTGCACACATTTAAAGCATCCATGTGAAGTTTTGACATAATGTGTACATTTGTGAAACTGTGGACAAAAACAAGATAAAGAGGATGTTTGTCTCTTTGTAATGTTTTGTAATGTTGTAATTCTTTGCAATTTCTCCCTTCCTGGTCCACCCTTCATTCCCTGTGTCACCAGGCAACCACTGATGTGCTTTCTGGCAGTATAGATTAGTTTGCATTTTCTAGAATTTCATATAAAGGGGATCATATAATAGGTACTCTGTTTTGATCTAGCTTCTTTCACTCAGCTTAATTATTTTGAGATTTATGCATACTTTTATGTGCATGAGTAGTTTCTTCCTTTTTGTTGCTTATGAGTATTCCATGATGTCGATATTCTACTATTTGTTTATCCATTCACCTCTTAGTAGACCTTTGGCTTATTTGCAGCATTGAGCTGTTAAGAAAATTCTGCTGTGAACGTTTCTGTACATATCTTTGCATGGAACAAGTTTTCATTTCTCTTAGGGAAATACCCAGGAGCAAAATGTCTGGGTCATACGGTAGATGTATGTTGAACTTTTCAGGAAACTGTCAAACCGGTTTTCAAGGTGGTTATAGATTTTACATTCCCAGCAGCAAATGAGAGTTCCAGTTGCTCTACATTTTACTAACGTTTACTATGGTCAGGGTTTTACATTTTAGTAGTTCTAGCAGATGTGTGATGGTACTTGTTTTTATTTGCATTTCCCTAATAGCTAATGATCTTGGGCATCTTTTCATGTTGCTTATTTACCATTTGTATATATTCTTTACTGAAGTGTCTGTTAAAATCTTTTGTTCATATTTTCTCTTGGGAGTTGTTCAGTCTATTATTGAGTGTTAAAAGTTCTTCATATATTTCAGGTATAGTTCTGTAAACTCAAACTTACAGCTAATTTGATGCTGTTAAAATCAACTTTTATCCATAAATTCATCAAACTAAATTTCTATAACTTTTAAAATTGATGTTAAAAGAATGGTCCAAAGTGTGAATCATCTCTAATGTTACTATTCATGCTTCAAGAACTGTGCTATCTTTGGGACGCCTGGGTGGCTCAGTCAGATAAACATCCAACTCTTGGTTTTGGCTCAGTTCGTGATCTCACGGGTTGTGATCTCATGGGTTAGATTGCACCCCGTGTGGTGTTCCATGGTAAGCAGGGAGTCTGCTTGAGGATTCTCTCCCTCTGCTCCTTCCCGCCAACTCGCACACGTGCCCTCTCTCAAATAAAATAAATAAATCTTTTTTTAAAAAAGAACTGTGCTATCATTATTTATGCCTCTTATTTTTTAATGCCTATGTCTTGTATATATTAGATTATAATGCCTTATTAAATGGTGTATTGCTGTCCCATTTCTCATGTCATAATTATCAAATTCTGTCTAATGCTGTTCCTGATTTATAATAGATTTATAAAACCTTGTAACTTCATATAGATACCGTAATAGCTAAAAGTGAATAACACTTTTCCTTGCCAGGCATTATTCTAAGCCATTCTAAGGACTTTACATACATTAATTTGGCACTCGCTACAACATGAGTATACTATTGTGATCCCATTTAGAAATGAGAAAACTGAGTCACAGAAAAGAAAGACATTTGCCCAAAGTCACGAATGAGTAGGTGGCAGAGTTAGTTAGGATTCACATCTAGGCTGTCGGGCTCTAGTGCGCACACTCTCTACTTCTGTTAAATGCTTAGGAATTTTCTTTTCAGAAAAACTATGGATGTTAATGATTTTTCTGTCACCAAATTAACCTTTACATAAAAAAGATAAACAAATTTGAGTGCTAACTTTATTTCCCTTTCTAAGTAATGAAAATGTCAAAATGTATAAGAGAAAAGAAAACAAAGGTAAGGGGCGCCTGGGTGGCTCAGATGGTTAAGCGTCTGCCTTCGGCTCAGGTCATGATCCCAGGGTCCTGGGATCGAGTCCCATATCGGGCTCCCTGCTCAGTAGGAAGCCTGCTTCTCCCACTTGCCCTGCTTGTGTTCCTTCTCTCGCTTTGTCTCTCTCTGTCAAATAAATAAATAAAATCCTTTAAAAAAAAAAAGAAAGGTAAGCTTACTGGAAAAATCTATAAATTCTAAACCAAGCTCTTATCCATTGATGAGTGTCATGCACTCATATGCTAATTTTTACAACATGTAAATAGTATAAATAGACAATTTAAATAGTATAATATATAAGTAGACAATTCATTAAGCATTGGCTAAATCCAAACTTTATTTTTTTTAAAGTAATGTCTATGCTTAATGTGGGACTTAAACTCGCAATCCCAAGATCAAGAGTTGTGCTCTGCCTACTGAGCCAGCCAGGCATCTCTAAATCCATACTTTTTAAGTGACATTTTTTGCATCTAAGAGAAAATTTATTTCTGTAGACAAACTTTCATAACATGGCAAATTCAGGCAAGTCTACCTAAAATTTATTGTCAGTGGGTTATAATTAAGAAGTGTGTGATATAGGGCGCCTGGGTGGCTCAGTCGTTAAGCGTCTGCCTTCGGCTCAGGTCATGATCCCAGGGTCCTGGGATCGAGTCCCACATCGGGCTCCCTGCTCGGCAGGAAGCCTGCTTCTCCCTCTCCCACTCCCCCTGCTTGTGTTCCTGCTCTCGCTATGTCTCTCTCTGTCAAATAAATAAACAAAATCTTTAAAAAAAAAAAAAAAAAAAAGAAGTGTGTGATATTGATGTTGATGAAAAATGAAGAGAAAATTCTCACAGATTTTAAGAATTCTAAGTACGAGTTATAAAATTCTAATTTATGGATTTGAGTTTATACACATAGACTCATTCATAAAATAACTTACCCACTGGGTCGTGGAGCTAGGATTGCTCTCATAGGTTTCCAAATTGGTTCTTTTCCTTTACCACGTCCTCATGAATCTAGCAATAAACTGCTTAAAGATATTCAGAGATGGAAACACCGAGTCTTTTTTTTTTCATCATAAATGTATTTTGTTATATCAGAGGGACAGTTGCAATTCCTGCTTCTCTGACCTTCTTAGAAGGGAGACTCTTAGAAGACATGTACCAGATTTTTAATTTTTATTTTAATAATATGTCACGAGAGCATGTTTGGAATAATATCTCACGAGACATAATACCACATATCATTTAGCAGTTTTTGCTCAAATTTTTTGAGGTGATTTTATTAATTGACATATAGCTGTAGGGTGCATCTTTGTGTATTGAATCGCCACTTCTGATAAATCAAGGGTATTAACATTTCTTGAGTTTTGCATTTAAAACTCTTCCTTAAATCAGAAAATATGTTCTTCCCTCTTCTATAAATTGCATGCCCTCTTCCTCAGACAGATAAAAAAAATGCAATCAAACCCACAGATAAACAGAAACCAGCCTATTCTTCACTGCCTGCCAACCCCACTCTTCATTACACACTGAGAAATGTCTGTCTAGACAGGGTATCATTCAGAAACAGTCTCATTTCTAGTTTTTTTTCCCCCCTTCTCCATCTTTTTCCCCCCATTCCCTACAGAATACACCTGAAGAAATGCCGCCCATTGTCTCACATTAAACCTCCGGATCCACCATGGAACTTTGTCCCCACTGAATGTTTCCCTGTGATGTCAGATGGGGTTAACTCCCTGAGCAATGGTGTGGAATAGCATGGTGGCTAAGAGCCCCCGTTATGGAGCCAGATGGTCCAGGTTCAGATTCCACCACTGCCACCCACTACCTGTGTCATCTTGAGGAAGCTATTCTTCCAGACCTTACCTTTCCCTTCTCAGGTACATGGAGGATAGTAATAAGTCCCTTGCCATAGTGTTTCCGTGAGAATTAGAGGTCATTCCTGAAGACCGTCAGGAATACGTCAGAAGCTGTATGTGTATGCTAATTTTCTTTTCCCATCATGATCTCAAGATTAGGAGAATGCCCCCTAGCACAAAATAGGCAGAGGTGATTCTTCCAGGTGGCCCTCCCAGTGCTCCTGGAAGGACCTGTAGCAGGCAGTGAAGAGCTGATGTGATAGTTCATCAAGCACAAGCTTTTGCCAAGCCAGGTGCAAATTGCACTTACTGTGGGCAACAAGCAAAGGCTAAATGCACCGTCATTCTTTCGGTCATGTTACAGATTATCTCTAAGGAACCGCTAGTGACTTGGAGAAGAACAAGCCACTTCAGAGCAACAGAGTGCTTTGATTTTTCTAAAAAATAGAATGAAAACAACATATATTTTTTAATAAAAATTTTATTTATTTGTCAGAGAGAGAGAGCAAGCACAAGTAGGGGGAGTGGCAGGCAGAGGGAGAAGCAGGCTTCCCGCTGAGCAGGGAGCCCAATGCGGGACTCATGACCTGAGCCGAAGGCAGACGCTTAACCGACTGAGCCATCAGGTATCCCGTGAAGACAACATATATATATATATTTAATTTTTTTATTGACAATCACCATACATTACATCATTAGTTTTTGATGTAGTGTTCCATGATTCATTGTTTGTGCATAACACCCAGTGCTCCATGCAGAACATGCCCTCCTCAATACCCATCACCAGGCTAACCCATCCTCCCACCCCCCTCCCCTCTAGAACCCTCAGTTTGTTTTTCAGAGTCCATCGTCTCTCATGGTTCGTCACCCCCTCCGATTCCCCCCCTTCATTCTTCCCCTCCTGCTATCTTCTTCTTTTTTTTTTCATCATATAATGTATTATTTGTTTCAGAGGTACAGATCTGTGATTCAACAGTCTTGCACAATTCACAGCACTCACCATAGCACATACCCTCCCCAGAGTCTATTACCCAGCCACCCCATCCCTCCCACCCCACCCCCCACTCCAGCAACCCTCAGTTTGTTTCCTGAGATTAAGAATTCCTCATATCAGTGAGGTCATATGATACATGTCTTTCTCTGATTGACTTATTTCGCTCAGCATAATACCCTCCAGTTCCATCCACATCGTTGCAAATGGCAAGATCTCATTCCTTTTGATGGCTGCATAATATTCCATTGTATATATATGCCACATCTTCTTTATCCATTCATCTGTCGATGGACATCTTGACTCTTTCCACAGTTTGGCTATTGTGGACATTGCTGCTATAAACATCGGGGTGCACGTACCCCTTCGGATCCCTACATTTGTATCTTTGGGGTAAATACTCAGTAGTGCAATAGCTGGATCATATGGTAGCTCTATTTTCAACTTTTTGAGGAACCTCCACACTGTTTTCCAGAGTGGCTGCACCAGCTTGCATTCCCACCAACAGTGTAGGAGGGTTCCCCTTTCTCCACATCCCCACCAACATCTGTCCTTTCCTGACTTGTTAATTTTAGCCATTCTGACTGGTGTGAGGTGGTATCTCATTGAGGTTTTGATTTGGATTTCCCTGATGCCGAGCGATGTTGAACACTTTTTCATGTGTCTGTTGGCCATTTGGATGTCTTCTTTGGAATAATGTCTGTTCATGTCTTCTGCCCATTTCTTGATTGGATTCTTTGTTCTTTTGGTGTTGAGTTTGATGAGTTCTTTATAGATTTTGGATACTAGCCCTTTATCTGATATGTCATTTGCAAATTTCTTCTCCCATTCTGTTGGTTGTCTTTTGGTTTTGTTGACTGTTTCTTTTGCTGTGCAAAAGCTTTTTATCTTGATGAAGTCCCAATAGTTCATTTTTGCCCTTGCTTCCCTTGCCTTTGGCGATGTTTCTAGGAAGAAGTTACTGTGGCTGAGGTCAAAGAGGTTGCTGCCTCTGTTCTCCTTTAGGATTTTGATGGACTCCTGTCTCACATTGAGGTCTTTCAACCATTTTGAGTCTATTTTTGTGTGTGGTGTAAGGAAATGGTCCAGTTTCATTCTTCTGCATGTGGCTGTCCAGTTTTCCCAACACCATTTGTTGAAGAGACTGTCTTTTTCCCATTGGACAGTCTTTCCTGCTTTGTCAAAGATGAGTTGACCATAGAGTTGAGGGTCCATTTCTGGGCCCTCTATTCTGTTCCATTGATCTATGTGTCTGTTTTTATGCCAGTACCATACTGTCTTGATGATGACAGCTTTGTAATAGAGCTGGAAATCTGGAATTGTGATGCCACCAGCTTTGCTTTTCTTTTTCAAAATTCCTCTGGCTATTTGGGGTCTTTTCTCTTTCCATACAAATTTTAGGATTATTTGTTCCATTTCTTTGAAAAAAGTGGATGGCATTTTGATGGGGATTGCATTGAATGTGTAGATTGCTCTAGGTAGCATTGACATCTTCACAATATTTGTTCTTCCAATCCATGAGCATGGAACATTTTTCCATTTCTTTGTGTCTTCCTCAATTTCTTTCATGAGTATTTTATAGTTTTCTGAGTACAGATCCTTTGCCTCTTTGGTTAGATTTATTCCTAGGTATCTTATGGTTTTGGGTGCAATTGTAAATGGGATCAACTCCTTAATTTCTCTTTCTTCTGTCTTGTTGTTCATGTATAGGAATGCCACTGATTTCTGTGCATTGATTTTATATCCTGCCACTTTACTGAATTCCTGTATGAGTTCCAGCAGTTTTGGGGTGGAGTCTTTGGGGTTTTCCACATAAAGTATCATATCATCTGCAAAGAGTGAGAGTTTGACTTCTTTGCCAATTTGGATGCCTTTTTTTTCTTTTTATTGTCTGATTGCTGTGGCAAGGACTTCTAATACTATGTTGAATAGCAGTGGTGATAGTGGACATCCCTGCCGCGTTCCTGACCTTAGGGGGAAAGCTCTCAGACTTTCCCCATTGAGAATGATATTCGCTGTAGGTTTTTCATAGATGGCTTTTATGATATTGAGGTATGTACCCTCTATCCCTATACTCTGAAGGGTTTTGATCAAGAAAGGATGCTGTACTTTGTCAAATGCTTTTTCTGCATCTATTGAGAGGATCATATGATTCTTGTTCTTTCTTTGGTTAATGTATTGTATCACGTTGATTGATTTGCAGATGTTGAACCAACCTTGAAGCCCAGGGATAAATCCCACCTGGTCGTGGTGAATAATCCTTTTAATGTACTGTTGGATCCTATTGGCTAGTATTTTGGTGAGAATTTTTGCATCCATGTTCATCAGGGATATTGGTCTGTAATTCTCCTTTTTGATGGGGTCTTTGTCTGGTTTTGGGATCAAGGTAATGGTGTCCTCATAAAATGAGTTTGGAAGTTTTCCTTCCATTTCTATTTTTTGGAACAGTTTCAGAAGAATAGGGATTAATTCTTCTTTAAATGTTTGGTAGAATTCCCCTAGGAAGCCATCTGGCCCTGGGCTTTTGTTTGTTGGGAGATTTTTGATGACTGCTTCAATTTCCTTAGTGGTTATAGGTCTGTTCAGGTTTTCTATTTCTAACTGGTTCAGTTTTGGTGGTTGATACATCTCTAGGAATGCATCCATTTCTTCTAGATTATCTAATTTGCTGGCATAGAGATGCTCATAATATGTTCTTATAATTGTTTGTATTTCTTTGGTGTTGGTTGTGATCTCTCCTCTTTCATTCATGATTTTGTTGATTTGGGTCATTTCTCTTTTCTTTTTGATAAGTCTGGCCAGGGGTTTATCAATCTTGTTAATTCTTTCAAAGAACCAGCTCCTAGTTTCGTTGATCTTTTCTACTGTTCTTCTAGTTTCTATTTCATTGATTTCTGCTCTGATCTTTATGATTTCTCTTCTCCTGCTGGGTTTAGGCTTTATTTGCTGTTCTTTCTCCAGCTCCTTTAGGTGTAGGGTTAGGTTGTGTACTTGAGACCTTTCTTGTTTCTTGAGAAAGGCTTGCATTGCTATATACTTGCCTCTTGGGACTGCTTTTGCTGCATCCCAAAGATTTTGAACAGTTGTGTTTTCATTTTCATTGGTTTCCATGAATTTTTTTAATTCTTCTTTAATTTCTTGGTTGACCCATTCATTCTTTAGTACTATGCTCTTTAGCCTCCATGTATTTGAGTTCTTTCCGACTTTCCTCTTGTGATTGCGTTCTAGTTTCAAAGCATTGTGGTCTGAAAATAGGCAGGGAATGATCCCAATCTTTTGGTACCAGTTGAGACCTGATTTATGACCTAGGATGTGATTGATTCTGGAGAATGTTCCATGGGCACTAGAGAAGAATGTATATTCCGTTGCTTTGGGATGGAATGTTCTGAATATGTCTGTGAAGTCCATTTGGTCTAGTGTGTCATTTAAAGTCTTTATTTCCTTGTTGATCTTTTGCTTAGATGACCTGTCCATTTCAGTGAGGGGGGTGTTAAAGTCCCCCAAAAATATTGTATTGTTGTCAATGTGTTTCTTTGCCTTTGTTATTAATTGGCTTATATAATTGGCTGCTCCCATGTTAGGGGCATAGATACTTACAATTGTTAGATCTTGTTAGATAGACGCTTTAAGAAGGATATAGTGTCCTTCCTCATCTCTTATTACAGTCTTTGGTTTAAAATCTAATTTGTCTGATTTAAGGATTGCCACCCCAGCTTTCTTTTGGTGTCCATTAGCATTGTTAATGGTTTTCCACCCCCTCACTTTCAATCTGGGGGTGTCTTTGGGTCTAAAATGAGTCTCTTGCAGACAGCATATCGATGGGTCTTGTTTTTTAATCCAATCTGATAGCCTGTGTCTTTTGATTGGGGCATTTAGCCCATTTACATTCAGGGTAACTATTGAAAGATAGGAATTTAGTGCCATTGTATTGCCTGTAAGGTGACTGTTACTGTATATTGTCTGTGTTCCTTTCTGGTCTATGTTGCTTTTAGGCTCTCTCTTTGCTTAGAGGACCCCTTTCAAGATTTCTTGTAGGGCTGGTTTCGTGTTTGCAAATTCCTTTAGTTTTTGTTTGTCCTGGAAGCTTTTTATCTCTCCTTCGATTTTCAATGACAGCCTAGCTGGATATAGTATTCTTGGCTGCATATTTTTCTCGTTTAGTGCCCTGAATATATCATGCCAGTCCTTTCTGGCCTTCCAGGTCTCTGTGGATAGGTCTGTTGCCAATCTAATGTTTCTACCATTGTAGGTTACATATCTCTTCTCCCGAGCTGCTTTCAGGATTTTCTCTTTGTCTCTGAGACTTGTAAGTTTTACTATTAGATGTCGGGGTGTTGACCTATTTTTATTGATTTTGAGAGGGGTTCTCTGTGCCTCCTGGATTTTGATGCTTGTTTCCTTCCCCAAATTAGGGAAGTTCTCTGCTATAATTTGCTCCAATATACCTTCTGCCCCTCTCTCTCTTTCTTCTTCTTCTGGGATCCCAATTATTCTAATGTTGTTTCGTCTTATGGTATCGCTTAGCTCTCGAATTCTGCCCTTGTGATCCAGTAGTTGTTTATCTCTCTTCTTCTCAGCGTCTTTATTTTCCATCATTTGGTCTTCTATATCACTGATTCTCTCTTCTGCCTCATTTATCCTAGCAGTTAGCACCCCCATTTTTGATTGCACCTCATTAATAGCCTTTTTGATTTCGACTTGGTTAGATTTTAGTTCTTTTATTTCTCCAGAAAGCGTTTCTCTAATAACCTCCATGCTTTTTTCAAGCCCAGCTAGTATCTTTAAAGTGATGATTCTGAACTCTAGATCTGACATAGTACTAATGTCCGTATTGAGTAGGTCCCTGGCAGTCGGTACTACCTCTTGTTCTTTTTGTTGAGGTGATTTTTTCCATCTTGTCATTTTGTCCAGAGGAGAATAGATTAATGAGAAAACAAAATGCTAACAGGGTAACAACGTCCCCAGAAAATATACTCTAAACAAATCAGAAAAGACCTGAAGCTGGGGGAAAAAGAAAGGGAAAGAAAAAAAAAGAAAAAGCAAAAAAAAAGAAAAAGAAAAAGATAAAAACAACAACAACAAAAAAAACAGAACAAAACAAAACAAAAAAAACAGAATATGATCAAATATGATCAGGCTGGTGCATAGATCAGTGCCACACACTAGATTTTGGGTATATTTTGGTCTGTTAGAAGATAGTGCCTCCCAAAATTTTAAAGAAAGGAAAACTTATATATGAACAAAAATAAGGGTTGATATGATGAAAGGATGGAATATGACTGTATAGATGAAAATTATAAAAAATTTTATAAAAGGAATTGATAAGAAGTTTGAAAAAAGAAAAGAAGATTTAAAAAAAAAAGAAGAAAAAAGGGAGAGAATGTGATCAGGCAGGAGAGTAGAACAAAACCATACACTAGAGATTTAGGGTATATTTTGATCTGTTAGAAGAAACTATCTCAAAATTTTAAAGAGAGAACAACTTATATATATATGCCAAAAATAAGGGTAACTACTATGAAGGGATAGACTATGACTCTAAAAATGAAAAATAAAAATGTTTTTTAAAAAAGGGATTGATAAGATGTTGTTTGAAAAAGGGAAAAAGAAAAATTCAAAAAAAAAAAGTTAAAAAAAAAATTAACTTTGAAAGACTAAAGAATCATGGTAAAAAAGCCATGGATTCTATGTGTATTAGTCCCCTAGCGCTGGAGTTCTGCCGTTCTAATTGATCGGTAAACTTGGTCTTGGCTGGCTCTTCTTGCTGATCTTCTGGGGGAGGGGCCTGTTGCCATGGTTCCCAAATGTCTTTGCCGGAGGCGGAACTGCCCCGCCCTTGCCTGGTCTGGGCTAAGTAATCTGCTCGGGTTTGCTCTCAGGAGCTTTTGTTCCCTGCAAACTTTCTGTACAGCTTTGGAGGCCAAGAGTGAAAATGGCGGCCTCCCAATCTCCGCCCCGGAGGACCGAGAACTCGGGGCCCCGCTCCTCAGTGAGCCCCCAGAGAAAAGCAGTCACTCACTCCTGTCTCCTCGGTCTCCGGCCGCACTCCGTGCTCACCCGGCCTGTGACCGAGCATTTTTGTCTCTGGCACCCGAATTGATGTGGAGTCTCCAAACCCAGCAGATCCCTGTGGTGCGCTCCGGCGCCGCTCCTCCCGGGGGAAGAAGGTGAGTCTCCCCAGATCTGCCGCTTGTTGGGTCCCTGCTGGAGGAGCAGTGGCCCGACGGTGCCTTGGATCACAGTTTATGGCAATCCCGAGCTGAGAGCCCGCACCTAGGCTCCGTCTCTGCAGCCGGCTTCCCTGCTCCGATACCTGGGAGCTCTGCCACACTCAGGCACCCCTGGTCTTTCTGTGACCCTGAGGGTCCTGAGACCACACTGTCCCACAAGGGTGCTACCCCCCGCTTAGCCACTGGAGCGACGTCCCTCAGGGGAGCAGACTCTAAAAGTTCCAATTTTGTGCTCCGCGGCTCTATCACTTGCCAGAAGCTGCCGACAGAGGCCCCCTCCCCCGCAGTGTATCCTCCCGAATATCGCCTCGGATTCACTTCTCCGCATGTCCTACCTTCCAGAAAGTGGTCGCTTTTCTGTTCAGAGAGTTGTTGCTATTCTTTTCTTTGATCTCCTGTTGAGTTTGTAGGTGTTCAGAATGGTTTGATCCCTATCCAGCTGAATTCCTGAGACCAGACGAAATCCAGGTCTCCTACTCCTCCGCCATCTTGCTCCACCCCCCACAACACATATTTTTAATACATATTTAAATATAGGGTTTGTAGTTTTGGAGAAATGAGGATCACACAGATTATATATTCTAAAAATCTCCCAATCTCAAGTACCACATACTACAGCGCTATTCAGCCTCAGCCTCATGCACACACACCAGAAGTTGAAGCCTAGGGAGTTGCAGGCCTCAAAATGAGTAATGTTCTTTGATGAAGGATCTGCAGGTAAAGGGAAATGAAAATAAAGGAGCCATAGGTGAAGAAAAGCACATGGCTCTCTTTGTGTACGTGTACATCTGTCTGTGTGTCTGTCCCCCCCCATCAGTCTTTCTGCTTGTGTGTGTTTCTTACTCTCTATTACTCTGTCTTTTTCTGTGACATGCGCACGCGCACAGGCATATGGACCCACTCTCCCCACATTAGTAACTCTAATCATTAATCAGAAATGTAAAGTCATGACAGCAATAATCAGGAAGGGTGGGGTATCTCATTTAAGAGAAAAAGAAGGGTAAGGTAGGTCAGATAGCTCTGTATCTGGCCAGTGCTTTCTTAAAGACCAAGTTTCTACTTACTTGAAAAATATTTGCAGTCCTACTGATTCGTTTACAACTAAGCAAATCAAAACATCAATTGGGTATTATTATTAGGATAAACAACCAAAAGATACAAGAGAACAATGTTGCATATATTGTGAAATTTCAAATAAAAATCTTGAGTTTAAGGGTTCATCACTTTATGTATGTGGGAGAATGGTTGTCAAATCACACTAGGGAGCCTTGGAAATAATTGTTATGATTTTAATGCTTATGCACAGAATAGGCTCACAGCAGGCTTGGAAAAAATAAATCCTGAACCCAAGTTCAAATGTCTTTCCTTCACTGTAACTCAGATTCCCAGTGTTTCCAGTTAACTTCCAGGTGGTCAAAACATCCAGCTCTTACCTCACCCAACAAAACTTCTGTTTTCCCAGTACAGCTGATGCCCCATGTGGTTGAAAGAAAATTGTGCTTTAATTTATGCAGAGGTGGATATGATTTCATGGACTATAAAAATATTTTATGTAGAATATTTTTGAATCTCTAATTGAGTATTTAATTGGCAAAAATTCAGATCTTCTTTTTCAAAGTGATGAATATCTCAGAATACAGTAGGGTTAATGGAATTTTAAAAAGCAAAATGGAATACAAAGGTATTAGATTCAAATAAAAATACCCTTCAATTAGCTTGAAAAGTATTCACTTCTGTCTAGTCTCCATAATATGGAAAAGTCTATACATTTTTTCAAGAGTTATTAATTATTTGGTTGATTATTTATTTTTTGTCTTATTTTTTAAATTATTATTTTAATTCCAGTGTAGTTAACATACAGTGTTGGCTGACTCTTTCTTAAGTAATAATTCTCTTTTTTTTTTTAAATGACAAGTAATTTTATTAGAGTCTAGTTGTTTTCTTGTTCCCCCATCTTGCCAATGTTTTGGAGGGCGGGGGAGGTGATCTCAATTAAATGGGTGTTACTAGAATGAAACCGTTCTATGAAATCCAGACAATCCAGATGAACTAAGGGAAGATACAAATGCCTTCGTGTTACTGGCCATCAATCAGGAGGAAGCTCCTCCCCCGACCCCGCCCTGGAGCTCCTGCAAAATGGGGAAATGGCACTCCTTTGTAATTAAAGAATTCCCTTAGTCCTCTAGCCTCTCAGCTCCAGGGATCCTTCAGACTTCTGATTTAGAAAGGGATAGCCTTGGTTATCAGAAGGCAGTATGTGTTAACCATTTACCTACCGAAGATATTGTTTAATCACAGGAAAATCTATATTAACTCAGAACATTTGAGCATTTTCTGAAAGATAGTTAACAAGAAAACTCCAGGGGAACTGATTAAATATGTTGTTTCCACCACCAACAGCATTATATTTCCCAAGAACTGCTGTACAATAGGAATTGCCAAAATTGTAATTCATCACATGAAAATTGACCTTTCCAAATATTTAAGAGGTTGAAATTTTAGCTAAATACAGTTTCAGGAGCTCATTAGATTTTCAAGAGTGTATCCTAGAATATCACGATTACATTTCAAAATGTGGTATTTGAAAATATGTGTTTTGGAAATTGTTATTGCATTTTTTTTCCTATCTCAAATTAATGAGTTTTTGTTGCACAACACAGCATGCCGTATTCTCTTTTCGGAAAGACAAATTTATTTTTCATGATGTTATAGAGTCTATGAACTTGGGGAAAATACTAATCCAGACTCAAGAGCAAATTCATTTTCAAGCTAGGCTAGGAAAGAAATAGATCTTTTTTTCTGTACTGAAGTAGAAAAAAACCCTGAGCTGTACAATGCAGCATTTACTTTAGTTCTCTTAAGAGAAACTCAATGTGGCCAAAAAAAATTGGAAAAGCAAGCATCAGAATGCATCTGCCTTTATGAAATTCATAATGTGTATCTCTTTTAATTTCTGAATGATCCCACTCTAAAGATAATGGTAACATAGTATTTAACCCAGTAATCCCCAAATTTATTTGAGCACCAAATCTCTTTTTTGAATATTGTGGAGACCCTTGGACAACGGGTGCAGTCTAGAAAATGTTGTAAACACCTGTGAAGAGTTTTCTGATTGCTTGATTTTTGTCTACTCTAAACACTATCCTCTTGGTCACCTATCAGAATCCACACAGTTAAGGTGGCTCACTACAACAATGCCAGCAAGAGTTAATTTTTATATAGATGACAGTTTTGTGCCAAAAATTTTGAATCTCCAATATGGTGTTAAAATGTCTGTATTTGTATATGCATACTATATACAGTACACTGTTAATGATACAGAGTTCTAATATTAATTTCCTTTGCTTGCCACATGCTTGTGCAAACACACACACACACAATGGATAACAATCTTAGCTAAGACGACTGATGTATTGGTCCACTAGAGGTTCCTTTTGTGTCTGGATTTGAATAGTGTGTGATAGTCCTTTTTATGTCCCCACACTATTATTGTTTCGTGACAGTGTCTCTAAGTATTCTGCTTATCTTGTATATTATAGAAGCATTTATAAATCTCAGACTCTGTCTGCAGTTCTTAAGTTTCTTTGCTTTTGTTTGTTTGTCTGTTTGATCAACTATATTCCTGAGGAATCTGGCTTGGCTGTAATGTACTCTGAGAAGTGCCTGCCGTTAAGAATTTGCCAGGCATGACTTCGTTACTTCCTCTGGTCTTAGCTGTATGTCTACCGTGAAAGCAATGTGGACTTAAGGAACATTTGGGGCACACATTCCTTACCTACAAACCTGTGAAAGAGCTAGATACATGAATAGAAAGTAGGGCTAACTTTTAATTACAGGGAACATGGTAGCCACAGAAGAAGCTAGCAGCCCAGAGCAGGAGTGTGGGGAGAGAGGAAGCACAGAGAAGGTGTCAGGCTTGGGCGATCCTGTCTGACTTGGAGACGAGCTCAGCCTTCATATTGTAGGGGATTTGTTTCAGATGACTTGGATATCAGAATGTAGTATCTGCTTATATTAAAAAAGTTGAAAACAAGAATGTTAGATAGAATTAAAAAATCACACAGATTCCTATCATTCCAAAGACAGCCATGTTATCATTTAGATGTAGTGTTTCCTATCTCTTTTGTACAAGTTTTATCATTTCTCTGAGCTGAGTTCATGGTTTCAACTTCAAGCTGCGGATGAGAAAATCAAGACACTGAATCAAGTGACTGCCCAAAGTCCAGACTCAGCTATGGCTCAAGAACATGGAAGTTTCCTGAGTACTGAAAAGAAGAGTAAAGAAGAAAAAAAAAAAAAGGAAAAAAATTATTCTCCAAACAAGCAAACCCTAGACATAGAGAAAAATCTACTTTCATTATTATTTTTTAAGAGTATATCTGCCTAAAGTGTTTTAAATTAAACTAGCGTCATTACTAATTCTTCATCTCCAAATCAGTTCCAAAGTGTAGTGGACGAACTTGGCCGTCCCACTGCCAAGAAGAGATCTTGGGCTCCACATTCACTAGTAGTCCTGTAAGGTGTTTCTCAGATGCCTGATGGAAGCCCCCAAAAGAATATCCTCTATAGGAATCTAGACTCCAGGCACATTTTCCCCCCTTAAAAGTCATCCCTGGAAACATTGTTATTTGATCAGGCTTTGTAATACTGGTTTGACCAAAAATAAGAAATACTCCTTTTTGGCTTTCACAGTCATATTATGACTTAACTTCAGGGACAGAGAGAAAGACTGAGATTTAAAGGACTATAATTACCAGCCACCTGAGTAGGGACTGCGGAAAGGTTACCTGAAGAAAAGGGTGATTAACATTTCCAAGCATGTGAACTGAGCCATTTCTGGCTGAAGGGTAGCATTTTAAAGATATAATATTGTTTATAAAATTAAGGAACTTCAAGACTGGACCTTTTCCTTTGTTATAGATTTTCTTTTGAACTTTTAAAGAATACAGGAAACCATTTGGTGGGTTAGACATTTTTAAAATCATAGTTTTATGGAGAAAATAATAGCAGTGCCTTTTAAGTCAAAATGTATTTTCCCAAGTAGAGCAACTTCCTGAATGGAGCATTTACTCATTTTCACTCAATAGAATACCTTTACACATTCATTCTCTGAATAGTAGTTACTGTTGTTTTTCCTAAGATGTATTTTCCAATGATTATCTCCCTCTTATGCCAGGACATTGGAACATTGGCCAAAGATTCTTTACAGTATGCTCTTAGTACACACTGAGGCCCAACAGATAATAAAAAGATAACACTGGTAACACTGATTTTCTTGCCAAAAAATAAGATTGATTGATTGATTGATTGATTAATAGATAGAAAGACAGAGATAATACACAATTATGGAAAGTGGGAAACAAAATTGCTACAACCTTTATGATAAGTAACAGGCTTAGCTATAAAGTATGAAGACCCTTTAACCCATAAATTATAGATTTGGAATATATAACTACAAAATGAACATATATATACACAAGGATGGTTATTGCTAAATTGTTTCTAATAGAAAAAAAAGGAAACAATCCTAATCACATGCACAGTAAAAGGATTGAATAAATTTTGGCACTTCATGCTAAGGTGGGTTCAATCAGCTCTCACAAAGCGTGAGTTAGATCCATATGGATTGATGAGGAATATGTGTTGTACTATTTCCTCAGAAGAGGATATGCATAATAATATGAAAGGTAGGGAAACAGTAAAGGAAATGGGTATGTTGAATGATAAGACAAAACATAGGGAACAATAAACACCAAACTATTAAATTCACAGGGGACTGAATTTGGGCGTGAGAATGAAGGAAAGACAGAAATCATTGATTTTTTTTTCCTTCTATAACTAGGTATGGTTTGGTTTAAGTGAGCTTTATTACTTTATAGCTAAAAAAAACAGAAAATATTTTATTATGTATTATTATGCATGAATGGCCATTTAATTCCATTTCTAAATCATTAGGTTGCCTGGAATTCAGGCTCCAGAACAAAAAGTTAATGGTGGACCTGGGTGAACAAAGCAACCTCCTGCCCCCACCTTATTCTTTCCACTCTGTTTCCATAGACTCCTTGGAATTATAGATAAGTTAGTCTCCTAGGCTTACCCATAAATGCATATATCAACTCATAAATACCTCCATATCCAATGGGGATAAAAAGGTGGAAAATAATAGTTTTTCTGTATTAAAGGAAAAGTGAAAATGTATAAACCCAAGGCTCCTTTTCCATCCCACCTCATTCCTACCAGTAATACAGATTACTTTTTTTTTTATTATGTTTGACCAACCTACCTCACCAGTTTTAGAAATATGATGAATCACATGCGATAAATGAAACTTTTGCTCTTTAATGCAGATATAGGCCCCACATAATATTCATTGCTATGCATTGCCTTCAAATTAATTATGTTATGAAAGGAACTGGGGTGTCAAGTCTTCTTTTTTATCCTTATACTGAAAGATGCTAGCAAAAGAGGATATTTCTGTTTTAGCATCATACATACGCTACTTAAAGTTCAAATTTCATCTTAAATCCACCACTTCTAACCGAAGGACAAAATTCAGAAATGTTAAGATTTGGGCTAAATTGGTCTTTAATTCTTTTTACCTTCAGTGTTCTAGAATTTGATGATTTTAAAGAAAAATGGAAGCCAAAAGCTACAGGTGAAGCTCTGCCCGGTAGGACGGGCAGAGGGAGAGGGAGAGAAAGAACCCCAAGCAGGCTCCACACGGGGCTTGATCTCACGACCCTGAGATCAGACCTGAGCAGAAATCAAGAGTTGGACACTCAACCTACTGAGCCACCCAGGTACTCCTCTTCCTCCTCTTATCAGGACACCAGTCCCATGGGATTAGGGCTCCCCCCTTATGATCTTATTGAACCCTTGTTACCTCTTTAAAGGCTCCATCCCCAAATACAGTCACATTGGGGGGGCTTAGGGCTTTCAACATATGAATTTGAGGGGGACAAAATTCAGTCTGTGACAGGGAGAAAAACAAACATAAGATACTATGGGATACTAACTTTGTGTATATTTTATGTTATACTAAGTTTCTCCCTTGTAAGTTTTTCTTGTGTCTTTTAGTAAAAGAAACAAATTGAACTGACATTTAACTGCCTACTCCAGCCAGCAGGCATAATCTATAGAGTCTGATTTTAGAAGGCCATGAATTATTTCATTAAACTGTTAAAATGTCTTTATATTTAACATAATATGTGAAATATGTACATATATCCTTCTCAAAAGTGACATTTAAAACTATGCCTTTTTAGAAGTTTTCTTTTGCTTTTTAAAACAGCTAATGCTGAAAGAACTGGTTACATGTGTTAAATTCTAGTAAACATCAGTTTCTATTATTTAACTGGCCCTGTAGAAATACTAGTTAGTTGATAGTAAAGACTTTTCCTTCTAATTTATAAGAAAAAATTAAGGCACACAAGAATCACATCTACTTACAGAAAGAGTCAGCCAACAGTGTTAAAATTATTAAAGAAGCTTCTTTTTGTTACTTTTCTGTGTACAGAGAAATGTGAAATTACAAACTTTGGATAACACTCTTCATACTGTTTTCTACATCTAGTCGAATCTAGCCTCCAACTTTTATCTCCACAGTATGAGATTAGGTTTGTGGAAATTGGATTGAGAAGCGGTCCTTTTCCACGGATAGGGTAAAGTTTTCTTCTCCCATTCCCATTTTCTGCCAAAATTGAAATGGAGAGCAATAATTTTCTCTTCATTTAATTGTCTATTGATACTGCCTCGAATTTCTAGAACTCTTGGCGTAATGAGACTTTATAAGAATCTCAGTAGCGACTCTTGCTGACCTCAGGCTCCCGGCGCAGTAAGAATTGAAAACTGCCAGGCAGTAAGACTCAGCCCTGCCCAGCTGCTGTGCAGTGAATAAGCACATTCATCCCCTCTAGTTGGCGGCTTCTGGGATTCGTGTAACCTCTGAGAGGTCTAGGGGACGTCCTGGTGAGACAGCATTTACAGTTCGTCTTCCTCAAATCCCTGTTTGCTCTCCTCGTTCTTATTTAGAATAGATGCCCCCCACCCCTACCCAGTGATCTGCTTCACTCTTACCAGTGCACTCTCTCCAGGTTATTAAACTTGCCCGTGTTCCCAGACGCTGGCTGAGGTCCTGTCAGCTCACTGGAGCCACTGAGTCTGCCACCATCCTGATGAAAAGTATGGAACCTGCCTTGAAGACTTCTGAAATTGTGTTCTCCATCACCCTGGCCTACTGGACATCATCCTGATTTCTCAGTGGCTCCTTAGACACCGCAGTGTGGTAGAATTCCTAGACAGCAAACCCCTGAAGAATGCCATTCCCGATTACTGTCACTTCCCTTCCAGAGTGTTACGTTCTCAGGAATACCCGGATAGAGCCTGTCTACCATAGAGTGCTCAGGGTCCACTAAGAGCTATCCCTGTGCTGTTCTGACCAAGGTCCGTTGCCTATCAAAACAGGCAAAGCAATGTCTCAAAAATGTAGATGTTGCTGGACCTATTGTACCTCGGCCCATTCAAACCAGGAGTTGTGTTAACTTTATGTCTTGGATAAAGTAAAATAAGGAATGGACAGAGAAGGGAAAGGGTGAATGGAAAAAGATGAAGCAGTACCAAATTTTGTCTCAAGGATCTCCATAGAGCTGTGGTTCCCCTACACAGAGCGAACATGGAGCTGTTTCTTTATCTATAAAACGTAGACAACAACAGATAGGGCTGTGATGATGACATGACTGGGTGTATACAAAGGGCTTGCAGTGAGATTGGAAATGGAGAGGGTCCAAGCTTGGCCGGCGGCTTTACCCATCACTCACTGGACAACTCTGAGAGAGTTAACTTGATTCCTGAGCCTCATCTGCAAATTGGGGATTATAGCAGAGGAATGCATAATTTCATTCATAAGAACAATTTCATGTTTTAATTATCTCTGGGTGGCTCAGTCGGTTAAGCGTCTGACTCGGGTTCAGCTCGGGTTGTGATCTTGTGGGTTGTGGGATTGAGCTCTGCGTGGGCTCCATGCTTAGCGGGGAGTTGGCTTGAAGATTCTCTCCCTCTGCCTCTACTCCCCACTCACGTGCTCCCTCACTCTCTCTCTCAGGTAGCTAAATCTTTTTAAAAAATCTTTTAAAAAAATTACCTCTGTCTTTCCTTTCTGGATGGGATGGCTTGAAAAATGAGAAAATGGACTTGGTGGGAACTAGTTAGCATATAACACGACGTCTGAGTGAGCACAGATACTTAGTGAATCCTGCTTTTAAATAAGAACTTAATGCAAACCAGACTTAGCATAATATATACATTTTTAGAACCGTATTTATCCTATTCCCATAAAACAGGCTGTCAGGCACAACTTTGTAAAACACTTGTTATTTTGGTTTTCAGATAAGGCAAGTTAAAAACTAAAGCTATATTGTGAAATTAAAAAGGAATATTCTGTATCTTAAGAGACTGGGATCTGATTTCAGCTGAATGCAAGAAATTAAATTAGTTAATTAAGCTTATTTATTTCGGAGCTGTGAGCAGGTATGATGCTGTCTAAATCAGATGGCTGTGGATTGAGCTATCATTCATTTGGATTGCAAAACATCTGCTCAAGTGGTCTGTGTCTTCCAGGAGATAAGCGCAATATGCATGCTCACAATAATTAGAAAGTAGGCAAATAATGACTTTTTGGAAAAGACTGAAGGAAATGGGACTGCTCAGATAGTTATACTAAAAGTCCAGACCTGTCACCTCATTGCTACTTCATTACGTCTGTAAATACCCAATGACGTACAGAAAGAAACTATTTAAGGACATTAACAAAAACACCTACTTTTTCTATATACATCCTTAAAGTAATATTGTGTTGGCCTATTGAATGAGGCATCTTATCTGCCCCTCCCTAATTATTATTCTGTCTCAGGCTTCGTGTTCCTCTTGATTTGGCTAACTGCAGGATTATGATAACAATCTCTGGAATCACCAGTCATATTTTCATTATATAACCCTTTGAACTGTGTTTGCTGGGATTTTGTAGGGCCTGTCATCTATACTCAGAGATTTGAAGCTCACCCCTAAATGAATGTCATGTGCAGTTAATTTGCAATAGAAGTCATTTGAAGTTAGGATGAAAGCCAGTTCTCTCACTGGTTTTCAAAATAAATGCTTTCCCAAGTCTAACGCTAGAGAAACTTAGAAATACTTCAAGGTATTCGATCTCAGTTGTTCTCCAGTTCATATAGTGAACGAGATATTTTTATTAACAGACACTTTAATGACTGAGTAGTGTTTATGTTATCATTACTTGTGTGGCTTCATTTTATTTTATTGAGAGATATGTATTTACTTATTAAAATGATCTGAATCCCAATATGTAGGCATGATGGGACTTCTCCTTATAAATTAGGTAGATGTGTTCTGGATAACGGTCAATTTTAATGATAAAATCCATATAACAAATACTTATTGAGCAACTACTATATACAGGACACTTAGTAGGTTACAGTAAGAGGAGTGACACGTGCCTCCATGGGATCCACTCGCCCTTGGACTCGTTAGATTCTAGAAGGAATCAACGGCGAAAGTCTAGGCTTACTGGCATGCCCCACATGGCTGAAAACCTCTGTGTGTTAGAGACCAGAGACCAAAATGTCTGTATCCTCCCACTGAAGTGTGTTATTTGGTGACTTTCCCACCACTTCCTCTAATAAGAACGGGAATGTCAATATTGCCGCATATTCTCTTGATGTTTCAGTTGCTCGTATGTTATTTCCTGAGGAGATGCTGGTATCTAGAAAAGGATGTTCTCTAGGACAATACTTTTCAAACTGATGCAGGACCAGTGACTTCTCTTTCTTCCCCTTTTTCCCAATCCTTTGTAGATGGATACTTTAAAAAAGAGAGACATGCAAAACACAAATCTGTTTCTTATTATGAATGAAACGTTTCTTTCCATCTCTAGGCTTATCTCGTAGACCCCACTCTCAGAGGCTGCCCTGAGCCCCTCTGGTCACACGCACCCTGGGAACCCTCAACCTCTCACTTCATGGCCTCTTCCTTCCTATCGTCTGACCTCACCTTCACCTCCCCAAGAAACTACAAGGTCCTTCTTTTAAAAATCCAGCAACATCTCAACATCTTGTCAGTCCCCATCCCCAACAAGTTCTCCCATTGCCCTTATTAGTCCCTCCTGAGCTTGCGTCCCCAGGGACGTCCTTGACACGAACACACTTCCTTCGTTCTCTGCTCATGGAACTTGGTGCCTCTTTTTCGTCGTCTAGTCAACCTTCTAAAAGCTTTCCTAAGGTTCTGGCCTAAATCTCAGACTCTGTACACTTTAAAAATGTGAATGCCCGTGTCCGAAATGGGCTTGGGGGATTTTCTTTAAGATATGACTCTAACCCTGTGTGAGAAGTGGGCTAAGCAGGGCTGGCCATGTGTGAGAGAGAGAGAGTGTGTGTGTGTGTGTGTGTGTGTGTGTGTGTGTGTGTGTGTCCCCATAGCATTTGGAGAAGGTACCAGACCCGAGCTTCTAAGGGCATAGATAGTACTAACCCACTGGCTGAAAAAACAAGGATACCATCACTAACATATGAAATGAAGGAACGGGCAACTTCTATTGTTATCTCTTCTCGTTTTATGTCCCTTCACTGTGACTGGAGCTTTGGTGGGTGTGAGGAGTGGAACTATATACAAAGAACCTTTCGTAGAAAGTCAATAGATGCGTTTCTTCTGCCAATGACAGGGACCTTCATTCTCCGACCACGTGTATCCTCATCTGTTATATGAGATGGTTAGGCACCACGATCTATGAGATCACTTTCACTAGAAAATTCTTTAATTTTCTGACATTTCCTCAAATCCTTTTGTGTAACCTATTGACTTTTCCCCTCCTAGGGCTGTATGTTAACCCCATTTTCTTAATTCTCTTCTAGCACCTGTGTTCTGATCAGAGGCCAAATAAATGACATTCAGAATTTCCACTAAGGTACTATAAGGTAAGATCTCCTTTGGGGGTTGAGTTCTTTGCTTTAATAAAAGGATTTATGGCTTGATCAGTGAAACAGATTAATGAGGAATAGGAATTTCTAAGTTGGTGTTTTTCAATATGATTTCTAATTGCTCTCTGTGCATCTTAATATAGCTATACAGTAGTGCTTGATTTTTGTGTCTTAGTAAAGATACAAAATTTTTTGCTTATTTGCTGATCATATTCAAAATTACAATGAAAGCATGTTTGTTAAAATAGGAAATAAGTCTTTTTATTTCAAATACTCATTTGTGTCTTAATTATAGCAATATGGGGTTATTGGAAATTAATGCAAAATGTTTGAATTTTTAGCATATATAGAATCTTCTAGCTCGTCTAATTCGTAGAAGCTTAAATATCATCCTTGATTTACATCATCTTATCCAAAAATGCTGTACAAAATCTGATAGTGAATATAAAGAGCGACATGAAAAAGTTTAATCTCCTTTAAACATTGTTAATACATTCAGCAGACAGTGCTACTAGCCTACCTAATATCCCTTCTCCCTTCCAAATAATAATAATAATAATAATAATTCTGATGTTTTTAAGGACAGTGAAATGCCTAGTTTAAAAATCTTTGCCTTCCCTGACTCCTTTATTGAGGCCACATAACCCAGTTATGGCTAAAGAACTCTAGATGGTGAGCGCCAGGGGGGCTTCCCTTCCTGAATTTATTCCCTTCCTGAAATAAAAGAGCAGGATATCTTTGGGAACATTTTCCTTGTTATTACTCCATCTTCCTACCTGGAAAGCTGTTCTAAAATTTGGAGCCACGGATTTTAACTTAGCAAGGTGACTGAGTGATGACAGTCAATACCATTCAAAGAATTTATTACTCACATATCTTGAAAGAAGGGCCACTCCCTGCCTCCAGGGCCATGTGAGGAAACACCAGGTTTGGTCTGGAGACAGAAGAGAAAGAGGACAAAGTCTAAGTCAAAGTCTTTACCAGGAGTGTCTGAGAGAATAGCTGTGCAGGGCGGGGCAAACAGTTGAGGATTGGCCAGTTGGAAGAGTGTAGGTGGGCTCTGGGTTATAGGGGTGGGCTCTGGCCGCCTGGTCCCAGGTGCTGGGTGACTTAGACCTGGGGAAATCATGTCTTGGGGTGTGAGTTAGAGGAGAATTGGGACTGTACATCCAGGATTGCTTGGTTTACATATGAAAGGTGGGCTCTGGGCCACGCCCTTTGCTCTCTCTAAGAACCAGCTAGCCCTGGGAAAGGCAGTCTCTCCCTGGGCAGCAAGCTTTTAAGATCTCAAAACCTCATAAAATACAGAAAGTAAAAACCATGATGAGTCCCCAGCACAGCCCCCATCTCATAATCCCAAAGACAAAAGCCACAGCCAGAGATGTTGGAGCTGGAAGGTAAATGAGCTTGACTCCTTGATGATGTTCTTGCGCTCTCGTGAGCCTACCATCAGCTCTCCTGTGGCATGACCCTGATTGGTTAGGTCTCCTGACACTCAGAGCCGAACACAGACGTAGCTGATTCACGGGCCTTCAGATCCGGGCCTTGTGCTAGATATGCCTCTTTAATCTTCACAGGAGCGCCGTCAGGCTGTTAGTATCCTCATGTACAGATGAGGAAACGGAGATGTTAAGAACCTGTGATCATAGGTGTCAAAGGTGAGGTTTGAACTGGACTCGTCAGGCTCCCTTCCCAGGACTCTGCTACCTTGATGCTTATTCTGACAGTATCTGCTAGGAGCCTGTGCTGTTGCTGATCACATCTGCTAGCTAGTCAGGGGCATTGCGGACTCACTAAACCCTTTGAATGCTTGCTCTTCAATAACACAGAATTCCCTTTGGATTATCCATTTATAAAACTAAGTGAACTGAGACTCTGCCATATTAAAAAAAAAAAAAAAAGAGGGAAAAATCTAATTGGGGGGAATCAAGATGAATTAGAATTGCCTATGAAAGCAGGTGAAGGACATATTACTTCCAAGTTGGGTTGTTTTTGCTTTTTAAAATTTTTTTTTGAAATAGATGTTTAGGACTAATGGTCTCAATATGGCCACCAAAATTCAGCTTTTAACCTACAGTCCTGATATTAAATATTCTCCTTCTAACAGTCTCTGTTACTTCACTCATACTTATTGGGTTCAGGGGGGAAAATGCAGGTAAAAGAAATTATATAAAGAAAGTCCTTTCGAAAGAAAGTCATGCACAATATTGAATAAGGTACTGAGCTGAATCAGGGAAGGACAGGGAAGGAGGTGCTTGGGTAACAGAAAAGTCTCGAGGGGCAGTACAGGTGGCAGCCAGCTCTACTGAGGCTTAAAGATGCCATCACACCTCTCCGGGCCTTTGTTCTTTATTTGTAAATTGAGGGTGTCAGATATTCCGATCTTCTCTTAGTGTAAAATAATAGCTTACCTCGTCGGATCTCCTTTGCGAATGCAGGGACATGCTGTCTCTGCTAAAGCCAAGCTTTCCTTTTGGCCTTTGAATCTATGCGTTCTGAGTGATTTTCCTGTCCCTTTCCTTTCTTGCAAATAGATCCTGAATCTCTCCATTTCCTTTTGTGTCTTCTATTACGACCCTACCCCAAGTCATTCTGTTTTGCCTGGACCACTGCGTGAGCTTCCCAATGGTCTCCTGGCTCCCATTCTTGCCTTACCAAAATCCATTCCATGTGTAACAGCTCGTGCCTAGGGAACCCACATCACGTCTGTGTCTCTGAGACCTGCTTGAAACCCTCAACTCCTTCCCCTGCATCAAGGGCAACACTCTGATGCACGACCATGACTTACATATCCCATACTTTTCTCCTTGCCTCCCAGCTCCAGTGTCTGTCCTTTTTACCATTCCGTGATTGTGTTTCTTTGTGTTCTTGCCTGCTTCCCGGGGCCCTTCCCATTCACATCTCAGCTGCTAAAGCCTTCCCTAACCACTCCCTGGAAATGAGCACTAGCCCGGGCACCCAAATTGAATTCCTTCTAAAAACAAGAAATTTTCTTTTGTAAAGCATACTAAAATACCCTCTTACGGTAAAAATACCTACACATCCAACTTAAGGGATTTAGGCAAGACATGAGGAATTTAGCTACGTTTGTTTACAGTTTGTTCTTTATCTCTTGCCATAGAATGATCTAAGTTCCATGAGGGCATGGCCTTGTCTGTTTCTTCGTTGCCAAAACCACGGTGCCTATAAGGATGCCTGTTCCCTGCAAGAAGCTTCGTAAATATTTACTGAATGAATGAATGTAGAGGCAGAAAATCCCATAGGTCCGATATCCCAAAAGAAGTTAAGCAGTGCTTATAGATGTCTCCCATGAGTCTATTGCTTAGGAAGGAAGGGGAAAAAAATAAAGGTAAAGATGAAAAGGAAAAAACAAACCTTCTGGAGAGAGGGACAGACAGCAATGCACACAGAAGCAGCAGTAAATCTTCGGGAGGGACCACCTCGGGTATTCTTCCTAGCAGCGTTTTTGATCTGTGATGATGAGTGGCAGAGGGCAATCCTTTGGATCTTACATAGATTTATTAGACGCACATAGACAATCAGAAATGTTTGTTGAGTGAAGGCTCCAAAGACTGAAATAATAAAATATTGAACTGATAAGAGCCTTTTGCCTTAATTTTTTCTTTTTAATGGGCATGACACTATTCCCTGGATGCCAATATTCAGTCCGTGTTAGTAATAGGCATTCCAAATACACTGAGTGTGAAAAATGTTCCATGAAACAGAATTCAGTTACTGTGCTAGGCATCTCCCCGAGAGCATTTCAGAATTCATTCCATCTTCAAGTAAATTGTCACAGTGACTATCCGGAGTGGCACACCGTGTTAATGTATTAAAATGCTGATGGGAAAATGGAAACTAGAAAAATGTCTTATCTGTCAATTAAATGATGTAGCCTTGTGGTTGGATTATAACAACTCGGGGCCTTTTTGTTTTTTGCCAATTGAGATTTGACAGCTCTTTATAAAATATTTACATTCTGATTTCAGTCACATTGACAGCACTTTTGGGTCTTTGGAAGATGATAATTACATGTTAGGAAAATGTTAAAAAAATTTTGAAGCTGATCTGTTGAGGGGAAAAAAATCTGTTTTTTTTCAAATTGCACAAAGGAAGGAAATGCACTTTATTAAAGGATATATTTCTTTTTTTTTTTTTTTTATTTATTTATTTGAGAGAGAGAGAATGAGAGAGAGCAAGCACATGAGAGGGGGGAGGGTCAGAGGGAGAAGCAGACTCCCTGCCGAGCAGGGAGCCCGATGCGGGACTCGATCCAGGGACTCCAGGATCATGACCTGAGCCGAAGGCAGTCGCTCAACCAACTGAGCCACCCAGGCGCCCTAAAGGATATATTTCTAATAAAATTCAGAAACAGTAGGTTTTTGTGATCCAAAGACATACTGCATGTGTAATGTGAAGGAATATTCTTCTCCACCCTGCTTGTTCTGGACACCTTAGCTTTTCTTAATCAGCTCTGTCTAGGTAGGTACATGCTTCTCACCCTTTTTCACTTCTTTTATGCACCCGTAATGTTTGTGTGGTACATAGGTAAATTAGACAGGATTTGGGAGCATCCATATGGAATTTTGCAGAAAAAAATTCAATATCTATTCTTAGTATTGAAAGAAGAGAAAAAAAGCGTTGGGAACAATACTAAGTATTGAATTTATATAGAATTTTCCAATACAATACTTTCAAATGTGTTCATGAGAAGTGTAAATTTACATATCACTTTTTCTTATCAGGTATTAGGTTAGAAAGAGTGACCTATAATTCTTGATCAATGGTCTGGCTGAAGTTTTGACAGTCACTATCTGTGTGATGCTTTGTAAGAACAAGTAGATGATAGAAAACCTGTTTTATAGCCATTCAAGAGTTTCCTGCAATTGAAATTATGTTTAAAGAATCTAACAGCTATTACTTTTTTTTGCTGACAAATGCTTTGTTGAAATTTCTTAAGGCAAATGATTTTGGAATCCAGCCTAACTTCTTTAGTATCAAGTATTTTTTTTGTATTTTTTAAAGAGTTTATTTATTTATTTGACAAAGAGAGAGCACACACAAGCAGGGGCAGGAGCAGAGGGAGAGGGAGAAGCAGGCTCCCCACGGAGCAGGGAGCCCAACACAGGGCTCGAACCCAGGACCCTGGGATCATGACCTGAGCTGAAGGCAGGGGCTTAGCTGACTGAGCCACCCAGGCGCCCCTAGTATCAAGTATTTTTAAAACTTCATGGAAAGCATAGATTCTTCTATAGCCATCACCCTGCACATAGCTTGGACCCCTCTAAAAGGGCAAAAGTGGGCTTCAGTCTATGTGTGGAACCAGGAGGTAAAGTGCAGTTGGAGTCCCTGGGCCCACCCCCTCCCCACCCCTGGCTCTTCCCTGCTCCTCCAGGGGCCTCACTTTGGGAGCATTCATGTGGACACTCAGCCTGAAGGTCTAACGTCCTCCTTTCCCCACTGTGTCACAGCTGTCCCTTGGCCAGCCATTGAGCCCCAGGGGCACTTGAGGATGCATCTGGTGAAGAAACCACTTATGCCCTAAGCACTGAGCAGACCTGAGCCTTTGGCAAGGGATTCTGAGGACCTGCAGGTATGAAGCTGGTCTAGAAGAAACTGACTCCCTGTGGGCATTTCCCTTGCAGAGGGCATTTCATGGCCACAGGAAATCCAGAGTGGACCCTCGGATGCAACCCTCCTCGAACACTAATGCGTATACACCTGTTAAAATACAGATTCTGATTCGGAAGGGCTGAGGCAGGCCCGAGCTTTGGCATTTCTGATGTGCTCCCCGGTGAGGCTGGTGCAGACACGGACTGCACTCTGAGGAGCGAGACGGTGACACAGCGGGACCACGGGGACATGGCAGTGCGTCCCGCTGCCTGGGTTGCAGGGCGGTGCTGGACAGAAGAATCCGCTTTAGGCGAAAACAGAGACCTGGGCCTGCCAGAGAGTCCCCTGGCCTGGATCCTTTGCGGCCCTTACTCCTCCCAATTCTGCACCGTGCCCCTCAGCAACCTGTGCCACCAGCTGTGCCCCCCAGGGCTCACAGCTCCTTGTGCACGAGGGCAGCGGCTCACTGTGTGGTTGGGCACTGAGTTTGGTGTCCAGGTGGCAGGGCCCACCTTGGCTGTGCTCAGAGCATCACAGAGTAGCAGCAGGTGCCAGGTGTCCCCATCATGCTTGCAGCCCGTGAGAACTCAGCACCAGCCTGCGCTCAGCCACACCTGCCTTCTGGGGGATCGACGCCTCCACCCAGGCCCTGCTGGCCACACAGGGCTCTGAGGGCATCTGCAGGTATCCCACCCCGCCAGGGCGCTGGAGCCCCGCGTGCGGGAAGCCCTACAATCGGGTTCAAAAAGGCACATTAGGGGGAGGTAGTAAATCCAAGAGTTCTCTAGCAAGATTGCAATACATTATGTGGGAATAGATGAAAAAGTTTTCAGAAATGACCCAAATAAAAGCGGTGCATTAAAAAAAAAAAAATGATTACATTCTCAGAGGATCAGTTGAACTTAAGGGAAAAGAACATCCAAATCGGGAACAAAATAAAAGGAACCTTTGGGAAACAAATATCCGTGTTATGCTATATGCAAAAGAAATAAAATACCCCCCCAAAGTTGATTAAATTATCAAAATATATCACAGAATCCCATTTAAAACAAACACACAAATGATAGCAGGAGATGGGAATCAAAAATTAAATAAATCTTATGGGACGACTATAAAAACTTGCAACAAAAGAGCAGCTCGCAAAAACTAGAGTAATCTGGTAAAGTCATAGAGGAGATTCATTTCATAAAAATCCAAGTTTGGAGGTGACACTTTTTAACTAGGTAGGTGACACTTTTTAACTAAAAGGGGGTTTTAGAAATAGTTCCATAACATACAGAAATTCAATCACATTCCAAGAGAAATGAAAGAGCTCGTTACAATAAAAACATTGTAGAAAAGAACATGAAAACCAGAGGCATAATCTTCACACCAAACAACATGCAGCATGCATGCAACTATAAGAAATCAACTCAAAGCACATATTTGAATGACTTGGAAAAAACAAAGATCTCATAATGTGATAAAAGGCCAAAGCTTGGGATGTGCTCTATTTACATTCTAGCATATCACAGGGGGAAAAAGAAAATTCCATTTACGCAGCTTCTTATTATTCTAAAACTGCAAATTCTGTCCAGTTTTCTTTTTCAGCAAAATAGTTATTCAGTTCCTGCTGTATGTTCCTAAGATAGAAATCTTAGATGATCTCTACCCATGCTTTAATACACAGCTTCTTTCCTGAAAGAACATGCAGTCCAGTTTGGATGAGAAGCTGGACACATTTTTGTAATGATGTAAGTGTTAAATAGAAGACCAGATAAAAGGAATGTCACTAGGTAGTTTAAGTAGCAAAGAGATCCTGACCCGGTGGTTGTCGTGGGCTGTCGCTTTAGCGGGTTTACATCCTTGATGCTTTTCTCAGTGATAGACCTACGTGAGCTTTTAGATCACATTCATGAAAAGGATGCGTTAATGACATACCAGGGCAGAACAAGAGGTAACATTTCTTTATCGTTTCAGGGGCGTCCAAAGGGTGACATATACAGAGACTCGAGAGAGGGTAGGACTTACATGGGTGAAAGAAACCTGTGGGCATTGCGAGGGATCATGGGGCAGAATGCAGGTGGCAGCTTCAGATTTCTGGCTTGTGTGTGGATGTGTGGGGTGGGCTCCAAGGACAGGGAGAGATGGGGTCGAACAGAATGAGAATGACTTTGTAAATCTAAAGGAGCTTGGATCCTATCTGAAAAAATCAGAGTACTGCTGAAGGAGTACGAGCCAGGGCATAACAGGAGGAAAATTAACTGGGCAACACTATGTGGAACTAGATGGAAGGTGGGAAAATAGGCAGGTAACTTTCATCAGGAACAAGGATGTTAAAGACTGAAGAGGAAACTGCCCCCCATCTGAGTGAGGGAAGTGAGTGAGGGAAGAATAGATTCAGGAAAACAGCACTAAGAAGTCTCCTGCATCTTCACACTTTTCAATTCTTTTGATGATTCACCTTTCATATGTAAATGTAAAATGGGTTCACATCATAAAGAAGAAGCAGACAACACCCCGCCTAAGTTCTCTTTTGATTTCTGTCTCTCCATCCTTCTCTTCCTCCAACCCTCCCTGACCCTAATTCTTTCCTTAGGTTTCCTCCTCCTCCCTGCATTCCTGAACGCACTGCAGCCTGGCCTCTGGGTCCCCCGTTTCACTGGGAATGCCGCTGCAGAAATGAGCGGAGATCTCCTAGTAGTTGATGAACCCCAACAAGTTTTGATCCCTACCTTTCCTGATGTCTCTGCAAGTTTTGTTGCCATAGGCCTTTTTGAAGTTCTCTCTTTCCTTGGTTGCAAGGAACTTCCCTCTCCTTGAATCTCATTGTTACCTCTTTCCCCCTTGTCACTTTGTCCTTCTCTTTCTCTCTCTCTTCTTCCTTTCTACCTTCGTTCCTTCCTTCTCTCTCTCTTTTCTTCTTCTGTCACCTGCCTAAGTGCAAATCCTCTTCTCTGCCCCCACAAAGCTCTGTTCAGAATTCTTCTTATGTCACTTAACTTCCAGGCTTAGACTGTGACCTTTAGCCCAATGCCTCAAATCTGTGCCTCTAGCTTAGCCATCTTTGCCTCGTCCACATCTATATATCCAACCAGACAACTCTCTCTACAGGTTCTCACCACCCACTCCATAACTCGAACAGCAGAACTGAACTCCCCTGCTCCTCTTGAGCTCCCTGGTTCCCATGTCTCTGTCCTACAGTTATGTGCGTTATTAGACAGGTGCAACCCAGAAACATCCCTTTATCTTTCTTTTTTTTATTTTCTTTTTTTTTATTATGTTATGTTAATCACCATACATCATTAGTTTTTGATGTAGTGTTCCATGATTCATTGTTTGTGTATAACACACAGTGCTCCATGCAGAACATGCCCTCTTTAATACCCATCACCAGGCTAACTCATCCTCCCACCCTCCTCCCCTCTAGAACCCTCGGTTTGTTTCTCAGAGTCCATAGTCTCTCATGGTTTGTCTCCCCCTCTGATTTCCCCCCCTTTATTCTTCCCCTCCTGCTATCTTGATACTTCTTCTTTTTTTCTTTTTTTTTTTAACATATAATGTATTATTTGCTTCAGAGGTACAGATCTGTGACTCAACAGTCTTGCACAATTCACAGCACTCACCATAGCACATACCCTCCCCCATGTCTATCACCCAGCCACCCCTCCCCCCACCACTCCAGCAACCCTCAGTTTGTTTCCTGAGATTAAGAATTCCTCATATCAGTGAGGTCATATGATACATGTCTTTCTCTGATTGACTTATTTCGCTCAGCATAATACCCTCCAGTTCCGTCCACGTCGTTGCAAATGGCAAGATTTCATTCTTTTTGATGGCTGCATAATATTCCATTGTATATATATACACTGCATCTTTATCCATTCATCTGTCGATGGACATCTTGGCTCTTTCCACAGTTTGGCTATTGTGGACATTGCTGCTATAGCTATAAACATCGGGGTGCACGTACCCCTTCGGATCCCTACATTTGTATCTTTGGGGTAAATACTCAGTAGTGCAATTGCTGGATCATATGGTAGCTCTATTTTCAACTTTTTGAGGAACCTCCATACTGTTTTCCAGAGTGGCTGCACCAGCTTGCATTCCCACCAACAGTGTAGGAGGGTTCCCCTTTCTCCACATCCCTGCCAACATTTGTCACTTCCTGACTTGTTAATTTTAGCCATTCTGACTGGTGTGAGGTGATATCTCATTGAGGTTTTGATTTGGATTTCCCTGATGCCAAGCAATGTTGAGCACTTTTTCATGTGTCTGTTGGCCATTTGGATGTCTTCTTTGGAAAAATGTCTGTTCATGTCTTCTGCCCATTTCTTGATTGGATCATTTGTTCTTTGGGTGTTGACTTTAAGAAGTTCTTTATAGATTTAGTATAGATACTAGCCCTTTATCTGATAGGTCATTTGCAAATATTTTCTCCCATTCTCTCGGTTGTCTTTTGGTTTTGTTGACTGTTTCTTTTGCTGTGCAAAAGCTTTTTATCTTGATGAGGTCCGAATAGTTCATTTTTGCCCTTGCTTCCCTTGCCTTTGGCGATGTTTCTAGGAAGAAGTTACTGTGGCTGAGGTCGAAGAGGTTGCTGCCTCTGTTCTCCTTTAGGATGTTGATGGACTCCTGTCTCACATTGAGGTCTTTCAACCATTTTGAGTCTATTTTTGTGTGTGGTATAATGAAATGGTCCAGTTTCATTCTTCTGCATGTGGCTGTCCAATTTTCCCAACACCATTTGTTGAAGAGACTGTCTTTTTTCCGTTGGACATTCTTTCCTGCTTTGTCGAAGATTAGTTGACCGTAGAGTTGAGGGTCCATTTCTGGACTCTCTATTCTGTTGCATTGATCTATGTGTCTGTTTTTATGCCAGTACCATACTGTCTTGATGATGACAGCTTTGTAATAGAGCTGGAAGTCTGGAATTGTGATGCCGCTAGCTTTGCTTTTCTTTTTCAACATTCCTCTGGCTATTCGGGGTCTTTTCTGGTTCCATACAAATTTTAGAATTATTTGTTCCATTTCTTTGAAAAAAGTGGATGGTATTTTGATGGGGATTGCATTGAATGTGTAGATTGCTCTAGGTAGCATTGACATCTTCACAATATTTGTTCTTCCAATCCATGAGCATGGAACATTTTTCCATTTCTTTGTGTCTTCCTCAGTTTCTTTCATGAGTATTTTTATAGTTTTCTGAGTACAGATTCTTTGCCTCTTTGGTTAGATTTATCTTTCTGAAGTGAAAATCTAATCGGAATTCAAATTGAGCCACTTCCTAGTTATGTGACCTTCAACATTCTTTAACTTCTATGGCTCTGTTTTCTTATATATAAAATGGAGAAAATAGTTAACACCTGCCTCACAGAAGTGTTGTAAAGATAATAAATGGCACATTGTAAGCCCTCAATAAATATTAACTGTTGCATTGTTTGAAATAGACTCCCCATTGACTTAAAAAGAAAAAAAAACTAGTCTTCTTAGCGTGTAATTTGATTTTTTGCCCAATTCTCAAACTTCTCTTCTCCCATTTCTCAACTTCCACCCTGTTCTCCACCCTTAAAAAAAGATGGTCTAAGGTGCTGTGCTCTGCCCCACCTTCCCTCAAGCTCACTGGTGCCTCTTCCTAGTATTAGATCATGGCTTAACCATGATCATTTGCACCAGTCCTCAAAGTGTATCTGGAGTAGCTCTTCTTGCTTTTGTCTCCCCTAGTCCCACAATCCCAAGATCACAACCCGAGCTGAAACCAAGAGTTGGACGCTCAACCTGCTGCACCAACCAGGGGCACCTATAATTAGGGAATTTTATATGAGTTGATGTATCAAATCAAGGAAAAAAGGCAAGGCATTCTGAAATGCATATAATGTAAGTGTAGATGAGATTGCGTTCCAGACAGTTGGAAAAAGATTATGGTACAAAATGATACCATTAAGTATTACCTGAAATAATGTTATATGTGCTGCAAAAGGAAAACGTTCCTAGGAAAGCACAAGGAAGGCAGGATTTAAAGCTGGAGTTATGCAACATAGCACAGGCATAGTGACAGGCGTTCAGAGAAGCTTGAAGAGTAGGCTTGGCTGAGACAGAGTCGGGGATCCTTCGTGTCTTCTTCTTCCCCTGCCCCAGGCTAGTCCCCAGAATGGAGATGTCAGTGACCTGAGTCACTAACTCTAGCACTTTCTAAAGGGAGTACAGTGCCATCCGTGGACCATGAGCATCAGCATCACCTGGGAACTTACTGCAAATGCGGAATCTCAGACCCCATAGCAACCCTCCTGAATCAGAACCTGCTGTTAACGAGTTCTCTAGGTGCGTGGCATTCAATCTTGAATTAAAGTTTGAGAGATATTGGTCTGGTGATTAGAAATGTGGGCTTTAATGGAAAGTGATGTGGATTCAAATCCCGATTCTACCTCAGGCAAGCTGATTTTCTGATACCGTTTCATCCTCTGCCTTCTGCAGTTACAGGTACCTCATAAATATCATCATCTCATGTAAATGAGATTATTACATGTAAAATGTTTGTGTAGTGCCTGCCCTTTAGTATACACTCGATAAATCTTAGCTATTTTTATTATCTCCCTTCTGCTGAGGAAGAGGAAAAGGAAATGGTGAGGAAGGAGAGTTCTCCCCATGACCTTTCTCTCTACTTTCCCAGTCCTAGACTCAGCAGGAACTTTCGAGTAGATCTGATAGTTTCTCTGAGTCTCCTTCTGCCACCAAACGTTTTTTCTACTCACATTCCTATGGACAGGTCAGTTATCCTCTTCGAGCTTCCTTGTCCTCCCCAGAGGTATAAGATGGCCACATTAGCCTGCCTCAGAGTTCTGAGAACCAAGGGAAGTGGTCCCTAAGTCAGTATATTGTTCCTTGTTCAAAGAGCTCATCTGGAGAAGGGAGCCTAACAGATTTCACAATTAAGAAAGAATCATCCTGGGATGAGAGGCTGAATAACCAACCTAAGGTGTTGAATTACATCATTTGCTAGTAATGCGTGGTAGAATGAGTGAGATGGTATTCCCTTTGATAGGAAGAGAGCAGGTGGGTTCTAGCTGCAGATAGGGAGGACAGGAAGCTAGTTCTGTCTTCAGAGACAGACGCCTCTATAGAAACACCCCAGAAAGTTTGTTTCAGAAAAAAAATGACCTAGACTTTCAAGGGAGACTTAAGCATATTGCTTTTCACCTTACGTAGCAGCAGAAAAAGAGACATACTCACTGAAAAAGCAAGACAAAATTAAGTAAGTGGGCCTAGAGGACAGTTTCTAAAGAGGATCAGAGGAAGGAATGATGGCATCTGGTTGGGTGACAGCAGAGCTTCTGAGAGAGATGTTTATGGTTGGCCTTGGGGGATGGATGGAATCTTGAGAGGGAGTTGCCGTCTTCGTGGGGGAAACAGCCTGAGGAAAAAAAGACAGAGAAGGTTGAGGCACGTGAAGGAAAGGTGAAGAATCTACTTTGGAAGCTCCAGATTGCACAGGGCTGGAGAGGGAGAGTCCATTGTGAAGGTAGGCGGGCATCAGGTTTTGAAGGACCTCGACTGCTCAATTCCTAGTTTCTCTGCAATGGCTAGTCATGCACTGTTTGGGATTGGGGAACTGACATGATCAGGGATGTGTTTCAGAATATTTATCTGGCATCTGTGTGTGATTTGGCTCAAACTGGGAAGAAGTTAGGGAGACCGAATCCGTATTTGAGTGGCCCAGGAAAAGTAATCAAGCCCTGGATTTGTAACATTGGGAATGAAAGGACAGTTTGGAATAGTTGCCTTTGGAACATGACTCTTCCCTGTCAGCAAGAAGCCTCGATATTAGAGGAAAATAAAATTCGCTCACATCACAGTGAGCATTGCTGTTGCCAAACTCCAGGTTTCGATATATTTTGTAAAGTTGGTGTGAGTAGCAGTTAGTGTGAGTAGCAAATATACTAGTTACTTTTTCTATTTTTATGTCCCTGTGTAGGGAAAGAGAAAAAAGAAGAATTCTTTTGATGTGTCATACTCTGAGACTTATGGTAGTTTGCTAATTATAAGTTCTATTGTCTTGGTCTCAAAAGGCATTCAAGAGCTGAACCAAGTATAGTAAGGTCTCCCAGACCCCAGTGATTACACAGCTGCAAAATTTGTAGCCGAAATGTCAGCCTGCCTTAGTATTTTTGCAGGCCAAAAGGCCAAGCAAAGTAAAGTTAAACTGTTTCTTGTTTCTTAGCAAAATTTGCAAGATCTAACAATAGAACTCAAGACTGCATCGAAAACTTTTCGTCCCTTCTTTGACCCCCTGGGCTGTTGGCTGAGCTGGTTTTTTTCCATCTGTTGAAGGGGAGATAATCATACTTCCATCTATCCCTGTCTTTCTAACAAAGGCTGTTTGAGCGCCTTGGTTTCAAGATATTTTCGTAGAGTCCAAAATTAAACATACTTCGGATGTCCTCATGCACATGGCCGCAGGCCAGCTTTCTCTCTTGGTGTAAATTCTTGAAACTGAGGATTAGCCATCTTCATCCCACTTACTCTCAGAGCTGGGTGCCCACCTGACTTCTCATCTGCAAAGTGAGTTCATTAGCCTGCACAATCACGCATGATCTTAGTGTCGTTTTGAAATGTCTTCTCTTCAGGGATAGTCTTTCTGAAGGCTTCCCAAATAATACGAAATGAAACAATTGACTTAATGCCACCCCCCCCTTTTTTTTGGTAAAAATAAATATTAAGCAAAAGCAAAGAAAAAGAACTGTTATTGATACTGGGATTATAAGTGATTTGTAAAATGTTTTTATTTTTTCCTTTCAAAGTTTTTGTAATGAACAAATATTGCTTACATGAGTTGGAAAAACTATTACTTTTTTATTTTTATTTATTTATTTACTTTGTAATTTTTATTTATTTGACAGAGAGACAGCGAGAGAAGGAACACAAGCAGGGGGAGAGGGAGAAGCAGGCTTCCTGCGGAGCAGGGAGCCCGATGTGGGGCTCGATCCCAGGACTCTGGGATCATGACCTGAGCCGAAGGCAGACGCTTAACGACTGAGCCACCCAGGCGCCCCATAAAAACTATTATTTTTTTAAACTGAGATATAATTGACATACAAGTTATATTAGTTTCAGGTGTACAACATAATGATTCATATTATGTACACTGTGAAATGATCAACACAGTAAGTCTAGTTAATATCCATCACCACACACAGTTACAGAATTCTTGTTTTCTTGTGATGAGAACTTTTAAGATTTACTCTTTTAGCAACATGCATATATGCAGTACAGTATTATTAACTATAGCCACCATGCTGTACATTATATCCCAGGACTTACTTATCTTATAACTGGAAGTTTGTCCCTTTTGACCCCCCCCCCACCTGTTTCATGCACCCTGTACCCCCACCTCTGGCAACCACCAGTTTGGTTCTCTGTATCTATGAGCTTGGTTTTGGATTTTTTTTTATACATAAGATTTATTTTTTTTAAATTCCACATATAAGTAGATCATGTGGTATTTGTCTTTCCCTATCTTATTTCACTTAGCCCATTACCCTCAAGGCTCATCCATATTGTCACAAATGGCAAGATTCTGGTGTTTTTTTTATGGCTAAATAATATTTCGTCATATATATATATACATATATATTTACCACATTTTCTTTATCATTTATCTGATGATGGAAAAAGATCTATTATTTAAAACACTTTTCTAAGCATAGTCATCATACTTCATTTTTATAATTTAGATGTTTTATTTCTAAAAGACATAGCCCTTGAAATACTGTGATAATTGTGCACATCAGTTATTTTCTTCTATATTAATAGTTCTTAAATTTTGGGATTTCAAAATGGATTAGGAGGCTAATAGGGAATTATGAATTTTTGGTTTTAAAAATGGAATAATTTTTTTAAAAAGCTAATCTTTGCTTTTTAATTTTTAAGAAAAGGAAAGGGTGGGGCACCTGGGTGGCTCAATCAGTTAAGCGTCCAATTCTTGATTTCAGCTCAGGTCATGATCTCAGGGCTGTGAAATCGAGCCCCGCATCAGGTTCCGTGCGAAGTGTGGAGCCTGCTTAAGATTATATCTCTCCCTCTCCCTTTCTCTCCCTTTCTCTCCCTTTTCCTCTCCTCCTGCTCTTTCTAAAAAAGGGGGAAAGGATATTCTAATATCATACTACTATAAAGAACTTGGTCTAAGAACAAAAAAGGACCCTTCACAAGAAAAGCCAATGGGTATATTTTTGCAAACTTTTATGAGTGCTATATTAATGCATGTATATACCATTTCAAATCCATTAAAATTCTATTTAATGACATAGACATTATTATCGAATGAAATTATTTTGGAGACATTATTATCGAATAAAATTATTTTGGAGACAGTCATTTTATGGTGAAACATGAGGAAGAGATGGAATACCTCCAAAGTCTCAATTTCTCTCTGTGTCCTTGTCATTATAAAATTATCCAGCTTTACACAAGAATATTGAAGAAAATGGAACAGTACTCCTTAATATTTATTCCTTTCAATTTGGAACGTTCTAGGTAAATTGAGAGATACCAAGGTACAACCAGCCATCCTGCCAAATTTTTTCCCTTGGAGAGCCTGGAATTTAAGGAGTCAGGTGACTGGCTACCAAGGTGGCCTCAGCAGTTCAGGACCCTGATGATTCAGCACCAAAAAGTCAGCAGATTCTATGAACGATTCATCAAGATTGGTACCAGAAGAGGCATTATAGAATCCTTTTTCTTCTTTAATTGCCTTTTTCTACTCTGGCATTCCCCCCACACCACCACCCCCCCGTCAGAAATATATTTTAGGTACTAAATCTGATGATAAAACCATTTTAACTCTAGTTTGATTCTGTGATTTGAAGCATGGACAGGTAAGTCATTGGCCCTCAGAAAAAGTTCACTTAGGGAGGCTGCCTTTTAAAATAAAGCAAAATCCCATTAAAAATAACATCTGTCTCCCCTGCCCTTGGTAGCTTTGTCCTATATATAACTAATACATCTATATTCTTCCTTCTCCATTCCTCAGAGAGAAATTACAAGATTTATCTTTTTACTCTGACAGCTGTGTTATTGCATAAGTACTGAAAAACTGAGAACAATGCAATATACTTTACTGGGTTTATTTTTAAGTGGTCTAGTATGTGCCCCTTTGTTAATATTAATTTGCAATTCTTTATGCCCTATTTATGGTTCTCTCAAATAAGGAAAAGTCCCTAGATTAGGGGTTGACTGTCTAATAGAGTTGAGACCAACTTTTTTATTCCAAATGAGTGATTAACTCTTCGGATTTCAAATAGTGAGGTGAGTTTATTATTGTAAAAAAAAGAGGTTATAGCTTCACAATGGGCTTCCTGTGTGTGGCTCACTACACAATTCTAACATTATTTGTGCTACATTTACCAATAATTTTTAGTTCTCATACTAAGTGATAGATTGAATACTAGGTATTGTGTTGAAATGCATCCTGAGGCTTCTTCTTCTGTAGGCCCAACCAGAAGGAACATCAAGATGGATTCATAATGTCCACAAAGGGATAGGAGCCAAGAGGTACATATGAATGCCTGGGTGTTGCCAGCCCAGTTTTAGATAACATTTTTTTAAAGATTTTATTTATTCATTTGAGAGAGAGAGAGAAAGCATGAACAGGTGCAGAGGCAGAAGGAGAAGCAGGCTCCCCACTGAGCAGGGAGTCCGACGCGGGACTCGATCCCAGAACCCTGGGATCATGACCCGAGCCAAAGGCAGACGCTTCACCGACTGAGCCCCCCCAGGCATCCCTGAGATAACATTTTTAAGTTGTCCTCTGTAATTTAGGATCTGTTTAGACTGTTCTCTAAGCTTCTTCTTGAAGTCCAGACTTTTCAATTTCATTGTAAGTTTGCTCAGAATACCTGGGATGTTAGGACCCAATCAATAATAATAATCGATTGGTTGATTAATGGATATACAAATGAGCAAATATTTGGCACCTGAAGGTTGCCAAATTGTACAAAGTGTCTGTGCATCCTTGTAGCTTCTTCAAAATAATTTTACAGTTCTGATTTTTTTTTAAGGATTTTATTTATTTATTTGACAGAGAGAGACACAGCGAGAGAGGGAACACAAGCAGGGGGAGTAGGAGAGGGAGAAGCAGGCCTCCCGCCGAGCAGTTTTGATTTTCAGTAAGGACATTTATTCCATATTCACTTTGTGCAAACACTAGGGCAGTCTAAATCCGTCGTCGTCCAAGTCAGTTTTTGTTATTGCTCAAGGTTAACAGGTATGAGCTCTGTATCTTCTCTTTCAGACTCTGTTTGTGTACATGCCGTCTACTCCTTATGTCTCCAGGGAATGGGGGCTTTCCTCCTTCACCTCACTCTGCCATTATCTCCTCCTGCCTCTCCTGGGATCTTATGCCTCTGTTGTTCCTAAGATTGGTAGTAACTGCTCTGTCTTTCTCTTGTCTGGAGCCTTTTCCTCTCCTTAAAGATCTACTAGCCTCCCCGTTTCAGAATAAACTTCACTTCACTTCTCTCTCTGTCGCTCCCCTCCAGCTACCATCTCATTTCTCCCCTCCCACGGGTGCCTCTCCAGCCTCACGACTCTCTTCCCCGCAAGATACTTTCCGCAGTGACGGAAAGGTCGTCCACCTGTGCTGAGCCACTCAGCCCTGGTGGTTCTCGAACGCTTGAAATGGGACTAGTGTAACTTGAAGAAATGAATTGTCAATTCTTTGCATTTCATTTAAATTTGGAACAGTCACATAGAGCAAATGGCTGCAATGTGGGACAATACGTAGACTTTCTAAGCCGGAGGCCCTCACCTGAGCCACAAAACACAGAAAGTTATGTGACATGCGTCTTCTCCATTCCCCCAAGGATAGCCCATAGCTAGTACTGTCCCAAGGTGGGGAGAAGGGAAATCAGCACCTGCCTCAGGACTTTGTATCTCTCTCTGCTTAGGTAACTTTCCAGCCCTTGGAAAGAGGAAGTTCTAATATATGTCATTTGCAAAGGTCATTAGCATCTCTAAAAGGCAGTCCAGTGCGAGTTTCTCAATCCTGGCTCCTAACTCTGCTTTAATGTAATTTGTCACTACCCTCTGAATGTCACCTTTACTTTCCTACTTGTCAGCCCCGGCTTCTGCTGTCTCTTCAGACTGTTAGATTCCGCCTCCTCTCTGCACTCACCAAACTACAGAGATTCTTTGATGCTCACATCTTGGCTTTTCTAAGAATTAAGGTTATGAAAATTGGAATCCTTCAGTGTTTTAAAAAAATATCCTCAGTCTGTGAAGCAGCCCACTCTTGATTTCAGCTCAGGTCAGGATCTCAGGGTCCTGGGATCAAGCCCCACATCTCACTCTGCTCAGTGGGGAGTCTGCTTAAGGATTCTCTCTCTCCTCTCCCCCACTTGCGCTCTCTCTCTCTCAAATAAATAAATCTTTTTAAAAAGTATCTATTGAAGTTTTACTATATTTCAGGCAAGCACCAAAGATAATGTTGTTGTTAATAATAACAATAATAATAATAATAAAATATTTTAATAAAATATTTGTTATTATGTGCCTGGTCCTCTTCTTAGCTTTATGGGTGCATGATTTCATCTACTTCTCGTTAAGTACCCAGTGTGATAGATACTATTATTATATAAATTTTACAGATGAGGAATCTGAGGAATATAAAAGTAATATACCCAGGTCTCGTGATCAGTGACTGACAGAAAGCTCCTGTTTCTACAGAGTTTATATTACAGCACTTGCCAGTTCTTCATATTCTTCAACAGTACTAGGGAATTCCTAGTTTCTTATAGTTCCTTTACCTTTGTTTTGTTTTGTTGTTACCCTTTGTTTTGTTCTTAACCCTTTTGTTACTAAACATCTCACATATGTAGACATTTCTCTCCCAATAACATCTAAGCTCCTAAAATAAGGACCAAGCTCTTTGGCCCTTTGTGTCCAGCAAAAACCTAACGTCCTATTTTAGGCAATAGTTTTAAAACTACAGAATCTTCTGAGGTTCTGAAATCAGTTTATCATTTACCTAATTTACAACCCAGTTATTTTAATGAAGTAGAACGCAGTAATATTAAAGTGTGGTGCATCCATACAATGTAATATTATCCGGCAATGAGAAAATGAGCTCTAAAAGATACTGAGGAGCCTTAAATGTACAGTGCTATGTGACAGAAGCCAGTCTGAAAGCTGCGCGCTGTGGGATTCCAACTGTATAACATTCTGGAAACAGTACAACTATGGAGACAGTAAAATGATCAGTGGTTACCAGAGATTCTGGGGGAGGGAAGGAATGAGTTTCTGTTCAGTTTTTCTGCAAACCTAAAACTACCCTAAAGAATAAGTTCTGTTAATTTAAGAAATTGAACAGGAAGTCATCAAAGCACACCACTTGTTGTGAAAATAAATATTGTTTCAAGAAACAATTTTTGAAGTTTTTAGATGCGTGTGCATGCATGCAAATAAATGGGTGCACTGGGTTGGATATAAAAATACATCTATCGTATTGTGGATAAGAAGTCAAAATAGTTTGAAAGCCACTGTTTTAGAGATCATTGCAAAATCAACACCTATTTGCCAGCTAATTGAAAAGCCAACTTAGAATTCCGGGAGTGATGGTAAGCCTGTCTCACGTAAGAGGGAATGGTCCTTTATCCACAGCCTTTAGTTAGTATGAAATGTGTCTGGCATAATAGGTCTACTTTCTAAAACGGTTGTACGAGATAGTTACAGGATTCTTTATGAAAGTGTTTAACCATGGGATATGATGAATGTAACCCAAAAGGTGTAGATGACAAGATGATTTTTGTCAGGATATTTTTCAGCATTCCTGATTGGATGTAGTGGCTACCTTTTCAAGTTAGGGTTAACATATTTGGAGTGTCTTGATTTTTCTTTGTAGTGCAGCAGAACTGAATGATAGCCTACAAACAATCCCTAGTTTTTACCAAATATTTGAAGCAACCCATGAACATAAAGACTGTGTTTATGTGGCTTCTGCTATCACCCTCCCACCCTGCTCAGAAGAGGTGCCCAGGAATACAAGTCCAATTTTATTTATTTTTTTTTAAAGATTTTATTTATTTATTTGACAGAGAGAGACACAGTGAGAGAGGGAACACAAGCAGGGGGAGGGGGAGAGGGAGAAGCAGGCTTCCCGCTGAGCAGGGAGCCCGATGCAGGGCTCGATCCCAGGACCCTGGGATCATGACCTGAGCCGAAGGCAGACGCTTAACAACTGAGCCACCCAGGCGCCCCTACAAGTCCAATTTTAGATGGACTCAAGTTAGTAGTTTTCTGCATTTGGCGTTAATACAGAACAGGGGTGTTTATGGGGTGGTTTTGTTTTTGTTACTGTTTGGTTGGTTTTTATTCCCCTCTCCCTTCCCAGCCTCCCCCTCCCCCTTCCTCCCCCCTCTCCTTCCTCCTCCTCATGTTCTCCTCCTCCTCCCATTCTCCTCCTCCTCCTTCTCCTTCTCCTCCTTCTTCTCTTTTTCCTTCTTTTGTTAAATATCTCCTGTGGATTCATGTGTCTGGGAAGTTGACAGTCTTAATTGAGTAGCCAGGGCTGTCTGGTGCTGGGGCATCTATCAAGTTGGAGCTGGGGAGGAGTTTCTGTCCTGTCTGCTTCATCAGGGCTTTCAGTCGCCCCTCTTTTGCTCTCCCTTTGTCTTCGCCTCTCTTTCAGTACCGATCACCATGAGAACTTTGACTTTTATATTAGCATGCTCACAAGGATATCAAAAGAATGAACGTACGGAATTTTGTCAACAGTGTCCTAAACTCCTGGATCCCATATAACTCCCTTTCGACACACTCATATTTCTTTTTCTTGCTGTACCTGCCCAGGAGAGGGAAACAGTGCTTCCCTGTGGCAAATATGCGGAGGATGATCTCATCCCGTATCAATGTCGACAGAGTCAGGGGACTGGAACCATAGAGAAAGGAAGAATATACAGTAAATTTCGTTTCTTGTTTACTGCCTGATTATCGTTAAGCTTATTTATGTTTTTAAGGAGGAATAAACAAAACGAAAACCATGCTTATTGGATTTCCAAATGAAACAAGTGAGTCTTCTATCTGGCATGGGAGTGGAGCAATGCCAATTTACTCTTAAATTTTGTACAGCACCAATCGAAATATATTTATTTTGTGGCTTATTAATTATAGTCAGTCCTTACCAGCAGAAGACTCTTTCCGTATTTCTTTAGAGACTTTTTGTAAAAATGCGGATTCCTGGGGCCTGCCTCAGGGCTCTTGAATCAGAGTCTCTGAACGTAGTACTTAGAAATCTTTCCTTTTAAAGAAATCTCTTCTTTAAGAGAATTTTAGTGATTTTACCAGGCCAGGGAACCAGTGGCATATTGTCTTGGGTGGTAAGTGAAAACCACTTAAATATCAAAAAAACTTTTAAAATATGTATAACACTTTTAAAAATTTGCCTATTTTTTTCTTAGTCATGACACTAAGTTTACACGATAGTCAGGTTTATCCTCGGCGTGTCCCTTCTGGCCCCCGAAGAAATGAAAGCTACCAAAATTTGAATGCAGTCTTCATTCAAAAAATATTTTCGTGACATCAGAAAGCAATAGATGGCTATTCACTTGTCCAAGAACCCTCTTTGTCTGTAAATATTTACTCTTTCTCAGCATAAAGTGCTATCTTCAAGTAAGTCGTCCTACTCAACCCAGCTCTGTTAGCTCATGTATGTAGTCTGGGAAGGAGAAGTAGCTTTATTCCATGTTTGATTTATCACTGATTGAACAGTATCAAAAGCATTTTTCACATTCTCATTTGTGTGTGGCCCTATTCTTCATGCTTTACAATGAAAGTCAAAGGCACCCTCGTTCCTGCTTCCTTAGAACAAATCGGGCCTTCTATGTATCTAAATACTTGCCAAACATGTTCATTTTTTATTCTATGAAAGGGAGAAAACAATTGCCCTGGCCCCTTGGGCAGAAGGACCCCTTTCAAAGTTTATTTTGTTCTCCCACACCCCTTATCTTCAGAATCTCTCTTCGTGAATTGTGGGTCCTTTTCTTCCTCAGAGTCTCCTGTGGAGGCTGCTCTGGGAGCCCCCTTCAGATGACACTGGCCTCGTCCAGCCCCCTCACTGCCTTCTTCTCTCATACCCCAGCCTCTTTCCCTCCCCTGGCCTCCCCTGGGCTTCCCCTGTCACTCTCCTCGAAGCTTTTCTCCTGTGTCAGTATCTCAAGACATTACTGGAAACTCCCACAAACCTTGTAGACAAGGCCCATGGTAAATGTGGGTCTTCCTGGCTTCTCAGCAGGCCTCCTGCCTGCCTTCCAGAATGTCCAAGTCTCCTTGTCACAGTGGCTTCACCTTTCGCCCCTAAACCTCTATGTTGCCCCTCTAACCTAACTTGTCTTAGAAAACCCCGTCACCTGCATTTCTGAGGACCCCAGAGCTCACACACGTGAACTGTAGGCATCTTCAACATGTCTATCCCTATTCTGCTGCTCTCTCATCCCTCCGTCTGTCTCTGGAGAAGTGTCCCTTCAACTAAGACATCTCTTTTTCGACCCGGACTCTCCATCCTATCTCTCTGGTCTTTGACATCTGCCCTTTTAGCCTACTACTGATTTCTTATCCTGGTATTTTAAACATTAAAAATTAAAATTTTTGTCTTAAAAAATTTTAAATGTTTGTTGACCTCACCTCCCTGCCTTCTTTTCACTCATTCTAAAAGGCTTGAGTGTTTGGGGCACCTGGATGGCTCAGTCAGTTGAGCATCTGCCTTTGGCTCAAGTCATGATCTCAGGGTCCTGGGATCGAGTCCTACATCAGGCTCCCTGCTCATCGGGGGACCTGCTTTGCCCTCTCCCTCTGCCGCTCCCCCTGCTTGTGCTCTCTCTCTCTCTCAATAAAATCTTTGTAAAAATAAATTAATTAAATAAAAGGCTTGAGTGCCCCACTGCGTGCCTGGTGCTGTCTCCAGCGAGCATGTGTTTTCCTGCATTCCCTTCACTGAGAGACTCACCCTTGTCACCTGCCCTGCCCGGTCCTCTCTCAACTTTAACTCACTGTCATTTGGCTTCTCTTCCTTCATTATCTTGAAATATTGATCAAAAAGGTTTTCAGTGAACCCTTCTCTTATCTAACCTAACCTATTTTTCCAACTTTTCTACCTGGAAACTTTTTAGAATTTGAGGCAATTGTTACCATTTTTTTTTTTTTACATTGCCATCAGTAATATCTGAGAATCTTTGTGTTTTTCCACTTTCTTGAGTTGGTTCCTGGGTTTTGGCTGGACTCTTCTTTTCCACCTCCTGCCTCCTAAAATAGTTATTCCCTAAGACTGGGTCTGCCTCTCCTGTCTTACACTCTCTTCTTCCTATTCTGCATGCCTCTGTTCACATAAGTCCCATAGCTGTCGGGCGGGTAGGTCGCCTTTATATTTTAATCTTTAAACTCTCTCTCCAAGGCTTAATTTCTGTGTTATTAATTGTTTAAATGGCTGAATGAGTCATCCTCCCATCAAAATTAGCACCTCTGAAACACAGAACTAGTTACCATTTCTCTTGAAATACACACACACACACACACACACACACACACACACACACTCACACATTTCCTTCTCCTTTTTATCTCAAAGGAATTACTGCTCTCCTGGTAACTTGGCCTTATCAAGATAGGTGAATAGTCTCCTTTCTCTTTTATATCCAGTCAGTTGAGAAGTTCTTGTATTGGTCTCTACCTGAGGGACTCACCTGGGCATACCTGCAGTGAGCCCTCCGCTGACATTTCCCCAATCGGAGCCAGTGTTGAGGCTCAGCCAGCCCTTGTGGTTCTTATAGTTTCAAAACACATCTCAGCAACAACCATCACAGAACTTTGAGGAAGAAGATTCATTCCTCACAGGTTCTGGAAGGTGGAAGGTACACCCAGGGGCCCACAGTGAGGTCACAGGTAGAAAGAGGGAGCATGGTCTAGGGCTCCCCCTTTTTTGGAGTCTAGGGACGGGGTGCCTAGGGGTTAATGGGTTCATAGGTAACAGATTTAAAACATGAGAGCAGGAATTAGGGTTTAGGAAGGGAAGAGTGGGATCACTGAGGTGGTCGGTGACCTCGGTTACCCAGGGCTTTCTAGAAGGGGAACTTCATGCGTGGGAGAGACCTGGTTCCTTATCTGGTGGTTTTATGAGCAGCCGTGTCCCACAGTGGTAGTATGTTGACTTGAGATGGGTGTCTTTGAAATGCATGCCTCCGCGATGTTGCACTACCAGAGTCTAGTCAACTGTGTTCTTCATGAGGCTCTTTGGCACCTGTCCCTCCTATTCCAGCCCTGCCTCAGCATCTGCGTCAGTCACCATATGCCTAGACTCTTGGTGTGGTCCTCCAGGTCCTACCAAGGCCTCATTCTTTCTCACGATCCCCAGTGTGACCGATCCCCATCATGACTCTGTTTCGACTCTCCTTTACAGATTGATTATTACTCAGCTTTTTGACATGTCTTCAGTGTAAATTCAAGCCATAAAAATGCAGAGCTCCATCAGGAGACTGAAACCCAAAGGGGATTTCCTCAAAGAAGCATCCTTCTTTCTTTCTTTTTGCAGGCGCCACCTTCCATAAGTATAGATGCGCCAGGCAGGCCACCTGCCATGTTCCGGGCTGCAGCCTCTGGACATTTTCCTGTGTTCCTCTGTGCCTGAACCCCCTTGTCTCCCATGTCTTCCTGTCAAAACTCTACCCCATTCTGCAGGATCCAACACGAATCTCCCATTGCCCCCTCCTGCCCGATGAGAACTGAACCCATCTTTCTCTGTGTCCCTATAACTTTGTAACTCTGGTATACAACCTGTTGTCTTTCTCCCACAACTCCAAGAGATATGGAGTCAGTGTTTTGTGTTGAATTGCCTTGGAATTCGGCAATGTGTGCAGACTCCAAGCACCTAATTTTATTGGGAGTTTACTACTACTTAGAAATGTTCTTCATTCATCACTTAAGGATATACTTTCAAAATTTGATTTAGCCTCCGCTTCCTTAGTCAGCAGCTCTTCGTATCTAGTCAGCATTGCTTATAGATCTCTTTCACATAAAGATCTCTATCACATCAACCTTCTACTCAAAATATTCAGTGACTCTGCTTTGCTCTCAGGATAAACCACAAATTCCTAATGACCTGCATTCGAGGCTTTCTCCAGTCTGGCTCCAACCTAATTTCCTATAACTCAGCTCAGTGTTATTCTCCCCTTGGTCCCACAGTATATCATCTTGATTCTTGATTCTTAGCCTTTGTTTTTATTGTCCCCCCCCATCCTTGAAGCACTTCCCTTCTCTGTTATTTTATGAATTGCACACAGAATTTAAGATCTAACTTATCTCCCCTAACGCATTTCCTTCTTTTTCAGTTTATCTTTTATGAATCTAGGCCTTTCCCACAGCACTGTAGGACTCACTTCCAATAACACTGAGCACCACATTAGAGGATGGATGGATGGATGGATGGATGGCTAGGTAGGTAGATGGATAGATGAATAGATAGATAGATAAATCCACACAATATATATATTATATGCATGTATATATAACTTTCTATCATTTTTCTGATGACATGATTATCTTTTTGCCCAACAGATCATGTCAACTTCCCAAGGCAAGGACGATGATTTACACTTTTTTATATCCCACAGAGACATTAGATCCCATTAGTGTATCATACTCTCTACCTGAGGTTCTTTGGAATAATTAACTACAGAACATCTTGGAAAAGAAAGAGGTGTAAGATGTCTCTATTCTAAAAGTTTCTCTGGCCCTTGTTCTCTATAGTCATACTCTTTCTTTTGAACCTTTTAAGCTCCTATTACTAAGGTGAAATGTTTTACATGGAGATAAAGTTAAAATTTTTAAAAACTGTGTCCACAGGAAAATTAGAGCTCCACAATAATGGGATTAAGTGTTGTTTCTGTACAGCTTGCACTCTTAAACATCCTGGTGTTTTATTGTTCTAGTTCAACATTAAGAACAATTCCCAGTTCATCCATAATGTGTTGGTTTTTGGAAAACAGAATTCTAATTTATCACATCAGAGTGTGATTGCAGAAGCTTATGTTCTTTGTTGGTAATTAGTACATTTTTTTTTTTGGTCCATTCTTGCTCATTAGAAAAACACTTTGGGGTCTTATTCACAGAAAGAACGGGTAGTTCTAGAGATAATAGGATCAAGGAGGAAATGCCATATTCCATTTTGTACAACGCTAAGAAACTGAAAGGGACATTAATTTCTCTAAAGGGCATCCCTGCCTACATAGTTGAACACTACCTTCTACATTGTTCATCAATTTCTATTCTGACTGACTGCATCCTGAGCTTCAATCTCACTGGAAAATCTTGGAGGTTCTGTCAGCATGGAGCCTGTTAGACGCTTGTGTTCGTCAGGAAGGGGCTCAGCACTTCCGGACCAAACTCCATTCATGGACTTCGCGCCTGCATTCCCTGAAGTTAGCAAGAATTCTAATGTCTTAAAAAGGAGAGGTAGGATGAAAATAATGAAGTCCAATGTCCTTTCCCTTTGAAAAATTTTTGTAACTGTCTCTTTCTTGGTGTTCATTGTGCTGAACTGGCTGTTGAACTGGTGCTGTTCGTTTCCATCAACTTGTTAAAGCGGACTTGATATTCAACTTCATGTAACAAAGTGGGTGTTTCTCTACACCTTGCTTTGTTTATTCCTAAAAGGGCCTCTCTTCTGCAGACCAGGCTTACTGAAATTCATTATTGTTTAATATAACCAACCAGACTCAGATTTAACCAATTTCCCTTCAGAGTATTCAGGTCTTGAATTGTATGTGTGACACACATCGATATGCATATGAGAGCTGCTGTTGACTAAAAAATAAAAAGCGGAAAGCAAAAGACAGTAAAGAAAATGTAAGAAAGACTCAGAAAGACTTCACCACACAATCTGTGGATAAGCATATGGACAGGAGGGGATGAAAACATACATGTCATACTAACCGATATATTAACGATAATATCTTAATTAAAGAAATGCAATCTGTTAGGTATTTAAAACGTTTTAAATAAAAAACTGCAGACTTATTCAAAGGTAGACAGAAGAGCATACTCAACCCCCTGTACTCACCCCCTAGCTTCAGTAATTAGCAGCATACAGACAGCTTGTTTCTTCTATATGGCCCTCTTTTCCCACGGCCGCTGGATTATTCTAAAACAAACGCAAGATACGCATATTCCCCAATGCCCCTAAATTAATATTTTAATATTAAAAATTGTTTTTAATAAAATATTTAATTTTTAAGAGAGCATCTCTGATATTATAAAAGAATTAAGAAGCCAGTTAAGATTTTATCTTAACCAACTATATTGAGGCATAACATATATACAATAACAAGCACCAATTTTAAATGTATATTTGGATGAGGTTAAACAGATTCATGTAGGGTCGCCTGAGTCACTCAGTTGGTTAAGCGTCCGACTCTTGATTTCAGCTCAGGTCATGATCTCAGGGTCCTGGGTTCAAACTCCACATTGGGCTCTGTGCTCAGCACTTAGTCTGATTCTCTTTCTCCCTCTCCCTCTGCCCCTTCCCATCTCTAAAATAAATAAATAAAATCTTTTTTAAAAAAACCCAGATTCATCTACCATGTTGTTATCACTAAATCAAGCCTATAGCACATTTCCATCATGGTACCAAGTTCCCTTATGCCCCTTCTTTGTCCATTGACAAGAGCCCTACCCCCACCTCAAGCCCCAGGAGATCACTGTTATACTTTGTGACCCATAGATTAAGTTTCCTTTTTCTAGAGTTTTATAATAATGGAATCCTATGATATATATTTTTGTGCCTGGCTTCTTTTGCTCAGCATAGTATTTTTGAGGTTTCCACATGGTATTGTGAATATTAGCAGTTCATCCCATTTTACTGCATTTTTTATTCCACTGTGTGGTAGTATATAGATTTGTTTCTCTATTCCACCTGATGGACATCTACGTTTCCCGTTTGGTAGAATTGTGAATGAAGTTACTATGAACATTTATATAAAAGTTTCTGTATGGGGGTGCCTGGGTCGCTCAGTTGGTTAAGCGTCCAGTTCTTGATTTCAGCTCAGGTCATGATCTCAGAGTTGTGGGATCAAGCCCCATGCTAAGCGTGGAACCTGCTTGGGATTCTCTCTCTGCCTTTCCCTCTGCTCCCACCACCCCCGCTGCCCCGCTCATGTGCTCTCTTCTCTTTCTCTCTCTAAAAAAAAAAAAAAAAAAGTTTCTGTATAGATATGTTTTTATCTCTCTTGGGAAACTAACTAGGAGTATAATTGCTCAGCTGTGTACTAAACATACATTTAACTACGTAGTAAAGTGCAAACTGTTTTCTAAAGTGGTCGTGCCATTTTACATTCCCATCAGCAGTGTGTGGGAGTTAGAGTCTTTGCCAACATGAGTACGGTCAGTCATTTTAATGTGAGCTATTCTTATGGGTGTGTGATGACTTCTAATTGAGGTTTTATTTTGCATTTCCTGATAACTCACGTTGTTGAGCATCTTATTCGCAGGCTTCCTGGACTCCTCAAACTCAGATCGTCACTTTCTCAACTCAGTGAGGCAGCCGGGCTCTGTCCACTTCCTCTGCCCACTTTCCAGAAATCCCTTCCAAACAAAGAGCCCGGGTGTTGGTTTCTCTTCGCGGATTGGTTTCCTGTCTCTCACTCGTCACAGTCCTGCACTGGCTGTTGTCCATTCCTGAAAACACTTTAGTTTCTTTTGTACAGTCTTCTAAGGTGCTTTTGTGGGGTGTGTGTGGGGTACAGGTGATGTAGGTTACACTCCATCCTTGTGACTCTGCCATGACTATAAAGAGAAGTTCAGGTTATTTTTTTTAAATGTTCTAGATTTTTGTTTTAGTTTATCAAGAGCCAAGCCCAGAACACTCAAGTCATATTGTATGGGAAAAAAACCTCAACTTCTTACCCTTAGGCTAACTCTCTGCTAGTAAGAGAATATGACGCCAGGAAAGCAGACCCCTTTGCTGAGGCTGAGGAATTCTGCCAAACAGGAATGACAATGGAGGGGGGGAATGAAGCTGCAGAATGTGTGCCTGCCAACTTTCTCTCTTGGGGTTTTAGCTCAGAGAACGAGAAGTGTGTCGGTGAAAATGAGGTACGCACCAAGACAGGGAGCTATGTCATGTGCAGCCCTCCTACAGCATCTTAGTGAGCTCAGCAGTTCAGCCTGCTAGGTCAGAGGGAAGCCTGGGAACTTGGGTTCTCCTGTGGCAGAGATAGGACCCTGAGATAGCTGGACAACTTGTCCCTGGGGCTGGGGTGCCATCACGTGGCTGAGGGCGCTTCTGACCCGAGCGCTGCAGCCCTGGGCTCAGTGGGCATCCCAGCTACACCCCAGAAAAGGCTTCATTGTCAGCAGGAGGTGAGATGAGTTAAACAGAGATGTCTACCCAACCGGCGCAGGTCAAAAAAAGGCAGATGGCATACCTACCAGTGGTGAATTTAACTATAATGTCAGCAAAGCCAGGAGCATGCAGATCGATAAGGAACCCTGTCCCGTAGTTCAAAGCAGATAAAAAAAAAAAAAGTCATGTCTGGAGACACAGACCCTTTTTTCTGGTCCTAAATTTACTGAAGGCACACCTCTTTCCACTATGCATCACACACACACACACACATATTAGAATTAAAGAGAAGGTAAACAGAGATGCTAACTTGTCCAGAAGAGACTGAACAGTACCTGAATTCCACTTAATTTTATGTTTCTTTTTATACAGAAATGCATAAGTATAATGCAAGAGGAAGGGCAGGGATATGGTTTGTGATTTTCTAATGATTTGTAAGATTTATAAGCTTAGGAAGTACCTTTGCTTTCCAAGAAGTTTCTCTACTTTCATCTCACTTCTAAAAGACAGGGAGTGTTATGGAGCAGCAAATGTTAGGGGTTTACTGCCTAAAACCGAGAATGAGACGAAGAGTGGACAGAAATGGTATGATACCCCATGAGACAGATGATGCACACTTGCTTGCTCACCCTTAGTCTTACACGAGGCAGAAGCAAGCAACCAAAGACTCATTTTTGTTTCTTCAAATGCTCCTTCTTGCCTGGCCAAAGACAAAATGTCTTCCCGTAGATGGAGGAGACCTTGCTGAGGACATGGGTGACGTCTTAGAGCAGAAAACGAAGGAGTAGGAGAATTCTGTAGCTGAGCTATTTTCTTGAGCTTTTTTCCCTAGAAAATGGGATGGAATGTGAGAAGGTGAAAGCTATAATACATAGTGGAAAAGACTGTTGGTCATAGAGCCATTTAAAATCATATACACTGGCAATGATGTAAACAGATCTTTATGTTGTAATCTTATCTTATTTTCCTTTGACTGCCATAATATAAAAATAATTGATTTTCATCATTATGTTAAAATAGGTGTATTTTATCCTGGCATCATACAAAGTGTATCTCCTTCCCCCTTCCTCTGCTATTAAATGGTTAATGCTGTAGCAAAATAGTACCATAGATGCTGGAAACCATTTAACCATATAAACACATACTCCGACTATATTGTGTTTGTGGGTCTGTATTTTAATTCAGTGGATACTTTAAATGAGTACAATTTTAAATTATACAGTGGGAAGGGGATTAAGATTTCTTAAATGCGTTCATAGCTACTCTACCCTAGCACGACTATTATCTTTTTTGTGGTCACCAGCTAGTATTTACTCACATATACATTTTGTTCCTACTTATAATCAGAACATACAATTTTAGATACAGCTTTCTTTATCATTCTCCATATTGCAACTTACTTATTACTTTAATGGCTACTTAATATACTGTGGAGTTAATATAGCAACATTTTCTTAGATTCTTCCCTATTGGATACACAGATTGTTTCCATTATTCACTATAATGAATAAGGCTGCAATGAACATTTTCCTAAGTATGCCATTTTCTAATTTTGAATTATTACCTTGGGATAATTTGTAGGATTACTAAGTCCAAGGGTATGAATATATTTAGGGACTCTTAACATAGGTATAGGTCAGACTGGGGGTTCAATGGGCTGTACATGTCTATAGTACCACCAGAAATATATGAGTTTATCAGTTGTTTTCCCAATAGTGTCATCTGCATTTATATTTTATGATTTATAATTTTAGTTAACATAATCTGTGTCACTTTTTTATTTATTTGTATTTCTTTCATTGTGATTCAGATTTTTAAAGTTTACATATGGCTTCACATAAGCCTTACTATTAGTGAGGTTTAATCCAGGAAATCACTTAAATATCAGACAAGCACAGGTTCAAATTCCAACCAAGCCACTTCTTGTTTTCAATCAGCCTCTCAAAAAAAATAACAATTTATTCATTCATGAACTAATGACAGTGAGGCCTGCTTCATAAAGTTGTTGAAATGATTTGATGAATTAATTGATGCCTCATGTGTTAGTGGGACACGGGGAATGATTACTTCTTCACTGTTTCTCCCTCTCTCATCTCTTCTACCAACCCTCCTACCCCTGACTTCTTCAGGTGATGAAGAAGTGCAGATGATCCATTCAAGTTCTCTTGGTATGGAGTTTCATAGAACCTGCTTTGTCATTCCAGAGTCTACATCTGTGGGGGCCCATTGTCAACGTTCTCTAGAGAACTGTCTTGCCAGCAAGAACTGAGCCATATTGCAAAGCTCTGAGGTCAGATCGGTGGGACCCCATGAATTAACCAAGTGTTCACACAAACAAATGGATAATACACTCAACATAAATGTCTTTCCATAAATTACTCATTTTAGGATTCTTCATATAGTCCAATTTCTCCATTCAATGACTCTTTTCCAGGTTTTCCTCCATTAGGTTTCTCAGAGATATTTTGATTTATTTGACTCTTTCTGTTGGTTTTGGGTAATACTTTAACTTAATCTTCTATCTGTTGCATCTCACCCAAGAACAAGCTTCCTTCTATAGTAACTAGTGCAGTTGGTCAAGCAGTCGCAAGACAAGACAATTGCTAGAAGTTGCATTCTGGCTAATACCATCATTTGGATTTTGTCTGTCTTACATCTAGTATCTGCTTTCCAGGCATTATTGCCCAGTAGTTGCCTCGAACTGGTATCCACCTTGAGGGCCTTTGTAGCAAGATCTGTCTTCCCAAGCAAATATTCTTCTTTAGAGCCAAAATAATTCCTAAGACATTATAAGGTTTGAGAAAGCCTGTTAACAAGCATATAATTTCTCAACTGGAAAAGCACTGAAAATATAAATTTCTATCCTCTTTCATGAGGGCAAGGCTATTTGGGTGGGGAGGGGCGGTTACCAGAAGATGTTCCAGTCTCTCACCTTCATGATGAGAAATCGAACTAAGATGTATCTTAAGCAGTTTCACTTTGGGATTTTATTAAAGAGAAAAGGGGGAGGGGAGAGAAGAAGGGAAAAAGTTCTCTGCAGCTTTTTCTAGCCTCAGAACTGTATTTCTCATCCTCTGGAGAATGCTATGGGCTCCTCTCGATTTTTTATTTCTTACATAAGCCTTTACTTTATGTGTCACACACAAGATTTCTTCATTTTTGCATCTCTAAACCCACTTTCCCCCATCTCCATGCCCACTCTCCCTGTTTTTAGATGTTACAAATGAGCGTGGTCTCTTTTCTTATCTGAGTAGATGCAAAACTCTAACTTCTTACCGACATCAAAGCCCTTCATCCCCGCACAGCACCAGCAAAGTTACTCAAGCACTGACGATTCCCGCAGCAAAAACCCACCAAGCCTGAGAGAGACTCCTTTGTAACAATCAAGTCCACAGAGGGAATTCAAGGATCACAGCAGGGTTTAGACAGAATGACCAGTGTTTCCACTGTGGCTGGGCAGCATTCGGGAGCCACCATGCCTGCAATGTGGCCATACAGAGACACCTAGCATTGAAAATACCCAAACACAAGGTGAAGAAACGTGCACTTAAGAATCACTATCTTGAAAAAAAAAAAAAAAAAATCACTATCTTGTGTTTCTACCTACACTTGCAATCATGAGACTAGGAACAGAAAGGGTGATATTAGAAACAGTGTCGTTGTGCCCAGGGCCCACTCTGCAGCACACAGCAAGAAAGCTCCCAACATGAAATAGGACGGTGACTGGAATGGCCATACAATGTTCATCGTACCACACACACTTCCTCATGAATCCTGGCCTCGTGAGCCTCTCCTTGTGGCCAATGGAGGACTGGCCCCCAGCTTCCACCTCAGTCTGTATGACTTACTTTGTGCTTTGGGCAAACCCCTCAACGACAGTCTCCCCTCAACCATGGGTCACGTTGTCCCACCTTACAGAGCGATTGTGAAGCCAGAACGAGATCATGTGCCTACAGGATTTTGGAACAGGGTTCAAATTCTCTATAATTATTGGGGTAGGTGTCTTTGTTAGTACTGTTAGGCTGATTTATAGTAATTGAAATCCGTAAAAAGGTGTTCTGCCATTTGTTTGTGTACGTTCTGTTTTCCTCACATGATTGTACCTCCATTAAGGTGGCTTCTGGAACATGCCATTCTCCCTCACAGCTCCCTGCATTTGAACATGCTGCTTGAATATCCTTCTCTTCCCCTCTGCCCCCATGTCCCTTTGTCTGTCTGCCACTTTCCTACTCAGCATTCAAGACTCAGATTAAAGACCTCCTGATTGGTGATGCCCACCTCTGTGCCTTCTTTGTACCGTGGTTGGGCAAGTAATTGGATGATCTGCATCCAATGTGGCCTCTTCCATTTGACTGGACTCAGGCTCTTTGAAGGCAGGACCAAGTCTTACTCAGTTTCCATCTTATTCACTCGGTAAAGGTTGATCAAATGATGCATGAATGTCAAATACTTGTTGCCATGAAATAAATTGTATTAATTAGGTGAGTGATTCTTTGCGTATTTGCTGTAAAACTTAGGAAGGAAACTCAACACTTAGCTTTCTGTAAGTAATATAAATGTATATGCATTATGTGTGCATATTAAGGGGAAAAGCTAATAAAGTACTCCCAATTATTGGAAGTTTCAGACTGAGGACATGGGACCATAGGACAGAGACCACCAGATGTGATATTTGTGTGGAGAGATAGGTTCCACAAACTCATTGTTCCCCCAGTAGTTGATGTGAATCACTCATTCAGCAGGATGCTGACAGGTATTATAGAAGAGAAGGGTTTCTTGATGAATATCTGGAAAATACTGACATAAATCTCTATTTATAAAATTTATCATTTAATTAAAATGCCATCTCTGGAGGAAGAGGAGAAGGGTGATCAAAAGGTACAAACTTCCTAAGAGTTCTCATCAGAAGGAGAAAGAAATTGTTTTTCTTTCCTTTTTTGCTTTGTTTTTATGGTATCTACATGAGATGATGGATGCTAACTAAACTCACAGCAGTAATCATTTCACGATATATGTAAGTTAAATCATTGTGCTGGACACCTTACACTTACTTATACAGTGATGTACGACAATTATATCTTGATAAAACGGGGAAAAAATAAATAAAATACTCTCTCACAGTTTAGTGATCCAACTATCCTCCTTCATCTTTTATTTTGATTTAGATTCATTTACCCCTTCTTTCTTTCTTTGATTTTCAGCTTTCGTGGTGACATGGCACCTGTTTTCTTTCTACAAGAGAAATTCAGCACACAGCAGAGTCCTTGATAAATTGGATTGGTTTGATGATCCTACCTGGAATAGGTATGTAAAATGTCCATATATGCTTACCTGTTGTTTTGAATCATATTTATGATTCAACAGGAACCATTCCTGTTATTCTTGTTGTTCACTGAGATTGCACTATGTCCTGAGGAGTAAAATTTATGTGTCAGACATGACCTTTGTCTTTTCTGCTTAGAAGTATATGTCTATAGTATGATTTACAAGACTCCTAAAGACCCCTTTATTTTCTTTCTTATGTGATAAGTACACATTAAGAATACACTCATTCTAGGAAAGAGGGGAAATTCTATGCTCATATGATTCTGAAAATAATAAGATTTATCTACAACTCTATGGAAATCAAGTATATGAAATATGACAGATCCTCTGGTATGTTTATGAGTATAATATCTGTAGTTCAAGATTCTAAAGAAAGGTATGAGCTTCTTTTTTTTTCCCAAAAATTAGTCCAGGCTTAGACAAAACTGAATGCTAAATTATGAACAAATAACTATGCATGTGAATTAATTAATGATCCCTTGATCTCTGAGGTTTGTGACAATTACTCCCTTGGTGTATCATGATATAAATATGGCTTAAAAAACAAAATATACAGTATTTGACGGTTTTATTATATAATGAGTTCTCTTGAAGGAAATGTTCTAAAACTAGATTCTTATAAGATATGAGCCCTGTAATTCTTGATGTGATCCAATTCAGACTACTTGGATGACTACTCTGTGTGTGTGTCACCTTTATTCTTAATGAAGGATCAGGTAATTAACGATTGTGTTTCCACGAGTCTCCAAAGAATTTCACTCCTATGTTCTGTGAGAGTCTGAAATCCATAGTTAGAGTTTAACTCCCTGATTTAAACAGAATTTGCAACTGGTCACCTACATGTCAGATCTATCTTCTTTTATTTCTTTTTATCGGGTGTTGTTTTGTTTTTTGGCCTACACAAAATGGATATGTATGTGCTTTAAAAAATTACCAAACCAAAAAACCAGGAGAGTTCACATAAAAATCTGGGTTCCCAGTCTTCTCTTTCTCTGTCGGTGGCTCTACCAGTAAACCAGTTACTCATTTAAGAAATCTAGTTGCCATACGAGAGAATATTCCCTCTACTTAACCTCTCCACATCTATCCCATCAAGTTCTTCAGGTTTAGCCCAGACTCGGTGGTTCTCAGCCCTCAGGATGAGAAGGTGCTTGTGCCCAGGTTGTACCCAGAAAATTAAGTCCAAACCTCAGAGCGTGGAGCTGGGGCTTCAGAATTTTTAAAACTTTCTTCAGATGATTTATAGGTGCAGTTGGAGTTTAGAACTATTGCTCCGAAATCTTCCTTTGTCTCTATGTCAATTATCACCCCACAGTGCAAGTGACATCCATCACTTCCTTGTCTTACCAGTGTTCAGCAATAGTCCCAAAATCACCTTCTCGCTTCTGTTCTGGCCCCCATTCAATCCATTCTCCACCCAACAGCCAGAGTGATTGTTTATAAATAGAAAATGTCTGGTCAATTCCTGCTTACACCTCTATCAGTAACAAAGATAACTGATAATGATCATTTATGCTTTGGTGGGATGAAGACTGAGTTCAGGCTTTGTTGAAAGACCGAGTCACCGAGGCAGTGAATTTCAGGAGCAAATTGGACAAAGGGCATAGAAGGTGTAGCTGAAGATACCAAGACAGCTGTATTCCCTCCGCACGTCAGGCCTCGGGCCTAATCTTCTGCTTGCCTGTCCCTCTAGGCAGTGACTCAGAGGCCAGAAGGGCTATTGACATCTCCTGCAAATTGCCACCCAGTCCATTCCTGGTCTCACATTACCATCAGGAGCAAAGACATTTTGTAATTTGTCAGTGACACTATTATAAGATTAATTTTATGGCACAGCCACCAAAGTTTATTAAATGTCACTCCTTCATAGTTGCATAATTCACCCAGCAAAATACAATGATAGTGGTAAATTTTTAGGCAGAATAACAGAATTGGGACAAATAACAATTTGTTGGGTGGGGAGGTGATGGTTATAGCTAGGATCATTTCATCTGCAGCTCAGATATATAGGCCTTTCTTTTCACCAATAATAATGTAAATTAAGTATTTATCTGAGCTGCAGTGGAGACTTTTTTTTCTCATAGTGACTGTCTAGTGACTTTATAGACCACTGTTTCAGCCACTGAAAACTGTCCTTTAGACTCTAACCACCCATAACTGTAGATGTTGCACTTCCCATTGGAAGGGAAGAAGATAAGGTGTCATCAAAATGTTTTCGTCAAAAAAGACACCCTTTGCAGGATAGTGATGCTATTTTAATCAAAATTTTAAATGAAATCAATAAGTGTAAGCCGCTTTGCTGCTGAGTAGAAACTTGGATCTGTGTCAACACCCCTTGTACATGGCGTAATCAACTTGTATTTCATGCTGTCTTCCACATAGAACCTTGAGCATTTCACCATTTACGTTATTAAAAAGTTCAAGGAGCTGCATGCGTTAAAAACCTAACAAAAATGTGCACTTGACATTCAGGTAATGGAGACCCGTGGCGAGGTATTCAATGCAGCTTACCTAGGTGTTGAATTAATGCCTGTAGCACAGCTACCTTCTTTATCCTAAATTATTTCCATCAATGAAGCTAAAGTGTGTTTGGGGACCTAATTTACCCAAATATTATGCCTGCGCAACACTATCTTTCATTTAAGAAAACAGTTGATATTTTAAGCTTTCTCCTAAGGGTTTATTTGGCGTGGGGGAAGGAAAACAAAATACACAGAGAGAGACACAAACACAGAGACACTGAGTATCCTTAGAGACCCGGGACGGGACAGTGCTTAGTAATGAGATGCCCGTGCGTTTCCTTTGGGGTTCAAGGTGGATTGGTCTTGTGTAAAATTCTCTGTGGTGAATAGGCTTTAATAAGGCCACAGATTCTTTTCACGCTGTTTTAGGAATTTCTTTGAAAGGATTCAGACAGCGATGCCCCTTATGTTTTAGAGTTTTACATTAGTACAGGCAAAGCTTTTCAAATAATATAAAGCCATTTTTTTCTGAATTCCTTATATCTCCGAGTCTCTGGGTTCTGGACAGAGGAAGATTAAAATCTCTATAAAATCCACCATCATGCCACCACATGAAACAGCTATTGAGAGAGAAATTAATAGTGTCTTGGGTTAAGCGTTCTTCACTTTGCATTTTCTATGACTTTTTTCATTTGCCATGATGCCTCTTTAATCAGAGAGCTTCCCTAAAACTGACATAGAGTTGGTCCAGATTAACTTTAAAAATTGAATATAAAAGATAAATATATCCTATGTTTGTTATAGGTCAGACACACTATGGATGCTTGATAATACTGAGTTCATTGTGAATACTTGTCTTATTTTATATTAATGCATCAAATGGCTCCAAAAATACACATGTTTGTCACAAATATTTACTAATGCATCAGACTTTTTCTTATTCCTGTCATTCCCCTAGCACCTCGTGCTGACTCTTGAGAGTGAATATTTTGGAACAAAACATATAGTATTTCAGTATCCTCCATGTTAGGACTCCACATTAGACATTAGTAAATATTTCTGGAATTTGTGGAATGAATAATTCCAGTGCATTTTACTTTTAGACACAAGCAGATGAAATACCCAAGCTAGGAAGTGACTTGGCCAGTGAACTACACACATGAAATAACGAGCAATGAAAATGGTAATTCATCGGATCAGAGACTGTATCAGATGTGTTCTGCCTGCCAAAGCAGAGAGATGGACATCATTTTTAAAGGATTTGGACAAAGTCAAAGGGCCAAGAAACCTCATAATTTGGTTGGCAGCTCATTCTGAGGTTAATAAGGCCATGGCTGGTTGCTTCCTTCTTCTCCACCAATATTTTCATCTTTAATTTTTTTCCCTGCCATGTTGAGATGTTCTAGTCTAAAAGCTCCTAATGGAGGTGCCTTATCTTTCAAAACTTTCCTAGAGTCATGTGGACAAACATGAAAAGGTGAAATACTACAGAAATGCTATAAGTATTAGTGTGGTATAGAAAGATCTGCACTAGTGAGCATTTGAATAGCTTCTGCTACATCCAAGTAGATGGTCCAAATGGATATGATGTCTTCACAATACTAGAAGCCCTTGATGCATGAAGTTCGTTTTCTCAGTAGTTGTGAAACTTCACTTTGAAACCAGATTGCATTCGTCATATAACAACACACAGTGCCTGGGAAATAAATAATTTCATATATTTAGAGTTCCTAAATCATATTCCCATATCAGGGAGATTTTAAAAACAAACCATTTTTCTTTATCAGAATCCTAATAATATGATTGATGATCATTTCGATTACAAGTATTTTGAAATCAAGAATTTCCATATTTAACTTGGCCTTGTCAATGTTCATATTTTTCTTTACATTATTAATTTTCTAAAACATTTTCTTCTATTTACTTGTTTTTGTATATCCGTCTGTACTATGCTGTTTTTACCAAAAAAAAAAAAAAAAAGATTTTAAGTGTGTTAGCACAAGAATAAAATAGAATAATTATAAACAAAATGGAAAAATTAGGGCAGGAAAAATATAAATAAAACCAGAGAACTAAGAGAGGAATAAATATCAGTCACAATGAGACAAACCCTAGGGACCAGCAGTTGCTACTGCTGATCCTGAAGCTTGACTCTGAGTTTCCTGGCAGCTAAAGCAAAATTTAGTTAAGCAATTTTATTATCTGAAAAAAAAAAAAATTCTCATGAAAAGCGAATACTGCCTCATTCTGTAGAAAGAGAAATTACACATCGGATGGGAGTAGAGTGTTTATGCTACTGTGGGACCATTGAACTCATATTGAAGGATCACAGTAATAGGAACGAGATACACTCTCCTGAACCATGTGTATGGATCATCAGCATCTGTTTGTTTATACTTGTAGTCATGTTTCAGCTAATGGTTGAAAGAAATCCACTGAAGTCAGGATTTTGTATGTGGAATTCCACTGGCCTCTTAACCTCGATGGTCCCAGAGGTCTTGATTTTGTCTTCTGTTCTGTACCACTGTCAGCATTAAAATTTTTTTTAAGATTTTATTTTTAAGTAACCTCTACACTCAGTAGTGTCCCAGAACCCCGAGATCAAGAGTCCCACGCTCTACCAACTGAGCCAGCCAGGCGCCCTTGTCAGCATTAAATTTTGAATGTTTAGTTTATTTCATTTGGCATAAAATTCTGTGCTTGCCTAACGTGGTTTTTATTGTGTTAGCTACTACTGGATATACATATTTTTAATTTTGTTACTCTTTAAGCTTTTGAAAAAAATGAACGAGTCTTTATTTATTTATTTATTTAGAATAGGATCATTGAACAAAGTCTAGCAAACTGCTACTTATTTTACCAAACAACACCTTCTTATATTAATGGCACAAACTTTACGTCATTGTCCTGCTCTTGAAATCCACCCCATTTAAAAGCTTCTATCAAATCCATTGCAATTGCAATATGAAAATTCTTGTGATCAATTCTCATAGGAGAATGGCACACAATTTGATCATTCTAAAAAGAAAAAAAAATGGGGCGCCTGGGTGGCTCAGTCTCTTAAGCGTCCCACTCTTGATTTCTACTCAGGTCCTGATCTCAGGGTCCTGGGATCGAGCGCTGTGTTGGGCTCTGCGCTCAGCATGGAATCTGCTCGATTCTCTCTCCCTCTCCCTCTGCTCTCCACCCTCCCCCTGCTTGCATGCTCTCTTTCTCTCTTTCTAAAATAACAAATCTGTAAAAAAAGAAGAAAGAAAGAAAAAAGGAATCACATATTTTACAAGCAACATATGTATAAGATAAAGAGACTTAGGAATCCCTATGCATGAATTCTGGCCTTAAAAGATTGAAAGGACTATTTCCAATATGAAAAAACCAATGGAAATAAATCCATAAGAAAGGATGAATCATCAGTAAAGCACCCCTCTTCCATGTTAATGTATAGCTTATTTCCAAATACTGCATTATAGTCTATGCAAAGTATTAAAACATCAGGGCAAGTAGAACCAAGTAATGAGTGCTCAAAATCTCAAATTTATATTCTTCTTCCTAGTTACCTATGACTTTGAGCATATTCTTTTTTCTCTAACAGCCTTTTTTTTTTTCACTTTGAGCATATTTTAACTTCTGGTTGCAATATAGGTTCTTCCTATTTAAAATAAAAGATAAATTGGAGCGCCTGTCTCTAAGTTGTAAACAAAATGTCAGCGTGGTGGTATTGAAAGGTGTCTTTCTGGGACATTTTTTCAACTTATAAAGATCACTTTAAATTAAATTGATTATTTTAATACAAAGCAGTTAACACTTGAGTATCACCTGTAATCTGCTCAACTGTTCCACGTCTACCAGGCACTGCTATGGTCCAGTCTCCGTGTAGGTCCCTGAACGCATATCGTTAACTCGGATTATCTGATTTCATCTTCAGAGCAGCCCTGTGAGATAGGTAATATCATCCTCACTTTATAATTAACTTTAAAAAGTGTATTACAGTGAAGTTATGTCACAAGTAATCCCCATCTACTTACTACGAAGAATAACCCATGATAACCAGAGCCCTTGCTTTCTCAGTGCAAAACCCTTATCCTGTACATCAGTGCTTCTCAACTACAGTGATTTTGCCCCCTATGGGACACTGGGCAATTTCTGGAGCCATGTTTGTTTGTCACAACCGAAGGGAAGCATTCCTAGAATCTAGTGGGCAGAGGCCAGGGATGATGCAAACTTCCTACAACACACAAGACACCCCTGTCACCCAACAAGGAATTATCCAGAACAAAGCCTCCATAGTGCCAAGGTGCAGAAACTCTGCTCTAAAAAAGTGCCTTGCGGAGAGTACTGCGTAATTAGTGAAAGGATACAGATGTGCCTAAGAAAGGGAAGTGTACAGGGAATGTGACTATTCTGACAGGGACCCTGGGGAGAGTGAGCCTGGAGGCAGGGGAGGAGCATCAGGGAGAGGAAGTCTTTGCTGATGGAGCCAAGAGACCCGTGTGGAAACCTGTACAAAAGGAAGCTTTTCTCCTTCCTTTTAAATACAGGACATGCTGTCTGCCCTCAAGAAGGGCACACCCTTCTGGGGGAAACAAACGTAGAGGTAGTCCATCTCCATTTTAGGCTCAGCTTCTTTTTTTTTTTTTTTAAGATTTTTTATTTATTTATTTTTTCGAGACAGAGAGAGAGTGCGCACAAGTGGGGGGTGGGGGTGCGTAGAGGGAGAAGCAGACTCCCCACTGAGCAGGGAGCCTGATGTGGGACTTGATCCAGAACCCTGAGATCATGACCTGAACTGAAGGCAGATGCTTAACTGACTGAGCCACCCAGGTACCCTCAACTTCTAATTTGGGTTGAAATCAGTTTCCTGAAATGGGCTGTTCCCCTTTTCATTCATCCCTTTGGACACAGCCTTCTCATGCTCCAACCTCACTCAGCATTTCACTGGACTTTCTTGTTCTTTACTCTCTGCTTACCCTTCCTGATGCCACAGGGCATGGAAGCTCAAAGGAATGTCCTGACCCACTGCATGTTTGGGGGCTTGGTCTTACTCCACATCTGCATTTCAGTTGTACCCCTCACGGAACCCCAGCCAGAAGCTGGATGGCTCAATAATTTGAAGAAAGATACTTAACTTCTCTAAGCTTTGATGTCTTTATCTCTAAAAATGAAAATAGTAGTAGGTTCTTCTTGGGATTGTAGTGAGGAATAAAAGAGTATCTACTACAAAACAAGTTCTTCTAAATATTCTATGAGCTCCTCAGTTAAGTGTCATTTCATTGGCTTTCTCAAAAAAAAAGGGCGGGTTGTAACCAGTAATCCTCTGTATTCTGTCTCTGTATTCTGTATGCTCACCCAAACAGTACAAACAAAAGCAATGATAAAAACCTTCTGCTCTGGCCCATAGTCTGGGTCTTGCTAGTTCTCCGAACTGTGTTCTGTCTTTGACTTACCCCTCCGCCATTGTCCTGCATGTCCCCATCACTGCAACTGAATGACTCTAATGTCCTTTTCAGTAATTTCCTCCATTATCTCTCTGCCACCAGTTTTACGTCACTCCAGTCCTTCCTTAGCACTGATCCCAGAATAATCTTTATGTTTTTAAGCAGTAATAATGTTACTCTTCTGATTTAAAAACTGTTAACTCCATGGCACCTCTAGGCAGCTGTCCTACAAACTCACCCTGAAATGGCAGAGTTTCTATGCAAGCTTCCTTCCATCCATCCTACATAATTTCCACTGCTCCTGTGACTTGCTCTTTCCTGGATAATCATCCAGACACCGTGCTTGCACGTGCTCCTCATTCTCCCTGCAGTGTGCTGACCCCCGCCTTCCTGCCACATGTGTATTCATCTCAAGACCCAGATTAAATCTCACTTGTTCACTGATGCCTTTCCGCAAGCCCTGCTCTTCTCCCCAGGCAGAGTTAAGTTCACCATACTCTTCCCCCAGAACCCTTCCTTCACAGTTACCTAGCACTGACCACCCTGTATTGTAGCTTGATGATAATCTTGATCACTTCCCCTTCAGACTGTGATTTCTTTGATGCCTGGCACTCCCATCATATTCATCATAGTATTCCTAGCGGCAGTACAAAGTGACCACTAAATAAATGCTTTATTGTTGAATACATGTTAAGTGATCCATGAATCCCTCTTGATTTATCGTTCCCTTGCAGCTAGGGAAATGATGAAATAAATTAATTTGTCCAATATTCGGGAGCATCCAAAAAGATTAGCAGCGAGTTTCATTAACTTGAGCTTTTACCCTCCCACCATTTTTTTCAGTTGGGAAGAAGTTCAGATAGAGAAAAATGTAGTACCTACCTCCTAAGACTTTAACACCTTTTATAAGATGCAGTGTCATTCAGTTTCTTCATAATTATTAACATAAGTATTTGGTGCTCACTTTGGCAGCTCATATACTAACATAAGTAGTTGGGAAAAATTTAAGATATTAGAATAGTCTCAAGAAAAAAAGCTATCACTTATGGTCAGATGTCATCCATTCATTCAATAGATTTGTGTTGATTGTCTAATATGTGCCAGATTACCTGGAACATTATTATTCTACTAATACTATATTTTAAAAATCATACTAATACTTTTTTAAAAATTAATGAGATCTAAAATGTGTCCTCTAATCCCCAAGAATAATTAACTGACTCACTTATGCTTAGAAAATATCTACAAGTTTCATATTTGATCTAGGACTTTAAATTTATTTGTTAATAAACTCCTAATGGAAGATGATGTTACCTGTGTATCGTGGTGCTGGGTTCAGAGATTAGTCATTGCTGTGCTTTATGAGCAGGAATATTCCAGAACAACAACATCATGTAGTATTGTTACAACATGGTCTTTCTGAGTAAATTAGATCATACTGTACTTAGATATACTTTTAAGAAATCAGTTCACTACATAGTTAAAGCCATTCCTTTTACATTTCATTGAACAAATTTAGCAAGGTTGTGGTCTTCATCTCACAAAATCAGAAAAAACCCTGCCTTTACTAATATAAATATGACATATTTTAACCAGGTACACCCAAGAAGTATATGCATTTGACTATATAAATATAAACATACTATATGTTTAAAACTAACAATATTGTATGTTGATGTATCTATGATTTAAAAAGACTTCCATATAAGTAGTAAGTAGCATAGTGTGATGGTTATGGGCATAAACTTTGCACCCAGCAGCTCTGAGCCAACGGAGTCTCCTTGTTTCCTGACTTATCTTAGCCTCTGCTTTCATATTCTGCCAAGGAGGGTAATCAGGTCCACTTTACAGACAGACTGTTAAAAGGATTCTGGGAGATGAGGTGTATAAAGGGCTTTCTCTATGCCTGTGCAGGTTAGAGTTCAGAGAATAGTGATTTTAATTTAGACCTCACAAAGGCCTTTAGGAGTTCAACTTTAGGGATGCCTGGGTGGCTCAGTCGGTTAAGCGTCTGCCTTTGGCTCAGGTCATGATCTCAGGTTCCTGGGATCAAGCTCCACATCGGGCGCCCTGCTCAGTGGGGAATCTGCTTCTCCCTCTCCCCCTACCCCCAGCTCGTTCTCTCTCCCCCTCTCTCAAATAAATAAAATCTTTAAAAAAAGAATTTTTTTTAATAGTTCAATTTTATGTCAAAGGGAGGGATAGAAGGGGAAAAGCCATGTCCGAAGGGATTAGGAAGAATCTGACTCCGGGTCACACACCCTTGGAGTGGCAGACTGAGGTCTTCCCTCAACACCGAGCCCACACCGACTCCAGCCCAGAGCTCCTGGTGGGCCCGAGGGATCTTTGCATCCTCGATGCTCTGAAACATAGTAAGCACTCCAGAAACATTGGGTAATAATGCATGTAAAGAAAAATTTGACAATTCAGTGATTGTAAGAATTCCTATGGGGAATTAAAGTCAGAGATGAACACAGTAAGAGACTTTGAGCCACACTTAAAAAGCAGAAGGTAGTCTTTTTGCTGAAGGTGTGTTGCTCCCAAGGGCAAGAATCCTATCTTAATTGATGTAAGAGAGTGCCTGGTATAAACACTCAATATCTATCTGTTTAATAAATGAGTGGGCAAATGGATGAACTTGAATAACTAGGATTAAGTGTTAATAAAAACATTTTCAAGTTTTAAGAAATTATTATCATTATTGTTATTATTATGATTTTACACTAACATTTTGGAAAGAATATATGCCTCTGGGTGAGTTTTTTCACCTTAGGTCTCATTGTGTTCTTCTTTTCTATATTTAGTATAAAATTCTTCCCTTGGTTTTTTCTTTTCCTTTTCTTGCTTATAAACAACAGGACTTTGTCTTCTCAATATTTTAAAAATATTTATCCTTTTCTTAACACTCTTATTGAAATAATATAACTTTGTTGATGAATAGAAAGTCAAAACACCATGTTTTTGTGTTGTTGTTTTTTACATAATATGTGACTCAAATTCAGGGACAAAGGAAATGTTGGTAGTGGTATTTTGAGGTATCTATGTTAGGAGGTGAAAGAAGAAGGATACTTAAGGAACACCATGACTTTTGGGATGCCTGGGTGGCTCAGTCGTTAAGCGTCTGCCTTTGGCTCAGGTCATGATCTCCGGGTCCAGGGATTGAGTCCTGCATCAGGCTCCCTGCTCAGCGGGGAGTCTGTTTCTCCCTCTCCCTCTGCCACTCCCCCTGTTCATGACCTCTCTCTCTCTCTCTCTCTGTCAAATAAATAAATAAAATCTTTAAAAAAAAAAAGGAACACCGTGACTTTCAAAAACACAGATACTTCTGAAGTCTTTTAAATCATTTTGTGTCCTTAAGATAGTTTAAGCTTGAACTACAGTCACTTATTTTCTTGTCTTGGTTATTAGAATATATATATCACTTTGATCCCAGTATTATGATAAATTCACTATTGAACATCACAATTCAAGATTTAACTAAAAAAACAATGGGAACTCCTGGCTGACTCAGTCGGGGGTGTGGGAGGCATGCACATCTTGATCTTGGTTGTGAGTTCGAGGCCCACGTTGGGTGTAAAGATTACTTAAAAAATAAAATCTTTAAAAAAAGGATTTAACTCAAAAACCAAAGGTTGAAGATAATAATTAAAAGCTGTTCTGGAAGATATATTTATATTATATATATAATTTCTATATATAGAAAAGATGATAGATAGATAGATAGATAGATAGATAGATAGATAGATAGATATTACTCCTGGTTTGTTTTAAAATAATGTAAACCTCTTTAATTCTTTCCACGGGAGTTTTTAATAACAATTACATAAAAATATGATCTGCTTGAATGTTACTAATTTGTTTTGTTGAAAAACACAGAATGAGATTTTTCTCAGTTAATTTTTTTTCAGGGGAGGATTCTAATTGAAGTGTCACAAATTTAAGATGCAGGAGGAATGACGAGTAATAAAATATTAATGGGACCAATTGTTGCCTTAGCTTCCACACTTCCTTTGTGCACAGAAAGATTTACACCCAGGCATAGGCTAAGTAAACATTTGCATAAAAAGGTGATAAGAATATGAATAAAAATGTAAATTTCTCTGATTAGAATGTTTGTTTTTTTTTAAATAGGAGTGAAAAGAATTGTAAAATAGCACGGCTTATGAATTAGATTTTTGATAATGCTGCATGTTACAAAGCATAAAATCGGCCCCCAAATGTAAAATTATTTTGTATTTGGAATGTCCTGTATGTCATCAGCCTTGCACTATGTCTTCCGAGAGCGTATGTTTCCTCTTTCTGAGAGATCTTAAAACTGGGATATTTACTGACTACATACTTTGTGTCAGACATCCATAGGCACTGAGGCTGTGACAGAGAATAAAACAAAAGCTGTGCCATTTTGGAGGTCATGTAATAGTAGGGAAGATAGAAAGGACAGAGATACACATGCAAATGTTGAGTGTCCAGGGAGATCAGTCTTAATAAGTGTATTAGGGCAACAGAGAATCTTGGTGGAAAAGGGGTGTGGTGCAGTGTTCTTTTAAAGACAGTGTTCAAAAAGTCCTTTTTAGTAATGTCATGTGGAAGAGAGACCAGAAGAAGCCAGGGCAAGGGACCAGCATCAGCAAAGGCCCTGCGGTAGGAGCATGTTGGAGGTGTTGAGGAGAGACAGGGAGGAGCCAGGAGCCTATGATAGAGAGTAGGAAAACCATGAGAAAATGGAATCAAATCAGAAATTGGTGGATCAGGAGCACATCATGCAAGGCCAAGTAGAGTACTGTAGGACCTTGAATTCTAGACAAAGTGACCTGGGAAGCCTTTGGAAGATTTTGAGCAAGGAAGTGATGTAATCTAAGGATTTTATAGGAGGATCATTCTGGCTTTTCTATGAAGAATAGATGGGGGAAGGGGTGCAATCCACCTATAATTTATGGGGGTGTGAGGAGTAGACATGAATATTTCTCTTTCTTGCACAGCCAGGCCCAGCTGTAAGGAAGGTCTCCATGTGACCAGCTAAGAGTCTGAGGGGCTTATTATTACAAGAGCAGGGAGAATGGATATAAGTGTGCAAAGAGCACTTTCAGTGTCATTCACAAAGGTAGAATATGGGGGATGAGGGCCAAGTTTGTGGAGGCGAGGTCATGAGTTAAGGTTTGAACATGAAAAATATGAGGTGCTTAGATGAACTCCTAGTGGAATATTTGGGAGGGGCATAAGGGAGTTGTCTGGTTGGAGAAAATTTGGGGTTCTTTTATATTGTTATATGTCAATTCAAGCCCTGGAAACAAGAGTATGTAGCATGAAAGAGACAAGAATGCTAGGGATGTTGATGCTTCTAAGCATGGTTCTAGAACATATTCAAAGAGTCACCTCACCCTCAGAGGGAGAGAAGGGGCTGCTGAGTGGAGTTCTCTTTTTCTTCAGTTGTCTTTTCCTTTTTGCCTTAACATCCAGAATGCCATGGATTTGCATCCCAATTGGTCTCTCCAACTTAACATGAGAGCAAGTTTTTGGATGTATAATACTTGAAATTCCTACATTGATCCCAGCAAGGCAAAATAATCACCAAAAGAAGGGGCTGTATTAACATAAACTGAGCATATTTCATACAAAAGTACTTTCTCATCTTAAGAAAAAAAATACTTAAAAATAGGACTGTTTTTCTCAAAAAATAACCCCTTATATGGAAATCCACAGTAAATTATTTTCTGTCTGTTTTGGGAAAGGATCATCATTTAAAAGAGTTGCATATGGTTGTTTGTGTTAGTATTCCTAAAAATTCATAATGTTTGGGTGACATGTAGTGGCCGGTAATTTTTAAATATATATTTATCTCTAATTCATCTGTTTGTAACAAAATACCTAAGCACATATATATGTTGAGCTATATATATAGTAATCCAAGAGAAAGGAATCCAGAGAGTTGATGTAAAGCTATAAAGTATCCAAAGGTGAATTAATTACATTGTTTGGACACTAGCTAAGAGTAGCAGAAAGCAGAAACCTTTGGTTAGAGAATGGTCTCTAGATGAGACCAAAGAAGCTAAAGAACTAGCATCACTCAGGGAAATTTGCCAGGCTAGGGTGGGAGTTAAGGACTGAGCCCTTGATGCTAACTAGAGGAACCCACTCAGGGGTTGGAGAAGCATCAGATAGTCCCGATTGGGTAAGGAATCATCGAGGGTGGCAAAGCGGGAGCTGGGCAGTGAGGGGCTTGAAAGGCTGACTCAAGATCATCAGGAAGCAGTTGAATTTCATTTTAACCTGTAGGAAGAGCTCATCAGACTTGTAAAGGAAGCACTGATAAATGTGATTAAGAACTTTTAAAGAAGGGCGCCTGGATGGCTCAGTTGGTTAAGCGACTGCCTTCGGCTCAGGTCATGATCCTGGAGTTCAGGATAGAGTCCCGCATCGTGCTCCCTGCTAGGCGACAACCCTCCCCCCTCTCATGCTCTCTCTCTGTCTCTCTCAAATAAATTTAAAAATCTTAAAAAAAAAAGAACTTTCAAAGAGTAATTTTTCTTAAATGTGGTGGATATGCCTTGTGTTTGCTCAAAGAATTTTACTTTCCTCAACATGTTTTTAGAAAAATTCTCCAACTCTTACCAAAAAAAAAAAAGGAAAATATTTTAAAGGTCAAAGGTTACAAGTTTTTCATCATTTAGCCAAGAGATAGATAATATAGTCCATGTATTCGGTTTAATTTAAGTAAAATGTCAGCTTGAGGGAGGAACTACTAAGCAATTATCTGAAGATAAATTAGAGTGACATTAAGCCGTGTCCTTCATGTCCACCTGGGGATCTCATCATATAGTAATTCATCCACTTTAAATTTTAAATATTGTTCCTTGGGAGAAAATAGTCAATCATAATTTTAAATGAACTCTAAATGTTTTATGTTGTATTCGCCTTTTCTGTTCAGTCATGATGACATCTCTTAATTTGGGTGTGCATAGGACTAGTGGATTGAATGGTCTCTCCATATTTTGTTGTGAAATAGAATGTCCACTTTTAGACTCAGGGCTTACAGCTCCCCAAGGCACATCATTTGAGGATTTTCGCCCAAGACCAAGTGTCTAGAAAGATCAGTTGTGAAATAATAAAATCACAGCGTACTTATTTCAATGTTTTGACAAGGATCCTGAGGCAAGAGACCTTAGGGGATGAAAGTATCTCAAAATGAATTAGCAAATTCAGATGTCACCAGTATCTTATGACTGTTCCCCCTAGGCTAGTTTCCTGGAATCTGTTCCAGGTTCTTTCTCTTGAGTCTGAAAGGTGGTCTCTGTCTTAGGCATCTTGAGCAAAACAAATACATCTTCCAGATAAATGTTCAGAGGCTGGAATCAGTCAGACAAGGAAAAAAACAATGGGGTGTCTGTCTTTTGAAGAAACCTGCCTTGTTGATGGTGCCATTTGTCTTCCAGAGCATTTTGCATATGCTCAGGCCAAGTGACTTTATAGGGGGCAGTATGTCTATGGAGTTTAAGAAAATTAAGGTTCCAGAATCCAGAATCAGCACTCCAGAATTTAAACTCTAGTTAGAGGTAATTTTCAGAATAACTCAAAATAAGAATAATAATTCAGAATAATTGAAGGCCTGTGGTTAGTTACAATTTTGAAAGACAAAGTAAGACAAAAAGAGACAAAATAAGAAATAGCAGTTGAGGTGAACTAAGAACGGTCGTGCCTGTCTGTTTGGCAATGTTGCCAGCTATTTTCAAAAATAATGAGCTAATCCCGCTGTTATGCTCAATACTGATGAGACCCTAATGAGTACATTGGTTCCATAATTCAAGAGGAGCATGGAGAATTTGGAAAGGATTTAAAGGATAATCACAAAGATGAGTAATGGAACAAAAAGCAGGAACAGTTAAGAAAACCAAAGAGCTTCTCAAGAAGGACTTTGATGATCTTTAAACTCACGAACAGCTCCCTTAGAGGAGACGGTGGTCCTGGCTGAGTTCTTTCTGCAGGACCAAAGAGACAGTAACTAGGCACGAAGGCTTTGATGCTGTAGGAAGAAAAGCAGTTGCTTGATGGTGAAACTTGGAAATAGCAGGCGTGGGAGCTAAAAGATTGTAAAGTTTAATTGTTCAAAGAATTGGGGTGTAGAGAAGATGTGTTTTCATCTATTTGTTTGGGTTTCCATAAATTCTGTCCTCGGGTTGAGTCGTTAGTCTTTTCTAACAATTTCTGTGAATGTCTTCTTTGTTCCAAAGAAATGCATCTTCAGTGCATTTAGGAGCAGACGTCGGATCATCAGAGGGTATGCAGCGTCTGTATTGCTCGCAGTCATGCACACCTCTATTTGCCCCATGTTTTCTTCACACAGGTTTGTAAGAAAAGTATTGTGAGGGGCGCCTGGATGGCTCAGTTGTTAAACATCTGCCTTCGGCTCAGGTCATGATCCCAGGGTCCTCGGATCGAGCCCCCCATCGGGCTCCTGGCTCAGTGTGGAGCCTCCTTCTCCCTCTGCCTGCCATTCCCCCTGCTTATACACTCTCTCTCTCTCTCTCTCACTCTCTGTCAAATAAATAAATAATCTTTAAAAAAAAAAAAGTATTGTGCTTGCTACCCTCGGCTCTCTACACCATCATGGCCTGCTAGTTCAAAAGAGAGGCCACTTCCTTTTTTGTTCACAAAGTTACAATAGCTTTTGAGAGCAATGTGAATTGAATTGCCTGCCCCCAAATTCATATGTTGAAGCCTTAACCCCCAATACAATTTTATTTGGAGATAGGGCTTTTAGGAGGTAATTAAGGTTATATAAAATCTTAGGAATGAGTCCTAATCCCATAGGATTGGTGGCCTTATTAAAAAAAACAAAAAAACATAGCTCTACCCTCCTGATCCTTCCCCCCCCCCCACCAAGAAGCAAATCTTCCAGAACCTTCATCTTGGACTTCCCTAACATCCAGAACTGTGAGCTGTCTGTATTTTTGAGCCACCCAGTTGGTAGCATTTGATTATGGTAACCTGAGTAGACTAATAAGAGGAAGGTTTGCTGCTTGATTCTATCATAATCTCATTTGTCTCAAGCTGGCTTTAATTAGCAGAAACCTTAGAAAATTAGAGAAGACTTTTCTGATAAGTATCTCTGTAGAGGTGAAGGGCTGAGGGGGCAAGAGGAGGACAATAGGATAAGAAACGCTCAAGGCATGTCCACCTTGGATGATGTTGAAAAAGAATTCTGAGTCATCATTTGTATTTTAATACAAACTTAACATCCTAATATTATCACACTAATTTTGATCTGCATCATCAATGTATGAAAAAAGGTATCTTTTAATAATATGTACAGCTAATTTTAATAAAAACTACTTTCACTTTCATACTTTATTTTTTAGAGTTTTATATTTTTCATTGGCATCTATGTTGCAGAGCAAAAAACAAAACAAAACAAAACAAAAAGACAACAAAAAATACCATAGAAATGACAATGTGGGTCACAAAATTGGAGTTGATTATTAAAGAATATTTCTATTTTACTTGGGGAAAATATTCATATTTTGTATATCTTACCATTTACAACACTAACAAAATGAATTATTATTTTTTGATTGTTGTTAATATTGCTTTGACATGTTTGCACATTGATATTCACATATTTATTTTATCTTTTTTTTTTAAGATTTTTTATTTATTTATTTGACAGAGAGATAGAGAGAGACCACAAGTAGGCAGAGAGGCAGGCAGAGGGAGAGGGAGAAGCAGGCTCCCCGCTGAGGAGGGAGACCAATGCGGGGCTCGATCCCAGGGCCCTGGGATCATGACCTGAGCCGAAGGCAGACGCTTGACCAACTGAGCCACCCAGGCGCCTCTCACATATTTATTTTATCTTAATTTCATTAGAAATCTGGGAGATCTTGAGGGGTCAGTAACTAAAATCATCACCCTCTCTGTGGTCAGCTACAGTCATTACATGCGAAATTACATATTAAATAATAAATTTAGTGCATTTTTTTTAATTTTTTATTATTTAGTGCATGTTTTAAGCTTTAGTAATAGAAACTCAAACTTGGGCCATAAGAACTTTTTAAACTATTATGATAGTTATATAAAATGACTTTCTCCCTCAGAGCAGTAATAGTTAGAGGAAATGAAAAGGAAAGAAAACTCATTTAGAAAATTATTTTTAAAAGCCAGAGAAAAAAATTGTATTGCCTTTGAATTATTTCAAGTTTGCTATTCTATAATTGGAACTTGAACTACACTTACACAGTTATTTAACTTCAGTTGTTTGGGGAATATGCTAGAGAATATGCACAATTCAAATACCCTAATTACCTCAAAATTATTTATGTTGATTTCTGCTTTCTTTTCTAATGAATGGATTACCTCTGTAATCATCATAATATATAAGTATTACCTCTAAACTCAACATCTTCTCCATCCTTTCCATGTATGCACTGACATTCTCTCTTAAGACTTTTCTTTACAACACAGAGAGTAAGTAGACCATCTTTATCATGTAAAGTAATAGAAAATACATATCTGGATTTGAAGCCAAAAGACATGATTTCTGGGCCTGACTTTGCTCTTTGCTAAAATGCCTGGTCTTGAGTAAGACACTTAACCTCCCTAAGGTTCTGCCTTATTAAAATAGAGATAATGAGACCTTCCCTGTGGCTTGAATGAAAATCCTATATAAAAATATAAGTGCTATATCTTGTAAACTGTAAAGTACTATAGAAATGCAAGTTCTTTGAAAAAGAAGAACAACCAAAACCCAAAACCAGGAGAAGGAGATAATAAAGATTAGAGTAGAAATAAACAAAATAGAAACTAAAAAACTAGATCAATGAAACCAGCAGCTGGTTCTTTGAAAAGATCAATAAAATTGATAAACTTTTAGCTAGACTCATCAAAAAAGGGGGGGAGAGAGAAAGAGAGGGCTGAAATAAACAAAATCAGAAATGAAAGAGTTGAAATAAGAACCAACCCCACAGAAATACAAAGGATTGTAAGATATAATATAAAATATATAAACTCCCCAAACCAGGAACCCAAATCAGAAAGAAATAGAAAATTTGAACAGACTGAGTACCACAAAGAAATCGAATCAGTCATCAAAAAAACTCCCAAGAAACAGAAGTTCAGGACCAGATGGCTTCACAGGTGAATTCTACCAAATATTTAAAAAAGAGTTAATACCTATTCTCAAACTATTCTAAAAAATAGAAAAGGAGGAAAACTTCCAAATTCATTCTATGAGGCCAGCATTACCATGGTACTAAAACCAAAGACACTACAAAAAAAAGAGAACTGCAGGCCAATATCTCTGATGAACATAGAAGCAAAAATCCTCAACAAAATATTAGCAAACCAAATCCAACAATATATTTAAAAAATTATTCACACGATCAAGTGGGATTTATTCCTGGGATGCAAGACTGGTTCAGTATTCTCAAATCAATCAACATGATTTGTCACATCAATAAGAGAAAGGATAAAAACCGTGTGGTCATCTCAATAGATGCAGAAAAAGCATTTGACAAAGTAAACATCTGTTCATGATAAAAAAAAAAAAAATCCCTCAACAAAGGAGGTTTAGAGGGAATATGCCTCAACATAATAAAGGTCATATACGGAAGACCCACATCTAACATCATACTCAATGGTGAAAAAACCAAGAGTTTTTCCCCTAAAATCAAGACAAGGATGTCCACTCTCAACACTTCTACTCAACCTAGTACTAGAAGTCTTAGCCACAGAAGTGAGATGACAAAAAGATTTAAAAGGTATCCAGATTGGTACAGAAGAATTAAAATTTTCCCTATTTGCAGATGTCATGATACTGTATATAGAAAATCTGAAAAACTCCATCAAAAAACTACTAGAACTGATAAATGAATTCAGTAAGGTTGCAGGATATAAAATCAATGTACAGAAATCCATTGCATTTCTATACAATAATAATGACGTAGCAAAAAGAGAAATTAAGAAAACAATCCCATTTAAAATTGCACCAAAAATAATAAAATACCTAAGAATAAACTTAACCAAGGAGATGAAAAACCTGTACTCTGAGAACAATAAAACACTGATGAAAGAGATTGAAGACAACACAAACAAATGGAAAGACATTCCATGTTCATGGATTGGGAGAACGAGTATTGTCAAAATGTCCATACCACTCAAAGCAATCTACATATTCAATGCAATCTCTATCAAAATGCCAGTAGCTTTCTCACAGAACTAGAACAAATAATCCTAAAATTTATATGGAACCACAAAAGACCCCAAATAGCCAAAGCAATCTTGAAAAAGAATAAAACTGGTGGTATCACAGTCCCAGATTTTGAGACCTACTACAAAGCTGTAGTCATCAAAATAGTATGGTACTGGCATAAAACTAGACACATAGATCAATGGAACAGATTAGCAAGCTCAGAAATAATCCCATGATTATATGGTCGGTTAATCTTCAATAAAGGAGGCAAAATATACAAATGGGAAAAAATAATCTTGTCAACAAATGGTGTTGGGAAAACTGGATAAGCTACTTGCAAAAGAATGAAACTGGACCACTTTCTTACACCATACACAAAAATAAACTCAAAATGGATTAATGACCTAAATGTGAGACCTAAAACCATTAAAATCCTAGAAGAGAGCACAGGCAGTAATTTCTCTGACATGGGCCATAGCAGCTTTTTTCTAGTTATATCTCCTGAGACAAGGGAAACAAAAGCAACTATAAATTGTTGGGACTATATCAAAATAAAAGTCTTCCTCACAGCAAAGGAAACCATCAACAAAACTGAAAGACAACCTCCTGAATGGAAAAATATGTTTGCAAAGGACATACCTGACAAAGGGTTGATTTCAATACATATAAAGAACTTACACAACTCAATACCCCCCCCCCAAAATCTTTTTATTTAAACTGGGCAGAAGACATGAGCAGACATTTCTCCAAAGAAGGCATACAGATGGCCAACAGACACATGAAAAGGTGATCAACATCACTCATCATCAGGGAAGTGCAAATCAAAACCACAGTGAGTTATCATCTCACACTTGTCAGAATGACAAAAATCAAAAACACAAGAAACAACAAGTGTTGGCGAGAATACAGAGTAAAAGGAACCCCTGTTCATTGTTGGTGGGAATGCAAACTGGTGCAGCAACTGTGAAAAACAGTATGGAGGTTCCTCAAAATATTCAAAATAGAGCTATTCTATGATCCAGTAATTGCACTACTAGGTATTTACTTAAATAAAACAAAAACACTAATTCGAAAAGATATAGGCACCCCTATATTTATTGCAGCATTATTTCCAATAGCCAAGATATTGAAGCAGCCCAAGTGTCCATCCACTAGATGAATGAATAAAGAAGATGTGGCATACACGCACACACGGGAATGTTACTCAGCCATAAAAAAATGAAATCTTGCCATTTGCAATAACATGGATGGATCTAGAGGGTATAATGCTAAGTGAAATAAGTCAATCAGAGAAAGACAAATACCATATTATTTCATTTATAGGTGGAATTTAAGAAACAAAACAAACGAGCAAAAAAAATGACAAACCAAAAAACAGACTCTTAACTATAAAGAACAAACTGATGGTCACCAGAGGGGAAGTGAGTGGGGGGATGGGTGAAATAGGTGATGGGGATTAAGAGCACACTTATCATGATGAGCATTGAGTAATGTATAGAATTGCTGTATCAGTATATTGTACACCTGAGACTAATATAACACTATGTGTTAATTATACTGGAATTTTTTAAAACTGCAAGCTTTTATATGTTGTCACTTATATTGGAAGTTAAAAGTTATTAAGAAAATAGATCACCAATGTTTTCTCCACCAAAACAGTAGGTAATTATGTATGGGGACAGAGGTGTCATTAATCTTTGTATGGTCATATTTTGCAGTATGTACATGTATCAAATAATCACGTTGTACACCTTAAGCTTACATTGTAAATCACTAATATCTCAATAAAGCTGGAAATTTAAAAAAAATAAAAAAGAATAAATAACAAAAACAGGTATTATAAGAAACAATATAATGAGCTAAAAATTATCTGTGGCTAGAACTAGTATCCAATATGGCAGCCACCAGCCACATGTAACCATTCAGCGCTTGAAATGCTCTGCAAGTGTGAAATAGACCATGTTATGAAGACTTACTATGAAAAAAATGTAAAATACCTCATTAGTCAAGTTTATTTGATTAAATTTTGAAATTATATTTTGGATATTTACGGTTACATAAAAGACATTATTAAATGTTTGTTTGAAAAATGCAAGTTCTCATTGGGGGAGTAATGTAGGTATCTTGATCGAAGCATAAACACTTGTGTCTTCCTTGTGTGGTTCATCTCTCACCTGTCATTTTTGACAACATTGTGACTTAGGTTAAGATCCTGAACCTCTGTGAGTTTCAACTTCTTCATCTTTAAATGAGGGATTATGAAAACATTCCCCTCCGAGGGCAAAGTGAAGTTTAAACAAGAAATACATGTAAAGTATTTACAGAAGAGTCTGACAGGTAGTGAGCACAAAATAAATAATAATTCATATTGTCTTCTCTTAAAGCACACGTGTTCGGCATCATACTGGTACATTTCTGTAGTTCGCACTTGTAGGACCTGCTCAGAGTGTGATCGATATGTGTGTTAAGAAGAAAACATGATTTTTTATTTTGGTTTTGTAATACTAATTTTTCCTATTAACTGACTCATACATCTTTGCTGTAAGAGCTCAGAATATACAGAAAAGCATCCAGAAGTAAACAAAACAACCGTCAATCCAATGACCCAAATAGAACCACTGTTAAGCATGTTTTAGAAGGGAAGATAATTTCAGGGAAAACCAAAGTAACACAGGGGATGGACAGGGGATGGATTTGGGTTGCAGAGAAACCAGTCCCTAAGCAGGGAAACCAGTGGAGGGGAAGGAATTGAAGTTTAAGAGAGAAAGAAGCAACAGACTTACAAAACTATGGTAGTTTTAACCAGGACTGAGACCCACTTTAATATTCCAAAGACTAAATAACTAAAACACATGTCCTTGCGTAGAGTCGAGTCACCCTGATGGCACCATTTCCCCCATAGTATTCGGCCATTCTACTGGCAGGGACATCACCAAAGCTGGTTTATACAGATAGCTACACAGAGAGGGGTCAAGATGTACACATATCCACCACTTTCCAGTGTTTTCCCTGGAAAAATAAACTGGGAAAAGAAAAGAAAACTAAATTCTCTAAATCATTCCCTTCATACTTGTGACATCAGTAACCACTGTCGTTGGTGGCTGGGGAGGGGAAAACTGGCAGCATAAAAAAGTAGGCAGAGAAGGTGAACTAAATTTGACATACCTGGCTTTGTGCAGACAGAACTGGAGAATTATTCATACACAGGGGCAATTAAGAAAAAAAGATTCTAAGAAAGGAATGACAAACCAAGTTTGTCAAATTCATTTTCTAAAAACAGGCATTAAGAGGTAATTATTATTTTGTAGAACCATGCACCATGACAGGTATTATGAATGCCACGATGTCTACACTTGACATTACTACATAATTAAGAAGAGATTATTTCAGATCTCGAGAAATCACTCTCCTATTTCCTTCTCAAAGGTCATTATTTCTAAGTCATTAATCTAAAATGAAATTTAAGGTAGCATATAGGAAAATAGCTTAAAAGTTTAAAGCAGATTTATTCTTTACACCCTGCGGTAATTTAATTTATGGTTGTGGACCCCTCCAAGCACAGAATCATGCCCACCTGATATCCCTGATACTCTGGAGTGCTACTCGGTATTTCATCAACAATGAGGGAAGTGAATCAGTTGCATTTCTTTCTTTCTTCTTTTTGTTTTGGAAATAAAATACATCTTGCTGTGAGGCCAGTAAACTATTCAACAGTACATGGGATTTAAAACACAATAAATATAATGTACTTCCAGTTAAGTATACACTTAACTGGCAGAACTTAATTCTTCCGAATAGAAAAGCTAGGGCGCCTGGGTGGCTCAGTTGGTTGAGCGACTGCCTTCAGCTCAGGTCATGATCCTGGAGTCCCTGGATCGAGTCCCGCATCGGGCTCCCAGCTCGGCGGGGAGTCTGCTTCTCCCTCTGACCCTCCCCCCTCTCATGTGCTCTCTCTCATTCTCTCTCTCTCAAATAAATAAATAAAATCTTCAAATAGAAAAGCTAATTAACTAGAACACATTCCCTTACTTAGGAGGAGCCACACTGATTTTCCCATTGCCCCTATAATGGTCAGCAGCTATCTTCCTGCAGAAACAATGAGTTCAATAAACAGTTACTGAGGGTCGACTACGTGTCCTATGGGCTCTGTCTATGGTGTGTGGGTAGCCAGGGTCCTGGTTGTCTGGTCTCGATTGCCCCTCAGGGCCATTTGTGTAACAAAGATAGACTCTCATTCAGTTTTTTTTTTTTTTAAGATTTTATTTATTTATTTGACACAGAGAGAGAGAGCACAAATAAGAGGAGTGGCAGAGGGAGAGGGAGAAGCAGGCTCCCTGTTGAGCAAGGAGCCCGACAGGGGGCTTGATCCCAGGACAACTGACTGAACCACCCAGGCACCCCTCTCAATCAGTTCTTGATGAGCTGGTTAGCAGGCATGTTCCCACAAACTTAATTCTTTCAGCACAATTTTAAAGTGGTACATATGTATCTATTAAAGCCTGGAAAATAAAAAGGTTTAAAAAAAAAGAAAAGGGGCGCCTGGATGGCACAGTCGGTTAAACGTCCAACTCTTGGTTTCGGCTCAGGTCATGATCTCAGGGTCGTGAGATTGAGCCCCGCGTCAGGCTCCACGCTTGGCATGGAGTCTGCTTGAGATTCTCTCTCTCCCTCTCCCTCTGCCCGTCCTACTTGTGTGCTCTCTCTCTAAAATAAATAAATAAAATCTTTAAAAAAATAAATTAAAATATTTAAAAATTTTTTAAAATAAAAGAAAAAAGAATAAAAACCATTCATAGTCTGACCACACTGACATAACCACAGCTTAGCATATTGATATTTTTCTCTGAAGATTTTTTTTCTATGTCTGAGTTTTTTCTTGCCATGATTTTAGTAATATTGTATGTGTAATTTCTGAATCCTCTTTTTTCTTTAATCTATCAAAAGTATGTTCTGCTCTATTACATAGTTTTGGAAACCTCATTGTTGAGTGGTCTTATGGACTGAATGTTTGTGTCCCCACCCCCACCCCAAATGCATATATGTTGAAGCCCAAACCCCCAGTGTGATAGATGGTCGTCCACAGGCTAAGAGAAGAGAGCCTTCACCATGCTGACTTGGTGGGCACCTTAGTCTTGGACTTTCCAGCCTCCAGAACCGTGAGAGATAAATTTCTGCCATCTAAGCCGCCCAGCCTGTGGTATTTTATTATAGGAGCCTGAGTTGACTAAAACAAGTAACAACGTCCTATACGGTTTCATTATTTCTAATTATTCGTAGGTGAACTCTGTCGTTGTGGTATACATCTTTGTGTGTGTAAAGTATTTTTCTCTAGTTCACATTGCTTCCTTTGTGCAAATTCTCAGAAGTGGAATTATCTGATCAAAGAGAAGAATACTTGCTAAGTGTTTGTAAATTGGTTGAACCAAATTGCACAGCCAAAAGGAACATAGAAAAAGCACATCTTCTGCCTGTCAGTGCTGAACAGAAATACATGACAAAAACCCTCAAAATATTAGTTAGAATATCAGAACTGAATTTGAAACCAGCCTTAAGAAAATAGGGAAGATAGTTAGGTTTATTTTCTTTTGTGTTTCCTTTTTCCTATGCTTGGTTTCCCTCGCATTCAGCAGGATTGTATTTTCCTTCGCTCGAAGGAAAAAGAATCCTGGATTCCTATGCCTTTAGATCTTTAATTCATTCTTTCACGTACGAAGATGGTGTCTGATAATTAGAGGCTCATGAAAGAAATGCCGGACAAACACTCTGGGCTCTTCCCTCACCAAGCCCTGTACCTTTCTGTCAGGATACCGGTGTTCTCTTCCATCCTCTCCCACTTGAGACCTCGATGTCATCCAGTGTTAGAATTTTAGATTTGCGAAGGATCTCAGAGGTTATCATCCCAACATCCCATCCACTATGAGTTATTCTCTCTATAACATCCTCACCAAGTGTTCGTTTAACCTCAGTGTGAGCATCCTCAGTGCCCGGAAACCCACCATCTCACTGGTCAATTTCATTTGCTGATATCCATCCTCTGGAGGGATCACAAACAAATCTAATTCTGCTCTAACTTGAAAGCCTTCAGAAATTTGAAAAGAGCTGTCAAATAAGCCTTGTCCTGGATAAATCTTATCAGTCCGTCCCCTGTCCCTTGGGTGATATGGTTTTGAGTTCATCCCCAGAAAGCTCTCCTTTGTGGGCATGTTCCTGTTAAAGCAGTTGTCATAAGCCCATAGCCTACAGCCTGGCTTTTGATCCTTGAGTATTTGGGAGGGAAAAAAGAAAAAGAAAGAAAGATCTGAGGGGCTTTATTTCTTTGGTTTGGCTTGTTCCTCCCAGTGTTCTTGCTCCTTGAAGTTATTACTCATCCAAGTTACCTGCCAACTTTTAGACGCATTTCTGTTTGTGACCTCTGTCTGAAAGGGCAGGTCCCTCAACTGAACACAAAACTGTAGGTCTGATTTGAACCGCTGGGCGGAAAAGAGAGCTGTCATCTCCCTCATTTTACTGACATTCCATAAATGGGTTGAAATCAGTTTAATGCATGTATCAGCCGTCTATACGCTTGGCTTTTGTTTACTCTTCATTTATCTTCTTAATAACAGCTGAAGTTCCTAAGGCTTTTTTCCACTGTTTCTGTTGAGTCATTTCTCAGCCTTGATTTTGTGCAGTTGGTTTTCTGAACCGAAGCATAGGACCCTGTACTTCAGATTACTGAGCATCTCCTCCTAAAGTCGGTCCACCAAGGCCAGATTTTGAGAATTTTGGTGTCCTGGTCCTGTCAGTCCTTCGCAGGATTGTGCTCTCTGTGGAAAGCTTGCAATCTCTGTCCTGTCCTGGTACACTGGTGAACAGGACCCGATGGAGGAGACATCCACACTGAGGGTGTTGCAGACCCTCGTCTTCCCCCTGGACTCCACATGTTCCTTGCTCCTCTTTGAGTCTGTTCTCCTTCCTCAGGCCTCGGCACCAGTGTGTGGTCTGACTTGAGAAGGGCCATCAAGTTCTCCTCTTCATTCTCATGATTGAGAGCTGTCCCTCATCACATTAGGCCTCAAGTTTTGCCAGCAATTACCTACCTCGTTTGGCTAGCTGACTCTTACTCTGAATTTTCGTCCATGCTGCATGACATTGCCCTCCCATTTTCCTAAAATATCTCATTCAAATGTCTGTTCTGCTCCTGAGATTTTAATGCACATTCTTCCTGTGGGGAGTGTGGGCTCAGTGACCCTGTTCCTTTCTGACCCACCCAGTGTTCTGGGCAGCCTGGACTCTTAGAGACTTATATATGTTTCCTCCTTCTTGCTCCATTCCTTGCTCATACTATTTCTTTCACCTGGAATATTCTTCAGACCCCTTATCAACTATCCAAATCTTACCTGTTCTTTAAAAACCCTATTTAGTCCCCTTCCTCTGTGTAATGTATTTGCTCTGATCCACACTAATCAGCCTTAGGTCAACTCCCCAAGATTCTATTATCATTTCCTTAATTGTTCCTGTTGTGTTAACATTCCTCATTCTGAGCTGGAGGGTAAGCACCTTGAGAAGGGGCCATGTCAGTTAATGCTTTGTCTACACACCTTTCCTGAAATAGCATAAAACATATGGTGGATGCTTGGTGAATGTTGCTTTTGGGTTGATATAGTTACCCTTAAAGGTATATGGTGCTTAAATTAATCACTGATCAATTGCACAATTAATTTGACTGTGGAATTTCAGATTGAGGACAGTATTTGGGGGCAATTTATATCCAGCCCTTCCAACAGTTCTGAAGAGCCTTCTACTTGCCCCGTGACCATGGCTCTCTCAGATTCAATCCTGGCTTTCCTGTGAAAGTAGAATACTGTAGGTAGTTCTTGTTTTGAAAACCTTGTACATGGATTTTTCTCTTTGTTGAATAATGGGTGCTACTCGAGCTAACTTTCATAAATACCGTTCACAACATTGCATTCGTGATCACTGTATGTCTAGAAAAGTAAGCATTGTCTGTCTCTTTGGTTTTTTTCTTCACTTTAATTTCATAAGGGGCATGCAAAATAAAAATACTTTAGTATTATAAAGGGCTATAGAAACTTCTTGTCTTATATGTTAAATCAGTGTCACATTTACAAAAATAAAATTCACCTCATTTGCTGCATAATAACAAAACATGAATTCAGTCCATCGAGTTTCTATGGAGACCTGAATCTCTATTCCAAAAAAGTGGCACATGACAGGTAACTTACTTTGTTTGTCGTGATTTTCAGTGTTTTTATGTCAGCCTCACATCTAGTCTTCAATAGATACCGTATGTGGATTGATAACATTTTAAACTACTTCCAAAATTTCACAGACTCTTCTCCCGTCCTCCTATATCACATGTTGTTGTCATTAATTCAAAGTTGTATCACCACCACAGAAATATATTGATTAGGCCCCTCGTTAGACATGGTGCTGAGCTCAATGTTAAAATAAAGGAAGCAGCATGGTTGAGCCATAATTTTGCTCTCCTGGGAAACTCTATTTTGCTTGATTCTCTTTCTGGTTTCCCTTTCTGGATCCTAGGGTGACAGAGGAAGTTTCTAAATTGTCTGGAGATTGCATATCCCCACATACAGAAATCCTTTTAGCTAGATGAGTTAGCTTTCACTGCCCCAGTGCCTATGGACTAAAAGCAAAATATGGGAGTCAACTCCAGGTCCTGGTCACATTTGGGAAGTGTTGTGTTAAGGAAAACAAAACGATGAATGCTTATTAATATGATCTTTACTGTCTTGGGTAGAAGTGTGAGAAATGACTACAGTACAAATCAAGGAATTCATAAAGGCACCCAACTAATGACCGTTACCTGGTGATCATTCATTTCTTTTGACCCCCCTATACATGTCTTTTATTCAAGCCAAAGCAAGCAAAGTCTTACTGCTTTTGTAAGATGATAACATAATAAGCATTATGTTGAAACTATCCCAAGTTTGATATACCTGTCTTCAAAGCTTTAGGCCGGAAATGTTTTAATCAAATTAAGTACAAATCAATAGATAGAGATATCACTTTAATAAGTGATAATGTCATCTTGTAAGCTTTAGTTGGTGAATCCACTTCAAACTTGTATTTGATTCACTCCTATTCAGAATGTATTTATTTATTAATTAATGCAGGGACTATTCATTTTTGCATCATATTTGACATTTCAGCTAGAAAGAAGGGGAATAACTTTGGGGGAATAATTCTTTGGGTGGTAATAAGCATTTAGCCTCTAGGCTTTTCATGAAGGTCACAGAGGCTTTATCCAGCTTTGTTCATTTTAATTTTTTTTAAGATTTTATTTATTTATTTATTTGAGAGAGAGAAACAGCACAAGTGGGGGGCAGAGGCAGAGGGAGAAGAAGACTCCCCACTGAACAGGGAGCCCAGTGCGGGGCTTGATCCCAGAACCCCAAGACCTGAAGGCAGATGCTTAACCAACTGAGCCATGCAGGTGCCCCCCAGCTTTGTTCATTTCAAAGAAGAAATGATGGTGTGAAAATTTTTGGAAATGCCCTCCCACAACCTTTTGAAGATACTCTATATCAACTACGATTTCCGCATAAATAACTTTGAAGATAAATTACTCAAGAACAGCACTAGATGCACCTGCAGACTAAAAGCACACACCCATGTTTAAGTGGGTCTGCATCCAGTACCAGTGGAAAAGTGTGGGATGAAACAAGTAATGAATGGGAATTATGAGTGGGCAATTCTTTCTTCCACTGAACTGATGAATCAGTTGAAGAAAAGACCTTTCAGCTGAACTCTGACTTGAACTTTTGTATTGATTACAAAAAGGGAAAATGTGGTACACCAGATCCAGGGAGAAGATACAACTTGAAAGGACATGGAGAAAAGAAACCATCAGAAGTATATGTTAGCTTCTTATCACGGAAGCAGAAACACAGTTCACCACAACCTTTTCCCAAGTAGCTGGACTTCTTTTGTGCAACTCAGATAACAAAATAAACATGACGTATCTTCTCTGTGCAGAGCACTGTGACCACCATCATGAGCAGTACCAGAAGGAGGAAGGGGTAGTCCTCACCCCATAGGACTTGGTTTATTTGTTAGAGGAAGATATGTATACAAGTAACAACAAGGCAAGGTAGAATTTATTAATATTTATAATAAAGATACAAATAAAGTGCTACAAGGAGCATGGAAGAAATAAATTTATTCCAGCTAGCCATTTTGCAGAATTTAGGGTGGAAATCATCTTCGGGCTAATCATAAAAGATAATGAGGAATTCTATAGGCATATATGACATAAATAAATTTTGAAAAGTGGGAGTATGGAACATGGCTGGGGAGAAGCAAATCACCCTTTTTGAGTGTAGTTCAAGTTGTTACTTTACTAGGACCACTGCAACAAAGTATCACTGACTTGAGGGGCTGACCCAGTAAAAATGCATTGTCTCGGAGTTCTGGAGGCTGAAGTCTGAAATCAGTGCTGGAAGGATGGTTCTTTCTGAGGGCTGGAGGGAAGAATCTGTTCCATGCCTGGAACCTCCCTTCAGGGGGCTGCCTACAACCTTTGGTGTTCTTCGGCTTGTAGATGCATCACCCCAATCAATCTCCACCTTCATCTCCACCTGACCTTCCCCCATGTGTTTGTGTCCAAATTTCCACTTTCTACAGGGACACCAGTCACATTTAAGACTTGCTTTAGGACACCACCCTAACGACCTCATTTTTACTCAATTACCTTTGTTAAGATCCTCCTCTAAATCAGATCACATGCTGAGGTCCTGGGGTTAGGACTTCAACACATCTTCTGGGAAGGACACAAATCAACTCACAAGAGTATGTAAAGGAGAAAAAAATGACAGGCTGGGAGGGAGATTCACTATATATATATCTAGGGGCCTCGATTTTCAAAAGAAGAAGTGTAGACATTATTCTAGCATTGGAGCTCTGTGGCCAGTAGATGCAAGGTGTTTAAATTACCTTGGGATGTTAAATGAGCTTTCATACACAATTAGGATATAAAGTTTTGAAATGAATGATAGAGGTAGATGATATCGAAGATAAAAGAGAAATTATAATTAAATATTTTAAATCTGAGAGGAGGAGTTTGAATGTCAAGGAGGTTGGCTAATATATTGAGATGGAAGGAATATTAACTGAGGGAAAGAATTACCTTCATTCAACTTCCAAGAGATGGTAAAGACGCTGAATGCCGCAAGAACATTCCATGACCCAACGTGCAGACCATCTCCTCCCTCCTAATTATAATACCTGAAACGCTGTTGTCAAGCGCCATCTCCTGAGTTAGATGGTCTGTCTCCTTGTGGGTTTGAAGGGGTAGAATTTGTTAGCCATGAGGATTTCCACTACTTCCTGAAACTCAGCAACTAGAAAAAAAATTTTTACTGCCTTTCTGCTTCACACATCCCCTCCACACATGTGCATGCACACACCCAGAGACATGTGCTGACATACACATGTGTATATGAGTGATGTTGGGAAGCACTAAGAAGGTACTACAAAAACTAGATTTATTATCATAGTAATTTCCAGGGAAATGTGAAAAACAATGAGATTTTTCAGCTTGTGTGAGAAAAGTGAAGGCAGTGGACGGTAGGAGAAAGAACAGAGACTTAGAGTCTGGCGGGCAGCCTTGCACATGAGCTACGTCAACACTTTCTGGATGGCTGTGGACATATGAACTAATCTTACAAACCTTGGTTAATGTGTCACATAAGAGGGGGATAAATGTGTCCTAGACTCATTTGGACAATTTGATGAATGAAATGAGCTATGTGAAGAATACAGTAAGTGTTGTATATTTCTTTCATTATTATGAATTCTAATTGTCATAACCAAAAGGATTCCAGACATTTCTCCTTATAGATTTAAACATATGCTTATGCACAGACTGATTTGTGGTCTTGCTCATACGTTGAAAATAAATTAGCTGGACAATAAAAAATAAATCTGAATCTCTAGATGTAAAAACCCATAGCTGTTACAGGACTGTGTGATGAGTCTTAGCAAAACTGGTAACTATTGTTTGTGTAAAGCTTCCTTCAGTTTGTTTAGTTTTGCAGACCTAGCATGGAGCCCAGCATGGGGTTGAACTCACAACCCTGAGATCAAGACCTGAGCTGAGATCGAGAGTCTTGAACATTTAACCGACTGAGCCACCCAGTTGGCCCTACAAAACTGGATGCTCTGGATAATGAGATACTTGTTTTGGAAGTAAATAAAATCTACATTTTCAAATGAATATACCAGTGTTTGTTGGAAGAAAACTTCAGGAATGATTTTAAACTTTTTACGCAGATGTATGATCCTGGTCCCATGAAGACATTAATAACACAGAGGCACTGGTTTTGAAAAAGGATGTAAATAAAACATCCTCCTTTTTTTCATTGCTTTTGTATTTCTTGTACTCAATAATTCCAATAGACATTTTCTGGGCAACAGAGTTTGTCAGCAATTATTCTGTTGAGAATATAGAAGAGAAAACAGTAATTAAATACCTTCACTTATCCTACTTTATCCCTGACTCTGTAGCTAAACTTAACCATAGATTGAAAATAAACATACCTTGGGATAACTTAATATAGAAAAGTACTGGCTATCTTTGGCCTTGGAGCAATTTTTTATACAGTTATAGACATTAAATGCCTTTATGTATACTATTTTAGCTATTTCCTTCGATCTGTCTCTAACTTGGTAAATAAATACTATGGGATATTTCATTAAGCAAAATACCTACTCATCTCCTTAAGAAGGACTGTGTCAGTATCTGAATGTAGTAATTCTGGAACATGAAAGAAGATATGGCCAGCAGGATGTTTGAGTCAGGTGGTGGGTGGGGGATGGGTGAAAGAGGTGATGGGGATGAAGGAGGGCACCTGTCATGATGAGCACCAGGTGACGTATGGAAGTATTGAATCACTATTTTGTACACCTGAAACTAATATTACACTGTATGTTAACTAACTGGAATTTAAATAAAAATTTTAAAAAAAACATAACCAAAAGATGAAGCAAAACAAAATCCAATGCTAGCAATATAATACTATATAATGTTTTAGAAAGTAGAAAAAAATACTCATAATTTCACTCAGCTATTAACATTTTTATCCTTTTTCCTATTTATGATCAGAGTGTGTATAAAAGTTTACATATATTTTACAAACCTTAACTAAATTTCCCATCATACTGTGGACTTTTACATGGCTTCATTCGATAGATAATTCTCATTTTGTCTGATATATAATGTTTCATAAAATAGTCTTTCATCTAGCTGAGTATGTTTCTATGGTTGGGCATTTATAACGATCTCAGTGTTTCAATATTTTCAACATAATAAATGACCATGCAGTGAGCTTCCTCTTAAATAGCTAAGGATTCATCATATCTGTATTGCCTCAGAATGCAGTTCCTGAGGTCGGATTATTCAGGTTTTCACTCCTCAGAACCAAGAAAGAAAATATACTTCAAATTATATAAATGTCTTGGCAGAGTTACTGTGAATGTGTGTGGATTTTTGAAGAACAGACACCCTTAAAATGTAAGCATTAAACATTCCATGAAGAAATGGAAAATTAATTTTCTGAGAAATTAGGCTATCCAAGTGGATATGACTTTGTGAGCCTAAGCCAGAAGAGGCAGAGAAAGCTTTTCTTCCATCCTGGAAATGGAGTTTATGAGTAAGGTATCTATTTCTATTTCTTTTGTGAAATATGCAAGGTAGCTTAAGACAACTGCTCCTCCGAGGCTAGAATGGTTAATTAACGAAGGAACTTTCAGGAATGTCCAGCTTGTCCTCCACTTGGGTGTCGAAATGGTTTCCAAGCCTGAGGGCTAAAGGTAGACTTGAAGTTATTTATCTGTTTCTTTCACTGGGCTATTAAACTGTTTCATCTGTAGCGGTTTGTTCTTCAGGTCCCATGACAAGTTCAACATTAACCAGCCTTCAAGGTCTGTGTTGGCAAAAAGACATAGCCATTAAACACAAAAGAGCTTACCCAAAACATACTCTTTCTATCTAGTCCTGCCTGGTTATTTACGTATCCTAAAAAATATAATGCTTTCTTTTGCTTCCTATTTTCTGCAACTCAACTCAGTATTTATCAAAGGTTTTAGCCCTCAAACCCACTCACGTTGAACTTCTTTCAGCTTCTTGAACACGTGAAGCTTGTTCCCACCCCAGGCCTTTGTTTTCTACGTCCCCTGTCTGGAATGCTTTCACAGACTGCCCTCTGGGGAGCAGGGGTCTAGCTGTCTCCACCTCAGGCAGCTTTCACTGACCCCCGGATCTAAAGTAGTCATACCCCTCACATCCCATCCTCTTCTTTTCCAGTTGCTCCTTTGACCCTCATAACCCACTTTATTTTTTCAGCAAAGCAGCTGGTATTACAATACAAATTCAGTTGCAATTTTGTGTCCCCTATTGGAATAAAATTCCCTTTAATTACTGACTTTGTCTATTTTATCTCTATACCCCAAGCTAAAGCAGCCCTTGCTATGTTGCAGGGACTGTGTATTTGTTGAAATAATGATGAATGAATGAATGAATGAAATCCTTCTTGTAGACATGGAACAGCTGAAAGGCATTTACAAGTCCCTTTATCCTGTTCAGTGGCTGCTTTGGGAAATCCTATTGTCAGAGACAGGTTTTTAAGAGTTCTCTTTGAGGCAATTTCTGCAATTTATGATTTGTTGTGAGATTTTTATGAAGATAGCTAAATTCCAGATAAGCTTAAAGAGATAACCGTTGGTATACCTAAAGTCTTCACTCCTAACAAATATTGCTCGATAGCAAGGCGACCTTGTTTTACTTTATCTTTAAAGCCTAAATGTTTTTAAAAAGTCACTGTAATAAATCAAAACCATATTCACATCGTGGTAAGTTAAAAATGATATTAATTGGCATTTGGCGTAAAATGTCATTGTATCGTGGGATACTACTAAAAGAGACTGCAGTCTTATACCCTGGTCAGATAAGAAAGACACTGATCACAGTGTTTGTAATGGCAATTTCTTTTTACCAGTATTGACCTTGAAGGCTGGTTAATGTTGTTGAGCTTGTCATGGGCCCCCAGGAATAAACCATTGTGAATTAGACAATTTAATAACCCAACTAATGACTAAAAGATAAGCAACTTTTCCATCTATTGATATCTGTATATCATCTATATAACTATATTCATATCAAGGTCAATCACTGCAAAATTCCCTGATCTAAAGAAATTTCATAAAGTTGTAGTAAGTTCATATCAGTTAGTAAGGCAGATAATGCAAGAAAATGCATCCTAAGTAATGACAGAGCACTGTAAATGATTAAGATCGTTAGACCTGTAGAGCTGGATGTGCTCTGGGTCTGCATATGTGATGAAGGGGAGGGAGACGTGAAGAGGGGGGCTGAGGTTCGCTTCAGACACAAGCTTCAATTAAGCATGCAAATTAAAATAATTTACTGAGTATTATTTAACCAGGTATAGTATGGACAATTTGATGACTGTAACTGAATACCAAGTCTGGATTAAGTAATTTAATAAATTTTTCTTACGTCTCATTCTGGAGAAATCGCTTCTTCCCAAGCATAAGGACAATAAATAGAGTCTTTAGGTGCTGTCTCTGAGCACTCCTCAAACGTGTATCTAGCAGCTTTCACTGCCCCCCAGAATTCCTGTGCGTGTCCTTGGCCAGCTTCATTCATGCTATATCCTTTGCTTGAAAAGCTCTTCCTCTTCTCTTCCAGTTTTGTGTGGCTTCTTTTGAGGGAATTGAAGGGATACGGTCCTGAGTTTTCAAAATTTTGTGACCACTCATGCTCATCCTCCAGGACCTACTGTAAAAGCCACCTCCCGGGTGACACCTCCCTGAGTCCCAAGGTAGGATAAGGGAGCCCTTCTTCCGGGCCCCACAACGTTGTGCAGACACAGCCCCTATAGTACAGGTGAGATTCTCGGGCTTTTGTTCATTGCTTGCCCGTCTGTCTTTCCCTCCACACCGTGAGGCTCTGGGGTCATTGCATGGACCGTTTCTGACAGCCTGATGGTAAGCTGGAGTTTTCTTGCTCCTCTGAGATTCAGTAAACGGGATTTACCGCATCACCATTGCATCCTCTTAGAGTCCAGAGTTCTCCCTACAAGTCCTGGAATTTACTCAAGGGTTGATTTCTTTGTAATCACTGGTGTCTTCATTCCTAACTCCGTGTGTCCAGTAAAGATCTAGTGCCCAGAACCACCACTCAGTCCCTTCGCAATTTTCTTTCTACTTTCTCTGGAATTTGATGAACAAATTAACAATTTATCAAAGATTTGAGGGGTTTCCAGGAGAGGATCCTTGAAGCACACACAACAAACCTCCTTCCACCCAAACCTGAGTTCCCTGCCGGTCTCCCTCCCTCTGCCTCTCTCTGTCTTCCTTTTCCCCCTTAAAGCTATAACCAGATCCCTCCCCAGAACTCCCTCAGGGCAGCCCCTCCTAGGCCAAGGCTCCTCATCATCCCAGCAAATCCCATCCTCACTTATCCCCAGCAAACTTGTCCAGAGATTTTCCCAACAAAAAAAAGTTCTCCCTGTAAGAGAAACTCTCAGACAATCCAGAAAGAGAATAATTCCTTTTATCTCAATTACACGTCTTATTCATCTTTGTCATGAGCATAAGATCAAGATTTTTGTAGATGTTGAAAAAAAAAAAAAACTTTGATTGTTAATGTCTCCATTAAATCTGTCCCTGATCAATTTCAGGTAATTTTAAAAGTCTTCTATTTTAGTTATCCTTGCTTCTGATTTGAATGACTTCATTGATTGGTGAGCTATTTTAATTTTCCCTTTGCCTTTTACCAAATTCTTCTCAGATCAGAAGAGAAAAAAAGATGGTGTGAAAATCATCTCTTACCTAGGAAATATTTCTGTAAAATAAGTGAAATATATTATTTTGAAAAACTGAAAATACGAAAATTCACCTTTGAGTTTATTACTAGGATCTCAGACTAATAGAACTCTGTCGTTGGAAGGAATGAAAACCCAGAGGTCTTTGTAACAAGGGGCAGGGGAGAGTTTGACTCCCGAAAAGTCTCAACATTTTAATGAGTTCCTCTTGCCAGCATTTAGAAGAATATAGCATGATGGCACATTGCCTTTAACACCCTAATTGCAATCTCAAAAACGATTTCCCTTAAGAACCTGAGAGCAGCGAAAGATCTATTTTGTAAAGACTGAAGAGGACCCCCAAAGCACCAATAAATTAGAATTCATCTGTTAACTGTAAGGTGAAGTATTTCATGGACAAATCATGGAGAAATACCCACATTTTGTGTGGTAGAGGTGGCCTCAGAACCCCAAGACTGAAGTGACCGTTGCTGGACTATTTCTTTGCTTCCCTACATGAAATTTGACCACACAGTAAAGACATAGTTTTGCCCTTTTAATTTACCCAGGATAGAAGCAGAGGTATGATACAATGACAAGCCAATCAGAGGTTGTGTGTTTGCCATTTTAAAGCCCCTTTAAATCCCTGTCACAGGGCCAGTTCTCAGTGCCTAAAAAGGAAGTCTTTGCAGACAACACAAACTGAGCCTGGGCACAGTCTGCTTCTGTGAAGATTGTGTAAATGTTCTTTATGGGCATTTCTGTATGGTAGCAGACAAGGACATAAAATACTTTTAAGAGTGCTGTCCCATTTTCGGAGGCAGCTTAGCAAAATGAACGGATCTCTGACCTGGAAGTCAGAGATGTGATTCACCGTTCCAGCCATACAATTTATTATCTGCATTTCTGAGTTCTGGGTGCCAGTTTCCTCATCTGTCAATACGGACAATACTTGGCTTTATACTTAAACAATCGATTCTCTAGGAACGGTCTAGATTTTATTCTTCTTCATCTTCTTGTTCTTGTTCATCTGTAGTTGTGTCAGGCCCAGTGTTATTTGAGGAATCTGGGTTGATGGTGGGGATCAAATAACATGATACACAGCATAAACTCTGGATAAAATGCAGGATGATTAATGCAATTGTATTATCCGTGATGGTTATTGCAAATGCATTACTCATTCCGCAGTTTGCACAAATACCAACACCACGTTATAAGAAGCTTTCTTCTGTAATGAATTTGGTCATTCTCTGACCCCAGTCACATTTCCCCCTGGACAGAGAATTTTGCGATTACCTATTTTGTTCTGCTATGTCAACTAAAGCTAAGATGACCATGTGTCCCAGTTATCTGGAGACCTGCGCCATTTACCTGTGTTATTTTGTCATACTTGTTAATATTACCATCTTTCACTGACAAATACGCCCCAGCTTGCATAACGAATTATATTGCTACCCTGTTTGAGCATACATAAAGACTGAGAATAAAACTAGGAAAATGTATATAGCTCTTTATGCTTTTAAACCTTGATCTTTAGGCGAGACATACTGTGAAGACAACAAATTTCTCTTATATCATTTGAGTAACTCATCTGTCTGTGCCTCCCCGCGTGATGTTTACTAAATCAGGTTATATCTCTGTCAGAGCCTTCATTCCTGCATTTGAACTGCTCTCTGCTTGTCTGCAGGAAATCTAGTGTTCTCCCAGTTTCCCCACCTGAAGAAATCCTGGAAGTTCCCAGGATCTGCATTCATGCATTCAGTAAATATTCACAGGACTAGCACTGCTAGCATGACATAAACTGCTGGCTGAGCACTTGTTGTTGTTTTTAAGGTTTTGTTGGGTTTTTTAAGGATTGTATTTATTTATTCAGAGAAAGATAGAGAGCCAGGGAAGGGGCTTGCTTCTGTACTGAGCTTGGAGCCCGATGCGGGGCTCGATCTCATGACCCTGAGATCATGACCTGAGCGGAACTCAAGAGTTGGATGCTTAACTGACTGGGCCACCCAACCACCCCCTTGGGTGCACACTCGTGAGCAAGAAGGGACAGTGTTGGCCTTCAGAGAGGTCACTGTCTAAAGAGAGAAACAGATACTAACTACTGTATTGAATAAGTGTGTAGGGGTCAGGCTAGGAAAGAACACAAATGAATGGTCCCTGAAAAGGACCCTGAGAAGAAATGACAAGAGAGGTAAAGGAGAAATTCAAGACACGGTGATATCCTGGAAGCCAAAGCAAGAGAATTATAAGGATGGAGCTGCCAATAGGATCAGATTAAGTTGGTAATAACTGCAAAGTAGCCATTAGATTTATCAACTAGGAGGTTACTGATTACCTCGGAAATACCAACTTCAGTGAAGAACTGGTAAGAATTAAAGGCATATTTAGATTGGTTAGGAGGGAATGATTGAGTACACACTGCATTTTTAAGTAGGACATAAAAGGAAGGAGAGAGGGTAACATAACCAAAAGGGGACATAGGCTAGACATAAAGATTTTTTTTGTCAGTGTTTTTGTTTCTTTTGAGCGGGGCTTATGCGCAGTGGTGTCCTGATGAACCAGCTGGGTTGATAGCCAAACCCCCGATCTGTAGCTTTGGCCCATTGCCCCGGGGTCAGTACTCCCACCATGGCTGAGTCAAGTTGTCAGTGTGATATTACTGATGCAGATACTAGAAGAAGCAGAGAATCAGCCACCAGCCCCAGCGCAGCACCTCGCAGAAGCCAGCTCCATGGCAGTGGCCAAAGGTTTGTTTGCGGAATGAAACACCTCATAGAGCAGGTAAAGAGGAAGAGGGTAGCGTCAAGAATAAAGGTGGAAAGATCAATGTTGGACAAGAGAAAAGATATTTCTTCTGATGAGTTAAGAGGCAAAGAACTGGGTTAGAATAAATTCAAGAGAGGAGAAGGAGTTGAAAGAGTTATCATTTTGTTGGGCTACTTTATCTGTAAAATGAAATCAGGAAATGAAGGCTTTGCTGACAATGAGGAAATTACGGTTGGTATATATTACTGGATTGGAAGGAATAGTCAAAATTTGAAGGAAAGGTGGATGTGGTCAGATAGTTGGGCAGTGTTGGGATTCCACAGATCCTGAGGATCAGGGCTCTGTACCAGTACGATTCTGCGGAGCCATGTGGATTTTTCCAAAACTTACAAGTATAGGAACACAGAAATAAAACAATTGCATTGTTCTTGGGTTGAAATTTTGCAGGAGGATGTGGGGGGAGGACAAGAATTCAGGGAATCAGTGGGTACTGGCAAAGCTATGATGTCTAGGATAAAGAGTGAGAACAAAAATTAGAGCCAAAGGGAGTTTTTAGACTGAAAGAAAACGCTGCCTCTAAGAGATTCAAAGTCTTAATGAGGTTGTAGAACAGATGTAATAGAAATACAAAATTGAGAGATGAAACATGGAGAGGGTGCCCATTGGAGAATGTCTCAGAGTCAACAAGTGTTGTAACCGAGTTGTGCATGGCTATGAATATAACTTGCCGAAGCAGAATGAAGGTGTGGGGATCATGACAATGAGTAAGCTAGGGTGTTAGGTAGTCATTCAAAGGGACATTGAAGTCACCCCAGATCTTGTACCGGATATTAAGACTTTAAACCATGTGCTAACGTCTTTGTGAGATATAGGGGGCTCGATGAGATTGCAGCCATTTGCGGGGAGAAATGGGGTACAGTTGAACAGTGTGCTCCTTAGAAGAGAGCCTGTTTTATAAGAGAGTGAAGAAATAACATTTGTTAAGGTGGTAATGAAGAAAGCTGACCAATGGATCCTCAGATAATAGGTTTTCTTTTTTTTTTATGAAGAACCTGAACTTTAGGAAATATGAGTAGAGGGGGTTCCTAGGTGGCTCAGCTGGTTAAGCGTCTGCCTTCGGCTCAGATCATGATCCCAGGGTCCTGGGATCAAGCCCCACATTCGGGCTCCCTGCTCAGCGGGGAGGCTGCTTCTCCATCTGCCTCTGCCCCTCCCCACTGTTCATTCTTTCTCTCTCTCTCAAATAAATAAAATTCTTAAAAAAAAAAAAGAAAGAAATATAAGTAGGCACAGAGTAGAGCCCAGGTGCGGCTAACAGGGAACGCAGGGGAAGGCAGATCTTTCTGGATATGAGAATGCAGGGGAGGGTTTTGGTTGGTTCCTGTGTGTGTTTGTTTGACTTGGTTGAGGCTTCTCAGTTTGCTTTGATTTTAACCATCCACATAAGCATATTTGAAGAATGCTTGTCCAGAAGACAGTTGGGGAGTGACACTTTAGGGAACAATAATTGAATTGTCTTCAGTTCCAGAAAGACATAGGTGTTCTTAATCACGTTCATATGTCTTGCACGAAAATGTTGCCATGATACATCTTCCAAGAAAAGAGAAAGTTCAAGCGTAAGATCTAAGATGAATCATGAGGTTCTCAGAAAGTCTTTTGGATCCATTTCTCAACTGCAAATGCTGGGACCCTGAATAAGGCTGATACACGTGCCAGGTCTGTATGCTTGCTGAGGAAGTCACTTCTGACTTCGGAAGCAGCTAGTGGTATTTTGACTTTATCATGCTTGCACCGGGGAAAGCGTTGAACAGATTATTTTTGAAAACCCAGAACCTTGCTGGGCATTTCAGTGTCACAGAGGGGAGCTGGAGCCATTTCTTTGCCAGGAATTGAAATGTTTTTCATAACCGACGATTCCATCACCACTGAAAAATCCTAATACAACACTTAAGAGACCTACACACACACGTTTCTCATTGTGAGTAACTAAATGTGGTTGATGGTTATGATCAATTGGTTAGGGATTAGAATTCCATTTCTTCAGACCTGAGAAAAGACCCATGTAGTAAGGTCCTTGTGTGGCCAAAATTGGGGGTCGAGGTGCTCATAGCATTTCCTTTCTCAAGGTGGTTGACCCTTTTATGCTACCTGTCATTTCTGGATTAAACATTGTCCGGGAAATCCACCTCCACTGAGCAAAGAGCCAGCTCCCTTGCTTGAGTTTGATCCTTCCTCCTCTAAAATTGGCATTCCTTGAGGCCATGTCCTGAAATGACTCGCCCTGCTCTAGCCAAATGGTAGCAATCCGTGTTTAACTTCAGCAGTTGGCCAAGCGATCTCGTTTTATGTCATGTCAGTGTATATGCTGGTACGGATTTAACAGGATGGGGAGATTGACTTTTGTACATGTATTTCTACTTCATTTGAGACATGATTTTGTGTATGGACAAGCAAATGGTACAGGCGCAGGAGAAAGAGTAGCAACCATCCTATTATTTTGCCAGAACTCTCATGTGACCGTACCTAAGAATGCCGAGAAAGAGAACAGTGGATGTTACAACGTTCCTCTCAAATAATAGCAAAGCCTTAATGAACTGGTATACGGACCCACTCAGGATTGAAATGCAGGTTTCAGGGGTGAAACGTGACAGGTGGTTCATTGAACACTGCACAGAAGGTAAATTGAAGTGTATATTTTCCAATCACAATAGGAATTTTAAGTGAGTGGAATGGAATAAACCCAGTTTGGAATTCGAAATAAATTCAGCTTGGAATGTGTCTTAGAGACCCAAGGTTTACACAAGAGCTATACAAAACTCTCAGCATGAAACATGACACTAGGTGAAATTTTCCTGGTATCTGAGAACCAGATATGGGTTTCTGAAAGACCAGGGTGCAGACATTTGGTCAAGAGCTCTTTGTTTCTACTTGGGAACGGAAACATAGAAGCTTATTTAATACCCTGGGGCAGGAGTAATAGTCCACCTGATAGATGGAGTTGTGTACACTTTCTCAGAAGGTGGTATTTTTAGTTGGGTGTTACCAATAAAATATTTTCATCCTATTTCCATTTTGCTTTCTCCTGACGTCCACCTCAATAGTTCTAAGTAATGTCATAGATCACACGTAGTAAAACTGATTAGAAAAAAAGGAGAAGTGGTTAGAGAAAACTCAAGAGTCAACTTCCAGTAATTCATAAGTAATCACTAGTAGCAATTTACCTACCTTCTTGCCAAAGCTATTTTCTCAAATTATAGGTCCCCATGAGCTAGTAACTTTGCAGGGGAATCATAAAGGGAGACTAGACTCTGTGTGCAAAGCTGAAGAAGCAATTGGTAACTAACTATACATCTTTTCCAAGGTAAGTTCAAGTCCCCAAAAAGACTGAGTCTGCAGAGTTGAAAAACGTCCATATTTCTTAGGAGCTCAGAAATACTGGGTTAGTTGGGACGGCAGGCAGGTGCAAGGTGCAAGACTTGAAAAAAGAAATCATCTGTCAAATGCCCAGGAAAGGGGGAATGCCGACAATAATGGAGAAAATAAAGGGTGCAGGACTGTGGATTAAATGTTTATGCTTAGAGCTCGGGCATTTTGCAAGTGAAATGATGAAGTGGGTGAGCTCCCGGAACGCAGGATATGTTGAATTTACAATCAGGTTTAGTGGATTGCATGTTCTGAGTTTACAGTTGTTTGGAAGGATGGAATTAGTCCCTTGTACTGCATGTTACACTTTTCCACTTTAAACAGCAGCTTGTGATTATGTGGCCCCCATTTGCATTCAGGTAAAAACCAAGATAATGCCCTATAATTCCGCAAATATTTGTTTTCCTGGCAGTGACGGACCTGCGTGTTTTACAGTGTCAGGGGCTGTTCTAGAATGTTTACAGTTTCCACTGCTTGGAGCTTTCTGTATATTTATCCCTGGATTAGGCTCAGAGTAAGCTGATTTTATCAAACCGCTGGGTAATTTTGACCATTTCATCTGGCGATTTTAGTACTGTTGTTGCAGCTGACCTGTGTATGTAGGGAATTACTGGGTCACCAGCTCACGGAAACGCCTTCTGATTATGAACACACTTTCAGCATGCATGCATCGAAGGTAAGCAGGAAAAGAGAATCGCACCATCTACTTTAATGCCAGTGTTAGCTAAATAAAAGCGGGATTTCAGGCATGGGCCAGTTGTTTCTTCTTAAATTTAAATAGAAGTGCCGCGATTCAGTGTAGAAACAAGAGGTCTTTGAAGAACTGAACATTCAGATGAAGCAACCGTGTCCTTCAGACCACATCCTTCCTGCCGCCTGTGGGAAAGGGGTGGTATTTGTGTTGGGCTCAGAGCACATGCAGAATAGATCTGTGTGTATTTCCATAAATAAAAGGACATTGTGTGTGTATTTGGCACCTGTGATGGCAAGAGCTGTTGATTGCTTCCGAAAGCTTTGTTCCAAGTCCAGGATCAGCAGGATTTTTAAACACTGAACTAGGAACTGGGCACTAAAAATACATACACAGAAGACCTATGATAGCATTAAGTTTTGAAGAGCAGGGCGAAGACTTGCAAACTTTGTTATAGCTGTGTCCTTACTCTAATTATGATGGTTTAGGGGAAGGGATTTGACATGTCGTATATCCAACCTGCAGACTAATGAGCCGTGTTGTAGTAACATTTTGAGTTACTTGTTTGTTGTGAGGATGTCCAGAGTATAGAGAATATGAGCGTATGCTTTGCGAAAACCAAAAACTTTACCCTATTTATTTTCTTGGCTTGTATTGTTCATATCATGTTCATAAAGCCACTGGCAATTAATGATTTTGTCACTTATTCGGAAGCAAAGTAGCACCCAATCAAAAAAAAGTTTAAAATAGAATTAAAAGTTGTATTAAAAATTCGGCTTGGATTATTAAAATGAAATAGTAGTGCCATTTGCCTCCATCTTTCTCAAAGCGTAAATCAAGACCTTTCCATGTTGCAAATAGTTACCAAGTGAACAAACAGCTAAGTGTGAGCATATTTTAAATGCTCCTAATATTTCCAAATGCTTAATCCCAAACCTTAATGGGCTTTGTCTGTGGAGATATGGGAAATTTGTGTGTGTTTTTTTTTCTTTTATGCGATTCTCCAGAGCTTTGACTATAAAATGCATGGAACAGGCATGATTTAAAAAGAAAACAAAGTCCTATGTAATTCATGTTGGAAATCATGACTATTGTTAGGTCTCCTTACATATGATCAAAGGGGTCATCTCTTTGAATATAATGAAAATAAAGACAAGTGATACCCCTTAGGTCTATCTGAATGCAGTTTTTTCTGTGTGAATAAAATTTCCTTCTTTAAACATCTCCGCTAGGGGTGCCTGGGTGGCTCAGTCGTTAAGCATCTGCCTTCGGCTCAGGTCATGATCCCACGGTCCTGGGATCAAGCCCCACATCGGGCTTTCTGCTCAGCAGGAAGCCTGCTTCTCCCTCTCCCACTCCCCCTGCTTGTGTTCCCTCTCTCGCTCTTTCTCTGTAAAATAAATAAATAAGATCTTAAAAAAAAAAAAAAATCTCTGCCAGAGAGTGATTTTGTTGAGAGGCAGTGTGCATTTTTAAATTTTATTTTTGTTTTATTTACATTTGACTGAAATGGACTTGAGAAGAGCATTTATTTCTTTAAGCAAGGGTCTCCATACATTATTATAATGTGGAAATTATGTATTACGAAATTGAAAATAATCATAATTTTATTCAAGTTACCCAATTAAAGAAGTACTCAGTTGCAGGATGAGAAATGTGTCAAAAGCTCAAACTCTGTGCGGTGACGTGATGCCTATTTATCAGAAAATGGAGTGTGCTTTAGTTCTTAAAACAGACACTGTAAAGGAGTCCCTGTCTAATCCCGTGAGTGAAATTCTCTTTAGAGGGAATGCTGAATAGAGAAGATGCGATGAGTAGTAGATGGAAAAAAAGGTCTTCTCCAGTTCCCCTTGCAAGAGTTGCCTTTCCTACCAGCTCAGAGGGCTCTGGTTAGATTGGAATCCCAGATATTGCAGAACAGGGGAAGAAACACATTTAAATGATAAGCATGGCATTAAAACTTAAGAATGGCATTTTTATTGAATAATTATTAATGTTTCCAGGGCTCCTGGACATTAGAAAGAAAGTGTCAACCCATGGATGATATAAACGCATTTCATTAACAAGCAGGACAAAGTTTCAAACTGAAAGTCACAGTAAGAGTTTATATTTTAATCAAGTACAGAAAAATTCCCCTCCTGATAGATTCAAAAGAGTGAAAAAAATCTCTTACCTACTGTCAGCGCAAATGAAGAACATTTCATTGAAATCATTCCTACATTGAAAACTCATCATGGGATAATCAATATGTATTATCTCTCTATAGTATGGTAAATAGAAAACAAGAAGTGTTGATGGTATAATCTGGGTGGGAATTGTATGCATTCATGTGTGTTACATGTACTTGTGAAACAATTGGAGAAAAATACAAACAAGACCAAAAAATATATATAACAGTGTAGCATGAAAAAATAAATATTGCAGAAGGTGAGGGAGGGAACCAGAGTTGATATGGGGAATTTCCAAGACAATGATTTTTACAACAGACTTTGAAAATGGGAAAAATGGGACCCCTCAACAAAGGGTTGGGAAATACAGTCCAGACCATGAAATCCTAGAAAAAAAGTGAAAAATAGTTACTTTCCCAATTCACATTCAGCTTTTGGTTCAAGGGACAAGTGTTTAGATACAATTCAACTTATTTGATCTTTTCCTGCATGAATCATTCCATTTCTTTAATGTTCTAGCCAAAACCTGTGAAGCCATGAACCACTTGATTTTTGCCAAGAGATTTATAAAGAGGCACTCTCCTGGAAAATTCTAAAAGGATCAAATGAAGCCAGTTTTCTTCCACTCTTGTGAAATGCACCTTTGCTTCAGTCAGGTTGACTGGACAGCTAACAAAACAAAAAGAACCCGGTGGCCATGTTTCTTGGTGCCTATTGGCGATATGCACCTAACCACTCACATGCACCCAGTTAGTTCATGAACAGATACTATAGCCCCCTGCCCTCCCACCCCTGGTTTAAGTATTATTTTTACTGACTTACCCAGTCTTTCCTCTTGCAGTTTAATAGTAAAAAGGACACAGTAAAATCTGAAGACTTAGGTTCTAGTCTTCTTGTCTTTGCCTACTGGATTTGTGACTCTGGTCATGCCATTTAACCAACCTTCATTTCAGTGTTTCTTCATTGAGCTCTTACTCATTAAGCACACTGAGCAACCCGAATGCATTGTCTGCAATGCAAGTATATTAGAATTAAGAATCTTCAGTATTTAAAGTAGTAAATATAACTTTATACAAATAATACACTTAATTTAGAGCTAACCAGGCAAGAGTGGCATTTATGATGATCATTCAAATGAATTCTTTCTTGCCTGGAAAAACTATGCGCTTATGGCAAGAACATTCATAAACATGATTGTGCTTTATTGAATTGTGTTCAATAAACTGAATGATTGTGCTTTATTTTTACCTTGGCTCCTTAAATGTGAGTACATCCCAGAGTAGTTAGAGAGCAGGTATCACTTAAGAGATTATAAAAAATTAAGAGGGAAATAAAAGCCAAACTAAATCTGGCTGATTCTGTTGTCACTATATAATTTGTTTTGATGAAAGATTGACAGTTACTTATTGATGCATATATTGTACCTAGATTAGCCCTTGGAGTTAATGGAGACAAGAATTTACTCAACATCCTCTACCTCCTGTCTCTCACTTCCTCTATGTACCGTGTGAAATATTGCTGAGTTGCCGTGTCAGTAGCACCTAAATCTGCTTACATGAAGAAGAGGTCCTTACTTCAGTTTATCTAGCTATATATAAGGCATCATTACTCAGCTGATTTCCATAAATACCAAATACATGAAGCATTTCCCTTCAGTAAGCATACAACAGTGCCTAAGTGATTTCTTTAGATACTTTATTATGAAGATAAAATTGTTTCTAAAAGAGTGTAATCGAATCACAGCTTTTATTTTTCTTTTTCTAAGATTTATTTTATTTTAGAGAGAGAGAGGGGGGGAGGGTGGGGAGGGCAGAAGGAGAGGGAAAGAGAAAATCCCAAGCAGACTCCCCCCGAGCACAGAGTCTGACACAGAGCTCGATCCTGTGACCCTGAAGACCAGGACCCAAGCCAAAATCAAGTCAGACACCTAACCGACTGAGCCACCCAGGCGCCCCACATAGCTTTTATTTTTAAAAATTTTAATGTATCAGTATTTTTTTGAAAGGTGAATAGTTTAGATTATCTTTAATAGAGATGTTTGTTTTGTTTTGTTTTTACTTATTTTAGACTTGTTATTTTTCAACTTTGTCTTTAAAATATATAATGGGTCATGGGGACTGGCAAATTCAACAATTGGGCAAATGTTTATCGAGCTCCCCTACCACTGTTACTAAACTATCCTTCTACAACTTGTAGTAATAATAGCTAACATGTATCAAACAATTTGTGTGTGGTTGACAGTGTTTGGTATTGCATATGCTGTTTCTCACTATCCCATAATCCTATAAGATCGAAAGTGATTAAATATGACCCCTGTCCTTTGGAGGAAATTATATGAGATGTTTCTAGACCTAGATTGGGAATTGCTATGGCCAACATGACTGACCCAGGCCTATATACCACTTAGCTTCTACTGATTCTAGAACTTAAATATGAGGCCCCAAGGTACAGACCAGTAGCATTTTGCTTCCTTAAAGCACCAGTTCGATTGAGTGCCTGGTTGCGGAGCTTGCCGAAAATCCAGAGGCTTTCACCACAGTAAGTCGGGATGCAAACTCCATTTTATAAATGGGTATATTTTGGCCCTTGGTTGATAGTCAGTGAAGCCAAGGTGTACAATCTCTGTTACTTTCAAATGTGGTTGAAAACGCACAAATCTGGCTTTTTGTCTTTCTGTAAGTCAGAATTGGCCCAAGTGAGAAGTCTTGCCTTTGCTGGCTGTGTTGTAGATGCTGGAACCCTGGAACAGTGTCAGTTTGGCAAGGATGTTGACTTTGGAGGACATGAATGCGTTCTGGTCCTTATAAACCTCCCCTATTTACAGAAGGCTGTCTTGAGCTCCCAGTGGAGTGCGGTAAGCATGATTCTCTTTAAGAGATAAGACACATGGCAAAACCCAGGCAGCACCACTGTGGGGCTGCATTAGCAAGAGCCATCATTTTTTGCAGCATTCTTCAGATTGTATTTTTTATTATCACAGTGTGGTAGTGGTTAAGAGTCCACTTAGAATTATGAACTAATGAGTTTAAGTCCAGAGTATGCCATTTGTTTAACTGTTCATGCTTTGACGTCACTTACCCTAGGTAGACGTTAGTTCCTTTGCTTCTACAATGTGTACACCAGTAGACTTTTCTGAGGATTCACTGAGATTACACATGTCAAGTGCATAACACAGTTCCTGGTACAAAGAACACATTCAACAAATGTTAACGTTAGAATAGTTCATAATAATGAGTTGCTAACCTGGCATTTTCTCTGCTGAGATGCTCCAAACAGATCTCCAGTAGAGCTCCTTCATCCTCCTCCCCTGATCCTCTTGTGTTTCTGTGTATCACACTTCAACTTTTCCCTGAATCCTCTAAGCTAGAATCCCCGTTGCTTACTCTTCCTTCCCTGTCCCCCACACGTAACCAGATACCGAGGCCTGATGATTTTACCAGCTAAAAATTCCTCATTCTGCCCTCTTTCCCACATTCTTATACCAGTGCCATATTTCAGGCCTTTAACACCTCTGGACCTGATTATAAAGCAGCCAGTCACTTATTCTCATGTGCTGTCTTTTATTTTCTTTTTTAAGAATTTATTTATTTATTTGACAGAGAGAGAGCACAAGCAGGGGCAGAGGCAGAAGGAGAAGCAGAATCCCTGCTGAGCAGGGAGCCCGATGCGGGACTCAATCCCAGGACCCTGAGATCATGACCTGCGCCAAAGGCAGACACTTAACTGACTGAGCCCCCCAGGCGCCCTCTGGCGTGCTGTCTTGCCGGAAATTCCCCTGTCACCCCCTCCACAGCAGGTCCTCCACCGACCCAGTGATCCCCATGTCGCCCTCCTGGAAATGGAGGGCCTCTTTGATCCAGCTTTGCACATGCTTTGCACTTTGGAAGTTACTTAGGAAATGAGTTTTTGCAATTATTTGGCTATTAGAAAAAAATCTAGCTTTATCATTGTCTGGGGAATAAGGACGCTATATTTTCTTTGCTTTTGTGGTATTTAATATAGGCTACTTTACCAAATAATTATGCCATTTTTCTAGTACCATTGCAGTGAAATTGAAGCTTGGGAAATGAAGATTAAGTAAGAACCTAAAATCAGTAAATTACTGACCATTTGTTTTCAAAATATTTTAAGTTTGAATGAACATGTTAAGTAGAAATGTCCACACATCAACTAAAACTGAATACACTTCTATCTAAGATGGATGCAGATATACCAGAGTAATTTTTAAACTATACTAGAGTATATATTTTTGTATACTGGAGTAATGCCACCTTATGCAACCTGATGTACTTAATTGTTTCTTGTTATTGGACATACACGTTGTTTCTATAGATGTTCATACTTTTTATGTCAGATGTCTCACTACATAAATAAAGATAATATAGTTGCCTCCATCTAGTATATTTTAAGCTTCTTGACAGGGTAACTCTTACAAGTGTGAATTCCCCCTGTGCTTAGAAAAGACAAAACACTTTGTAACCAATCTGTCAATGCTTGTTGCCTGACTAATGGAGAGTCAGATAATTAGTTTTTAATTATTTAACCAAAAATAATGAGAGTTTTGTTGCCTGGCTAAATATTTCAGAAAGACTCCTTTCCCTAAAATCTAGCCTAGAATTTGCAAACTATTTCAAGGAGGTAAAGGTGGATTGGGTTTTTTTTTTTAAATGCTGCTAGTTTGAATTCAAATGAGCAAATGTGTAGCTCAATTATTGAAATGTGCACATTCCCCCCCCCCTTTAAAATGTATTAAGCAACATCAGAAAATATTACTAAAAACACTAGTGTAAACATCTTTAAACTCTTTCATATTCCCATGGTCGAGCACTGGAGTCAGCAAACTACAGCCCTCAGCTAAAATTCACCCCACTGCCTGTTTTGTAAATAAAGTTTTATTGGAACACAGCTACACCCATTCATTTGCACATTGCTCATGACTGCTTTTGCACTAAAAGGGCAGAATTGAGTAATTTCAACAGAACCTGCAAACTAGCAGCTCTCAGGCCCTTTAATGAGAAGTTTGCTAACCCCTGATTTAGCATATTAGCTGTTGTAAACCTTTCTGTCTAGATGTGGTTATATTATTATGCAATTTGGGTGCATTGTAAGCAGATATATGTTTTATCTATATATTACAAGTAATTTTCATATTGGCACTGAACTTTTGAATTAAAAGTGGTGATAAATCCATAATACCCATGGAATCAATGTGCTATATTGCTAAACGAGGTTTCATTTATTGGCCATTTAGTTCCTTTCTATTTTCTTATATTTTGGCTAATTCTGATTTACCTTCTTAAAAATATGACCGTCATATAATTTAAAGTATTAAAGTAGCTTCTTTATCTAGAGAGTTCTAACCAAGTGGTTGCACCACATTTGGGAGTACAGAACTCATCTTTATGACCTCAAAAATTATTTTCCTGATTCTCTACCAGATACATGAGTGTTGTTTAGTGGACAGAACACTTGGATGAAATCAATGGGCAGTAATTCTGTTTTCAGTTGAGTGTAAAATCCTGGACAATCTCTGTCTTGGTGTCCCTTCTGTGAAAACAGACATGACAATAAATGTCTTGCTGAGCCAACTCCAAGAAATGATGTGCTGATGAACTATATGTTGGTGAAGAAATAAGATCAATTTCTTATTTATTATCACAAGGCCTGATAGATAGCCATGCTTATCAGATATTTATTGTCTAAATTAAGTTGTCTAAATTAGTAATGAGGCAATAGGTAGCCTTCCAAGACCATAGTGAGAAGTGTTGCCTCTAGAGTTAGCAGCCCTGGGTTCGGATACTGGCTTCACCACTCACTACCCCTCTGTCACTTCACACACAGTAATTAAACTCTACGCCACAGTTTCACGAGTTTAACTACAGTTAAACTCGCAGCCACCATCACCTATATGAGAGGGATAATAACAGTGCCCACTTCATAGGCCTATTGTCAGGACCAGATGGTAAAATTCAAATAAAGCTCTAACACAACGCACTTGGCACCATAGGCAGCTCTCAATAAATGCAAGTTATTATCATGTATTAATATAAATCTTAAGTGAAGAAGGATAGCCTATTTTGAAGATAATTCTTCCTGAAAGGTCTTCATCTTCAGTTTGGATATAATTGTTATTCTGAGTAGCCTGCCCCTGAGCCCCCGAAAATGAGTATTAAAATGTTCTCTCATTTCAAAATGTCAGTTTCACAATTTCTTTGCCAATGGAACCCTTGAGAGTGAGGCACTCTCTCTGACCTTTTTTGGTATCACCAATTGTTTAAAAGTCTCTATTTAATTTTAAAAAGCTTTTGTGCTACTTTCCCTTGATGCTTATTATAGGTTTGGAATCGCATGCTATAAAAAGTATTTGACTGTATGTGCTTTTATAATGAAAGTAATTTAATTGGGCACTCTGCCTCCACAGATCAGCAAGGGTCAAAATGACTTTTTTTTAAAGAGAAGTAATACAGAGGGGAAAGGAAATTAAAAAACAAAACAAAACAAAACAAAAAAACCTTGCCATTTGCTTTCAGCACTGAATCATGCACGCTTCATTAAGGCCAACGGCGAGTCTCCCATGTTGGATATTTGCAAACCTGTTCCCCTGACAAACAAGTTCTCCACATGTGTTCTAGAGTGGACAGCTAATCACCGCACATTGGTTAAGTCTGTGCCTGCCCAAGTTGATGGTACTGGGACAAGGTCCCTTAAACACACTACTCCATCAGATACACTTACTATTTTGTCGGGAATTCTTGCTGCCTCTCAGGATGCCTTGTTGAACTTTTCCAAGATTACCCTCATCACTGTGTAAGAGTACAAGAAAAAAAATACCTTTCTTAAAGAGGGGATATCCCAGCCAGATTAATTTACATAACCTACTTCCTTTTCACGCGATGTCAGCAGGGTTATAGAGGTAACCACTTCTGCCTTTTATTGATAAGGGCTTCCCATAAGTGAAACAAACACTGTGTTTCTCTCAGAACGGACACACACTTTATGTCACCCCCCACTGACCGAAGTTACATTGAACATTAATGGTCAGGGTCATCATACGCCATTTGAATGAGATTAGGATCTAAGAGAATGAGATCTTAAGGATTCTGGCAAAAATCCCGAGTTTCTGATTAACGTAACATTAAGATAGACCTATTTCATGGCCAACTCTCTAGGAAAGGAAATAATGCAGATACGATGGTGAGAGGGGAAGCTAGATCTGGAACATGCCATGTTCATCTCTCAATATTCCTGACTCAGTTTGGTTGAGTGAGTCTTTCAAATTTTTTCATCTTTGTCCCATATTTCATAAGTTCATAAGAGTAGTTCAGTTAAGGATTATGTAGATAAATTGCTTTTCAAAATAATTAAAATAGCACTAACTGACAAGTCCACATATAATGAAGCAACAATGCTATATTCCCTTGTAGTTGACAGTGGCGCACATAATGGAGTAACTTAGACCTTTCCTATTAGTATATTCCCAAATCAGAATGGACATTTTTGGCACACAGCCTCTGTTTTTCATTTGAATTTTGACTCAAGGGTCTATTAACCCATACATCAGGCAGACGGGGTCTCCACTGTATGCACACACACAAACCCCTAGGTGCATGCACACTCACATATATCCTTGAAGCCATCACAAGGACTATGGTTATAGATGAAACCAACATGGATTCATTCATTCAGGATATTCTGAGCGCTCACTGTGTTTTAGGCATTGTCTAGACCAGCAGTTCTCCAAGTGTGATCTGTTGAGCTCTGTGTGTCTTCAAGAACTTTTCAGGGAGTACACCAGGTCAGAAATCGTTAGGTTATAATACTAAGAGGATGTGCACTCTGTTGACATTTGCACTGATGGTGGTAAATCAGTAGTAAGTAAAACTGCTTGTTCCTTAGCAGGAATCCAGGCAGGGACATAGAGTTATACGAGTCGCTGCCATTCCTCACTGCCCCTTGCCCGCGCATTTTTCACGTAAGAACGTTTGTGATGAAGCAGTTTTTTCATTTTCTTAAACCAACTAATTTTGTTAAATCTCCATCCTTGAGTACACAAAAATTTTAAATATTCAATATTTTTAATACATGTGAAATATGCGTGAATTTCTGTTTCATGCTGAAGCATGATGTTTGCGTTGAAAAAGGAACACGTGTACTTGTTTGAGATGCAAGCTGAACTGATTATTTTTTTCATGAGACACCATTTGTACTTAAAAGGATGACTAACAGATAAACTTGGGTTATTCAGACTTGGGTATTTTACAGATATTTTCTCAATAATGAATGAAATGAGTTTTTATTTCAAGGAAAATACTTGACAGTATTTGTTGCCAATGATAAAACTTAAACTTTCAAGTAAAAATTAAAATTATGAGAAAAAATAAATCCACTGCTGTGAGTTTGACAGCTTCGTAGTATTTGAAGAGTTTTCTCATGAGATGCTGTGATATTAATTAATGTGACCTTTTTTGTATTATATAATGAAAAGTGTTGAAATTTGGGAGATCTGCATAATTCAGGGAACCAGTATTTTTTTAAAAAATGCAAAAATCATGGGTAAAGATTCATTCAAAATACAAGGGATTCTAATATAGTGTAAAAACCTTATAGATACGGTTTTGATTCCACATTGCATCTCATATTTAAGAAACTACTACGGTTGACTTTGGATGTATTTTCTTTTTTTTTTTTTAAGATTTTATTTATTTCAGAGAGAGACATACAGAGATAGCACGCGTGAGAGAGTGTGAGTAGGGAGGAGAGGGAGAAGCAGAATCCCCACTGATCAGGGAGCCTGATGCGGGGCTAGATCCCAGGACTCTTGGGATCATGACCTGAGCCAAACGCAGACGCTCAACCAACTGAACCACCCAGGCACCCAAGACATATTTATTGGAGAGAGAGAGCACTAGCTGGAGGGGCAGAAGGAGGGGGGAAGCAGACTCCTTGCTGAGCAAAGAGCTTGATGCAGGGCTTGATCTCCCAACTAGGAGATCATGACCTGAGCTGAAACCAAGAGCCAACTAACTGAGCCACCTCAGCACCCTGGGTGTATTTTCAAAGTAAAATATCCACAAGTGTCTGAAGAAACTATTAAAATCCTCTCCTTCTAGCTATATATTTGTGTGAAGCTGGATTTTCTTCATGTATATCAACCAAAGCAACATATCTCCTAATACATTGAATTCAGGAGCGGAAACAAGAATCTAGCTGTCTCCTTTAAAGCCAGGCATTAATGCAATTTGAAAAAATGGGGAAGAGTACTACTCTCACCAGTACATTTTTTGCTTTAGAAAATACAGCCACTTTTCCACAAAAATACATGATTTATGTTGACATGTAATTGGCTTATTTTTAGATTATTTTTAAAATTCTCAGTTTTAACGTTTAATATGGTAAATATTGATATCTGTACCCCATAAACAAAAGGTCTTTGGTGTAGTCGATCATCTTTTTTTTTTTTTAAAGATTTTATTTATTTATTTGAGAGAGAGAATGAGACAGAGAGAGCATGAGAGGGTCAGAAGGAGAAGCAGACTCCCTGCCGAGCAGGGAGCCTGACGTGGGACTCGATCCCGGGACTCCAGGATCATGACCTGAGCCGAAGGCAGTCGCTTAACCAACTGAGCCACCCAGGCGCCCTGTAGTCGATCATCTTAATAGTGTGGAGAGGACTCAAGACTCCGAATTTTGAGATGCAATGTTTTAGATATAGGGACTGCAGATTCGAAGCCATGCTCTTCACCTTCACAACTTCATAGAAGTAGAACAAACAATGCAGCTACTCCATTTCATCTGACACTAAAATAGAAGGTCTGTAAGAAGGCTATGGAAAGAGATGCAGGACCTGTAACGCACAGAAGTGGGACAGGGAAGGCTTCTTAATGGAAATAACACTGTATCTGAGTCTTTAAGTATATCTGAATCTTGATGTTCATCTGAATCTTGATATTTGAGTACATATTAGGTGATAAAGAGAGTGTGGGAATTCTTGTAGAAAGAACACACTGTTCAAAGAAACTGATTATAAGGGCACATGTGTTCTGGAGACTGCAAATTTAGGTTGCATGAGTGAGCCACAGTGCTGAAGTTGGAGCTGCAGAATGTGACCTTGGTTCTGACCATGGAGGAAACAACTAAAAGATTCCTATTGTAGAAAGCCGACTCCTGCAGTACCCTGGAGACTCATGTGGGCACTGAGAAACACTGGCAGTAGCAGGTAGGAGTGGGGAGAATGAAGAGGTGGATTTGAGCAGTGTTAGGTGAAATTTATAGGATTTGGTAGCCAACTGAATGCAGAGGATGATGCAGAAGGTGAGAAAATAGTTTTAAGTTTTTGGCTTAGGTGGTTGATTGACAATGGTGCTGTTCTTTGTGTGAAAGAAAAAGAGGGGAAAATTGGGGAAGGATGGTGTTGATTAGTATACTTGAACATTTTGAGCTGTATATCACTGGATCATCAAGTGGAAAGAGCCAGTGAGCACTTGAATGTTCACCTCTGTTAGGAGAAACACAGAGGCTGAAAATAGAGACAGGGATGCCATGAGGACAGAGACATCCTCTGGATCCACAGCTCTGACTGAGATCACCCAGACATCAGGCATAGGTTGAGAATGGAAGAGGGTGGAGGATGCCAGTGTCAAAGAACTAAATGGGGCAAAAGGAATTATATTGCAGGTGATGTTGACTATTGTAGTAACTGTTGTCTTATTTAGAAGAGTTTTGTTTTCAACCTTTAATTTCCCTAAGGCTGAGATTAAGGGGGATCCCAGCTGGTGATCTGTTCACAACTGAAGAATTCACTGGTTGATTCTCTGTCACAGTTGGTTTTCATATGCTATGAGTATATGTTGATATCTGTATGCATTCTTGCATGTGAGTAAGAATAAAAGGGTGGTGAGAGAAAGAGATGGGGGGCATGGGGTGTATGAATGTGAATGTATATGGAAACTGTGAACATTTTCTAGTACAAATCTGCTCTTTTTAAATATATGGCAGCATTTGAACAATTTAAAACATTTTAATTTTGGTTTAGATTCAAATTTATCTTTTGCCAACCATTTATGATCTATAAATAGCCATTAAGATTGTTCCCTCAAAAACATTTAAAAATCTTTACTGCTGGCCTCAACGGTTTGGCAGGAACGTTGGTCCAAAACTGAAAAATTAACCAGTAATTAGCTATATGTGCTTGTGTTTTACATTTTAAAATATATGTTAAACTGCCTTCTGAGGATTATGGTTTTAGAATATAAAAAGTAAATATAAACAGGTTAAAACACAATTATTTAGCAACCTTTAAATTTGAGTTCTAACCAAAAAAAAAAAAAAAAAAAAAAACGCTGAGTCTAGAAAATGCTCAGTGACATAACCATGGGACACAGCCTGCTTGAACAGAGGACTTTCTTCCATAGATTTGCACTTGGTTGGCCCTCTACCCACATACAGATGAAATTCAGTGATTCACATGAAGTTGTTTAAAACATATCACATTTAGATAATCATAGTTAATATCTCATTTCATTTGATTAATTGGGCTAACTTTATCCAGAAAGAGGAACACATGTCATTTTAACCTTGCTTCTATTCTTAGAAGTGATATATTCCCTCCAGATGTCTCCATTGTCTCAATGCCATTTTATTCAAAAAAAGTTTTTATGTCATTTTATCCTTTCATCATCTGTTTTCCTGATCATATAATTGAGTTGACCAAATTTTTCCATTCTCTCTAGCTCTCTACCTATTTGAGTTACCTCTCTGTGGCTGTAATCCCAAACGATACCACCAACTATCTCCATCAGCCTTGAGCCAAAGTGGAGACCGGGTCCAGCTCCAGCATCTGGACAGCTCCCCAAGTATGCAAAGTAGGAAAAGGCTCCAAAGGCAAGAGAGATGCAGGGTAGAATGGAAATAAAGATCCTCCCCCTAAAGGTTTCTCCAGCTGTCTCAAAGATTTATGAGCAAAAGGAAGGAATTGAGGCAAATGTTCTATTAATGGTAGGCATGTGGCTTTTTGCATGTATATACTTGACATACAGTATGCATCCAGGAAATCTTTATTATTAGTAGTAGTAGGAGTAATGTTCAGGGTAGAGAGTCTTAAGTTACAGACTAGCAATAACTTCCTGTTCTGCTGTCACCTTTGTAGATGCACATAAAGGTACTGTAGTTTTATCACAAAGCACAGTTATTTTCATTTTAGAGGGGAAAAAATTGAAGTAAAAGTAAAGGGTGAGGACTAAATAGGAAATTGGGTTGAATCAAGAAGTAAAGTCAAATATTAGTTTCAGTATGGCTTTGCTACACTTTCCTTATGTAGGGAAAAGTGAAAGGGAGTAAACTCTCATCAGGGATTTCTGATCTGTCAGACATTGCTAGGGCCTTTTACAAACTTTATTTCATTAAATCTAATTTAAGGGATGCCTGGGTGGCTCAGTCGGTTAAGTGTCTGCCTTCGGCTTAAGTCATGATCCCAGGGTCCTGCGATAGAGCACCACATTGGGCTTCCTGCTCAGCAGGGAGCCTGCTTCTCCCTCTGCCTGACGTCCCCCCCTGCTTGTGCTCTTTCTCTCTCTCTGACAAATAAATAAAATCTTTTAAAAAATCCAATTTAACATAAAACATTTCCTCTCTTAGGCTTCTTTGTGTAAGATATTAAACTGAACTGAACTCCGTTCTAGATGTTGTGGATCCAAATTTTATTTTTATTTAAACAGTTACTCAAATGACAGAAATTATTGTATCCTGCAGACTATCCACACTTGTACACAATGTAAAAGGTGCAGTGCTGGTCAAATGCCAGTTATTTTCATCTGTGACACAACTATTACCTCCTTCTCTGGCTCTGCAAAGCCAAACTTTTACTCCTGAAAGGGAACTAACCTAATAGCAATGAACATCCCAAGCATTCAGATTTTGGTCTTTAAAAATCACTTGCCATGTAAAGGAAAGAGTTCTGGGGCGCCTGGGTGTCTCAGATGGTTAAGCGTCTGCCTTAGGCTCAGGTCATGATCCCGGGGTCCTGGGATCGAGTCCCACATTGGGCTCCCTGCTCGGCAGGGAGCCTGCTTCTCCCCCTCCCTCTGCTTCTCCCCCTGCTCATGCTCTCTCTCTCTCTCTCTCTCTCTCTGTGTGTATCTCTGTGTCTCAAATGAATAAATTTTAAAAAATAAAAGAAAATACATTTTAAAGGAAAGAGTTCTTCTTGGAGAAATAGCTGGCTTCAGGTCTGGGACAAGAAATACTCAGAATGAGCCTAGAGTGCCTTTTTGTATGAATAGCGGGGAAGACAGAGCCTGCTGAGGTTCTAGCAAAGTGACCCAGAGCCAACTTAGTGGACTTCCACTAATGGGAAATGGGACAGTTTAAAAATCAAAAAGACATCCACTAATAATTTAAGTACATTAAGTGTGTTACAGTTTTATGGATTTGTAATAATAATACAAGAAAAGTGGTAGGTTTGGAAGAATGCTAGGAACTCAACTTAGCATTCTGAAAACTGATAAATGAAGGGAAGGACTCAAGCATTTTTCCTGCCTTCTTTTTGCAAATTGGATATTGGGCTATCCCAAGTCACTGATGATGGAAATGTTATCCTTTTAGAAGAATTCCAGTTAGTAACTGGAATATAACAAGTGGATAAACTTTGAATATCACTATTTTTTAACTAATAAGTGAAATAATGAATCTGGGCAGGATCATCAATCACCATCAAAGCCATTTTACACATGATAAATAAATAAATTAGGATTTTCAAAAAAGGAGGAGGGCAATGGGGGAGTGGGGATTCATAGATTAAAAGAGAACTAAGGCCAAACAAATGCAATGTGTGAACCTTATTTTGATCCAGATTTGAGCAAACCAACCATAAAATAACACATAGGATCTAATGAGACAAATACTATTCATGGACATTAGGGAATCTGTGTTAATTTTTTAGGTGTGATATTGATATAGTGGCCATATACCTGGGATTTGCTTCAGTACAATCCAAGATGGAGAGAAGTAGGTGGGAAGTTAGATGAAATAAGATTGCCGTATGTTGGCAGTTGTTGAAACTGGATAATGGAGTTCAATACAATATGTCTACATTTGTGTATGTTGGAAATTTTCCGTTATTTAAAATAAAAATAAATATATATATTTTTTATTCCATAGGCTGTACTTATTTGAAATACAGAGCATTTGCATCTGTTCCAAAAGAGTATCATGATGCATAGGGAAAGAATTATCATACTTTTTTTTTAAGATTTTATTTATTTATTTGAGAGAGAGAATGAGATAGAGAGAGAGAGCATGAGAAGGGGGAGGGTCAGAGGGAGAAGCAGACTCCCTGCTGAGCAGGGAGCCCGATGCAGGACTCGATCCCGGGACTCCAGGATCATGACCTGAGCCGAAGGCAGTGGCTTAACCAACTGAGCCGCCCAGGCGCCCAAGAATTATCATACTTTTAATTTACCCATTTTTGTAAGCAAGAAAGCAAACTGAATATATGTGCTCAGACACAAAAACATAAAACTCTAGTATAAAATCAGTGTAACATGAGTTTATCTTCCCTAATATCACCCTGGCTGAGATCATGTAACTGATCTCAAACTCCAGTGGCCCCACATAGGTCTTCCTTCAAAGCAAAAGTCAGGTCGTTCCTATCATGGTATTATAGACGATGCTGATTTGCTTCGCGCATAAATTGGGTATTTAGAGCACACTGTCTGTTTCCTGTAATGCCAAATAATCCTGTTCACCGCTGTCTATCCGCTGAAGCTACACATGTCCCGTGTAGCTGACAAGCTTCAAATGAGAGACCGTTTCTTCCCTGCTTTTATTATTCTTTTAAAAATGATAACTCCAGTTTTAAAAATCATGAAATAGTTCTGAATGTTTTTGTCAAAACAAGTCACTGTCAAACTTTTCATTCCCAGACACAGATTCATTACTTTTGAATAAAATAAAAGCAGTGAATAGAAACAACAAATAATAAATGAAGCAGTAATTTGGCTGGAGGTGTAAATTGCTGTCACATTTCTTTTTCTGACCCCCTGTCTTGCCTCATGAGGACTGAATTCGGTCCAGTTACTTCCTTTCTTTTGTCCTTGAAATTCGCCATCAGAGAAAACTGACTCCCCTAAGATGAGTGCTGACAAATTAAAAGTATTATATAATTTACACAAATAAAATGCATCAGAAAAGCAGTTAGGCTGAAATAATTTAGCAGCTGAGCCCACAAAGGAGGGTTTCCTTGGAGATGCATGGATGTGCCGGACTGTGGGTTGCTTGCCACTTTGAGCAATAAGGACTCCTCCTCTAAACAGTATGGACCACTAAATTAATGACGTGCCGATCCCCACCTTCACTACTCCCCTCATGAGATTGGAGCCTAGACTAAACCAACACTATACTGTTATATTCTCAACTATATGGTAACAGCTGATAGAGCCTGAACCCTTCCTATGTGCGTCTTCACAGAAATTCCCTGAGGAGGGGGTTATTTATTGTAGGCATGTATGTCATATGAGGAACTGGTGGTTTGGGAAATGAGCTGCCCCAAAGCCAGCGGGCTAGACGGTGACAGAACCAGGATTTGAACTCTGCAATCTGAGCTGAACCCTGTACTTTTTGTCTCTACTCAATATGGCCTCTTTAAGGATGAATGGCTTCTTACTATCAGCTAAAAGATAAGGTGTAGTTAAAAACACAAGCAATCACCAAATAATACAAGAAGATGCAGGAGAAGAAGAATTTAAAATGTGCTGATGTATCATCATTTAAGTCCATCTTGACTTTAAAACTGCCCCTAACACAAATGATACCAGCCTCAATTGCATTATACATAAGGACATTGGTAGGTCCATAGCTATGGCTGTGGGAGTAAAGGATTTATTTTAGGTATATCATCAGATGTTAAACCTAATGACTGCCAGATTAATACAGAATGCTACAGATTTTGCATTATGTCAAAGATTTGAAACTTTATCTACTTTTTTTGTTCTTGAAAATTTTCTAAGCTTAATGGCTGATCTTGCTCATATTCTTTCCATAACAGATGATACCAATAAAATTCACATTTCCAGCATTAAATTGACAGCATTCCGTTTTTAATGTTTTATTTCCTTAAACATAATAAGTTACAATAAAGTAACTTGTAAAGAAATTGCTTACAAAAAATGGCTCCAACTTGGAATCTACTTAGAACAATCCATTGGGTAACTGCTCTTAATTTAGTTTTGTATGAAAGTTCAGTCTTACCCAAAAATGTGTGGATACACTTATATAACACATTTGTATTTGCGTAGAATTACCACAACTGCAGAAGTATTTTTAAATAGTTTAATGTTTGGGGTTCATTTCAGGAATTTTTTCCCTAAAACACTAATTTCTGGGCAATCAAGTATATATTTGATTTAATACCTACATCTTCCACATATATATCACTTCCAGTATATCACTCTAGAGTACTATATACATATTAAGAATGATGTGCCTGAGTCTACTTACAATCATTAGTCATCCAGCATATTTACTTTAGTATATTATTTAGCAGAATTTTTAGCTACATTTTGACCAAATAACTTTTATAATTTAATTATTGCCCTTTATCACTGTGGGTGATGAGTATAACTGCTTTGTAATGATCTCCTTGGACAAAATGAATTTTCCACAGAAAATCTGAGCAAATAATGGAAATTGAATGCGATCACTAATCCAAGACCAGTTGTGGAAAGTGTAATAATGTTACTGTTGGGATGATTGTTGCCAATCGTTTCAAGAAAACAACAACAACAACAACAAAACTAACTGTAGGTACAGGTGCTCAAATGTGTCAAAGGCCATTTACCAATGTCCCAAACGCATAGTTCGAAGCTAGACCTCTGCCAAGTAGCTTTGACTTTGCTTGCTCTTCTCTCGATATTTTTCTCCTTGCCCTTAAGATACAACCACTTTCTTCTTGCATTTTTGCAGCTTGAATGTGGCACTGTGGGGTGACCTGGGCAGAGCAATGTTTTCACGGTACAGCGTCACAACACAGTGCTGCTCCCTCTGCTCTTTGGAGTTGTTTGAAGTCATAGCTAACCCAGACAACTCTTCCTAAAATATCCCAGTGAGGAGAGAATCCGCCCGGATTACAGAGAGGCCTGTTGGAAGTATCTGAGCTCACACCTCCACAACTCAACAAGTCAAGTAAACTGATCTTTCCAGAACACATGTGAACATGATTTATGTTTATTTCTCATGGTCAATTCAAAAAAAAAAAAATTACTCATGGATAGAGCTTCAGTTGGTCTATTTCGTTATTGCCAACAAGAATGAAGAGAAGCACTTTGAATACCTCATAGGGACTGAGGTTCATGGGTTTCGTTTCCGTGAGGGTTTTGCAGTGAAGCATCGATGTAACCCAGCTTTTCTTTAATCATATCTGCATTTTGGAAAGCAGCTTTTGGTCCCTTCTCTCAGCCCCATCCGCATCCCCGGTAACCCCATGCCCTTCATTCCCTCGCTCTGATGCCATCTGTAGTTGTGGGATCCATCTCTGTTTGTACAGAATTAGAGAAAAGCTGTATCCTCAGCATGCAAGCATCCACATCCCATATGGAGAGCCCCAGCTTGTGGTGAGCACTGGGGCTTAGTGGTGGGGACGGGTGGTGATCCCAGCCAGCCAGATGGGGATTACCATCCCAGGCTCAGGCTCAGAGAGATCTTGGGAGCCAGGGGTTGTGTGTAAAGGGGACATTGGGATACACTAATCCCAAGATGGACCAAAAACCCGTTTCTCCCCTGGGCAAGTGTGACTCCCAACTTTGGTGGGTGAATGGCATCGGTTTGGTATTAGAAACCTGCGAATTAGACGTTTGGACACAGAGAATGAAATGAGAGAGAGGGAGAGAGAAAGAGAAAACCTGGCCAAGGCAGATCCACGACTGACTTTCTTTTGCTAGTTCTTGTGCTCTGGGAACAGAAACCGAAAATTGACCACTTTGGCACTCTTTCTGCTCTCTCTAAAGGTATGTAGCGCGTACTCAGTGCACTTGGCAGAACGCTGTGTAAACAGGGAGTTGTGTATCTCTTAGAAAAGGATTGAAAAATCCACCCGTGGCCCTGGAAAAGAAAGGTTTCATTTAAGATGTGTTTTTGATGTAAAAGTCTCCATCAACACTATAAAGCATCTTACACATCCTGTCTTTTCTGAGCTTGCTCCTGGGGAGTTTTTGCTCTCCTCCCGGCCCTCTTCCCCATCCCTACCTGCCTCCATAGATTCCAATCGTTTTGTTAATGTTCACTACAGGAAGCCTCTAAGAATAGACTTGCTGCTCTGAGCAGATTCTATCTTGAGACATGATGGGGTGGAGAAAAGCCAAGAACATTGTAGCAAATAGGTATCCAGTTGGGCTTTTCAATATTATGTATTTGACAGGGCCCAGTAGCACCAGCAGGGGTAGGCATCGGAAAAATGCATTGCCCGGTTCTGTTTGAAAGCTCCCTGTCATTTCAGAAGCACTTGAAACTGAGTGTGCACTGGGCTTTGCTGTAGCACTTGCAAGGACTATTAATAGGAGTTCAGAACTTGTACTTGTATTGCCCTTTATATCGGTGGGGTGGGGGGAGAATCTGAAAACTTTTCTCTTCCAAAACATTACCAATCAAGCCAACGGTAGCGGTCTTTCAGCGTACCATCACATAGCTGTGAAAACTTGAGTCAGGAGAGCTAAATCACATTCACTTTTAGGCAAGATACTTCCTTTGTGCCCAAGATATCACAGAATTTAGAGTGAATGAGGATAGTGAATGCAGAGGTCCCCTTACTTAGTCTGGGAAACACCCAACTCAGCTATAATGTCAGGGCATTGTACTATTCTGAAGAGCTCAGCATCCTATTATGTACCCAGATAGCCTTAGTCACCAGCTGGAGGGTGTGTGTATATATATATATATATATATATATATATATATATATATATATATATATAAATGTGGCAGTGGCTGGGAGGGAGGAGTATTGTTTTAAATACTATACTGGAATGGGGTGTCTGGGTGGCTCAGTGGGCTGAGTGTCTGACTCTTGATGTCAGCTCAGGTCTTGATTTCAGTGTCATGAGTTCAAGCCCCATGTTGGGCTCCTACTGAAAAAAAATAAAAATGAAAATAAATAAAATAAATACTATACTGAGAAAAATGGGGCACGTCCCAATCACTTGGGGAAACAGCAACAATGATGTCAAAAACCTTAGTGTCTGTGTGCTTTAGCAGTCTGATATTTTTTAAAGAGATTGATTTCTCTTATACTCTGCTAGCTGGGGGATGCTTGGTATCTGGAGGCCAGTTGACTTGCTCTTTGCCCTGGTGCTTGATGAAAGGATGTGAGCTGCTTCACACGGGAGAGCTCTCCAGTGAGATGTGTGCTTGTGTGGGACTGCGCTTCTCTGTGGGTGTTAATGGAGTTAAGTGTGCGAGTTTCCAAGCCAGAAGAGCAATAGGGAAGGGAAGTATTCCAAAAGGGGTGGAGCACCATGACATAGCTGTAGGGGAGAAGAGTTAGTCTGCTCTGAGGCATCTGGGTGTCTCCTGCAAGCTCACTTTCTATCATACAACCTTCTTCCTGTCAGGGAATAGGATGTTCTCAAGTCCAGGAACGTTAGAGGCTAAAACCGAAGTTAAGAAAACTATTGTCTTTTAACATAACAACTGGAAATCTCCTCAAAATAATATTGTGAAGTGCTTTGCTTAGGGTGTGAGGAAAAATTGCGTCTTTTTTTTATTATTATTACCATTGTTTCCCCATTTTCAAAGCTGGAAGTCTGGAATTTTGACAAGATGTTCTAGGTTCAGTCTGCGCTGCTGAAGCAGGAAACATGAATGCTGCGTGCTCGGAGCTACCACGGGCTACCGAGAAAATTGACTCTGAGGGTGTTTTCACAAACACGTACCGAGGTGATGGTGAAGGTCAGGTTTAGGAAAATAAATCATTGTTGTTTTTAAAAATGTTTCCCCCAGCTTAATCTTATTATGATTCCCTATTTTTCTTTTTTCTTGATGTATTCATATGTTTTCTTCCCAGCTCTTTGTATGTGTTCTGTAAGCGATCTCATATCCTTTTCGTAAGACATCTGGGTTTGAACAAATAAATGAAAGGAATTCCATCCTTGAAGCCAATTGAATATTGGCTGAATTCAGTCAGTTAAAGACTTTTTATTTATTTACAATGAAGCCCCCACACCCCATTCATACATATGTATAGTCACACACCACACACACACACACACACACACACACACACTCACACTCCCTATACCCCTTATATTTATATGGAAACATAGTCAAAAGTTACATTCAGCCTCACAAAGATGGAGTTGTGGTAGATTAAAGGAAACTTCTTTCTAAAATGTAAATCTGATTCCATCTTGTCCATTGGCCACATCTCTGCCTTCGTCCCTGTGAGGTGAAGTCTGCCCCACACCTCATGCAGTCCCTGGTCCCCTCACCTTGTCACCACCCTACCCTCCAGCAAGGTGGCCATGCCCATGCTGCTTCACACTGCTCCCAACCACAGGCCTCTCTGGTCTTCTCTCTGTTGCACTTGCATTTTGACCCATAGGCCCTGGCAGTTTGCATGGTTTATTCCTTCAATCATTTGGCATTTCTGCATTCTCATTATGTCATGTGTAAAAGTATGTGTGAATTCTGTGCCTCACAAGTCACAGATCCAAAGACCCTGCGAGGCACCGAAAGGGAACATCATAGTTTCAATCTGTTGAGACCTAATATACGTGTTGGTTTTATAATACACTTTTGGAGAAATTCCTCCAAACTTTTCAATTTCTTCAGCGATATAATGAATCCATGTTTTTTTTTCCCCTCGGGGGAAAAAAAGATAAGCCAAAACCATTGCCATAGCTATCTATCCTGAACAAATGTTACAACTCAAGGTGCATCCATTTTTTCCTCTTTCTCTATTTGCTCCTTCTCTGCTGAACTTGATGCAAGAGAAATTTTATATTAAAATGATGTATTTTAGAAAATCTCTGTATCATTTAAATTATTTTAAGAACTGCTCTCACAGTTACCTGTTGCTACAGAGCCATCCCAAAATTTAATGACTATGGGTAATAACCATCCACTGCTCACTTTGTTGCACTTTGGGCTGTTTGCAGCTGAGCAGGTCTTCTGTCCTGCCTGGGGTCACTCATGCAGCTGCAGGCATCTGGGCTCCAGCTGGGGCCAGATGGCCCAAGATTGTCTCACTCACCTCTATGGCAACTAGTGGGGCTGCCTGAAGGCATCTCAGTTCCCCTTTGCATGGCTGAGCCAACAGTCTTGCCAGTCTGAGAGGGAGAGAGCAGAAACGGTCCTCATCACAGCCAAACTTGGAAGTCACATACGTCAGGACCATCACATCCTCTTGGTCAAGGCAAGTCACAAGTCCAGCCTGGATTCTAGAGCTGAAGGAATACACTCTCCCATGATGGGAAAGACAGGAAATCATCTGTGACCATGTTTAATCTACCACCATCTTAATGTGTGTCACATTCATTTAATGAGTAGTAGATAAGCAAATAAAAGAAATAACATGTTGCAAGTCTGAATATTAAGGAAACAAGAGTCTGGTGTCATTTTTAAACTTCTAACAAGATTCATTGGAAAATTAGGCCCTGTGATAATTAAAAGAAAACCAAAAATCGGTATTGCTGTAGCCCGTGTTACTCATTCTTACTATCATCTGGCTCTACCTAAACCGTGCCTACTGAGTAAAGATCTTTTTAGAAAGCTACCAGTTTCTATAATTTATTGAAAGGGGAAACAGTTTGGGGACATGTTCAATGCCTAGTAATATTTAATTGAAGCCATGACTTGGGGCCCAAAGTGAAACCAATTTTAAAAAATAACTTCTATTTAAATGGAAACTCTAGCATTTGCTTATGTAATGAGGATGCCTCCATTTTACTACTCATTTTATTTACAGTTTGCACTCAAAGTTGAAATCAGTTTTCCAGAAAACAGAACTTTTTTATATTAGTGGCAAGTGACCATTGGATGCCATTTATCATCACTTTTTATTGTATTCCAGGTGCTTTTCTCAGTATATTCTTTTCAGTAAACTCCAGTTAAGCACAAATATCCTTTAATCATTTTAGCATTGATGTTTTCTTGCTGGGGAAAATCAATTCCTAGTAAAATTCATGCAAACCTATCAACACGACACTTCCATGAAACGTGGCGATGAGATTACTGAGAGACCCGTCAAGTGAGCCCGGTCATTTCTGATCCCAGCCACAACCGAGAGAAACACAACGTATATTTGTCAGTTACACTTCCATGAAGCTGGGGGTGGAGATCTGTTTGGGGAGAAGGGACATGTCTCCAAAAGACGATATTCTTACTCACGAACTCCATGTGTAGAGGAGATTTACAGTTAAGATTTTACAGTTTCCCTCATAAAGCAAAAAAGAAACACAGCCTACATTTGTTTGCTGAGAAACATTTTCCCTTCTCCCACCGCCAAATTAAAGAGGTCAGTTATCACTTCTGACCTCGTAAGTTCACAAGTCAGTTTGCATCTGTGAAAAATCTGAATATTTCATCTCAAATCTGGATAATTCCAAAGGATAGTGTTAGAGAAGGCTCTGCTCTTAGGCAAGAAGTCACACTCCTACAAATAGTATCTTTGCCTCCTGACCTTAGACTTTCTAGACTCTTCTCCCCCAACATGAAAAAAAATTCCCATCTCTGCTGAAATTCCATACCTGTTCCCGCATGGCATCCACTGATCCTTGAATATGCTTAGCATAATCATTTAAATCCTGCCTGATAAATTCTAAAATTGGACCCTCTCTGTGTCTACTGTCATCGACTATTTCTTGTCGTGGGCAAGAATCACATTCACTTGTTTCTTCATACATCTTACAACTTATTTTATGGTGAACATTTTATATCAAAGAACAACAGACTGAATTAATAATATTTATGCACGGAAAAAAAAAATTGGGTTTTATCCATGCAATACACAAGTACAGTCCAGGGAGCTCTGTCAACAGTCTTTGATTCATTCACCTACATCTTTGGAGAGTGTGCATGGCTGGGGCACTGAGGACCAGATTTTCCCTTCTGTCTTACAGTTTAATTCAGCCTATGCCATCAGCCCGAAAAGTGTCGCTGTCCTGGTTCAGATGAGAGAACTAGGTGCCATCAACAACTTGCCCCGGGTCTGGCCCTAGCAAATGCTCAGGTGGGATTTTAACACAAACCTATCCTTTTTCCTACCAAATCTCTGTGCCTTAGTGTAATTTACAGTTTTAACCTTTTATCCTTCAAGGCTTTCTCCACATGTTCCCTCTCTTCTTTCAATGCACTTGTTTTTATTTGCAGATGGCATAATAACAGTTTGGGCATCCTTCCAACCAAGGTCTTTATTCCTTGAATATTTTGGAAGGAAAAGGCATCTTTAATTAAAACCACTTACAAAAGGGCTTTTAGCCTCCAGAAATGACGGACCCTTAAGAAAAAACAAAGTTAGGGTGGGTACAGCTCAACCAGTGATCCTGACTCTCTCTCCCCCAATTTTTCTCTTCCTTCCTTTTCTTGGGGATCGGGGGCAGGAGGAGGGAGGAGATGTCTTTGCTTTTAACTGTGATCCGGGCTACAGTGATTTCTTTCACAAGCTCTCCATGGTTCCTTCTTAGAGGGTTGTAGGTTTGAATCATTTTCGGAGTGATCATCTGACCACGTGCTACTACGAAGTAAACTAATGATGAAATCAACAGCTGTCATTGCACTGATATTTATTGAGCACGGACTGCACTTTGCGTCAGCGCCTCCCTGCTTACAGCAGGTGCGCCTGGTGGATCATAAAGATTGTGAAATTTGTCCAGGGTTACCCAGCATGTAGATCAGAAGCTGGTATGTCTAACTCTTACTCACCTGTTAGAAGTCAGAGCAGGCATCACGCGTTCCAACAAACTTCCTCTGCTGTGCTCCCTGAACTGAAATTCTAGCCCATCAGGCTGTGTGTTGGTCTCCTCTGTGGTCAAGTGTCCGGTCTCTGAGGGCAAGGGATCCTTTCTCATTTGAAGTTTAATTCCCAGAATCTAACAGAGCGCCCGACATACGTTCCTTGATAACTGAACTGCGGAAATAGGGGGTGTGATCTCAGTGGGGGTGGTCTGAAAATAAGAATCCTGGGAGCTGGATCTGATCATAGTAGCAGCTGATCTTGACTGAGCAGTTAGGACTTGCTAGACCTTGAGCAGCCTTCAAATGAGGTACCTGATTCCTCCCACTTCACGTGGAAACAAGCAGGGACAGAGAGACTTGGTCATATGTTTGGGGCCACTGGTCTAGTATGTGGTAGAGCCAGGATCAGAGCCCAGATCCCAACCTATGCTCTTAACCACCAAGTTTTATTCCTTTTCCAGGCTACTCAGAACTGATCATTCCATTTCTCCTCACCTCGGTGCCTTTATTTTTTTAAGAGTCAAATTATTTTTATTTATTTAAATCTTGACATAGGTGCCCTCCATTTTAATGGTACAATTAATACCTACACCATTCAATGTGCGTTCACAGAGATACTGTATGTCCTAGGCACTATCGTAGGCCCCTAGGCCCTAGAGATTCAGCAGTGAACAAAACTGGCCTAGTTCCTGCAGTTAACCCTACATTCTGATCAGGGGCACAACAACAACAACAACAACAACAAAAATAAAGAATACAATATGTAGTGTATAAGTAGGTAATACATACTATAGGGAAAAATAGAAAAACTAGAAAAAGAGAAGGTGCATGGGGGGTAGTGACAGGGAATCACTGAATTAGGTAGGGGTGGTCAAGGAAAGCCTCACAGAAGACAGTAGCTGAGCAGAGGCCTGGGGGAGTGGGGAGAGGGGCCAGTGGCTAGAGAGGAAGGATGTTCCCAGCAGAGAGAAATGTGCAAATGTCCTGAGGCAGGAGCTTGAATGGCTAGTTCAAGAAAGATCAAGGAGGCCATGTGGCTGGAAAGCCGCCAGCAAGCAGAGGTTTACTGAGAAGGAGGACAGGTGGGAGGGGAGGATTTGTTTTAGTGGTTTTCATTTTGAGATGCTTATTAAACATCCATAGGGAGAGGTCAAGGAGGCACATAGCTACATACAAGAATCAAGAATGCCAGGCTGAGGACATCTGGATTGGCACATCCATGCAGAAGTCCTCAGTTCATAAACCATTTAAGTCTGTGGCAGCCCAGAGAGGGAAGGAAATACGATGAGTTGCCCCGGAGGAGATGGTATCTGGGCTGGATCCTGAAGAACTTGCATCAGATCGAGGAGCAGAAATCGGGGTGGAGGACACTGAAGACAGGGACAGAGTTGGTGCCAGGACACAGGACAAGGAGAGGTTCAGAGTGTTGGGAGCGGGGTCAGATGTGGCTGTATGGCAGGACACAGTGCAGAGGGGGTGGGAAAGGGCCACCTGGTAAGGTTAGAGAAGCAGATTGGGGAGCCAGATTGCTAACATCTTTTGCCGACATGCCAAGGAATTTAGTATTTGTTCTGTAAACAGATGGGAGCCATCGAAGGCTTTTAAACAGGAATGTCACATGATCGGATACATCGTTTAGAAAAGTAACTGGCAGTACAGTGTAGGTTCATTGGAGAAGAGGAGGCTTAACTCATGTACATAGTAACTATCGACGAGGTTGAAAGTGACGGTCACCCGAGACATACAGGTCAACGTTATGGAAAGATTACAGGTACCTCTTCCTATTGAAAAAAATATTCCTTAAAGAAATAAATAAAGGCCTGTGTTTAATGTTACTTATTGTTTTCATTTTGGGGAGAGCATAATATGATGGGTCTGACTTCTTTGTCTTGAAGGCCTTAAATAATTTTCCTTCTAAACCGATGATCTGTTTTGAAATGTGAGTACATTGTAAATATTCACATTTCTCTTCACAGAGCGGGACCCTCAGGTGTCACAGTTAACTACTCATTTTACTTGGTTCCTAAAGAAACTGATCCAACTTTATTTTTTTAAAGGATTTTATTTATTTATTTTTGAGAGAGAAAGCACAAGCATGAGCACGGGGGAGGGGCAGGAGAGGGGGAGGGAGAAGCAGGCTCCCCAGTGAGCGGAGAGCCCAACGTGGGGCTGGATCCCAGGACCCCAAGATCATGACCAGAGCTGAAGGCAGATGCTTCACTGACTGAGCCACCCAGGCACTCTCCCCCATTTTGATTTAATATATGGGAAAGAAAAGGTGGCAATCCAGAAATACCCCCATATTTTCTGTTCCTGAATACCATTACCCATATCATACTGACCAAATTGCAGTATTTCATTTTGGAAAAACACAAGCTGTAGGAACTAGGAATATGCATACCTGAAAGCTTGTTGAAGGGAGCTCCCCACGATCAGACAGGAGCTTATTCTTTGTGCTGATAGAGTCGGAATGCAAAGCCACCTTTCTTGCATGTCTGTTCTGTGCCAGACACTGTCGCATGAATTTTTATTTAATTTTTAAAACATTTTGAAGATGCACAGAATGTCCATCAGTATCCTGGGACATTTGCGAGTTTTAAAAGTTTCACAGGGTTCTAATTAGGAACCTGGGAAGCTTTTGTAGAAGGGAGTAGTGATATATTATCCTTCCATTCCAAACCATTCTTGCTCCTCTTTTCTTATCAAATTCCCACCTTTTGGTCAAACGCAGAGAGCAACTTGAGAAAACACAGGGCACAGAGTTTCTGCTTTGAGAATGTGTAATGTGCTCAGTATTTTAAATGTATTGATAAAATGTTTCTAATCAATTTTGCAAGCAGAATAATGTTTTTAATCCTGTAGGAATAGTGATGTGCAAAGGACTACCGTCAAAATAGGAATAAGGAAATGATGCTATTTTAACTTGAGTAGACACCTGTAGATATCTCTGTTTTGTAAAATTGTACTAGATTATCAGCTATAGGGGTATCTTAAACCACCACTCAAGAAGAAAGTGTGCACACACTCACCCATTATCTGCACTACTTTGAAATGTATTGGGTATTAACTACTAATCATTATTTCTCACATTGAGAGTCACATTCCTCATTTTTGTTTTATTTTGACTTTCCAAACATCAGTTCTCTCTTGTTGTGAAGGCAGGGTTTTATGGACACTTTTTTCTCATTCTCAGCCCAATCAACCTACCGTCATATGGTGGGCTTTTGTTCAGCTCTTATTCTAGTAAAGGATAAATCATAATACCCATCTGTCCTTGACTCTTTTAAATTCCAGCGAGTTTTTAAATATACAGTGTTTTTCAGTTAATGAAATGTCGGGACAGTTAAGTAGTAAATTCTGTGCGAAAGTCGATTTCTAGGTCAGAAAAATTCAAACTATGGAGTTATTAACTGGAATCAATTTGCATATATCTTGTTTCATTGTCACTTCGGTGTTAGGAAGGAAAGAAGAAATAGCCAGGGAATATGTGATTAGTCCAAAATGGATGGATTGAATTCATTTGATAAATATAATTAACCTTTAAGCGCCAGCGTCATTAAACAAGGAACAATTTGCCGAAGACAAAGGAGGTTTATGCAAATCCTGGTGTGCCTTTTATTTTATGAGTTAGCCTTGTCTAGATTTATGCAGGGCTGAAATACTTGACCTTCGTGTTGAGTGGTTGGCTTTATTGAGGGGAAATGATTTCTGTGGAATACCAAGGCTGTACCTGTGGCTCTTTGAAAGAGGTCCAACTGTCTACGGCCATACCACCCTGAACGCGCCCGATCTCGTCTGAAAGAGGTCCAACTCTCTGAAAATGGGTGTTGAAATGAGCATCAGTAGGAGCACCTGGGTAGCTCAGTGGGTTAAGCATCTGCCTTTGGCTCAGGTCATGATCCCAAGGTCCTGGTATCGAGCCCCGTGTCAGGTTCCCTGCTCAGTGGAGAGTTTGCTTCTCCCTCTCCCTCTGCCCCTTACCCTCTTTCTCTCAACCTCACCCTCTCCCTCCCCCTCTCCCCTCTCCCTTTGCCCCTCACCCTCACCCCTCTGGCCCTCCTCCCTCCCCTCTCCCCCTGTTCATATGCTTGCCCTGGTGCATATAAGTTGGTGCACACACTCTCTCTTTCTCTCAAATAAATAAAATCAAAAGAAAAGAAAACAGCACCATGTACTGAAATGCATAAGAAAGATGACTCCTCATAACAGTCCAGGTGAGGAAAGCCCACGCAATGAGCAGCATGGCTGCCAAGACCACAGACGGTGTTTCTCACAGGTTCAGAAGGCCAGGTACATATTTCTTTTCTCCCTCCCCCCAAGATTTGCTTTATATTTTAATAAAATGTGGGTTTTGGTTGGGCACTACTTGGTAAAGAAAGAGGAATCATTACCAGTAGTGAAACTTTACCTTTTGACCCTTGACAACTTTGCAGTAGTGAGCTTCAATGGAATCTCTCTTTTTGTTTTTTTTTTTTTTCTTTTGGTTTTGATCAGACTGCTGTGCATGCTGAATTATGCCCCACAAATCCTAAAGCAGGAAAGCAGAAGTGTTCTCATTAGCACTCCAAACTCTGAAGTGCTCGGCACAAAGTTTCAGGGGGTAGCTTTGCATAGTGTGTGAGCATCTGAGCTTCGGGGTGCTAGAAGCCCATTTTAACAAGGGCAGTTTAATCACCAACCAGAATGACTGTATTTGTTATTTAAGAGTTTTTATTGTAAATAAAATGAAAACTTAGGTAGGATATCCTGACCTCAGATTATAAAATGCCCACTTAAGATATTAAAGAACTTACTTAGGTAGGATATCTTGACCTCAGGTTCTAAAATGCCCATTTAAGATATTAAAGAACTTACTGCCCATTTAAGGTATTAAAGAAATTACTTAGGTAGGACATCTTGACCTCAGGTTCTAAAATGCCCGTTTGAGGTATTAAAGAACTTACCTGCCCAGATGGGAAGAAGATATTTGAGTTATAAGGCCCTTTGTGAATGATATAAAGAGGCCAAGACCACAGTGGCTTTGAGTCTCCATTAATGGTTAGGATAGCGCATGAAGGCTGTTGAAGAAATGATTATTTATAGGTGGAATTTTTATTAATGGGGATAATGCTTGCCCAGTTACCTCAAGTTTTATCTTAAATATCACCCATTCTGTGATACCTCTTCTTCCCACTCTCTTCTGGAGCACTGCATTTCTTACCCATTCTGATCTGTATGTACCCGCATCTTTGTACCTGTAACTCAGCATCGGAGTTTGCAGCCTAGTTGACGGACTAGCTGGAACAGGATTTGGTAAATGTGCTCAGGATATAAATGGAAAAATGATAAATGATAGACAAGTAGATATAAATGTGCTTGGAAGAAAGTACATGAAAGGCTGTAAAAATGAAATGGGAAAAATATGAAATATATAATGAAATATATGAAATATATTTCTGCAATTTATTTAGAAGTTTTTTAATAACTTGTGTGCTGCCATTATTTGGTCAGCTCTTCAAATTCTATTTCTGTGTGAGGACTTTCCATTCAAGGATTCCACATTGCCATCCCCGAACATGTTCTTCACAGCAAATATCTCCTGATGGTTTCTTTCATCTTACTCTTAACAAAGGATAAGATGCCAAATCAAGATGTATAAAATAATTACCCCTTGAGGGGAGATGCATCGAAGAGTCACTACCACCTTCTGTTTGCGTCTTCTGTGTTGCCCTAAGGGAAACAAGGGTGCCAACCCACCTGTCAATGTCTGCCATTGGATTTCTGCAGTGTAAATCTGCAATTTACATCACTCATCTTAAACTGACTTGTGCTGATGAGCTAAGAACTAGCGGGCATCAACCCTCTCGATAAAGTTCATATTTCTGGGATTCTTACAATCTTATCAAAATGATTTTACTCCTAACATCATTTCTTTTAGATGCTGGAATTGTGGGCCACTGCCCATTTATATAACCAGCTAGTGTAACTCCACAGAAACAAACAATTATCAGGTCAGAAGAAAGAAGAGAAGGACTCAGTCAGACAGATGAGGACTCTCATCTCAGCTCCACTAAGTTATTCAAGGACCCTCAATGTTCTCATCTACAAAATGGGGTCAACAATACAGTCTAACTGAGAGAGTTTGTGTGAATAAATAATATGATCCAGGCAAAGTGTTTAACATTGGGTGGAGCACAGAATAAGCGTTTAAAACTAGGAGCTATAATAATAACACACTGTTACTTTAAAGTAATGTGGCAAGACACAAAAGAGAATTAATTTGCTGGAAGAGTCCACCAGGACTATGTGTTAGATAGGGAATGCTAAGCCATTCTAGCAAAAGATCCCTTGGAGTTCAGGAGCTCAAAGAAAGCAGTTTAGGTATTGTTCGCATAAAGGTCTTCGAGGGGTGTTCCAAGTCAGTGAGTTTGACTTCGTCAGGTCATCTTCCAGGTCTCTCTAGTTAGTCTCGTTCCAGCACATGCAAAGGACAAAGAACATGGAGGTGCAAAGGTGGGAAATTTGGGGTCAAGCATCGAAGTGGCATCTGTCAGGTCCACGCAGACTGCCCTGGGGAAGAACAACCACTAAGCTGTGTACCCCAGCAAGGAAGGTGGCTGGACGGCCATGCTTCTGCTCAAGGAATTTTCCTTGAGCTGTTAGTCTTCTGTGGGGAGATTGGCAGAACACACACAGGTCCAAGGAAGTTGCCTCCTTGTGAAGCTTGTGAGTCAAGCCTGTCTCAAGCATATAGTCTTGTGGTTTTCTTTTTATTAAATGAGGAGTGAAAATAAACCGTTTACACGATCGCTTCCAGTTCTCGGTATCATAGAATTGGAGAATACTGGCTTTCAGCAAAATACCACTTTGGTTAAATATTTTCCTAATTGAAAAATCGCCAACAAAAATATAGAGTAAGTATTGTAAGGATTTATTTTGTTTTCCGTTTTCAAATATGAAATAACATTAAGTGAAGTTAGGACAAACAACCTCTAAATTTATCCATTCAAACATTCTTAAAAACAAATAGAAAAGGTTAACCATGCCAGTTTTCCTAAGCTGGAAAATCCTGAAATTCCTATGATTGTCTATTAGATGTGATCATTGTATTTTTAAAATATTTTTTCACCAGGCTTCAGCTGTTGTGGGATTCACATCAGAAATCAAAGAGAAAGGGGATGAAGGTCAGGGTTAGTGTTAGCTTTTTCAGATCTTGGTAAAGAGAACGAGAAACTTCAAGATATACATTATTTTTTATTGATATTTACATATAAGGAGATAGGTGATGTTTTTTAAAATTCCATTTTTGGGCAGCACAGTATGTGTTCGGAGGAACGACTTTGATAAACTGCCAAAGGTAGAGGGCAAGACTGCAAAGGCATAAACTACTCCGTGTAAGATTAGAATGATTTATATTCTTTCTGAAATCTACTAGAGTGAGCGTAGGAACCTCTTCCAGGGAATCTGGCACTTAGAATATGGAAATATCGTTATAGTTTCCTGAAGCAGGAGTTGTTTCTGTCTTCTTCGCCAGGACACAGCCCCAGGATTTAGAGGGATGCCTGAGAGATTATAGATATAAATATAAATATTTAGTTACAGAGAGAGATGGTAAGTTCTCATATTTCGTTGAATGAATGGTTGATTATAGAAGTTGGAGCATCAGAGGAGCCTCAGTTTACCCCTGGGTTATATAAACAACTTGTAAATGGGGAAGATGTCATTTGGCAAATGACCATAGTTGCTATAAAAACAACAGTGGGTATTTCCCAAGGGATTTTTTTAAAAGATTTTTTTTTTTTTGGCAGAGTAAGAAAAGTAACTCAATAGAAGTAGATAATTTCATCTGTTGACCTTTTGAATATCATAAATCACGTGTGACAGAGCCCATTGATTGTAGTCATCTTGAATGGTTGGTAGAGGCTTTGCTGTGACCATTCACTTACTCACTTATTTGTTTTCTTTTTAGCATGTACTTATGCCAGACACTGTGCTTATTACACTGTGATTATAGTGACAACCACAGGGGACAAGACTGCCTTCGATGAGCTTATAGTCCAGGGGCCAATACAGACGAGTCGCCAGGTTATTAGTACATGCAGACTGTGTATGTGTATAGATACAGGGTTTATATAGGACATGCAGGATTTTTCAATTAGGAGACACTCCGAACAAATGTCTTTCAATTGCAGTGGTTGGAACAAAGGAAATGTGTCTGATTACCACGATTATGAACCGTAAATATTTGAGTACCACGTGAACAAATAATTTGGAACCTAAACACCTTCGCATATTGACTCAGCAACGATTTCATGGTCCTCCCAGGTCCTAATTTTCACCCGTATGGTTGTTGTTGGGATGTGGTGGCAGGGATTGTCCTGGAGACATTTCAGCACTGCACGGTGTCCGAAGTGGCTTTCACTTGGGGCCGGTACCACCTCCAGGAGGCATTTGCAAATTTCCCACAATGACTGTGCACTCGGGGCAGAGGTGGAGATCCCAGGATGCCCTAACGGCACATGGACAGCTCAGTACCCCGGAGAGTCGTTCTGTCCCAGATATCACTGGCTTCCCATTGAGAAGCACTAGGACAGATCAAGTCCTTCTTTTTCCATTTCTGTGTTCTGAAAATCCTGCTTTAGATATGTGTCCTGGGCTAAGCATGGGCAGTCCATTCACACACGGCAACACAGGACAAAAAGAATTATAGCAGGATCTGTGAGAATTAATGCTATGTTCATGAAGGGAACTATGATCCTGGGGAACTCCAAACAGAGGACAGTGAGGAAGAAAAACTTAAAATCTATGAGTTATGGGCTAGTCCTCCAGAGGCTGAAAGAGGCAGAAGGAGGAAGGAAGATTTTCTTTCATAATTTGTCTGAGGGTGGGAAAAAAAATGCCCAGTCTTATTCTCAGATTAAGACCATTAATGAATTTAAAATGTGCAGACCCAAGGCTGTCCTACCCGGTCTTACAAGGATTATGGATTGGATTAAGGGACTTTTCTGTTCCAGCAAAGCTTACAAGAACTTTCCTACTTTATTGAGGTAGAATTCTCTTTAATTTTAATGCGATTTATCTTTTCTTTGTTCTCTTAAAACTGAATCCAAAGCATGTCCTTATCAATGCTTCCATAACCAGGTTAAATATTCTGGAGGACTTTATCCTCTTTTTTGAAGGAAATCTGTTCAAAACCATGGGGGATGTTGTGATCAACACTCTGAAAAGTTTCCTTTACCTTAGGTATATCAGGCAGCACCCCAGGCTGAATTTTGTATACCATTGTGTTTTATTTCAGTAACACAATAAAACCTCACTTACCAGGAAGTGCCTTATCTGTGAACCTCAAATATCTAGGATATAGTAAACCCAAGCAACAAAGTGCCTGATTTTTATGCCAAAAATGCAAAACTTCCAGGCACTCCTGGGAGTCAGTGTATTCTCAATTTACAAACAGTTCTAAGAAGCTTGGTGATCTGCTTCCCTGGCTCGCAACAGATTGAAAAATGCACAGCCAGAGACTTGTGTAGTTCAGGCTGAGGATTGGAGCAGGACTGCCTACAGCCTAGCAAGGAAGAGGTATGGGAAAAGGGTACCGCACATTTATTTGAAAACAATAAAAAAACTCTAAAACCATGTGAGTTTGGAACTGGGTTGTTTTGCTCAGAGGAACCGTCCAGCTAGGCAGTTCCTGAAACGCTGCACGTTCCCTAGGTATGGTCCTTGGTGATCATAGTAACCATATGAGAGAAGTTTGTAGCACCTTTTATGAGGTTCCCCTCAAATGCGTAATTTTTTTTCCAAATTTGTAATTTTTAAAAATTGTGCTGGTTATAAGACTAAGCCGTAGTTGTCTGGGCGAGGGGGGGTGGGGGGGGGGAATACACTTGTTTAGAGTAGCTTACTTCCTAATAAAACTGGATCGGTGGGGCAGTTATATGTGAAATTCAGTTTGGAAATCCACCTTTGAACGTTGGAATTTTTCAAAACTAAAGAGAGCAAATTCTGTATTTTCTTATCCCCTCCTCACAGGATATGTGTCTTTCTGACCTACAGATTTCTTGATACCGTGTGTTGTTCACTTGATTTCCTCACGCGCACATTTGGATGGGTCATGACGCAATCTCGGGCTACGCTGCATCATCAGGCTGGTTCATGCGTGAACCCACAGTTTCCAACACCCCTTAGAATTGAGGGAGAGAACTTCTTTTATTCGTCTTGCACCAGCCTGGGTAAAGAGAATTGAGGAACTGGACTGAAATCAAATGCTACCAAAGTGAAAAATATCAGTTACATAATAATTAAAGCTTACATATTAGATTATTTTTATCTCTTTGTTAGTAACTCTTAGATTAGTATAATTACATCTATGGAGTACGTTCTCCTATCAATTTATTTCAGAGAAGGGCTAATCAGTATTGACAGAGTAAAATGCATAGCCCTAAAATGTTTGGGTATATTGGATCACTATTGTTCTATTACCCAATATCTAATAAGGAAGAAAAATAGACTAGTTATGGAAATAATGATAAACTTTGGTGGGGGTGGGTCTGAAAGAATGAACTGGATGCTGAGTGTAACAAAGGCGGTTTTCTGTCTGAAGTTTTGAGGTCTAGAACCATCCAGTTGCAGTTAAATGGTGGTGCCCACAGTGGGCAGCATAGTGAGCTGTTGTCCTCACTCTTTTCTCATCTTATTCTTGCCTGAGTTTTTTACATAATATTTCTGCCCTCTTACTATACAAACGTAAACATTTTAGACTATTTATACTTGCTGAGGAGGAAATACTGAGATGTGGGTTATCATCTGCACTTTTAAGCATTGGACAAGTGACTTGTAATCATTGGAGAGTTTTGTAAATATAATTCGTCTATTAAATGGAATTTAAAATAGACCACATGCCTTGCTATTGCCTCCTATTTCTCACTTGAGAATAAGATATCATTTTCTCTCACACGACAGTGTTGTGAATATTATTTGTGAAGGACTTTGAGAGTTTCAAAACAAAGGTGCTGATGGCTTTTGAGAACAAAAATGAATATTGTTGTGATTTTTCATTTATCCCCCTTATCCATGAAATAGTTTCAAATTCATATTTACCTCAGACTTCCTTTGATTGTTAATTCAAGGAGTGAGATACTGAAAATCAACTGAAATTCACATATCCTAACTTCTCTAATGAATGAGTCTTTATGTCCCCATTCAGTGTATACACCCTATTTTAAAATAACCATAGGGAAGACACCCTTATTAAGAATTTTTGGATTGGGGGGCACCTAGGTAGCTCAGTTGGTTAAGCGTCTGACTCTTGGTTTTGGCTCATGTCTTGATCTCTTGGTCGTGGGGATGAGCACCCCATCGGGCTCTGCGTTCAGTACGGAGTCGGCTTCAGATTCTCATTGCCTCCCCCTCTGCTCCTCCCCTGCTTGATCATGCTTTCTTGCTCTCTATCTCTAAAACAAATAAATAAAATCTTAAAAAAAAAATGTCTGGATGGTAGATGTGAAAGTTATTTTTTATGTACTTGCCAGGGGCTATCTAAAGTAGAAGTTCAATGTAAGCAATCCATTTTAATTCTTTGCTTTTCTTACCTTAAAGCTCAATAAACATTTGGTAAATGAATGTTGAGTGTTAATGCATTCTGCTTGCCCATCTCATGAAATAGATGAACGGAGGCAGGTACCTTAATAAAAGCAGCAGGGACTTAAGCACTTAATCCTGGTGAAATGAAGATGTTTAAGTGCCACTCACTCTTCCTGAGTGACTCTTGGGTCAGAAGCAGTCAGTCAACTGCAAACATCTTATGTGCGGTTAAGAAATCCAAGTTAATTTGTAGAATTAAATAATTCCCAGCACTGCCCAATAAAACAGTGCTAGATCTTAGTAGTTTGTTGCATAAATAGCAATTATTGGTAGTGGTTGATAACACTGAGTATATTACACAGCTCTTCTGAACTTGGCACGGATGCCTGAGACAGCCCAGTCTCACTGGCCATTATAATCAAGACTAACACATTGCAGAGGAATACTTTCTCTTGCCTGTCACCAATGTAACTTAGCCTCTGACTGTATTCTCCCCAAATAAAAATCCAAATAGGAATATAAAAAGTTAGCTAACTATCTAGATTTTTTTAGAAGGAGAATCAAATATCCAAATTGAAGACCCCAGTTGGGGATAAATTGGGGATAAGGAAAAGCTTGCCTTGACCTTAGATAATTCTTTCCAAGGACTGTAGCTCTTGAAACTTTAAATAAATGTCCTCAAAATAGTAATTATGAAATAACCTTTTGTATCTGGTATTTTTAATCATTGTGTTCTAAATGGTAGGCAGGAGATATATTTTGTTCCCCTTGGTGTCTCCCCTGCAGCATCGAGCTCTGTATCCCCCACATTGTAGCTGATTCCCTGATTGAATGAATTCCCTGGTGAATGAATGTTGAATGAGTCAGTGGATGGTACCTTGCATAGTGTCTCCCCTTCCGACCCCAACAAACAAGGTGGAAAATGGTTGGTAATTGCTTACTGGAACATGAATACATAAAAACATACATGTAGATGATTCCAGATTTATCCGACATTTTAGGTGTTGTCTTCATGCCTCACAAGTTTTAGGTAACAGATTGTTAAATGCTTGAATTTTTTTTTAATTGGAGTGTCTGTTAAAAGCAGTTTGGAATAGAACTGGTTCAAAGGGAAGATTATATTTTGTAATTCTATTGGGGTTTTTTTCCCCATTAGGAAAACTCTTATAGAGCCTATTGTGGTTTTTGGTAAATTATTGCAGTTATTGATGAATTTCAGAAGTGGAGTACTTTGTTTTGGAAATATTCACATAATAGAGGTTGGACTTGGTGAATGTGACCCCCAGTTCTCACATAGCTGGCTGTTGAAGGCCTCCTCTCAGGAAACTCAAAGCTTGAGGCATCTCTTCGAAGAAATCAAGGAATCATCCATACAGACTGTCTTATGATCAGGTTCGTGGCACTTGAACTTGTAGTTTTTCCACAGTGTATGCAGTCGAGCATTCAGATTTATTAAATGGGTCCATACCTGAATCATAAAAACAGGCGTGGGCATTTTCCTCCTAACTCTGTGTTTTGCTTAAGAGGGTCCGGAAGGCCTGTGGGCGTCAGCAGAGAGACAACTCATACTTCAAACTACATGCAAACAGAGTTTATACTCAGTAAAAACACATTGTTTGGAACAAGCTCTTTAACATATCATCTCTAATTTTACCTGGGCTTTTGTTTTGTATCAGTTTATCAAAGTGGAAGTGAGGATGTAGATGGATACCAGTCATACTTTAAGAAAGGAACTACACGCAATAAATAAATAAATAAATAAATAAATAAATAAGGGGCCTTCGGTATGCCAAATAAATCATGGCCATGTAACCGCAAAACAAAAGAGATTAGAGAAACTACAGCGTTTTCCAACTTTTTTATCATCCAAGATGGAGCAACACTGACCGTGTCTTTTCAGAGACCTAAATTTGTTCTTCAGTCTGTATACAAAAATAGCAACAGTAATCATATTGTTACTTTCAATTTGTTTTGAAAGAAACTGTAAAATTAGGAGGTTTTGAAACGGGAACATGGGTGTGGCTGTGCCATGTGTTGTGTGTGTTTCCACGCGGGCAGGAAGTCACAGAGGAAATGAGGGCCAGCCTCGTGCTCTTTCCCTACAACACAATTTTGAGTACTTAGTTGAGGAAAGAGTAAGGTACATTATTTTTTCACATAGGCATCGTGGAATAATTTGTAACCAACTTCTAAGATGTGTCTTTTATTGTCCATGGATATATTTATATTTAATACTTACATTTTCTTTTTTTTAAGATTTTATTTATTTGACAGAGAGAGAGAGAGAGTGAGCACAAGTAGGCAGAGCGGCATTCAGAGAGAGAGGGAGAAGCAGACTCCCTGCTGAGCAAGGAGTCTGATGCGGGACTCCATCCCAGGATCCCAGGATCATGACCTGAGCCAAAGGCAGGTGCTTCACCGACTGAGCCACCCAGGCGCCCCAATACTTATATTTCAATAATTATATTTTTCTATAATATATAATATTGCCATACAATATATAATTCTACGTATTTACACACACACACACACACACGTGTGCACGCGCCAAAATTTGGCACATCAGTTGGTTCTCCAGTTTTTATTCAGGACAAGGTTTTCTAAAATACGGGGCAGCGTAGCATCCCATTTTAAAATTTACACAGAAGTGCCTACTGTGCTTGAAAAAAATCGTTTATTGTGGCTTGAGAGTCAAGGGGCTCTTCAGTCTGTTGGTCACCTGTCTTTCTACCCTCTCAACCAGCCCTGCCCCTCCACGAATGGCCCTGCGTGCCCCATTTCCTATCTGCTCCCTGAATTCACATCACCTCTTCTCACCTACACACCTTTATGAACTCCCTCTCTTCTCCTTATGTTGCCTTTGTATTTGCGAGATAGGTTCTCTGACTGAATTCCAGGTGGACGGCTGGTTTTTCTTTTAGTCAGAAAGGGTTGCTCTTTTTACTTGTGGTTTGCATCAACCCTGACCAGAAGTCTGCAGTCATTTTTTTTTTTTTTTACCTTTGCTGCTCCACATTATTGGTGTTTTTCTCTGGGCGCTTTTAAGATTTTCTCTTTATCACTGGTTTGAAGCAATTTGATTATGATGTTCCCTGGTGTATTTTTCTTCATATTTCTTCTCTTTGGCATTTTTTGAGGTTCTTGAATCTGTGGGCTTATAGTTTCCATCAGATCTGGAAATTTTTCAGTCAATATTTCTTCAAACATTGTGTCTACCTCCCTCCCTCCTCCCTATTCCTTCCCTTCTTAGGGAAATCTCATTACCCATTTATTTGGCCATCTGATGTTGTCCCACTTCTCACTGATGCTCCATTCTTTTTTTTTTTTTTAAATCTCAGACACTGTATATTTTCTCTCCAGAAGTTTGATTTGGTTCTTTCTATGTCTTGAGTGATTCTGTTACCATGCTCCTACTTGACTTTCTCAACACTGTGTGTGTGTGTGTGTGTGTGTGTGTGTGTGTGTGTGTGTAAGCTCCTTAAATGTCCTTGTCTACTAATGATGCCATCGATTTCACATCCGGGCCCATTTCTGTTGATTCTCTCTTCATTAGGAATTGTACATTTCTGCTTGTTTGCATGTCTGAGGATTTTTAGATTTGATGCCAGACATTGTGAATTTCATTCTATGGGGTACTGATACTTTGTATTCCTCTAAAATGTTTTATCTTTGTTCTGGGATGCATTTGAGTTGGAAACATTTCAATTTTTTTGAGACTTGTGTTTAAAGTTTTTAGGAGACATGCAGAAATTCTTTAGTTTAAGGTCACGTTGGCCCTACTACTGCAGTGCTTTACCAGATGTCCCATGTGTCAGGAGGCCTTTCCGCTCTGGATGGGTGAAATATCAATTCTTCCTGGCTTGTGTGCTCTGAAGATTACTTTGCTACTCCTTTCTTGGGGTCCATCCCCCAGCCTTGGGTAGTTTCCTTCTACACATGCAGTGGGCAGTCACACCCGACAGATTTCCAGAACTCTCCCTCTCTTTGCAGCTCCTTAAATCCTAGTTCAGCCATCACGTCCCTAATGAGAGTCTGTGAATCTCTTTTCTCCCAAAGAGAATTGATTATGATTTCATCTACAGTTTTTCAGCTTTTTACTTTATCTAGCATTATGGCACATCTCTGTTCTATTTTGTATTATTCCTTGAGGTTTATAAGTTACTTCTCAATAAACTGTAAGCTTCTTGAGAGCAAAATCCATGACACACCCTTTTTAAAGTCCCCCATTGCCTATCACAAAATGCGTAGTGCATACCTGGTGCATCATAAAGGTCAATGGAATGAATGAATAAAGGCATTTATAATATGTCCACATTAGTTAATATGGGAGAATTTGGGCCTCTGTTTAACACTGCAGAAAAATAAAATACATTTTCCAGTAGTTGTCTTTGCTCAGCTTTCCCCTCTCAGTCTTTCTGCATAATTTTACCAGTGACAGGAAGGAGAGAATAATAAGCACATTCATTGAATTTGTAGAGGATACCAAATCCAAAGGGAATTGTAATCTCAAAATATAAGATTAAGGTTAATTATATCTTTGGCAAGTAGGATGAGTGATCACAAAGTAAAATTAAATGAAACGACAAAGTATTGAATTTTAGAAAGAAATTAAGCCACCCGCCCTGATAGAGATGGTTGGAACCACATAAGATTGTAGGAGCTGTAGTGAATCACAAGTTGAAAATGTGTGTCAAAAATGAAATTTCCTGTTGTTATAAGATGTTTTGTAAAAGTGGCAAAGATAATTATCCTTTTCCAGTCATAATTACACAATCCTTATAAAATCCTGTGCCATTTTTGAGGTCTATTTTTATTTTAAGAGCATTAGCAAATATAAGGTTTTAAGAAGAAAGCTATTAAATTTGTTGCAAATGGAACCCCTGAAGAAACCTTATTCCCTTTTTCCCATTTGCTCTTTTATTTTTCTGCAAGAACAAGGTGCATGTACAGAAAATTAGCGTACTGTAACAAAGAAAACTTGCAAACAAAAAAGAACAACCACTGCCTATAACCGAAACCAAAGCACTAGCCTTAGGATTGGGAGCCAGTAAATGAAAAACATGACACACTTATTATGAACATTGACTAGCATTTCAGTGGGTACTGCACTAACCGCTTTCAGGCATGCAAAAGAGGGCCTAGCATTCAAATAGCTTTTTTAACTTTTCAGTGTATCATGAATATATAATATCTAAACCTCACAGCTAATTTGTGAAATATTATTTCCATTTTACAGATCACAAAATTGAGTAGTTTCCTTTTTCTAAAACTTTTTTTAAAAGACTTATTTACTTATTTGAGAGAGGAGAGAGTGTGTGAGTGGGGGGGAGGGCAGAGGAAAGAATCTCAAGCAGACTCCCCACTGAGCATGGAGCCCAATGTGGGGCTTGATCTCATGACCCTGAGATCATGACCTGAGCTGAAATCAAGAGTCAGATGCTCAACCTACTGAGCCACCCAGGTGCCCCTAAAATTGAGTGATTTCAAAGAAATGAATCTTACGTTAAGTCAGGTAGCTAATTAGCAGCATAGTCTAGACAGAAATAGAAATCTCTACAATACTGTGTCAAACGAATAGTAATCCCAAATATATACGGTGGAGTACTTTGAAAGCACCAAAGTGTTATGAAATGGAATATGGTAAATATTATTTTCTGTCGTCTGGAGATTGGACCCTCCTGAAAAAGTGCTGCTGTGAATTCCCATGAATTCCTTCAATATTCAGGGAAACAGAAAACTTATTAGTTATTTTCCAGATTGTGGCCTAAGAATTGAAAAGACACACAACCTAAAAGGTTTGTCCTCAGTGAGCTTTCATTTCATTAACTCCTTGGGGGAAAGATGACCATTAATATTATAAGCTGACGATGCTGCCAACTCCTTCCCCATTGTGCATGAGTTAGTGATTTATGTTACTATAGCACCTCTAATCATTTATTTATTTTTAGATTGCTTTGTATTCCTCTTTAAGAATGGTAAGTTTGAGTGCCCGGGTGGCTCAGTCGGTTAAGCATCTGACTCTTGATTTCAGCTCAGGTCATGATCCCAGGTCGTGAGATCGAGCCCCACAGTGGGCTCCACACACAGTGCAGGGTCTACTTGAGATTCTCTCTCTCTCCCTCTCCCTTTGCCCCTCCCCCCCACATGTGCTCAGGTGCTCTCTCTCTCAATAAATAAATAAATCTTTAAAAAAAATGGTAAGTTAATGACAGGGTCTCTTGAAGTGTATGTTGAAAATTTGGACCAAAAAGGGTAATAAAATTGATGCTGACTTGGAAGAATGATCCTTTGCATGCAGAAAACTTTCCCATTAGAACAGAAGGGAAAGAGGAAGGAATTAGCCCAGAGGCTATATGGTGGATGGACCATGAGTGAGTGTCCATCTGAGGTGGACTACTTTCTCAGGGAGTTCACGGAGTAGATCAGCTGCTCCACTGTGTGGATTGGACACAAGACTTGGGTATATGACAGGTGGTAGAGTGGAATAGGGGATGAATCCAAGGGGTTTTATGCAGCTCCTGTGGGAACTCCCTTATAATAACAGAATCCCTTATGTCCTTCCTATGTGTGCATGCAGTTTTTCTTCTCAGAAAAGAATTTTGCTAGCTTGAGAATGTCCAACGATAGCATAATAGGTTGATAAATTAGGCTTCATTAACTCAATAGAATATTTTTGGCAAAGAGGGGCTGTTCTCTAGCCACTTCTCATATTTATCTCCTGGCTTGACAAATTCCGAACAGGTAAAGACATACTCCACATAGTTACTGTTCAAAAGAGTCTTGTCCAATGAGCCTGAAATTGGCTTTTGTTGGATAACAAGTGTGATCATGTGAAGGAATTTAGTCATAGTTGACTGGCCACCACTGACATGAAATTATATGACCCTAGAAAGCCTTTTCTGCCATTTTACCATGCTCTACACCTTCGGAAATTCTGGGGGGAAGGGGGAGGATTTCTAGGCCTGTCTGGAAACATAAACTTATAACAGTCTGGAAATGAAAGAGACCTGGAGATCATCAGTTTATTCCCTCATTTTAGAGATGAGGGAACTGTACCAGTCACAGGGTGCCTCACTCGGAATGTTCTGGAAGGTACTCGTGGTGCCGCAGTTTTGCTGCTCGGGCTTCTCTGGAGAGATGTTGATCTTTTGCAGGGGAAGCCAGCAAACCTCTCTACAGACCTCTCTCTATTCATGGAGCCTGGGAATCCATCTCCGTCCTCCCTGTTGCTCTCCATTGCCTCCTAGGAAACCTGAAGGTCTCTTTGACGCCATTGACCCCTAGGCCTCGCTGGCTGTTTTTAAGTCCACATCCCTATGGCAATAGGTCCTGTTCAGGGTCAGGTGCGGTTAATGCTTTATTAGTTTCTAGTTATGACGTTTGTGACGCTAATTGTTTATAGCAACAGACAGTAGAAACCTAGGCAGACTTTATTTTGACAGTCCGTGACATTTGACAGAAATAAACAGAAGACACATTTTGAGGCCGAAAGACCAGTAGTTTAATTTCTTGATATTGCTGGTGTCAGGGTGGTCATAAAAACTGAAGGCTCCTTCTTACCTGACACCAAAAGTGGCTTTGTGGGGGAAGAGCCCAACTTCTGACTTTCACCTATTTTATTCGATATAAGAATGTATGAAACATGGTAGAAAGACCCTCAAGCAGTGAGTATATTCAGTATGCATTTATATGGTCAAACTTGGAGGGGGTGGGAATCAAACTGGCAGATGAAATAAACTTAATAAAATGAATGAGTATTTTCTTAACAAAAATTAATGCCAGAAATGGGAGGGATAAGTAAGAAGAAATGGCTTGTATAAATAACTGAAATTCTGAGAGCTTATCATCAAATGGTTGTGTTGTCGCACAGAGAAAATAAAATGCAGAGAAAACAAGAGGAAAAACAGTACATAAGTCTCGCCAAGGCTTATTGAAATACATGATGAATAACCAAAGTCCTTTAAGCATAATAAAGAAATGTAGACTATCGATACTGCAAATAAAGAAGTTTCAAATATTACCCTCTTCAACTTTAGGATGCAGTAAACTATTAATGTTGGTTGTGGTTTTGCTTGACATTTCTTAAGCATACACAGGGAAAGCTGGAGAGTTCATAAAATACCCTGCCCTCCATCTCACAGAGCGCTGTCTCTGTGATATCCGATACAGAGACTCCAAGTGGAACAAGATCCGTGGTCTCACAGTTATGGATCCCTTCCGCCCTCCTGCCAGGTAGATGGGGACGTGGTTTCTATGTAAGGAAGGCAGGCTAGCTTCCAACAGCTAAGAACATGCAGACCCCCACACTGGAGAATCAAACTTCCAGAAGACTTGTGGTTTGGGGGGGATAAGGGGTTGTTTATTTTTCAGGAGAAACACAATGTTATGTTAGTTTCAGGTGTACAACATCCTGATTTGTCATCTCTATATGAGATGCCATGCTCACAGGTGTAGTTCCCATCTGTCACCATACAACACTATTACGGTAGCATTGACCCTGTTCCCCATGCTGTACCTTTCATCCCCATTCATTGATTCATTCCATAACCAGAAGCCTGTAACTCCCGCTCCCCGTCGCCCCCTTCCTCTCTGGCAACCGCCATTTTGTTTTCTGCATTTATGGGTCTGTTTCTGTCTTTTGCTTGTCTGTTTGTTCATCTGTTTTGTTTTTTAGATGCCACATATAAGTGAAGTCATATGGTGTTTGTCTCTCCTTGACTTATTTTACTTAGCATAATACCCTCCAGGTCCAACCATGTTGTTGCAAATAGCAAGATCTCATTCTTTTTTATGGCTGAATGATATTTCATTGTGTATTTGTACCATATCCCAGAAGGCTTAGTGTTGATGCAATCATAACTTTAGTAGAAGAATGGAAAACAAACAACAACAGCAACAGCAAAACCACACAGAAAACCTGAGTTCTTATCCTGCCTTTGCTTGTAAAACACTGTGTATTCCTTCGAAAGCCCCTTAAGAACCTGGAGGCCTCTGAAGTGCTCTATGAAAAAATGCTATGTGTCTCTTCTACTTCTAAGGAAATATTGCAAGATTTAAAGAGAGGTAATTGGGAAAGGACCTTCCAAGAATTTAAAAATATATGTTATGCAGGGCACCTGGGTGGCTCAGTTGGTTAAGTGCCCGACTCTTGATTTCGGCTCAGGTCATGATCTCAGGGTCATGAGATTGAGCCCCGAGTCCAGCTCCACACTCAGGATGGAGTCTGCTTGAGATTCTCTCTTTCCTTCTCCCTTTGTCCTTACCTCCACTCATGCACTTGCACTCTCTCTCTCTCTCAGATAAATAAATCTTTAAAAAATATATATATATATATAAAATGTGTGTGAAATTGGTGATATATAATACATAAAATAGGGGTGCCTGGGTGGCTCAGTCGTTAAGCATCTGCCTTTGGCTCGGGTCATGATCCCAGGGTCCTGGGATCGAGCCCCACATCGGGCTCCCTGCTCAGCGGGAAGCCTGCTTCTCCCTCCCCCTGCTTGTGTTCCCTCTCTCGCTGTGTCTCTCTCTGTCAAATAAATAAATAAAATCTTTAAAAAAATACATAAAATATAGCATAGAAAGAGAAGATGAGAGAGAGACACTGAAACACATAATTTCTAGGACTTTGTAATCCTAAGGAAAAATTAAAATTTTGGCCATTTAAAGCATGTGTGGGTACAAAATACAAACAGAGCTCACAGGATCTATATTAAATAAAGTAGTAGCAAACATAGGAATGTGGACAGAAAGGATTTTTGCTTGCTAATCAAATCTTTTTTTCACTTAATTTCACCTGTTTCCCAACGGACTTGCACATTTTTCTTTCTAATGATAGTTCAGTAAATGTTTCCTACATGCAAGATGAAAATCAGGCTGGTGTGATTTTTTTTAAATGCATATTGTTTATATGTGCCTAAGATAAACTGAAGTTGAAATGCTAATTAAATATTAGATTAGGAGTGCCTGGGTGGCTCAGTCAGTTAAGTGTCTGCCTTCGGCTCAGGTCATGATCTTGGGGACCTGGGATCCGGTGCCGCGTCTGGCTCCCTGCTTGGCGGGGAATCTGCTTCTCCCTCTCCCTCTGCTCCTCCACCCTTCTCATTCTCTCTCTCTCTTTCTCAGGTAAATAAATAAAATCTTTAAAAATATATATATTAGATTATTAATTTAATGGCATAAAATGTGACCTTCAGGAATCTAAACCTTTCAGATTCAAGACTTAAGTACAAGTCTGTGTTCTCCATTTCTTCTGCAGGAAAAGGAAAACAATCGCAGAGAACCATCTGGAACTTCTGTAAAACAGTGTCCTAGTCCTCCAAAAGTGTAGGTCCCTGTAATAAAAACAATTCTTGCAGACCAAGGGTCCCTCAATAGATGAATGGATAAAGAATATTACTCAGCCATAAAAAGAATGCCGTCTTGCCATTTGCAACAACATGGATGGAGCTAGAGAGTATAATGCTAAAGTTAAATAAATCAGTCAGAGAAAGACAAATAACATATGATCTCACTCGTGTTGAATTTAAGAAACAAAACAAAGGAGCAAAGGGACAAAAGAGAGAGAGGCAAACTAAGGAACAGACTCTTAACTACAGAGAACAAACTGATGATTACCAGAGGGCGGGGGGTGGGAGGATGGGGGAAATAGGTGATGGAGATTAAGGAGTGTACTTGTTGTGATGAGCACTGGGTTATGTATGGAAGTGTTGAATCACTATGTTGTGCACCTGAAACTAACATAACACTGTATGTTAACTAACTAGAATTAAAATTTTTAAATTTAATTTAATTAAAAATAAATAAAATTCCTTTGGAGAAGAAGTAGAAGGGGACTTTTTGGGGTTATGAAATTCCCCTTTCATTATAGTAAACATTAGTTATACTAAGCTTCTAAAATCAAAACTATTAACAAATTAATTCTGGTGATCATTTGAAATGAAGGACTAACTATAATCATATATTATGTAATATATGAGTGAAGTATATGTAGAGCATTAATAATACTAATTCCTATAATTTATTGGTTATTTATCATGTGCCAGGTGATTTACGTATTATGTTTACCATGACCACACAAGATGTGTATTTTTTTGCAGGAGATCATACAATTTTTAATTGATGGAATCAGATGTACCTACCTTGTTACAAAGCTAACAAACTTTCCAGGACTCCAGAGCTTACTCAGGCATATTCTACAGTGTTTACAAACACTGATGTGTGTGAATCACCTTGGGTATTTCTGACAAGCTCCCAGGTGATGTCAGTGCTGGTGACCACGGGGACCACACTTCAAGTAGCAAAGTTCTAAAGTGCAATAATTCCAGAGTATTTCCATAGAAATGATTAAAACAAAAAAAGTACTCTTATTCAACAAAATAGGGAAGACTGGGCTAAGCAGGACCGAACTGATCTGCTTGCAGCTCTTCTCAGAGTCTTTAATTTGTTGATGTGCATCATGACCTGAGAGGAGAATAGCATATATCCCATTTTTCAAATCTATTTGGCAGTAGAAATTATTTTCTCATAAAGCATACCTCAGGATTAGCGTTCACTTCCAAAGTATTGCTTTCCATCAAGCTGACTGTTTAAAGGTAATGCCTTTTCTGGAAAATACTAAAACAAAGATTTGGCAGCGATCAGAAAGGGGTAAAATTATATAACTGTTATGATGCCTAGTAGTTCCTGGAGTTGGGAAAGGATGGAGGGGGATGAGAGGGATACAAAAATGAATAAGGCAGGACTTGAGCCTTCAAGGAGAGCTCGACCTGGCGAAAACACATGTAAAAAATTAACTGCAGGGCAGGATTAAATGAATTCTAAATGTAGGTTAAAAAAAAAAAAAACATGCAGTAAGAAATAGAGGGGGGAACTGTCCATTCTAAACTTCTGTTAGTAGTTTTGAATTCTCCTTTTCTTGTATCTGATGCTTCCTTTGTTGAAATCCTTAGACACTGTGGAAATCGCTTGTGTGGGGGCTGAGAACATTTTCCAGATTGAACCTTTTCCTGCGTTAGAACTCTGTCCTTTCCTTACTTCTCCATGGGGGCCAGGCCAGAACATCAGTGATTTTTTTTTTCCAGAACAAGTCCTGCATGATTTTGCACATCAGCATTTTGAATTTCTTCTTCAATTCAATGGCTTTATGGGGGGAGTGGCGAGGACTGGGATCCATTTGCTTTTCCCTTCCAGGGTGGGGAGAACCGGGGCAGTGGGTAGCAAAGGACACTGTGCGTCACCCCCTGCCTGTGGCACCCTTGGCTGGCTGTTAAAAAGGGCTTTGTTTGGTCCTAGCCTCCAATTCCCTGGATCTGATTTCAGAGGTCTCAAGCAAATAAATGCATCCCTGCTGCCCTTATGTCAGCCAGAGCTAAGAACTCTGGTTCTCACAGACGGAGACAGCCACGGGATCTTCTTTGCTTTAAAATGTGAAGTTTGGGGGCGCCTGGGAGGCTCAGTCATTAAGCGTCTGCCTTCAGCTCAGGTCATGATCCCAGGGTCCTGGGGTCAGCCCCGCATTGGGCTCCCTGCTCAGCGGGAAGCCTGCTTCTCCCTCTCCCGCTCCCCCTGCTTGTGTTCCCTCTCTCGATCATTCTCTCTCTCTCTCTGTCAATTAAATAAATAAATAAAAATAAATAAATAATTTTTTAAAAATAAAGTGCATTTTAGATTTTAGAGCATTCTGGCTTACTACTCACCAAGGCGCTGTATGTTGAACACATGTTGAACAGTGCTTGGAGGGTACAGCTGACCCCCTACGGCATGTCAGATTTACTAGTTTCTATTTTGGTCACATGTTGCTCTCAAATTCAGTGAAAGTTCTAGATCCGAATGGGTTCCAAAGGCTGTGGGAGAGTCTAGATAGTATCAGTGTGTATATATATCCATATGATTTGGTGGCCCTCTGCGGATCTGAGCTTCATCAGTAATGCCTGTGACATGGAAAATGTATTTCTTTGTGAAAAATGGTCATCAAGTGAAAGAAACAATTTTAGCGAAATACGAAAATATGTTTAACTTGTGGTGTGAGGATATACACAGGAAATATGTGACTTCCTATGAAAATGTGATTCTGAAAAAAAGTTAGGCACCTGAATAAACATCTCAATAATTTCAGTATGAAGGATTCAGGGATGTTAGCCTCAGGCGTGTTGTCCAACTTTACGGTGGATGAGGGAAGAAAACGTTGTAAGGGAGATGGCTGCCTCGGGGACTGAGGGAAGGCTCACAATGGGCAGGAAGGTGGAAAGACAGCAGGGTCCTGACGACCACACAGGCAAGTGTTGGGCTTAAGAGAGCTAACATTGGTAATACAAAGAATTATAAATCTTTGTTCACAATCTCGCTTATCACAAAATGAAAGTGCACGTGTTAATTTTACATCAATGTGTCATAAAAGTGATGTTCAGGAAAATATTATTACCTTAAGTTCACATTTCTGATGGTGTTTATCTTTTTTCTCAGGGGGTGAGTTACCCACCTTGTGATTTCAGGAGCATTTTAACCCCAGAAGCACTTAACACCCCCCTTCCACCTTGACTTTATGCAGGGTAGCATTCTCAATATTTTTTCATTCAGTTCTAACACCTCTGCCCATTCTCACCTTCAGGCTTTCCTCATCTCTGGCCTGGACAATAGGAGTAGCCTCCTAATTGATCCATTTGCCCTAAGATTCCTTACTTAGACTCTTCTCCACGCTGCCACTAGGATTCTCTCCAAAAAAGAAAAAAAAAATTTTTTTTAAAGATAATCTGTTCATACAGCAAATTCACTTCTAGAAGGTTCTTCTACTCACTTAAAAGGATACAGATATAAGTATCAAAACATTTGTTACCATTTTCTTTGTGACAAAACAATTGGGTGACTTAAGTGTCTGTCAATATGGAAACAATGACATTTTTTCTAATGCCTACCTATTATACCAGAAGTCAGCAAACTTTTTCTGTAAAGGGTTAAATAGTCGTATTTTAGGCTTTTCGTGCTGAATGATGTCTGCCGTAATTACTTGACTCTGCTCTTATGACAAGAAAGTAGCCACAACGATGGGGGCCTTTGGGTGGCTCAGTCAATTAAGCCTCTGACTCTCGGTTTCAGCTCAGGTCATGATCTCAGGGTGGTGAGATCTAGTCCCACATCGGGATCCGTGCTCAGCATGGAGACGGCTTATGATTCTCTCTCTCCCTCTGCCCCCCACCCCCCGCCTTGTGTGCATGCACGCTCTCTCCCTCTCTTTTTCTCTCTCTCTAAAACAAATAAAATCTTAAAGAGAAAAAAAAAAAGAAGTAGCCACAGATGATACATAAGCAAATGAGCATGGCTGTGTTCCAATAAAACTTTATTTACAAAAACAGGGACATGCTGATTTGGCCCCTAGGCCTATAGACTGCCAAGCCCTGGTGTAGAGTATAGTATATATATCAAGAATGCTGAGATAAATCTGCATGTGTTGGCAGGGAAGAATATCCACAATATACTCTTAGGCAAAACAGTATACTACTAATAGTATAACAGTATACTACTAATATATCCTATAACACATCTTTCTTTGTGTTTCTATCTTTGTTAAAAAGATATATATCTATATCTATCTTTATATATATGTATGTATATCTACATGTAGATAAAGATAGATAGATATATACAGACAGAGGGAGACAGAGACAGATGCAAGCAAAGGAATAAATAGATGAAATAAGTGATACAGAATGCACAAAAAAGAAAAATCTAGAAGAATACACACCAAGTATTACTAGGAGCTCTTCTGAGAGAAGATAGGTATGAAGGCAAGGAAATTTTCCATTTTTATATACTTCTGTATTGTTTAAACTTCTAGGTGACTGTGTATTATATTTACATTACAGAAAAATACTGAAATAATGAATCATCTGAAATCTGAGCCTCTCTCTCCACTGGGTAAAGACCTTCTGTTGTTTTGCATTGTCTATAGGATAAACTGTAAGCAATTTAGCAGAGCTTCTAAGGCAGTTCGTGATCTGCCCCGCCACCTGCTCTGGTCTCATCTCGAATCATCCTGCCTGCTCTGCAAGACCCCTTACTCCCCACAGCACACCGGGACATTTTGTGACCCCCTCTCTACACAAATGATGCTTCCCTTTCTCTCATTGCCTCCTGCTCGGCTTCTCCTCCATGCTCTTCCTCGTATATGTCACAGACCCAGCTAGATGTCCCTTTCTTTTTCCTCTCTCGCATCTTTCCCCTCTCCGACAGGCAAAAGTCGTGCCCGACATTTTAATATATAACTGTTTCCATTTTCATATCCACTGGAAGACTCAGTTTCTTCAGGCAGGGTTATCGTCTTGTCATTTCTGATTCTCCATACTCAGCACAGAGCTTAGCACACAGTAAACACTCATTAAACCTATGCACATGGAGACTTCTAGTTAGGAAGGTATTTTAAGAATCCTAAGGTTACGATGGGGAGATTTTTACACTGATATTTAAAAATGTTCAGTAAAGCCTACAACAGAGACTCATATGGCAAAATGTTTTAAATATCCCCATCTAAAAAAGGGTTATTCATTAATGGTCTGTAGGAGAAGGGTGCACATGTGGCTCTGCTTTACTGTTTAGTGGACTCGGGTGTTTTCAGCATCATCTAAGTAGCCAACGCAAACAAAAGCTTTTGGCTTTGTAAGTCGAAGAGTCCATTCTGAGATGTTGATTTATAGCTATATTCATAGTGAATGTATTCAGCTGTAAGTAATAGAATACCCTATTAATGGGCGAGATAATGAAGTGCTTACTTGTCTCCAGTATGAAGTCTAGAGGAAAGCAGGTGTTGATCTTCAATTACCTGCTCAATGCTGGCATCAGGGGCAAATGCCCTTTTTCATCTTTACGTTTACTGTTTCTTAGCACATGGGCTTCCATCCCATTCTTGCTGCCTCATCGTTGCAGGCTGGCTCTGCACCACCAAGAATCACATCCATCCACATTTGAGGCAGAAATTAAAGAATAGGAACAAAAGATCCCTGTTCTTTGGTCTTTAAATTCTGAAAGAAAAGTCTTGACTAGCAGTCTTTGCCTTACATTTCATTGGCCCCTTATCCATGGCCACTCAGCTCTCAATTATTAGTCAAGGGAAATGAGATGAAGTTGACTAGTTTATATCAATCATGATTCAACCCCTAGACTTGGGAGGATGAACTTGGCCTCCCTTTATTAAAGGAATCTCTACTTGCTACCTTGAGACATAAGGATTTTTTTAGAATGGAAGAAGGAGGGAGGATGATTGTGCCAATGTCGATTACTATTATCAGACTAGCAGGTGACAGGACCTAGATATACTAGGGGAAAAAATCATGAAATTCAAGGTTAGACAGGATTCTAGTTCCACTATTTGCAGCTCTGGGAGCCAGAGATAATTATTTAACTTCTCTGCACTTTTTGTCCCAGCTACAAAATAGAAGAAAACACTGTATATCTCACGGGATTATTGTGAGGACCGAATCAGGATGGCTGGCCTCAAGCCTAGCACTGTGAGCATCATGGTCGGCATGCCAACAACACCAGGGTGCCTCGCTATTGCTCTGGGTGCCGGGTTGGATCTTGATAGATTCTTCTGTGCCTTTGACTTTCAGTCTCCATTTGAGCCCAGTGGTGTCATTGTTCTTTGTATAGTCATGGCAATGTCTGGCCGTATATAAATTAGGTGCTTTTACAGTGTTCAGTCAAAGTAGGGATTCCCAGGCAACCTGCTTGTTTGAAGAGAGGAGTGAGGTGTTTACAGCACATAGCAGTTCCTGTGTTGTTTAATCATGAAAGCCAAATACTGTTTCAATGTGGGGAAAAGAAAGATTTGTACAATCAAGACATAGAAAAAGAACATTTAATTTAAGGACCCATGCAAAATAAAATGTCTTTTGAATCTGAAGTTCTTAGATGACATACTTTGCTAAAATTGAATGTTTTGTTCATCAACAATGACAGACATGCCATTAAATAAAATAGGAGTCTGAGGGATTGCATCCTGTTTCAGAATAGTGCTGACCTTCTGGGGCTCTCCACCCATACTTTCCATCCAGCAGCTTTCTTCAAAATCTGGGGTTGCACTGGCTCATAGAAGTCCCACAATTTAGAAATGAGAATTATCTGATCCCTGCCTTTCAGCTATTCCTACTGATAAAAAGGATCAGGAAGGCTTTCCCTTCACAGAATAAAGGAACACCATGTACACTCAGGCATTTCCTCATAGCCACTCTGGGGTGCAGAGAGGGAGGGATTTGGGGAAGGGGAAATTGATTCCTTAAACTTGAGTGCACAATAGTTCTGGAATCCTTCCCGTAATTGGAAAGAGAATCAAGCTTCATGGGGGGAAAAAAAGGATCTGAAAGTAAAAAGCCAAAAACCTCATATGTATTCTTCATATGAATTCTGTCTTTTTGGAGCTCTACTGAATTGAAACTTTGCAATAATTGCTGTTTGATATTTCTGCCTTATCTGACAGCCTCCCTTTGTCTGTTCCAGTTTGGGATCATGGCCTAAAAGTTTATTTTACTTCTTTAGGTAAGTTAAGAGAAGAATTTAGATCAGTTTTGCAAATTACTAAAATATCAAACAATGACTTTATCTTTGACATCCACATTAATAACCCAGTAACACTTTTATATTTATTATTCAAGAAGTAGTTTGAAGCTTGAAAGTTTTCCTACGTACTTCTCCGAGCATATTTGAACCACAGGCTTGCACAATTAAATATCACTCTCTGAAAAGTACTTATTTGGGAAACTCCAGGTACTCTTCTTCTATGTAAGACAGGCAGCTTTCTAGAAGGTGAAAGACTGTCTGTGAAAATGTTCAAGATCTGTACCCAGATGGGAGGGATATTTGCAACTTTCAAACCTTACCGAAGAGAATTCTGCTGTGAAAAAAAAAGGCTTTAGAACACATATTATGTTTCATAGTATGAATAAAGAAGGATCCTGAATCTCCTTAAACAGAAAATTCAATTCAACTTTAGCTTGTACTTAGAACTTCGCAGATGTCTGCACAAAGCCCCCATTCCTGTCCTTTCCCCGGCCGCTTGTGTAATCGTGGCAATGCCCCGAGCACGTTTGCTCAAGATTTCCGTTTTCCAGTGGAAGAAAGCATGGGGTATTGTAAAAGACAAATTGTGGACTAGATCGTGACGAATAAATATGCAGCAATAAACTTGCGGCATATTGCAACACTCATTGTATTATCTGTGGAAAATGGAGAGGAGAACTAGATTATCCCACAGCAGAAATTGAGGAGAAGTGGCCTGAGGTTTAATCCTGCCACGGCTAGTGAGCACAGAAAGGGGGGGGGGGTGGACAGGGGCAGGGAGAGGAGTTTTTAGTGCAATACAGGTGAGTTTGTAAGAAGGGAGATCTGTGGGAAAGATTGACCTGGTGAGGGTGCCCTGTTGTAGCTTCTCAACCGTAAGAGACTTTGACTTTCAGAGGTATCTGTAGACCTGAAGTCCTATCATATGTTTTGTATGCATGTCGTAGTTTGAGAAGTTCTGACCAGTTTTGTGCGTCTTTGCTCTCTTATGTGCTTGTTTATTTGTTTCCCCATTCATTTTGTTTGCATTGTCTTCTCTGTTGAAAAAGGCATCAGGTGATGACTTGGCCTCTGGGTATTTCTCCTCTTCCCTATTCCCTCCATAACAGCATAGTAGAGTAGCTGAAAGCAGAGACCATAGAGCCAGACTCCCTGGGTTTGTGCCTCAGTATTCTCATCTGTAAAATGGGGATAATTATAATTCCTACCTTATAAAGTTGTTACAAAAGAGTACATGAATTAATGATTTTAAAGTCCTTAAAACAGTACCTAAAACAAAGTATCTTGGGGTACCTGAGTGGCTCAGTCAGTTAAGCATCCAACTTTTTATCTCAGCTCAGGTCTTGCTCTCAGATTCATGAGATCAAGCCCTGCGTCTTTGGGCTCTACGCTGAGCATGGAGCCTGCTTAAGATTCTCTCTCTCCTTCTGCCCCTCCCATCCCCCTGCTCACTCGCTCTCTCTCTCTCTCTCTCACTCGCTCACTCTAAAAAAATAAAATATAGTATCTTAAGTAAAATTTCAAAAATAGTGCCAGTTATTAAGTAGGATAATAATATAAAGGATTGCTCAATATAATCTCATCTCTCTCAACATTGCTACTCAGAATTAGATGCCACACTCCATGTCTCCCTTCACCCCCCATCCCCGGGCAGATAATAAGCCCTTCACACAAGTTCATGAAAGCAAGGGAGGAAGAAGAAGAAAGGGAAGGACTGGAAAGAAGGACTCCACCCCAGGAAAGGATCTACTAACTGAGGTCCAGGCCAGGGGACTGCCCTATAGTGCAGTGTGTGAGCCGGAGTGCTAATTCTCTCAACCAAAGTTTTTTGGCTATCTCTGTTATGCACTGTACTATTTGTATTCTAGAAAAGTTATTGAACAGATGGTTGTGAACAACGGATAAATAGAAGAGAGATAAACAAGAGCCCACCAAAAGAAAGTCAAACCCCAACAACATCAGCATCTAGTTGATAGAAGAGATTGGTAAAGTAAAACCTTGTGCATCTTGATTTCAAATAAGAGCGTCATGATTTCAGAACAACATTTGACAAAATTTTTCAAGGCACAATGATTGGGGAAAAAAATATATGGATTGCTTAATAATGCAATGAGATGGATGTTTAATTAGATCAGTAATTAATATTACAAATAACAAAGAAAACGAACATCATTCCATGAAACTTTGTTCTGGAATTGTGCTATTTGGGTGGGATAGTTAGAATCAACTGAATTGCAAGAAAGACTTCAGGCAGATAAAACATTAAATATATCACTGTTAAGTCAGTAAACAGTAAGCTCCAAATTTGGGAAAGGCACAAAAGTTTTGTGTAAAGGACTGAGGGGGATGGGTGGTGCGCAAAGGTGAAAAATACCCAGCCTTCTATTCCATGAACACACAGGTTGAATGCTGACTGGTCATCTCTGCTCTTCAGACACTGATGAAGTGCACAAGAAACCAAAGGAACCACTTGTTGGTAGAGAGCCCGCTGTATTCTAGGATTTATGAAAGACAGTAGCAACAAACTTGAATCCTTCAGATCATTGAAAGGTTGCGTTTCCGGACACCCATATGATACGCCAATTTCTTTTCTTCAGGGGAACATAAGGAGCACAGAGCTGGGTTTGACCAACCACCCCAGTATTCTGCTTCACTGGAGAACGTTCGGCAAGACCATATCCTTAAACTCAAAAGTATAGGGATATCATCTCAAACCAGTCTACATCCCAGCATGTTAGGGATCTAGTCTCAAAACATAGAATGGAACTATTAGACCTGCTATTACGTAAGCCACCCTTTGGAATTCTATGTATTTTCAGCCTTTACCGGTTCTTGAAGTAATGAGTGACTATAGACTGGTTAAGTGGTACTTTTATTTATCCTCAATTTACCTTTAACATCTCCAAGGCGTCACCTCTACCAGCCTCTCCGAAACTGCAGGTTTTAACAGCATCTGGCTATAAAAGTCCCATGTTTACCCTACCCATGCCTTTATGATCTTATAGACTTGCATCAGCTCCTCTTCCACACTCATCTTGGCAGATGAGGATTTATACAAACTTCACAGCCCCCTCCCGCCCTTCCTCATTTCCACCGCCTCTATCTGGCCGTTTGCCAATGACACTGGAGGATTCTGGAAGGGCAGCAATAGGCCTGCGCGTCCCTTGCTGTGAGGTGGATGATCGTGGGCCGCTCGGTTCACACACAGTGTTTTCCTGATAGCAGCTAGGGGATTTGGATTCGATTCAGAAATTACTTGGACATTACCCACACGCGATCCTGTCATTCCTCTCCTTAGAGCCACAATTATGGGGGATGCCAGATCCTATTCATTTTGGCCTTTTTTGTCCAACTTTTCCTTCCCTGATTATAAACACTTGCAATGACCATAAAAAGCCCTATCCTTAAAGGAGACTCACTTATAGTTTCAGAAAGGTGATGTCTCTGACTGTGGGTCCATTTCCACTCTTATTCCCTCCAGGAGGAAGGATTAACATTATCTTCTCGTCACTTGTCAGAAGGACGAGGGGACTGTTTTTCCTGTCTTTATATTCGGAGTGATCACTTACTAATCCTAAGCAATCTTGATGTATGGGTTTGTTTGTTTTTATTTGCTTATATGTTTAGGGACTGAATTAACTTGTCAGCCACAAGGCCTTACACAAGTCATGTGACATGTGTCTCCTCCCTTGATAAATATTTGGGTGGGGGGGATCTAAGTTATTTTTAATGTCTCTCCCAGCTCTGTTTTTCAGTGATTTGGGCTGAGTCTTTTTCCTCCTTCTATTGCTGACTAGATTTGCATACCAAATTGTTAATTAAAACCAAACAGCGTTGTGTCCTACAGTTGTCCAGCATCCCCATTGTGTCCTCCGTTCCCTTGCTTGCTTTCCAATTTGCCATCTGTCAGTTTGCTGACTTGGCAATATCTCCACCACCCGCACACCAGCTTTGCAACCTCTCGGCAAGGCTGTGGCTCCTTCCGCACGATTTGAGGGTCTCGGAATGAACAGAACCAGGGAGGCAGAGGGAAGCCGGGAGTTAGAGGGAAACGTGATCGTTTCCCTTGTAAAGCCACACAATTCAAGGCCAGCATCCCGGTGACCAACAGTTATAGACAAACCCCCTATGACTTCATGTAGGAGTATTTCTTTGGTATAGGTAAGGCGAAATTAATGGGATGGGGAAACCTTATAAAGCCTGGCTATGTGACTTCTTGAAGTTAAAATCTGAGTTATGGAGGCTGTATTATTTTAATGGATTTTGGAACTTGGCTGAGATGAGCATTTGAGGGTATGAACACAGAAAAATAAAGCACTTAAGCCCCTGGCCTTCTGCCTACCTGCCTGGAGACCACATAGATGGCTGGTTCTCTTCTCCTCCAGCCTTTAGTGACTTCTCTGTGTCCCTTAGTCTCCTGGTCCGTCTTTGCCTTTTTCCTTTCTCTTCTTTTGATTTCTTTCTCGCCCTTCCTTCCTTCCTTCCTTCCTCTTTCTTTTATGATCTAACTTATTATCTTGATAGTTTGTGGTTTTCTCAGCTGATTTTTGCCTTGGACGATGATTTCTCCTGATTCCACATATGTCATCTGAGATTGACAAAGGTTAGTTCCTTCATGAAAAAAATGGGGACTCAACTAACTATGGAAGCCACCATCAGTCATGGGTTATGGTTTTTATTTTAATCTTCATGGAAAGATTTACTTTGTAGATCCTTCCTGTTTTGGCACTTAGGAGCCTTTCCTCTGCAAGGCTGTGGAAATATTTTCTTGAGGTACAATTATGTTTTAACAAAAATCCTGTCAAGTGTGCATGTGTGTGCACCTGTGGGTCCAAGTGCTTTCATGATATCAACAAATCTCATTTTTTAAAAATTATTTTTATTAACATATAATGTACTATTTGTTTCAGGGGTATAGGTCTGTGATTCATCAGTCTTACACAATTCACAGCACTCACCATAGCACATACCCTCCCCAATGTCCATCACCCAACCACCCCACCCCTCCCACCCCCTACCACTCCAGCAACCCTCAGTTTGTTTCCTGAGATTAAGAGTCTCTTATGGTTTGTCTCCCTCTCTGGTTTTGTCTTGTTTCATTTTTCCTTCCTGTCCCTTATGATCCTTTGTCTTGTTTCTCAAATTCCTCGTATCAGTGAGATCATATGATACTTGTCTTTCTCTGATTGACTTATTTTGCTTGGCATAATACCCTCTAGTTCCATCCGCGTTGTTGCAAATGACAAGATTTCACCTTTTGATGGCTGCGTAATATTCCATTGTGTGTGTGTGTGTGTGTGTGTGTGTGTGTGTGTGTGTGTATACACACACACCACATCTTCTTTATCCATTCATCTCTCAATGGACATCTTGGCTCTTTCCACAGTTTGGCTATTGTGGACATTGCTGCTATAAACATTGGGGTGCAATTGCCCCTTCGGCTCACTACATTTTTATCTTTGGGGCAAATACCCAGTAGTGCAATTGCTGGGTCATAGGATAGCTCTATTTTCAACTTTTTGAGGAACCTCCATACTGTTTTCCAGAGTGGCTGCACCAGCTTACATTCCCACCAACAGTGTAGGAGGGTTGCCCTTCCTCCTCATCCTCGCCAGCATCTGTCATTTCCTGACAACAAATCTGATATTTTAAACACATTATCTCAGGTGACTGGTTTGAGTACACAGGCGACCCTTGAACAACACAGGGCTTAGGGCACCAACCAGAGCACAGTCAAAAATCTGCACACACAACTTTTGATTCCCCCAAAACTTAACTACTGATAGCCTACTATTGGCTGGAACCCTTGCCAATAACATAAACAGTCAATTAATACGTATTTTGTATGTTACATGTATTCTTTAAGTTTTTTTATTTATTTGAGAGAGAGAGCATGAGCTGGAGGAAGGGGTAGAGGGAGAGGGAGAAGCAGACTCCCCTCTGAGCAGGGACCCTGACGCAGGGCTCGATCCCAGGACCCTGAGATCGTGACCTGAGCAGAAGGCAGATGCTTAACCGACTGGGCTACCCAGGCGCCCATATGTTATGTGTATTTTATACTGTATTCTTCCAATAAAGTAAGCTAGAGAAAAAGGAAGTGTTATTAATTAATATTAATATTAGTTAATAAATCCTTATAAGGAAGAGAAAATACATTCACAGTACTGTCCTGTATTTATTGAAAAAAAAATCCATTATATAAGTGGGCCCTTGTAGTTCAAACCCGTGTTGTTCAAGGGTCTACCATAGTAATCATGAAGGGATTCATCAACTGCACTTTGAACCCATCTTCTGTTTCCCCTACAATCACATCAGCCTATCATTCTGCTGATGTCAGTTTAATTTCCGGAAGACTGGGTGTTGCTTTAATCAAGAGGCAATCTGATTTAGTTTTATTTTTTAAATGTACTACAAGAACCCTCCCTCCCCCAGTTGTATGTAGTTCAGTATATTAACATTTTCTGTCCACTGGGCAAGGCTAGTGAGGCAAAAGCAAATCATAACTATCACCAACACTTATGAGTACTTTGCGCCAAGTACCACTCTAAACACTTTACATGCATTACCTCATTTAATGCCCACAGCATTCCTGTGGGTAGACACTGTGATTAGCCAAAAGACACAGAGTGTGATGTCCACCAGCTTGAGGTGTCCACACTGTACTTCCATGGAAGGCAGGGCAAGAACCAGGTAAGCAGAGTGCTGGGGAGGAGTTTGGTGAGCAGGACGCCAGGTTGTGGAAAATCTTGTAGCTAAACCAGGGAGTCTGAAGTCATAGAGAGCCATTAAAGACAATATGCAAGCAAATTCAATGACAAGATGTGTTTTTCAGAAAGAGCACTCTGGCTTGAATGTGGAGATGGTGAGCAGAGGGGCCAGACCAAAGGCAGGAAAACTTATTAGTGGGCGATTGCAATAACCCAGGGAGAATGTCAGGAGAAGATTCACATCTAGGGTATTGGCTTCTGTAAATAGGTCAATGATACCGATCAGATAGAGAACGCACTAAGACCAGCGGAAAAGGAGAGACCGTGAGTTTAGATGTTGGAAGTGCCCAAGTCACCACATCATGGTGTAGTTACCAGGCAACTAAAGAGTCGTGTCTGGAACATGAAGAGACAAGAGGTTCTGCCTCAAGGTGGCTGGTACAAGCTAGGGGGGATTCAGGCAATTGAGTAAAGCCACCCAGATGTGGAGTGAGAACTCCACGGGGCAGATATAGCAGATGCTGTGTAGAAGCTTGAGACAAGCTTGTGAGGAGGGGAGCACACCAGGAGAGAATCAAGTCTTAGAAACCAAAACCAGTTTCCAGTGGCAGGAGTGATCCATAGAGGGTCATCAGATTTGGCAACTCAGAGGTCTTTGTGATCTTGAGATAGATCAGTGGAATGAAACACAGCCCAGACTCTGTGATCATGCTGGCCCATGCAAGAGGATGTGGGAACAACTCTCTCTGACTCATCTTTTAATGAGAGTGAACATGAGCCTCAGCACAACCGAGTTCAAATTACAGCTCTGTCATTGACAAGCCTGCCCGACCTTAGGTAAGTGACAAAACGCCTTACCCGCAGCTTCTAGTGTGTAAAGTTAATACTGTGTATCTCAAAGAATATTTGGGGGATTAAATGTGCCAATATGTGTAAAAAGATTTTATATATAAAAGATGTTCTATATTTGTAGCATATAAATATAGAACATATATAGGCATATATATTTATATATGTGTATTTATATATATAAAGTACTTTGTTAATGAGAATAGTTGCCATTTTTACTGTAATTCTTAGACTGAATAATTAAGTATTTTTTCTTTCTCTGAATCCCAAGTAGGGCCAATATTTTAATATTAGGAAATCAGACAACCACTGAGCTGTAGCAACTAGATTTTTTTATGTTTTTTATTTAGATGACCCTGAATGAAAGACTCTGCAGAATATGTTAAAACACCAAAGAAGGATGAAATTTCATTTAATTTTAGAGTATATTTTATGCTATTTTAATTCTTTGAAAGGATATTGAATATGTATTAATTATGGCAGTTCTAGCTAATGTAATTGATAAACTCTAAAACCTCAGTGGAATAAAACAGTATTAGCTTGTTGACCATCTGTATGTCTTCTTTGGAGAAATGTCTGTTCATGTCTCCTGCCCATTTTTTTAATTGGATGATCAGGTTTTTTGGCATTGAGTTATCTAAGTTCTTTATATATTTTGGATACAAACCTTTTATTGGATATATCATTTGCAAATATCTTCTCCTATTCTGTAGGTTGCCTTTAGTTTTGTTGTTTGTTCCCTACACTATGCAGAAGCTTACATAGTCCCAATAGTTTATTTTTGCTTTTTTTCCCTTAGCTTCAGGATACATATCTAGAAAGATGTTGTTGTGGCCATTGTCAGAGAAATTATTGCCTGTGCTCTTTTCTACGATTTTTATGGTTTCTGGTCTCACATTTAGGAACTAATACATTTTGAATTTATTTTTGTAAGAAAAAATTTACGGTGTAAATTTATGGTGTAAAAAAGTGGTTCAGTTTCATTCTTTTGTATGTAGCTGTCCAGTTTTCCCAAAACTATTTGTTAAAGAGACTGTTTTGTTCCCACTGCATATTCTTTCCTCCTTTGTCAAAGATTAATTGATCACATAACTGTGGGTTTCTTTCTAGCATTTCTATTCTGTTCCATTGATCTTTGTGTCTATTTTTGGGCCAGTACCATACTGTTTTGATTACTACAGCTTTGTAACATAACTTGAAGTCATGAAAAGATGCTCAACATTACTTATCATCAGGGAAATGCAAATCAAGGCTACAGTGAGATATCATGTCACACTTGTTATAAAGGTTAGAATCAAAAACTCAAGAAACAGCAAGTGTTGGCGAGAACGTGGAGAAAAAGGAACTCTCCTGCACTGTTGGTGGAAATGCCAACTGGTGCAACCACTGTGGAAAACAGTATGGAGGTTCCTCAAAACATTAAAAATAGAACTACCTTACAATCCAGGAATCACACACCTGGGTATTTACCCAAAGAATACAAAAACACTAGTTTGAAGGGACATTCACCCCATGTTTATTACAGCATTATTTACAATAGCCAAACTATGGAAACAGCCCAAGTGTCCATTGATAGATGAATGGATAAAGAAGATGTGGGATGAATGGAATATTATTCAGCCATAAAAAGAATGAAATCATGCCATAGAGAGTATAATGTTAAGCAAAATAAGCCAGAGAAAGACAAATGCCATATGATTTCACTCATAAGTGGAATTTAAGAAACAAAACAAATGAACAAAGGGGAAAAAAGAGAGAGTCAAATCTCAGTCAGATTCTTAGCCATAGAGAACACACTGATGGTCACCAGTGGGGAGGTGGGGGAGATGGGAGAAATAGGTGATAGGGATGAAGGAATTCACTTGTCATGATGAGCACTGAGTAATATATGGGATTGTTGAATCACTATATTGTACACCTGAAACTAGTATAACACTACGTGTTAACTACACTGGAATTAAAATATTTAAAAAAATAAACTTTTAAAGTCCTGAAAATTAAGATGCAATTCATGTCCATCGAGTAAATGAAAATTCCCTTTTAACAAACTAAAAAAAAAGAAAAAGAACCAGTATTAGCTTATATTTCATCTATGCAAGAGTCCACTTTGGGTTTTCTTGGTCAAGCATCTCTTCTCTGAGCAGCAGTTTGGTGATCATTCCATCCTCTGGCTCCACCATGTTCAGATAGGGTGTCTCCTTTGCAGCCATTTGGAAGAGAAAGGGAGCATATGCAATTGGTCATGGGAGCATGCTGTGCACCAGGCTTGAGGTGGTGCACGTTACTTCTGCCCGTGGACTGCTGGTAGCACCCAGACCCTATCTCATTACGAAGGAGGCTAGAGAATGTCATAGAGCTGTATGTCAGGAGGAAGAGAAAATTAATTTGAAGATTAGCCAGTCAATGCACAGTATGCAAGCAATAAGAAATAGTGCATATATTTTTTTCAAGATTTTATTTCTTTATTTGACAGAGAGAGTGAGAGAACACAAGCATGGGGAGCAGCAGAGGGAGAGGGAGAAGCAGACTCCCTGCTGAGCAGGGAGCCAGACACGGGGCTCGATCCCCGTGACCTGAGCTGAAGGCAGACACTTAACTGACTGAGCCACCCAGGCACCCCTAGTGCATATACTTCTACTGTTATTAACCAGACTAACACCCTCCTAGCCACCTTGAGTAAATATGCAGTTCGTTCCATTTTAATCTTTTGAGGATTACCTAAGAAAATTCCTCCTTAGTCTTTTGAGGATTACTTACAATAAATACCCTTTCTTTAGCCTGGCAATTGTGTAAACCTGAACAGAGACAAACACAAGGCTGTTAGTAGCAGAACTAAAAGTGGAAGACGAGTTCCCTAACCTCTTGCAGAGTATCAGTTCCTAAGTCACATTAATCTCCCAGAGCACAGACACAGTAGAGCTAAGACCAAGCTTGTGTCTCTAAACACAGGTTTATTGGCATGAAAGTCACACTTGGAGCCCCACCTACTCAGCAGTTATAGAAAAGGTGTGACTTTGTGGAAAGAACTGTTAAAAGAAAAACGTACAATGAAATGATTCACAGACTATTGTTTTTAAGTAGTAAAATCACACACACACACACACACACACACACACACACACACACACACACACAATACAGGAAGATATCCACAGGGATATGTCCTGAAGAAAAAAATGGCCTGGGGAGCCTGGGTGGCTCAGTCGGTTAAGCATCTGCCTTCCCCTCAGGTCATGATCCCAGGGTCCTGGGATCGAGCCCCTGCTCAGCGGGGAGTCTGCTTCTCCCTCTCATTCTTCCTCTGTGCTCTCTCTCTCACTCTTTCAAATAAATTTTAAAAATCTTTAAAAAAAAAAAAAAAGAAAAGAAAAAATGGCCCTCCGCACAGTTTATCAAGATCAGTAGACTTTCTGGAAAAGGGGCGGGCTGAACAGTTTCAGTAATATCATTAAAGATGTGCTGAGGCAAGATGAATTGCGAAGAGCCGATATGTCTGGGTATCTCTGCATTTTTAGCCGCCATAGAAGTGCTGCCATTGGTGTCTCAGTGTTTCTAATCAATTTTATTTTTTGCTGTCTGAGATAATGATACATTTTCCTGGCCACCCAAAGAGTTGCTTCACCTTGGGAGATCACGAACCAAACAGAAGGCTCAGTATCTTCTCTGTCAGCTCTGAGAGCTTGAGGAGAAAAAAAACAACGGTATTTCATTAGGCGCAGACACAAAGATGTTGTGGAAGGGGGGAAACGGGTCCTCATGGAGTCGAGTAAAGAGACAGGAGAGAAGCTTACGGATCCAGCTGTGGCAGTGGGAAAATGATGGGGATTGGGGATTCCAGAACCACCCTGGGTAGATGGACAGGGGCAAGGAGGCCTATAATAGTGTGTGTGTGTGTCTATAAATATCTGTATTTAGTCTTATAAATCTTACTCAGAAGACTGATTTTTAAAAAAGAAGAAGAGGAGGAGTCCAGTGAACGGGGCAGGCCCTTGGACAACTCACTTCCCTGTGGCGAGTGTGACTGTGGTCACTGTCCACGGGGAGGATTATCTTCAGCCTCTGCCTCTCTAAGCTGCTTAGCCACTGGGCAGCAAGGCTAATAGAAAAAAAAATCCTATTTTTTCCTGTACCCCTTTTTTTTTCTCTCTCTCTGATTTTTACTGCCAGGATCATGGAGGAGAAAAGGCTCTGCTATTTATTTATTTGTTTGTGTAGTATTGAATAGCTACTATGTGCCAGGGATTGTTCCAGACACCGGGGAAGCAATGATAAACAAGACAGAAGTCCCTGCCCACTGAGCGCTTTCAGTCTATTCATCAAAAATCTGCTGAGATGCAGAATTAATGTTCAGACATCAGCTAAAGAAAGCCTATCTCCAGGCTCTGGGCAAAGCCTTGGGACAGACAGACAAAAAGTCACTTTCTTTTCCCGTGTAAGTCCGACTCAAATCCTAAGAAACTTTCAATATCAACATACATTTTAATGTTCACAACTGGATGAGATCATTTTATAAGATTTTCCTCATATTCAACAAACTATAAATAAGATGACTTTCAAATTCATTGTTTTCCTGTTGTTTATAGCTATCTGTTAAAACCGAAATGGGTTTGTATAAAGCTACAGGATGTTAGGACTTGAATGGATTTTAGAGATGGTGAACTTCAAGGCTCAGGTACAAGAAGTGGTTCTTTCCAAGGACATTCAGATGGTGGACCGCAGAATCAAGTTTAACAGCTAAGCCTTGGACCCTGGGCTTGAGGTTTGCTCACCAAGTTACAGTGTTGCTAGTGTCTTTGGTAAAATATGACATGCTTAAGTGACACAGCTGATTTGCATTTTACAGCAAGACCTGGCCTGTATTTGTGAATGGTCTAGCTACAGATGCCACAAAACAGAAAATAGCTATCTTTTATAATACAAGTGTCAATAGGAAGGCAAATCCTGAGCTTGCCCGCTGCTCTTCCTGGCTAGAGAGAGTTTGACTGGCCTCTCAGTTACTTTTCAAAAAAACACTACAAATGTGCTTTAGCCATTTCTCAATATTTGTCACACACTTGGGTATTTTCCCAACATTAGACTATGAATTATGGACTTCTTTTAAAATCAGTATCCATTCTGACTGATCTTGGGGCACCGGTGTTTTAATTATCTAGGGATGACTTCAAGATTGTTTGTTTAAATACGGTTTTATCTTCTGTCTCAGGAGATTAGGATTTTATCTGTCCCTGGAAGAGTGCTAAGTAAAATTACAATGCCCCCATAGTTTATCACTAGGATGGAGCTGCCAGGAGGGTACTGGCAAGATCAGTGACCTTCCCTTTGAGGAGAATCACCCTCACATTATTCACCAAGTTATCTTAATTCCAGAAAACAATGAGAGGGAGCACGCCCACATTAGACACTTTTTAAAAACTGAATTTAAATTAAAAAAAAAAAAGAAAAACTGATGGTAAGCAGTGAGACCATAAATACGATGCAAAATGATTCCTAGAAACATCCAGAATTTAACTTAACTGGTCAGGCAAAACAATTAAACATATCAGATTAGTAGTCATGGAGTGAACGTTGCTGTAGATGCTGTTATCTTTTGAGCTTTTAAGCGTGAAAACATTTCATCTGCTAGGATTAGGCAGAACCCTCTAAAGGGGGAAAATTGGCATACCACCTCAGCTCTCTGAGGACTTTTCGGGAATTCCCACTTTATCACACCCTTCTGCGTTGGAAGTGAGCAGATGTGTGACTTTCAGGAAATACAACACGTACTTGCTCCCGGACTCTCCCCTCCCCCCAGTTGTTTAGGTCAGAAAATTTTTATTTTCTGTACAGCGAATACTTGTGAATGGAAAATACAGAGATTACAGTAAAACAAATTATGTACCGGCTATTAGCTCTGACACCCGACTGAAGAAAATACAGAGTATGCAGTAAAATAAGAGGTATACTATTTGTTGTAATGATGGCAAGTGCATGCGTAGGGGAAAATCTCACAAGCCCAGCACACACCTTAGCATTAACTTGAGTTTTGTCTCTCCCACTTAAAAGCTCGTTCATTTTTTGTTGTTTTTTTTTTCCCTTGGGCTGACCTGTAATTTGTATTAGATTGATCATGTGACCATTCTATAACTCAAATTGATGTTTCAGTAGCATGCCAAGAGTTCAGACAATAGAGCATCCGGATAGCCAAGGACCTGCTGTATACATTCTGTGCTGTTTCAATTAGCGCCCATGGGGTACTTGATATATCAACTCTCTGTGTTTTTATTCTCCTACCAGTAAAATGTGGGCATTGGGCTGTATGAATTCAAAGGTTTGTTTCGGCTCTAACTCTGTGCTTTTAGTTACCACTCTCTGAACAAGCAGTAGTGTTTCTGTTTATTAATTCGCAAGTTTTATAAGCTATTAAACCACTTCTAATATTAAGCGAGTAATTAATATTACATCGTTATATCTCTGGTTCCATCATTTTTTCATGAATTTTGTATTTTCAAGATGTTTCTGGTCGTATCAATAAATTTAATAAGTCTTTTAAACAGCAGAATAGCCATTATGTTGGCCAGATAACAGTATTACATTGCTGTCACATTTCTGTAAATAGCCAATTTTGGATAATTTCCGAAGTAGCGTATACTATCCATACATGAGGACAGATTATTAGTCCATTAGATAACTCACATTTGCAAACCAACTGTAGATATTCAAAATCCTTACAATATAGTACTCATCTTTTTTTGCCGACATTGTATATATATATTTTTTTTTCGTATGAGTATAGTTGCCATGCAATGTTTTGTTAGTTTCAGGTGTAGGACATGATGATTCAACAAGTTTATACATTATGCTGCGCTCATCCCAAGTGTAGCTACCATCTGTTACATGCAGCACGACTGCAGTAGCATTAACTATGTTCCTTCTGCTGTGCCTTTCAGCCTATGACTCATCCATTCCATAACTGGAAGCCTGCACCTCCCACTCCCTTTCCCCCATCTTGTTTAGACCGCTACCCGCTTCCCTCTGGCCATCATCAGTTTGTTCTTCATTGTTAGATGTTTTATTCTGCTTTTTATTTATTCATTTAGGTTTTTGTTTTGTTTTGTTTTTAGATTTTACACATGAGTGAAATCATATGGTATTTTTCTTTCTCAGTCTGACTTGCTTCACTTAGCATACCCTCTAGGTCCCTCCACGTTGTCACAAATGACACAATCTCTTCTTTTTTTATGGCTAACACACACACACACACACACACACACACACACACACACACACACCCCTCATCATCCTTATCCACTCATCTATTGATGGACACTTGGGCTGCTTCCATATCTTGGCTATTATAGATAATGCTGCAGTAAACATAGTAAACATATGGGTGCATATGTCTTTTCAAATTAGTGTTTTTGTTTTCTTTGGGTAAATACCCAGCAGTGGAATTACTGGATCATATGGTATTTCCATTTTTAATTTTTTGAGGACCCTCCATACTGTTTTTCAGAGGGGTTGCCCCAGTTTGCTTTCCCACCAACAGTGCACGAGGGTTCCTTTTTCTCCATATACTCACTTGTTCTTTCTTGTGTTTTTGATTTTAGCCATTCTGAAAGGTGTGAGGTGGTATATCATTGTAGCTTTGATTTGCATTTCCCTGATGATCAGTGTTGTTGAGCATCTTTTCATGTGTCTGTTGGCCATCTGGATGTCTTTGGAGAAATGTCTTTTCAGATCCTCTGCCCATTTTCACTGGATTATTTGTGTTTAGGGTATTGAGGTATAGAAGTTCTTTATATATTTTGGATATTAACCCCTTATCAGATATATCATTTGCAAATATCTTCTCCCACTCTGTAGGCTGCTTGTTTTGTTGATGGTTTCTGTCACTGTGCAGAAGCTTTTTATTTTGATGTAGTCCTAATAGTTTATTTTTGCTTTTGTTTCCCTTGCCTCAGGAGACATAGCTAGAAAAATGTTGCTACAACCAATGTCAGAGAAATTATTACCTGTGCTCTCTTCTAGGATTTTTACGGTTTCAGGTCTCACATTTAGGTCTTCAATCCATTTTTTAGTTTATTTTTGTGTATGGTATGAGAAAGTGGTCCTGTTTCATTCTTTTACATCCAGCTGTGGTACTGGTTATTCAGAAGAGAGTAGAACTGTCTTTAATAATTATTTTGCCCTTTCTGTGTGAAAAACAAATTATTATCTTTGCTGCAGCAACCACATTTCTTTTAACCAAAAGTTAAGAAAATATTAGCTTCTCTGGTGTTAACTCATATAAAGTCCTTTGATTTGTCGCACTGTATTTTGAAAATGAGAGGGTATAAAAAGTAGGTAGGAGATAATGGTTATTTTCTGATGGTCTTTAAGAGTAATTTTACTAGAGACACCTGGGTGCTCAGTCGATAAAGCAATGGACTCTTGATTTCCACTCGGGTCATGGTCTCAGGGTCATGAGATCAAGTCCTGCGTCGGCTCCGTGCTGGGCATGGAGGCTGCTAAATATTCTCTCTCTTTCTCCCTCTGCCTCACCCCTGCTCATGCACATGCTCTCTCTTTCTCTCTCTTAAAAAAAAAGGTAATTTTATTAAAGTAGGTGGATATTTTTATTGATGATTCTTTAAAGTAATTTTTCTCAAGATCCTTCAAGAGAATGTATGCCTTTGAGTGAAGTGACTTTAAATTTTGTTCACCAATGGAGTTTAATTCCATCGAGAATGACTTGTATTAACTGCCGGTCATTTCAACCCCTCATGCTGTGAGTTAACACATCAGTGTCTCAGGGAATGTTTTCTGATTAATCTCTTGTGAAGCGGGTCTCCTCCGTGCTGTTCCAGTAGCCGTCTTTCAGTCCTGTTAATTGTCCAAATACAGTACGCAAACTGACTGGACTCAGGCAGGAGAATGAGGGTGAAGGCCTTCTCTTAATTTTTTCATTTCCTCCGTCCTATAAAATGCTTTTTTAACCTGTAATAATATGCTTCTTGGGTGGATTCACCATAACTTCAGAAACTGGGTAGATGTTGAAAAGCTTCACAGTTTTTGTTTTTTTAATTTATTTTTTTATTTAAATTCAATTAGCCAACATATAGTACATCACTAATTTCAGGTGTAGTGTTCAATAATTTATCCATTGCATATAACTTTTATCGAAGGTGATTCATCCTTGCATTTTTATGAAAAGGGATTTTTTTTTTCAGATTTAGAAGGACCACATTTTTAAATAACTGAAATTGTTATTTGCTTAGTTGGCAGCACATTAGATCTGACCAATTCATCTTCGTCTGAGCTGAGTATAAATAAACTATGGTCTCCACAGGATAAGGTGTGAGGGAGTTTATGCTGATATTTTCCCACTGACGATGCTCAGTGACATTTACATTCTGGCGTGGGGAGCACAAGCGAGACATTTCTTAGACTCTTCTAGCTAAGTGTATTTTCACGTTCGTCAAAGAAATGCAACTTGTTGAAATTCCTGTTGCTATTATAGTTTGTTTTAAGACATTTGTTAATACGACTGCTTTGAACATAATATACGTTGAATTCTCACCGGGATCAGACCTCATCTCTCCAGAGCCTCCAAGCTTGCACAGGTATAGAAGTGCTGGAGTTTTGATGTTTTTCTCTTTCCTCCCTACTCTGTCTTTTCCTTCAGAGTTGAAGAGAGAAACTATAGTGAGAAGAAGTGAGAAGGAAGGGGTCACAGGAAGCAGGGAAATGGAAAACAGTGATTTTAGCCATATGTCACCGGGGGGAGAAAAGTCACACTTTTTAAGGGTTGGGGGGGTCTCAAAATAAGCATCTCAAGAGGCTCTTTCAGATAGGCAGAGTTTCAATGTCATTTTTCAAGTATTTCATGAACATCAGTGGTGTGGACTCTGTGTACATGTTGGTGCAATTAGCTCCATGCTCTAGATTCATGTGCGTCCTACCAAATGTCCGTGGTCGGAGCACTCGGTTAATCTGCTTCGCAGAGGCTCTGGCTCAGTTGTTGAAAGGCATCCTCCCGCTCTCCCCTGTTGGCACTCGCCAAGGCATCCTAGAGTAGATTTGATCCTCTGGTGTTTGCAAACTAATGCATTTATCAACTGTACAAATATTTCACCTTACACTACACTGACAGTTTTTGCAATAAGAGTAAGACAATTGCTGAATTGCTCCAAAATAATGGTTTAAAAATGAAAATGGTGAGGGGGCCTGGGTGGCTCAGTTGGTGAAGCATCTGCTTTCAGCTCAGGTCATGATCCCAGGGTCCTGGGATCGAGTCCCGCATGGTGATCCCTGCTCAGCAGGAAGCCTGCTTCTCCCTCTGCCTCTGCTATTCCCCATGTTGTGCTCTCTCAGTCTCTCTCTCTCTGTCAGATAAATAAACAAAATCTTTATAAAAAAATGAAAATGGTGAGGCCGATTTGAGGGAATAATTCAATTATGTAATGGAAGTAGCTTCATGCAGTAGATGGCTGTGTTTAGCGTGTAGCCTGCAAAAGGCCGTAGCAGTTCGTGCGATATGCCTCGTTGCCTTCCCCTGTGTGGTCGATGTCCTGTTGCCACCCAGCATTTGAGAAGCTCTGTTTTCAATGCAGTAGTCTTCTTAGAGTGAGGCATCCAAGGCATATATAACAAATCGCCTCTTCAATTCTTTATCTCTGTACCCAGCGCATGCCGCCGACTCAGAAAACCCGGAACCAGGTCCCACATTCCCACGGCCCCAAACCCACTCCTCCGTCTTTGACAGCTCCTTTTTTTCCAGGTCCTCAGATCTTATAGTTGAGGTCATTCTTGTTTCTTTCTCTCTTTCCTGCTGTTGGCCTTGTCTTTAAAATATATATACATAGGGGCGCCTGGATAGCTTAGTCGTTAAGCGTCTGCCTTCAGCTCAGGTCATGATCCCAGGGTCCTGGGATTGAGCCCCGCATCGGGCTCCCTGCTCGGCGGGAAGCCTGCTTCTCCCTCTCCCACTCCCCCTGCTTGTGTTCCCTCTCTCGCTGTGTCTCTCTCTGTCAAATAAATAAAATCTTTTAAAAAATAAAAAAATAAAATAAAATATATATACATATATATGTATATATATACACACACAGTATTCTGACCAGTTCTGCCAGCCCTTCACCTACTTCTCAGCCCAACTCACCATCAGCTCCCATCTGAACTATTTTAATGTATTTTATTCTCCTCACTGCACCGCATGCTTCTGTCGTTGAATACGCAAGTTGCTCCAGCCTAGTCTCAGCATGGCAGGCGGAGCAGTTCTTACAAAATGTAAGCCAGCTCGTTGCACTCAAGCACTCTTATTCCAAACTCTGTAATGGCTTCTTCTCTCATCTGGAGGAAAACCCGGAGTCTTTGCTGGGACCCGAGGCCCTCAGGGATCCATTCCCTGCTCCTCCATGCCAGTGTCCTCTGCCCCTACCAGCCCCTTCCCTCACTGCTTGGCCCCCACTGGCTTCCCCACTGTGTCCCGTACACAACAAGTGTGCTCTGGGCCCCGCACCAATGCCCTTCCTGCAGATGTCTCATGCATGACTTGCTCTCTCTCTTTAGATCTCTGTTCAATATCAGCCCATCGGAAAGGCCCCTTTTACAACCCTAAATAAATAGCCCTCCTCTGTAAACACATCATTTCCTTCCCTCTTACTTTTATTTATTTTTCTTCATGGTGCTTTTTACCACCTGAGATAGGTAAATAGGTAGGTAGATGATTGGCCAGGACCCCCTCCCATTCTGGAATATAAGCTTCTTGATGGCAAACTATTTTTTTTGTTAACCTCTCCATTCCTAGCTCTGTGAACAGTGCCTGGTACACCATAGACAGTCCATAAATATTTGTTAAATAAGTGAATGATGCAAGGCAGAAATCTTACTCTGCACAACATCAGACTGCTCAACCCTGCACTGTCCTGGGGAGAGAAATAGCTCTGTGAAATAGCAAAGAGCAAGAATTACTGTGCAGATCTCAACTGGCACCATTCAGTAGGGAGAAAGAGGTTGTTCTTGGCTTAGAAGTCGTTGAAGGCTTCACGGTGCTAATAAGACCAACGCTCAGCCTGGGTGGTGGTAGTGTTTAGAGTTGATGCAGGTAGATGGAGAGATTGTCAATCATATGCAAATGCCCAGGAGACAGTAGGAGAATTATTATTCCCTCCCGGGGATTAAGAACCTCAGATGTTGATCTGTGTATTCTAGAAGTATTTTCAGTCAAGCATCCTTTGAAGCTGTTGGAGTGGATGCATATCTAAAAAATAAGAGAATTACTAGACAAAGATGGGGGCTGGGCCTCAGGAAGTGACTGTTCAACAGACGGGGTGAGGGGTCAAGCCATGAAAGGGAACACAGAGGAGAAAACCAGATATGTTGAGAAGAGGCAGACTAATGGGGTGCCAAAGGAAGAGAGGAGAGCAAAAGACAAACTGTTTCAAATATTAGAGTAAAATTTAGTGGGAGAAGATCCTTTGGGAAGCCACTGGACTTGAAACCTAGGAGGTCATGGGCAGACTTTGTACGATTGAAGTGGGAGGGGGTGAGCCGGGCGGCATGGGCTTAAATGAGCATGTGCGAAGGAGGGGCGCTGGTCCTGGTAATACCCTCATGAAGTTAGACGGGAAAGGATTAAAACATCATTGATGCCATCAAGGAGTGAGGCCACATTTGTGGGCTCTGCACTTCTGATGGGCAGGGTAGAGGCCCTCCCTTTTGTCCCTGTGCCTAGGCTCACAGGAACGAGGTTGCCCCTCACAGAATCCCTCAGACAACCCACTGGCTCTGTTCTTACCTTCCTCTTCTCCAAAGTGCCCAGCCCCACAAATGACACTTGGCCACGACTGTCACTTTTAATGACACCGTCCTACATGTCGACCTCAAGAGAAACTGTCAGATTGGGCTCCCATTGACTTTTTGCCTTTTCTGCCTTGACAGTCTTTCATAACAGCACGGATCCTGTGGTCTTCGGGCGAAAATGTCTCTCTGCACAACATCAAACTTTAACTGCTCAACACAACCCTGTCTCAGGGAGAGCATAAGTGCTCTATAAAATACAGAAAAGCATTCATTCCCTTGCAACTTTCAATGAACCCAGGAATTATTAGCGACAGAGTCAAATGAGAGCATGTCGGAGGCTTAGAGGTAAACAGGTGTCTACAATACACAGACCACTCATTATGCATCCCCACAGTTGCCGTAAGAAAACTGCTTATTGCCAGTCTTGTCAAAATGGATTTTTATTTCTTCTTCATACCAGGTAGTTAAATTTTTTCAGCACTAATGATATGTGTAGGAATGAAAGAATAATATAACGCTGAAGAATATTTTAATAGGGCTGGAGATGGGTTGGGAGCTGGAGAAGGGAATAGAAGGAGAGAGGATTATGGCCATTTTTCTAAGATCTCCGAGTTCAGATCACCAAACTCCTTTATGATCACCGCTCTTTAAAGGTGGACAATCTCTAACAAATAGCTGAGCAAATTTCTAATGGGGCAGATGGCAGTTTCCTGTGGGGCCAGGTCGTTGCTGTCCCTTGTTCCCAGCTAGAAAACCCATAAAAGAAGGAACAAAGCATTGTCATCTCTGTGTTCCCCACATTAATTAGCACGATGTCAGGCTCCCAGGCTCGATAACTGCGTGCTGATTTCCTCCTCCTCTCACTTAATCAGAGTAGGTAAGCGCCCATGGCCCCTTGGAAATCAAGTGCAATGCTCCTCAGCATTAACTTGAATACTAATACGCAGGGATCTTGATAAAATGCAGCCCTGACCCTGTGGGTCTGCGGCCGAGACCTGGTTCTGCATTTCTCAGAAGCTCCGAGGGGGCGCCTCCAACGCTGGTTTGCAGACCACACCAGTCCCACACCTTGCGCAACAGGAATGCTCCCCCACCCCTGCGGTAGACCCACGGGATGATCCAAGTTCCTCCTCCGGCGGTGTCCGATGTGGCTGAACAGAACTTGAACTCCGATATCTTTTAAAATATTTAAACAAAGGTTTATTATGAAGGCAAATGCAAAATTAGATTTTAAAAATTGCAAGAAATGTAAACTGTAAAACAACAACAACAAGAAAGTATAAAGGCTTTTTTTTGCTGTTGAGATCACCCCCTGCAGGTTACACTCCCAGTTGGCCTCTGGAGGATGCATTCATTTCGGAAGCTGCTGGAGTACTTGAGAGGACAAGGTTCAGAAGCACTAATATAATCTCAATGAGGAAATGGCTACCGGGGACGTTCGAATAGCTAGTTAGCCTTATAACAGTGCTGAGGACAACAGCTAACATTTTTTGGGTTCTTACTATGTATGAGCCAAGCATGGTGCACAATACATATATTATCGTGATATTCACGGCAGTTTTCTGGAGTATGTATTATGGTTGTTTCCATTTAGATCTGAGGAAACTGAGCCTTTAGAGAAGCTGGGCGGTTTGCCTCAGAACACACATCTAACTTTTGTCAAAGTCCCTGCTGTCAACCACAGGGTTTCAGAGCCTCCCAAGGAAGGGAGAGCCAGGGCTGGAACCAGAGCATCTCACTTCCATCCAGGACTCTGTGGAGAAGCTGAGATAGAGCAGGTCGATGCATTTGGCAGAGTGCCTTTGAAAATTATAGAAATGTGCCTTATGTGAACCTGGATATTTACTCCTTCCTTGTTTCTTTCATGATCACAACCAGCAGATTAACTGGGTTTTCTGTTCAGGTGTCTGATCCGTGGTTCTAGGCTCAGAGACAATCCATACTTCCTCACTCAACATGTACTTCTGCCAAGCAGTCACCATAGTTAAAGGAAGAGTGTCTGCAGTAAGTTTTTATAAACTGCATTACTAGGTGGCAGTTAATGGGTTTCATTCCTTACACAAATGGAATTCAAAAGGGTAGCACCTGGAGTGTTATAATGAATAAATTCTCTTCTTCTGTGCATTTCAACTCAGCATTCTAGAAGCTGTCCAAGCCAATCTTTCGTAGTATTTTTCCATGCTTGTGATACTACTCCTTCTATGTCTGTGCTACCCGATTATGCACCGCGTTCCTTTTGGGATGTGAATGAGCATTCCTGCTGCCCACACATTGACCTGGGGGCCAAGGGCAAGTGCAGCAAGAGCTGTTGCCTCGGGGCGGGCCGGTTGCTCTTCGGCATGATGGCTCTCCGTTCTATAAAAATAGACTAAATTTTCTCCTTCTCCCTATAACGAATCCCTGACTTTTCCAAAAGCGAGAAACTCTGAATCGTTCTATTAAGGGAGATTCTGTAGAGATTGGGGTTTGGAGAAAGTCAAGCAGCTTTGAAATGATACAACCTGATGTTGCTGAGACCATCGGTAGACCCCAGGGTTAGCAGGAACCCTGAAGTTTTCTGTGTCTCTCCTTAAGCTAATGACCCTGATGCGTATGCTGAAGAAAAATACCATTCTGCGCCATACAGTACCATCATTTTTGCAAATTACTTCATAGCAGTAGCTGAGAATATGTAAAAATTCAACAGAGCTTATTAAGCAAGAAATACAAGAGAACACCAAATGGTAAGGCAGTTCAAAGCGCCACACTACCTCTGTGAGTTAGTTGCTAAAGGTCCACTTAATGGCTTAGCAGCGCCCTCTGTTGTCTTGAAGTAGCAGTGAGGAAAGGAAGCTGAGGGGCATAGGACTCCACATGTAGATGGCATGTGGCATCATCTCTAAATCTTACTTTGGGATTCGATTGAGAGTCGCAGGGAAGTTAATATTTCCTCTTGTGGATCCTACGATCCACCATACGCAATCCAGGGTTCATGCTAAATCTTGCCATCTTCTTCCCATTGTTTTAAAATACAAATGTCCCTGAGAAAGGTGACACATTGAGTTCTTGACATTGCAGTGTGAAGACACTTGTAGATGCCTCTTTCCTAGGGTGACTGAATAGAAAGCTGTATTTTCCCAATGAACAAGGAGGCCCGGAGGCATCCGCCTATCTTCCTTCCTGCCAGTTTTGGTGAGGGCAAGTCTCCATGGGGCTGGTCCATCTTGGTATTTCCTTATTGCAACACAAAGCCTAAGACATGGCAGGCGGCAAATTCAGAGAACACTTTCCTTAGAGCACCTCCTGCAGGTGAATGGGAGTATATGTTAGCTTACCACTTACTCCATTGGCTATGGTGAGGAAAACGGAAAGAAAAAGTACTTAAGATACAAGGCAAGCATGTCCATCATTGCATTTCCTTCAAAACCGTGAATCTGTTTACCTACATTTTCCGGAGAGGGTGTTTGTGTGAGGCGAGAATCCTTGGAAATGTTTTCCCTTTTCATCAGCTGCCGCTGATACAAAGAGCTTTGAATTTCAAGAGGTGCCTGGTCTCTCTACCCATCTTCACTGATTGTCAAAATTGTGATCATTTCAGTGTCAGATTTAATCATAAGTTTTTGAAGATCAACTTCCTTCTAAGTATGACTATTATAGCCTTAGCCACTAAAATCCAATCCAAAAGGCATGAGGTAGGTAGGTGATCGTGGCTAATAAGTTAAATGACACAGGCTAAGAGTCTGTATGCTGCCAGGCAGAGCAGGTTTCTCATAAATTGAAGCGGAAAAGGAGGGCACCGCCCTCCTTTCCAGGATGGCCTATTGGAGATCCCCATAACTGCCTTACGTCACATTCACATTTGTCGGAATTTAATTTTGCAGAGGCAGCCCTGGGTCCCGTGGCAGACAGACTGGTATCCTGCCATTCTGAGATTCGCCAGACTTGCCAGCCAAACCAAATTACCTTTAAACTCTGGTGATCAGAGAATTTATAGTCTCCAGAAGCAAAAGGCATTGTGGTAATGGGAGAGAGGCAGCATTCCCCCTCTCAGGAAACATTTATCTCTCCTCAGTGATGACAGCTTTATGATTTTACTGAGAAAATCCACAGAAGGTGCTTTCACAAAATCAACTGTCTTTTGACACATTTCCAAGGGCAGTGGCATAGGAAAGAGGAACCACATTATGAAGTAGAAGCTGAATAAAACTCAGGAGTGAAAAACGATATGTCACTACCATGAAGGGAAATTGACTTTTTCCCCCTTGATTTATCTCATTGCAGCTTCACATGTCATCCACTGTGTTTCTTTATTCATAAAGGACCACACTATGGAAAATGTTCTTCCTGTGGTAAAGACCTGTGCATTTGCTGTTTGACATTCTCTCCTGGGAATTCCTCAAAGTTGGCAGCCTTTGAGCTGCCTTGTTCCCACTTCACATAGGTGGAGGGCCCACCTACCACTTCTTACTATCGCAAGTCTTGTCTTCATTTAGATCAAAACTGCCTTATGTTTTTGAGGCAGTTTGTTTTGTAGTTGGGTTTCTGAGGGAGCCAAGTTGATGGTGAATCTGAACTCCACAGCATCTTTTCTAGAGAATCAGATGGTCCAGAGAAGGCCATGTGCAAGTTCATCCCCAAATCCTAGGACTTGGCTTGAGATAAATGTAGCCTCTTCCTCTTATTTGAGGCTGAGGGGGTAGCAGAAGATAGAATTAATCATTCTTCTGAATCTTCTTCCCGCTCCTCTTACATCGGTCCTTTTCTCTCTGTGTATATTTTCCCCTTCATTTCTCTCTGCCTGCCTGCAACTCGCGCAAGCTCTTTTCTTCTCTTGAAAATGTTGTCTTTTATCATGTCCTTGTATTAATATTTCTACTCTTTACTCTCTTCTCATTCATCCCAAAGATCATTAACTCATTTCTACCTCCTGTTCCTTCCCTATTCTAAAATCATCCTCAGCTCATTTCCTTAACTCTTAACATTATTCCCCTTCTAGACCTAAAATAAGTCACAATGAGGAGAGTAGTAATGATTGTATGTTGAAGCTGTTATGTTTCAGGATGCACTGGGCTACACACTTCACATTTGGTATCTCATTTAATCCCTGCAAAGGAGAAGATGGCATCATGCCCCTTTAATTGATGAGATTCGATGAGGTTCATACAAAGAATAGCTGACAGAGCTGCAGGTCTGTTGCAGTTTATCTGACTCCTGGTGTGCAAAAAAGACAGGGCTCGCTTCATAATGAGCTATAACTCACAGGCCTCGAGTGAAACTTGATAAATATTTACACCATTTCACTTCACTCAGGGCCATTCATTGACCCATATCCACTGATGCAGATAAGTTTCTTCTACTGCACACCTTTCAATAATTACATATTGGATATCTGAAGCAGCTCATAAATTCAGGTCCTAGAGGTAGGCATAGTGACGAACCGGGATGAGGAAGAGAAGAGTAGGGAACAGGGAAAGCAGCTGGGAAAGCAAACAACTGAGAAGAACTGACGTTTCTAAGACTTGAAGGACTTTGCCGCAGCTGAGCTCCCAGGAATCCGAGGCCTGACGGGGGGTGAGGTGAGGAGTCACAGCCTTAAAGTGGGTGGGCAAGGAATGGTCAGGCTCATCCTGGTCCTCTTCAGCCCTTCCCATGAAGCTGGAGAAGATTTGTTCCTGTAGTAAAGAAAACTAGAAATACATTTTTATTTTTTTAAGATTTTATTTATTTATTTGTCAGAGAGAGAGAGCACAAGCAGGGGGAGCAGCAGGCAGAGGGAGAAGAAGCAGGCTCCCCACTGAGCAGGGAGCCCAACGTGGGGCTCAATCCCAGGACCCTGGGATCATGACCTGAGTTGAAGGCGATGCTTAACCGACTGAGCCACCCAGGCGTTCCACTATAAAGATACTCTTAAAGTGTGAAGTTGATTTAATAAAGTATACAAATTCCCAGCGTTGGTTCTCCATCAAAATGTACGACATGCTTATGTCGTTCCAAATCATCCTGCCCCGAGTGACACAGTGTGGAGTGGGTACCTTCCTTTGCTTTCCTCAGCTGTAATATCACCCTAAGAAATGCCAAATCCATCATGAAACCGTTAAATAGGCAAGAAAAAAAAGAGGGAAAGGGTTAACCAGCAGGGTGAGCATCAATGGAACGAACATCTGGGTCTGAGTCCCAGCTCCATCCCTTCTGTCACTTCATATACGTGGTACATCTCTTGGTTTACATTTTGTGAATAATGGGAACACCGGTGCCATATATCCTACCATGTTATTGTAAGGATTAAATGAACCAGGGTACTTTAAAATGCTTCATGAAGTGTAAAACACGCTCCTAGGAAGACTGTAATTAGTATCATCATTTTTTATTATTATTAACTGTACTAACTTCAAAGCACTTGATTTCCCTTATTGGTTAATTCCAAAGAAGTTTGCTTCCATGCTGTTTCTTTCCAGCATCTTAATAATTGGTATTTCAGTACCACATGTTAAGTGGGGAAGGGGGGGGGGAAGAGAGAGATCTCTCTCCCAGAGCTTGATTCTGGTTTTTGAAAGCTTTTGATTCCCAAGGCCATTGGGAAACCCGGCCTGCTCAGACACTTTCGGGACAGCCCCTTAAATCCCTAAGAGAGGTTCTGAGATCTGTCGTGAGCCCCCAGCTGCCGGCCTCCGATTCAATAGCAGCTTCTCCCTGGCTTCAAGCAGCCGTCTCATGAAGAAGAGAACTGAAAATCTCACTTTTCTGCTCTTCCAGTATCCTGCTTGCCTCAAATTGCTTTGGCCTCACTCACTTAAAAAAACCACCTGTGCACAGGTGTTAAGCAGGGCCCGGCAATATGGGATGGAATTACACACCACACACACATCTGTGCACAGGCAGAGATTATAATTGTTGAGTCCATCAGGAGCAGATGGGCATGCTTAGCAAGTGAATAGGATTGACTACAAGAATTAAGCCGAGAACAGTAAGGGAATTAGTAGGCCAGACATATCAGGCCTGGAGAGTAATGGTGGATAGCATTGCGGGTCACATGACCTTGAGCGTGGACAAGCCAGCCAGGCAGGACTTCCTTCCTCTGGGAAGTGGACCATCACTGTGTTCACTTCTAGAAACACGTATGTTGTCGAAAATATATATATATATATACCTACATGCTGTTTCCTTTTCTAAAATACAGATACATTTTAGCTTTTTTTTTCCCCCCTTTCATCATTCAGAATGGCAAGGAAAGAGAAACATGGAAAGAAGAGCTACTAATACAAGAAATCTGGCAATATTAGGTATACTTCCATTATCTTTCAAGACATAAAGATAAAAAATAGTTCACAGAAGAACCAAAAAGAAGTTATATTCCGTTTTTTTTTGTTGTTGTTTTTTGGTTTTTTTTAGATTTTATTTATCTGACAGAGAGAGACACAGCCAGAGAGGGAACACAAGCAGGGGGAGAGGGAGAGGGAGAAGCAGGCTTCCCGCTGAGCAGGGAGCCCGATGCGGGGCTCGATCCCAGGACCCTGGGATCATGACCTGAGCCGAAGGCGGATGCTTAACGACTGAGCCACCCAGGCGCCCCTACATTCCATTTTGAGAGCACCTGCCATTACTCCCTAGGCTGCCCTCTGGTCCGGGAATATTCCAAATGGCTATGGCCCCACGTGGGCTTTGATGGTGATGACAATGAAAATTCTTTTTGATAAAACTTCTTTGCTTGAAATTAGCATTGGGTTGTATCCTGCCAAATAGGAGAATTTGACAAATACATTCTTCCGCACATTTTAATCGTTAACACAGTGAAAATATTTAAGAAAAGAAACAAAAGGCTTATTTAGGTAGAAGATCGTGTGACTTTTTAATCTTTATAAATTCAGTTCTTTTTTACTTCTTTAGAAAAGGAAAAGTAGCTCAAGTTCGTTAATACATCATTTTAAATATTCTTCTGGCCTTTTTATTAGTGGGTGTTAGTTTATCGTTTTATGGCAAGAATAATGTTTATAGGTTGGCACAACCTAAAAAAAACCACCTTGTTTAAAATTGACCTACCATTTAAATATGATCATTTTGGCAATGAACACCTTCTAAACTTATCCTTCTCAATTGTGGGCATTAAGCCCATAAATAGGAATGCTAGAAGGGGGAAAAAAAGGGGTCGCTTCCAGAAGAGGAGCCTTGGAGAAGTGAATGGAAAATGTTGCCTCTGTTTAGCATGAATGAGCCTGGGATTTAAATAACATTCTTCAGGCCAGATAAATAGTTTTCCTTTGGCTTAGTAATCATGTGTTGCATTCAAATATTTAAGTGAAATGTTTTCTGGCTTTCCTCACTTTGTCTTTGATCTTTACATGCTCTGTTGTATTTTAACTCATCAGCTTCACCAAATAAAAGATATAATTTATACCTTTTAGTACATGTAAGAGAGACAAATTTGCTATAATGCATTGGAAACACATCATCGAGTTTTTGTTTTGTTTTGCACACACACATATCCCCAAATGCTAAAATACACCAGAATTTTAAAAGCTCTGCATCAGGGGTGATTACCACAATCTGTCTCATCGATTGCTTTCTTTCCTCTGTTTCCAAGCTGTTCCGCAATGTCTATGCATTATATTTATTAAAAAAAATAGAAGTTTTTTTTTTAAAGATTTTATTTATTTATTTGAGACAGAGAGAATGAGAGAGAACACATGAGAGGGGATAGGGTCAGAGGGCAAAGCAGACTCCCTGCCGAGCAGGGAGCCCGATGCGGGACTCGATCCAGGGACTCCAGGATCATGACCTGAGCCGAAGGCAGTCGCTTAACCAACTGAGCCACCCAGGCGCCCCCAAAAAATAGAAGATGTTTTTAAAGAAACCTATTCCAAAAATCATTTACATTCTTTGTATCATCATCATCCACCTTTTGCCATTTTGAGACCCTGGTTGCTTGGACCCAGATCGGAAGAGTCACAGAGTCCAGTTGCAACCAGGCTCCTCTGAAGTAAGAGTCTTCTCCATGGGAGCTCCACAAAGACAGCCTTTCAGAAAGTGCTCACGCACGCATCTACCCACGACCACTCAGAGCGAACGTCAGAGTCACAGACAGGAAGTGTGACCCTCTCCTTCGTTCGCTCCACCACGTGACCTTCGGGCATGGGACATCTGTACAACTCTGATCTCGGTCAGTAAAGTGCCAGGATGTTTTATGGGCAGGATTCATCTGCACCAGAGAAGGTGGGGATTCGTGTTGGGTGTTTGAACAAAGGGAGACAAAGGGAATTCACCCTGAAATCACCCGATGGCTGAGGAGATTACCTCATGCTGCCTTAATTACATGCTGTGTGAACCATTTTCAGTCTTAACACAGGTGATCTTTTCTGGGTGTAGTGAGACATCAAGTCTAAAGGAAAGAAGCAGACAGCTTCTTATTTATCACCTCAAAAATGCCTGGTAATCGTCTTTGCCATGTCTCTAAGGCTGATGAATCAAGTATGACTAGACTGCCATGCTTCCTACTTCCACCACTTGAAATGGATTGGGAGGGAAAAATCAGGGCAAACCACTGATTTTATTCATAACCTTCAGCTTTTCACAGACTCTGTAAAAAGCCTTCTAGACAGTAGCCCAAAGTCGTTTCACTTCCTAGAAATACACTGATTCTAAAGAGAATTAATCAGCCCTCTTCTAGAAAACCCATCAAAGACGACTCGTTGATACAGGGCACGAGCACTTGTTGAAAGGCTTGTTTGTAATGCTGCCTTTCCTATCACTCGTATCTCAACAAGTTCCCAGGTAAGCATCTCGTTTACAAAAGGGGAAGTAAGGGAGTTCGAGAGTTGATGTTTTGCTTACCCCACCAAGATCTGCACAGGCGCACCTCATTTTATTGTGCTGCACTTTCTTGGGCTTGGCAGATATTGGTTTTTTGGGCTCTGGGGTGTTTTTGGTTTTGTTTTTAACAAAGTGAAGTTCTGTGGCCAGACTGCGTCCCGCCAGTCTTTTGCATGTTTTTCCAACAGCATTTGCTCCCTTCGAGTCTCTGTGTCACACTGTGGTAATCTCACGATTTTTCAGACATGGTATTACTCATTGTTAATCTCTTTGTTATGGTGATCTGTGATCAGTGATTCTGACTCACCCAGTGCTCAGCCGGTTGCATTTTTCAGCGATAAAGGATTTTTTAATTCAGGTGTGTACATTGTTTTTTTAGACATGATGCAGTTGCACGCTGCCCAGACTACTGTGTAGTGTAAACATAACTTTTATAGGCACCAGGAAGCAAAAAAAAATTTCATTGGACTCACTTCATTGTGATGAAATTAGCTTTACTGCGGTGGTCTGGAACCAAACCCGCAATAGCTCTGAGGTTGTCCCCTTCTCCGCTCCTGTCCCCCCACCCTGTCCCTTCCCAGGAGTGAATCTCCTGCCGACTTATTATTGCTTCCTGTTCGCTTCCCCAAAGGCTCCTTGTGCCCTTTGAGCTGAGTTGCCAGGCCCCCTGAGAAGATAAGGAAGCCGCACACTTGTGCGCCTGGGTGGTCTGGAGGCCCAGGGAAGGTGAAGGTCCATCTGTTCAAGTGAGGAGGAGCAGGGTGTATGGCCACTGTGGTTCTTGGTCCTGACACCTGCAAAGCTTCCTCCTTTGTCTTGAGACTCCGTTCCCTCATTGGGCGGGGGGGCACGTGCCGAATGATGCCACTGTTGTCATTGTGCTCATCAGCCCACGCAAAGCCCCACGCTTGGGGTCCCGAGCCGATCTGTGCACTGCAGTTTCCAAGGTGTCATGGCTATTCTTCTAAATATCTTCTTGCAGTCCTGGGGGCTGGGATGAGATGCCAGGTGGGAGGTTAATCCTCACCATAAAGGGATCTGTGCTGCTTTGGATTCCCAGGCTATTAAAGGGATGAGGGAGAACTTGAGCTCATGCTAAAACTCAGTCCAAGCACCCATGGACATGTGAAACTTCCAGTAAATTCCAGAGAGATAACATTCCCCTGGAAAGCAAGACTTCCTGCTGTGAGATTTTTTTTTTTAAAGGCTATGCCAGGTGGTACACATCCCAAGATCTTCCAGGGGAATGGGTCTGGAGGACTGGGAAGGGCGGGGAGGACTTCCCGATCAGGTGCTTAGGATCCCAGAATTTAAAGCCAAGCCAGTTATTTCAAATGTTATCTCTCTGGAATTTACTGGAAGTTTCATTTCCCAGTAGCTATCTTTGAGGACTGAGTGACGAATGTTCAGTTTTAGCATAATCACAATGATCCTTTGTGGGTCCTCGGCCAAGGCCAAAGGCACCTTGATCATGTTAGTGAGAGCTAACAAATGGGGTGGGCTCCGAGTTGTGATTAAACACTGCCACCTGCTTATCAGTGCTCCCAGGCTAGGGGAAGGGGCTGTCCTCATCTGACCATTCACACCTTGTAATATGCTTTGCTAGCGTTTCTGAAAATGCCCATCTGTAAGAGTAAAGTTCACTGCCAAGTACCTCTGCCTTACGTGGTTCCAACTGAGATGCTTACATTTCGCTTCTAAGGGCATAGAAGAACCCTGATCCTTTGCCTATTCAGGAGATAAGCATACTCAATGCATACATGTGAATCAAAAGCTTCTTTCCTTTTAAAGCAAGACACAGTTTGTGAATTTGCACTTGGCCATGATGTGACTTTGTCGGTAAAAGCCATCCTGATACAAAGTCTAGGGGATCATTGAGAATGATTTCTGCAAACCGTGAGCAGATCGACACTACAGGGAGGCTCTGCCTTTTGTTTCCAGGTAGTCTGTGATTGGATTTATTTTAGCACTTATGATGTGGCTGTTCATTTGGCACCAGGGAGCATGCTGACCACAAGACCTATTGTCTCCCATTCAGGTCATCCAAGACTGCTGTGAAAATTATCTGCCTTGCCAGCCACTTTGATCCTGTCACTCCCTCCCTGAAAGCTTCTGGCTGTTTCCTAAAGCCCTTCATGTGGGCCTCAACCTCCTCCCTCTAGCTACTGCAGCCCCCGCGCCGTCAGTCCCCTAACCACACATCTTTGCCTACCTTCCCCTGACCTCTACTAGAGGCCGTCTCCTCTACTTCAGCCAAACACGGTTATCCTCAGACTTCTTGAACAGAGTCTGACATTGTTTTTTGTTGGTTTTTTCTTTTTAAGATTTTTTTTCTTTATGGGTGAGAGAGAGGGAGAACGCACAAGCAGGGGGAGGGACAGGTAGAGGGAGAAGCAGACTCCCCGCTGAGCAAGGAGCCTGACGTGGGACTCGATCCCAGGACCCCAGGATCATGACCTGAGCCGAAGGCAAGCGCTTCACTGACTGAGCCACCCAGGCGCCCCACAATCTGATGTTTTCAATACCTTGTTTTCACTAGGACAGTTTACCAAAACAGAACGAGGGCATATAACCCGAAGTCTGTGTGTCACATGTGCTATTTCCACTGGCTCTCTAATCTCTGAGAGTTAGGAAGGGATGCTCCGGAATGAGACCTGCATGTTGATTCATGCTTTGTGTGTTTTATATGTATGCCAGACCACCTAATGTCAGAGTCCCTCCAGGGGAAAGTTCTAGGGGCAGAAGGAAGTTTTCCGTATTATTTTAAACACAGTTTAAGGATGTTTTAAAGCCATTTAAAGACAAGAGGAAAAAATTTATAGGAGCAAAAAGTGTCACAAATGAGGAGGTAACCAGAATGAATAGAAGGAAAAGCTATTCAGTGACCCTTGGGTAGATTTCGCAAGTGAGCAACATGGACAATGTACCAGGCACGGATAGCTTTCTAATCAGACCCTAATGCATTCATTCATCTATTTGACAGAACATACCAGAAGCCTGATACATGTCAGGTGGAATTCAAAAAATAAAAAGGTATGCTCTCTACCCTCTAAGACTAACAAAACAAGTCACTGGTTCCAGGAACGAAGGATATATAGGATGTATTACAGGGGGGACAGAAACCATAGTGGGGCCCCCATTTAAGTCTTTTTTCATAAGGATGTCTACTTTCTTTATTTTTTTTGTTTTATCTTTTTTAAGTAGGCTCCACACCCAGCATGGAGCCCAACACGGGGCCTGGATCTCACGACCTTGAGATCAAGACCTGAGCTGAGATCAAGAGTCAGACGCTTAACCGACTGAGCCACCCAGGTGCTCCAACATCCTTTAAATCCAATTTAAGATTCATGGTTTCCACCAAGAAAACTTGGGCAAGTTTTATAATAATCCTAATCTCTTTGCAGTTGTATCTGTGCTGTTTTCAGGTCATCTCTTAGACCTTTGGATATATCTACTGTATATAGAGAACACCGAGGCTGCGTGTTTTGAGCTTAAAACCATGGCTGCCAAATCAGCAACACAGATCCCAGGCTCGACACCACGAGCAAAACTTGATTTCATTTCAGTCATGCCTGAACTGGTTGATCGCCTCCGGTCTAGAGAAGGATTTCTGTCTCTTGGAGTCTCTTGCTAGAATCTAGTAGCTAGTGGAAACCATCCCCTCCCATAGAGGAAAGGTGATCCAATCCTGCTGTTGTGACAAACTGGGACAGGTAGCCCAGTGCTGTTTGTAACTGTTGAGCAACAAAGGCCTGGGTCTCACTGAGGAGCCCCCAGAACTGGTGACGAAACATGAGGGAATTCCCTTAGCCAATTTTTTGTCGGAATCTTCCTTATTAAATGGAAAATATTCCTGTAAGCGTGTACACATTTACTTATAAGCTATACGTGGTAGGGCTTCCCAGAAACCATAGAGTATATTGTGAGAAAATTCACACAGGAAAAGAAAAAGATTAATTTGATCATGTTTATAGAGGATTCAGCGTGTGCTGACTGGTGTACGCGAGACCGCCAAAATTAGGTAATAAGAAAAACACTCCTACCTGCTGCATAAGATAACTCAAAAGGCTATTTCAAATGAGAGATAAATGCCAGAGGAGTCCAAGGTTTCTGCATAATTAAGTACAAAGTAGGAGTGACTTAATTTCAAAGATTCTACTTAACACACATTTGTACAAATTTGTACAAATAAAAAGCCTGACTCTGCTCGCAACAAATCACATTTTTCTACAATTGCAAAAAAGCATCTATTTTCAACCAATATGATCATAATGAGCAAACCGTAAGTCCTTCATGGAAATGGAAATCATGGGTCTCTGCCTGTGCTGGCACTTTGCCAAGCACACTACAAAATTTCCAGCCCAGAAACCTGGAAATACAAGTATTTCATTTTACAGAGGAGATAAAATGCTCACAGGACTTAAGTGCCCAAGGTCACATACGTGAGAAATGGCAAAGCCAGGGTCTGCCCTGCAGTGTATCTCCTTCCAAAATCTGCTTCCTTTCCATTACTGTCCCACTTCCTAAAGAGGCTTCTGAGAAAGCTGGCTGTGTGAAATTTCCTTAAAAAAAAAAAAAAAAAAAAAAAAACGAATTTTGTGGGGTGCTTGGGTGGTTCAGTCAGTTAAGCATCTGGCTCTCGGTTTCAGCTCAGGTCACGATCTCAGGGTCATGGGATCGAGCCCTGTGCCAGGCTCTACTCTCAGCGGAGTCTGCTTGAGATTGTCTCCCTCTCCCCCTACCCCTCCCCACTGCTCTCGTGCGTGCTCTCTCTCTCTCTCTCTCTCTCACTCTCTCTCTAAAATCAAACTTTAAAAAATAAACAAAAATTTAAAAAATAAAATAATCAATTTAGTGAAGGATGCCTACTACATTCTCCTATTCAGAGATTCACAGTACATGTCAGTGTATTAATGATTCTAAGTAGTAAAATCTATAGTTAAAAAAAAGGAGGGGGAGGACCTGGTTTGGACTACCCAGCATTTCAGACACTTGTTGGATCAAACAGAACAACTTTTTTCCATGAACTGACTTTGGCAAATATTTATCTTCCTCGGCTGCTTCAGCAAATGCCTTATCTCCCACTCCACAGTCTTACTGCATGTGGAGGGGAAGGCATTAGGAAGTACCAGCGCTGTCACTCTGAGAGGTACAGACTGCCTTCCTTTTTAGTCACTCCCAGGTCCCCAACAATGCTATGAACGTTATTAGCTTGCTAAAGAAAGAGAAAAACAAACAAACCAAAAAACTACTGAAACCATCTTAAAAGGCCAATTAGGTTTTGTGGGGGTTTTGTTTTTGTTTTGTTCTTTTGGCTAATGAAGTCCAAATTTAAATGAATTTAAAGCATTTTCGGTATCCTTGGACTAGAAGTCAAATGGTTAATTTCAAAGTAAAAATGAAGATTAGTGTGTGGTTTCTCTCTCCCCTTCCCTCTCTCAATATCATCAAATTCATTTGTGTTAGCTAGGTCTTACTAATGGGAGACAAAGTTCGATTTTTAAGAAGGTCACCGTAGGGGTTGTTTGATGTATTTCTCAGCAAACCCAGCCTTCTCTGCTTTTCCTCTTAGTCACATACCGGAGAAACAGTCCTGAGTCACATCAAAGGTGCCCAGAGATGAATATATGAATATGGTACCTTTCAGAGGCCTCTAAAGCTTCCTTTCCCTCCCCCGCCCCCGCCTCCCTTGGAGGCACCTGTTCTTTTCTCTCATCTGTGGGAACTGCCACGTGTATGTGCTGGCACCTTCAGCATTATGGAAGCCAACAAAATTGGCTTTAATGCTGACTCAATCATCCCAGGCATGAGGCACACTGGTGAGAAAGATGGTCCACGGAAGGCACCACACAAAAGCCCTGTAAATGATAGATAGCATTGTGCTTCAGCCCAGCAAGTGGTTTCTGGCGGTGACTCACAGCCTGCCTCAGAGACATGGACAGGATTTCAGCCCCTTCTGATTCCTCACATTACTGGCCATTTGCTTATCCTTCTTTTTCCTCTGGCAACCCACTGATCCCTTGTATGCATTTTAGCTCTTTATCATGTTATCAGAAGGTAGGGATAAAGTAAATTTTGCAAGTCAAAGAGTCGAAAAGGATTCATGAATAAAATCGAAAACACCTCTCCTGTATCATCATGGCCGGTCCATGTGTACCCATTCTCATGACTCGCCCAGTAAAGGCAATGCATGACTTTGAACTAGGCATTTAAACTGTCAGCACTTTGTTCTGTGGAATTTTTTCTCTTCCAGTTTTTTTTTAAAGAATTTATTTATTTGAGAGAGAGAGAGCAGGGGAGGGGCAGAGGGCAAGGGAGAAGCAGACTCCCCGCTGAGCAGGGAGCCTGACACGGAACTCGATCCCAGAACCTAGAGATCATGACCAGAGCTGAACGCAGACGCCTAACCAACTGAGCCACCCCGGCTCCCTCTCTTCCAGTTTTAATCATGTTTCTCTAGTTGTAAAATGAAGAGATTTGTCTAAAACATTCTCAGAGCTCTTCTGCCTTTTTGTCTCAGTCCATAAACTATGCATAAACCCCTATCTTTACCTAATTAGTACTCATTTCAGAACTTATAGTAATTAAAACCAAGCATGTAAGTGCAGGACAATCCTTCTGAAAGCTTCCCTCTTCCCAAAAAATAATTTGAAAAGCGGAAGAAGGTGAGCTCTCACACACCCAAATGTAAAGAAAGTGCTAGAATATTTACCACAGGGTAGGTCCAGCTCAGCCTACAGGCAGTCAAATCAAATGTAAAACAAAATGATGTTACTTGAACATTGGACAGAGGTAAATTGACTTTGAGAGGGGGCAGACGTTTTCATCTGGGGACAGAGTTTGCTGTTGGGTGCGTGCCGCCGAAGCCCCGCTCAAATCTCGGGTCTGAGGTTACCTCTTCGATTGAGTTCTATGTATCTTTAAATTGCACTTTTAGTTGACTCTTCTGCAGTTGAATGACGTGTAGCGACAGCAATTCAGCAAAATCGATGCGGCACTTTGACCTCAATGACAACTTGGACGCTGGGTCCCTGCCATCACAGTATTTTCCTCTGGTTGGGTTTTGGGTTTGGGTTTTGGCTACGACTCTCTCATTCAGGAAAAAACAAAGCAAAACAAAAATCCACAGCCAGAATTCCATGTCGGTTTGCTCCTCTCAGATTCTCCTCCCGCTGTCCTCTCTTTGGAACATTCACCCACCAGTTGCTACCATCCAGATGCTCTTGTAGCCGGCCGAGCCGCAGGGCTGCAGAGAAGTATCTCGAACGCAGGGGAGGGCAGCGCCTCGGCATGATTGAGTCTGAAGCTACTCACTCCCATGAGGCTGAGTCAGGCTGAGGGAATGTGTTTGTCTTGCTTCAAAGAGATAGTCTTTCCTAATACAGTCTTGACTTACTATTCCATCTGTGCTGCTGTGTTTTTACATTTTTTTATCCACGTAATCCTGTTTTCCTGAGGAGCTTTATTAATGACATCTATGCATCCCCTCACTAATCCCCGCAGAGGGTATAGAGGTAAATTCTATATGGACTGGCACTGTTCAAAGCAAGGCAAGCGGAGACGTGGGTGCAGTAAGAAAGGCTTCAGCGTCAGCCCTTGTAAGGCCACACTCAGACCTTTGCCCGCCGTGCCTGTCGGCCCTTCTGCTGCAGGAAGTACGGGGCAAGGTGGGTTTCTCCAGGGAGTCACTGGGGCCTGCCATCTAGCAGTCAAGAGCAGGGGAGTGAGGCCTCCTGGGCTCCACACCTGTTCTCCTTGCTGGCTGAGTGACCTGAGAAACCACCCAGCCTATCTGAGCCTCTCTTTAGAGCTGAGCTGATGAATGCCAAAAGCTTTGCACAATACTTGGACCTCTGCCTGTCACCCTCGGCAGAGAGGCAGTGGGGCAGTGAGACGAGACTCTGAGGGCCCCGAGGCCGTCCAAGTGCCAGGGACACCCACAGAGAAGTTACGAAACACCCTGCCTGACGCCGAAGCCCCGCTCAAATCTCGGCCAGCCCTCCCTCAAGGTCTCCTACCCTGAGTCATTTCTCTTCACTGTACCCTGCCTCCCAGGGGTTTCTCAGTCGTTTGACGTGAAGTCACATTCCCTAACTGTCCTACCCCCGGAGCCACCCACATCTTCAAGACAGGACACAGCCCCCTGAGATGGCCGTGAGCCAGAGCTCGAGTGGGTCCCTAGGGCCTCCAACAGCTTCTCCAACGCATGTGGACGCCCCCACGGGCTGCTGGGGCCACTGCCTTTGGCTTCCTGTGCCTTGACCTTCCACCAGCTCCCCTCAGTGGATGTGTCCCCCAGTGCAGGCACATGTGCGTGCAAAACCCCGTCCTCTCCCCGGGAAACCCACTACCCACTCACCTGCACCCACACACGTGCACAGCTCTTTAACTCTTAAAGAGATCCCCCCTGCTCCAGACTCAGGGAACTGTGATTCAGTCAATTAATGAGCTCCAGTATTCCTGCACCCCCTCCCCTGTTCAAATGTCCGCAGGTGCTTAGCAGGCATGCAACTTGAGAGAAACGACCTTGTTTTTCTGAGGCTCCTTCTCTCTGTATAAAATGCAGATGCTCAGCTAGCCTCGCGCAGAGGCTCTGAGGATTCAGGGAGCTAAGAGCCGGCGTGGGGTGCAGCGCACTGTCCCAGTCTGCTCCAGTGGCCATCACGCACCACGGGCTGGGAGGCTGAGACAGCAGACGTTTACTTTCTCGCAGATCAGGAGGGCACAAGTTCAAGGTCAAGGTGCCAGCAGAGCTGGTTCCTGGTAAGACCTGTCTTCCTGGTTCACAGATGGCAGTGTTCTCGTCATGTCCTCACATGGCCTCTCCTCTGCGCACGCCTGGGCAGAGGTCTCCCGTGTCCCTTGCTCTTCTTATAAGGACACCGGTCCTACCAGATTAGGCCCCAGCCCAAGACCTCATTTACCCATAATTACCTTTTTAAAAGCCCTCTCTCTAAAAATGGTCACTTTGGGGGTAGGACTGCAACACAGGAATCGTGACGGGGCCTATTTCAGCCTCTAGCGCACAGCTCAGGTGCAAGTAAGTGACCTTCGCTCGTTCTTCCCGTGCTTCTCCCACTCCCTGGCAGCGCCTTGGTTTCCACCTTTAAATCAAATGCAGGCCCCCTCTTCCAGTGACGCCGTGGTCAGGGTCTCTGATCAGCCACAGAAACATGGACCTCTGCCTGATCTAAAATCAGGGGATCTGATCCCCTGCCCCACTTAACCTACTGTAGCACGTGAGGCAGATCTGAGGTGTCTCCTGGAAAACAGGGCAAGGGAACCTCTCTGCTGCCCTTACTTTGATGTCATCATTGGTCTTTTCGATGACACTCCAGGCCCATTGGTCATCAGGAGATTCCCCAGAAATCCTCTGGTGCACGTTCTGCTTACACCCACTTTCCAGTCTCAGCAGAGGGCAGGTACTACCCAGTGCTGGGTGGGAAATAGGAACCAAGTGTCAGATGCCATGGGAGTGACAGTGATGAGGGGACAAGGGGCAGGGGTGGGGACACAGACCTTGTCTGTGCCAGCCTCCCGGACACTAGAGTGAGAAACTACCCCTCGACCTGCCCACCAGTGCTCAATTCCTTATGGAATTAAAAAAAAAAAAAAGTCAAATTTGGGACTACTTTATTAAAGGTTAAATTCAGCTAGAACAGAACTTTTAAATTCTGGAATCAGAATATAGTTTTCTAAAACAGCGCTTTGAGCATTCAGGGCCTAACGGATAAAAGAAAAACATTCATGTTGAGTATTTCTAGATGGAAATCTAACCCATTAAGTTATAGCATCGTTCAAAAATTATGGCACCACAGCCAACACAATTAAATAACAATTACTCTTTTATAACCAACAAATGATACTATAATTTAGTCACGACACTGGCACTCCTGAAGAGTGTCTTATAACTTGTATCTGTGTTTCAAAAGCCAGGATAGACTGGCACAGAGATAACTGAGTAGAAGTTGCCCGACAGAAGCTTTGCCACTCTCTAGACATGGTGCATTTGCTTAACCAGAATCCGCTTTAGCACATCCGAGGTGGGTGTGCCATGATGGGTAGCGAGAAATGTAAGCATGCTGAAGAATCGTCATTCTCCAGAAACCCAATCAGCACTTCTTCTAATAACTCTTACAACTCGAAAAATTCCTGACACCGATGAAAATTTTAGACTGAGACCCATATCCTGCTTTTCAATATCAATCTGGGAAGGTGATTTTCTGGTTATATTTCAATACATTATCTTCACCCTGGTAAGCACAGAAGTTCTTATTATCTACACCTTTACCCTAACATGCAAGGCAAGAGAATATAATTAATCAATAGGAGGTAAACTGGGGTTATAGACACTAACACCGTTGTTGATAAATGAAACGTGGAACGGGGTTTTGCGTTAGGTGATCCCTTTGAGGAACGTAGGAAATTGCAGGGTTGGTATCGTTACCCATGTAACAGAAGTACTCGGAGAAATAATGACGCAGAAAACAGAGTGAAAGAGAAAGAGAAAAAGGACATGCACAGAGACCCAGACCCAGTTGCCATTTCCCCACGGTTAAAGTGGCAAAGCAATAGACTAGAACTGTGGCCTCTCCCCCCAAATTTATTATTTAATTAATATCATAAAGAATTTTTCATCAGGTGCTCAGGAGCTTGAGGCTGAACTGTTGCAAACCAATGGCAGAAAGTTGATCACAGATTTATGTCAAAGAGAGATCACTGTCATTATCTATCACCTAATCTCTGATCATAATCTCTAACAGTTGTTTAGCAGTTTATAAATTTCAAAGCACTATGTCCTACATCATCTTATCTGATCATCTAGACAGTCCGATGAGTGAGGCAGATAAGGTGACATCCCTCCGGAAAAATGAGGCTTGGAATCAGGAACATGATCACAGTCAGCTGGGAATGTAAAACCCAACAGCCTTATGGAATAGTAGAGCTAGAAGAGGCCTCCAGGCACCTTATGGTCATGCAGGATGGTATCTGAAGCTCCCAGGAAAGGTGACCAGCCAGTGATGACAAAGCCCCCAGCCTAGCTCCAGGAAGGCCACCTGTGTGAAGCCTGAGGCAGAATGGGGTTCTGCCCACCTGCTGTGCGTCCTGTTTCCCAGCATGTCAACCTCTACGCCCATGTTCCTGCTCCCTCCTCTCTCTGCCTCAAGTTAGTATCACCAGAAGAATATATTATGATTGATTATTCAAAATATTCCCAATTAAATAACTTAACTAATGGATCAGTTCGTCTTTAAGAAACAATGCAGAAAATAGTCATAAATTTATGACACTGATAAAATTATTTTTCTCATAAACAAGAGGTTTATGTGAGATGTTTCAAGGGGAAAGGCAGAAAAAGTGGACAAGTTAAGAACACAGAAGACCCTTTTGTGATTTTTAAGTAAAATAGCAAACTAGGGTAAGAAAAGTTTTCCAGAAGGAACTGAAGAGAAAATGGGCAAGCAGGTAGAATGTCAAATGCAAACGGAGTGAAGGAGACCATGGGGGTGTCAGACACTGACCCTCTGCAGATACCTAAAGCTCGCAGCCACCGCCACCGATAAGACCGATAACCACCGAGAGTAGCCGAGGGCCACCTGCCTGCTGGCGTCTGGTACCCCGGAACTGTGCCCTGGCGTCTGCACCTACACGGGGGGCTGGGCCAGGGTGGGGCCTCACTCCACTCCAGCCTCTCATCCCGTGAGTGTCAGACATCTCAGTCTGCAAATATATTTTTTAAGATTTTATTTATTTTAGAAAGAGAGGGGGGCAGAGGGAGAGGGAGAAGCAGACTCCCTGCTGAGCACGGAGCCTGACGTGGGACTTGATCCCAGGACTCTGGGATCGTGACCTGAGCCAAAGGCAGATGCTTACCCAGCAGAGCCACCCAGGTGTCCCCCAAGTCAACAAATATATTTATCATCTTCCATTTAGGGTCCAAGAATACACAAGGTGGACTCCAGGCCTTCAGCTGAAGCATTTCCACGTGGCTTTGTAAACGAGACTTCCTTTCCAGCCTTGACACATAAAACTATCAAATGCCAGTCTCCAGTGCCTGTCCAATGCCGGTAGCATTCCATTTATTGCTGGCATGTGATTGCAACATTCGGTGAAAAAAAATAAAAACCTCTGCAGTTTGTGGATAAACAGCAGATAATTAATGAACGTATTGTTTCTTTTTCCCTGGAAGAAGGAAAGGTAGCCGAGCTGAGAAAACAAGATTAGCATATCCATTAATGAGGGTTGTGTTTGTGTTTCTGTATCCCTTAGGATTGTATCTTTGTGTGAAAATACTGACTACAAGTGAGCCTTGTATTGAAAAATGAATGATGAGCACACCGAACCCAGGGCAAAAGGAAGGAAATTAACAATTAAAAATGCCCATCAGTCATAAATTAGTTTTCTTAGGACAAACAAACCTATTTTGGCATTGACAACAAATAGAAACAAAATCCTAACCAAAGAGTTCCAGCAGCTTGTCCTGCAGAATCTTCCTTCTGAGTGTATTTCAGATCCAGAAACTTTTCTCTCCCACAGCTGTGCATCAGCCCTAATTCCTGCGAGTGAACCCCAAAACCCGCTACTCCAGCTTTTTCTGTTAGCCCATCTCCTGCCTGACAGTCCTCCCCTGCAGTTGGTTGATCATTCGAAGATTTGACAGACGCTTGCTGCACCTGTCCTGTTGCAGGTTCTGTGCTGGGCATTGGGTCTGCCAGTCACCACACGCAACCGTCCAGCAGATGCCTCTTCAGTTCTAAGAAACTCAGTTTCTTCCTTGTCTGGATTTCTTTAGAAAAACATTACAGTCATGGTCTTTAATTTTTTACATCAGTGTTCTCATTCATTCCAGCCGGCACTGTACATTCTGACCTAGAGATTGTCCCATCCCCCACTCCACCCTATCACTTGTTTCTCACCTTCTATGGTTATTCCATGTAAAATTCTAGTACGCTGAGTGCCCTCCCTGTGTCTTCGCTCTCAAACCTTATCTCTTGCCACATTGAAAGCACCACTCACCAGTTCCCTCTGCTGCCCAGCCCCCATCTGGCTTCAGTCCTTCCCATGACACCCTCAGCACCACGTGCAGCTAGCTGTAAGTGCTCACCATGTGTCTGCGCTATTCTGTGACTTTGAGCCTTTAAAATCACACGTGCTCCAAAAAGATCATTGCACATCCATGTTCACAGAGTGTTATTCACAATAACCATGGATAGAAGCAACCTAAGAGTCTCGGCATAGAGGTGAATAAACAGAGTGTGGTGTATACGTGCAGTGGGATATTATGCAGCCTTCAGGAGGAAGGGCATTCTGACATTGGCTGCAACATGCAGGAGCCTTGAAAACCTTGTGCTGAGTGCAATGAGCCAGGTACAACAGGGCAAACACTGTAGGATTTCACTTCTACAAGGTAGCTGGAGGAGTCAAATCCATAGAGCCAGAAAGCAGAACAGTGGTCGTCAGGGACTGGAGAAGGGGGCTGGGGGGAATGGGGAGTTGGTGTTGAATGGGTATATAAAGTTTAGTTTTGCAAGATAGAAACATTCTGGTGATGGTTGTAAAACAATGTGAATGTACTTAATGCCACTGAACCATACACCTAAATATGGCTGAGGTGGTATATTTTATGTGTATTTTACCACAATTTAAGTATATGTTTGTAAAAACTGCTTATGCTCATTTCCCCACCCCATTCGGTTGTGAAGAACTTGAGGGTCCCTGCATTTTGCTATTTTACAATGCTGCCGTCATTTGTTATATTCTGTAGATGATATGATAAACAAAGATGCTCAATAGACATACTTGAATGACTGCAAAATGACACTATGTGGGAGGGAGAGGGAAGGAGGGAGGGAGCGACAGGGAAGGAGGGAGAGAAATTTCTCCAACATCAAAGCATCTCTGACCTCTCTCTGGTCTCAGTGTCATGTGGAAGTCGTAGTCTGATTAAACCAAGGTCAATGTCACTGATACTTTGAGAAGACTGCGGCAAAGAACCAAATAAGCAAAAAATTACCTTAATCCACGGGGTTGGAAAAATGAAAAGAATCAGATAAAGTAATCAAAGAAAAGCTTTGAGATAAACATAGAAGTAGGGCACTTTATTAAGTAGATTTTAGGGGGGGGAAAAGCACAATCATGAACAAAAGCAATCTATGAGTCATACAAAGAAATACAGATAAAATAAGATGACAGAAAGTGTATCAGGATACCTGGGGGGAAATGCAAGAAATATCACTTCTACAATAGAGGGAAAGACATGAATCAGTGGAAACAGCAATAATATATTTCTTTCCAGGCCAACACTAAACGCAAGCTGCAGAGCTGGCCTGTGGTGGAACTCACAAGTTTTATTGGCAATGTATGTGAGGAGACAAAAAGCAGCATATGGAGAAATACAAAAATATACTCTTTAGAGACACTGCCTCTTCAGATGTCAGGAAAAAACCTGGATGGAAGTGTGCAGCAAGAGTGACAGGCTGCAGAGTCACAAATTCAAGGCCACCCACAGAACCGAACATTAAGCCTTAGGCAACTTATTGCTGAAATCGTCCCTTTCTCTTCTGGCTTCAGTAGAAGACTCTAGGGAAGCAAGAGGGAGACCCTGGATCCCGCTGTGGTGCTTTAATGACCCCACCATTAAAATGGGAATACAGATGGGGAAGGGTCTGAGTCCTTGCCCCGTGAGCTGTTCCTGCTGTGCCTTCCCCACGTGGGGTTGGCCTCTTGGGCAGGCTGACATCTTGTCCACGCCTCTGTTCCAGGGGAGAGGCATCACTATGTTGCATCCTTGTCACCCAACTCAGCGCCCGCCGCATTGTAGCTACGTAAAAGGTGATTTTTAGATTAAAAATGGATGAGTAAGGAGAAGTGGGCCCATTACAGGCTGTATCCCAGCTCCACTGTTAATTCGCTGTGTGACTTTTGATTAAGATGCTTTGACTCCGTATCTCAGTTTCCTCATGGGTAAATCAGAAGTAATAATAGTTCCTGCCGCAGAGGTTTTTAAAGGGTTAAATGAAGGAGAGCTGATAGAAGGTTTAGACCCGTGCCTGGAAAGAGCATACCTCAATAAGCATTAGCTATTTCTCATATTATTTTTGTTAAGTTATTACTTTTGCTGAGATACATTTGGTGACCATCATAAATTTCACTATGAGAATATGAAATCTTTTTAAAGATTTATTTATTTTTTGAGAGAGCTGTGTGCACACTAGCAGGGGTGGGGAGAGGGACACAGGGAGAGAAGCTTCCAGCAGACTCCCCGCTGAGCGCGGAGCCTGACACGGAGCTTGATCTCACGACCCTGAGATCATGACCTGAGCCAAAACCAAGAGTCAGATAATTTTTAAAAGCACAAACTTATCCCACTTAAAAAAAACGCAACATCGTTTCCACCTAACAGTGAACCTCAACTCTTCATAAATTTTAGGCCATGTATCCATTTGAACTACAAAGATTTTTTTGGTACCTAAGTATCAAATGCTAGGATAATTTTAACGTGCTTTAAATTTAAAAATCACTATAAAGTGCACGATATAATTCTTTACATTTTTTTTCAGAATATGTGGGAGAAATGTAATTTTCTCTTTGTGTCTCAGATTCACCTTTGTTATCATGAGTTATTCAATCCTCACTAGACACAAGGTTATTAAGCAGCTGTTATGTTCCAGGCAGTGTTCTAGATACAGGGATGCAGTAGTGAATTGAACAAAGCCCCTGCTCTGGTGGAGCTTATATTCCCATGTGGAAACAAAACACACACACACACACACACACACGTGCACACACACACGCGCGCAGCGTTATAGAGCAACAACGGCCATGAAGGAAAATGATTATGGAGAGCGTTGCACGAAGAGGATGGTTATCTAGCATAGTCAGGGATGGACTCTGATCTAATGACACTTAAGCAAAGAACTGATTGACATGACGGTGCTCTCTGGAATGGACCAGTTCAAGGAAGAGAGGACAGGCACTGTGTGCAAAGGCCCTGGGGTAGAAGCATGTTTGGAGTGTTCCTGGAGCAGCATAGAGAGAGCATGTATGGCCAGAGAGCAGTGGGTAAGGGGAAGAATGGTATGAGAGAACTTCAAGAAGGGAACCAGGAGCTAGAGCATGGATTTGGATTTGGTTCTAAGTGAATGGGAAAAGACTGGAGAGATTGTATGCCCAGGAGTGATATGACATATACTTTTACAAGTGCCCACTCTGGCTGCTGTGTGTATAGGGGACAGTACAAGGAGACCACTGAAGAGACCTTTGCGTGTGATGGTTATGGCTCGGAACTAGGATTCTGGGTATATTTTAAGTCTGCTGATGGGTTGGATGGGCTAAGGGTGGTAGATGCTGGTGTCCATTCTGTGGGACTTGCCTTCTCGAAATGTCCTTCATGTTAGCTTGCTTTTGTTGTGGTGGTGGTTTAGTTTGGTTTGGTTTGGCTTTCACTTACTCCATCTCTTTGTGAAATAAATGAATCTGTGTAGGGAATTGGACTGTTTAACTGTAGATACGTGTAGAACTAACAGTTCCAAGTCTGAGTCCAGCAGTGGGAATCTTGGCCTCTCTGAACCTCGTTTCCCCAACTGGAAGCTGTATGTAATCTATCAACCTCTCTCCTCTACCAGAGCTATTGCTGAAGCCCGCTCAAAGAGCTTCCCAGTGCTATAGCTATAGTTGACCATACCAACTGCAAAGGCCTCGTTTAATTGGATATGGGGACTCAGTGATTTTTTTTCTTTATTTTCTTTCCTTTCTTCTCCTCTTCCCACCTACCTCTCCCCACTCTCCTCGTTCTTCTTCTTCCCCTTCTCCTTCTTCTCCTTCCTCTTCCTCTTCTTCCTCTTCTTCTTTTTAGAATTTTTAAAGTTGGTTCCATTGAGGTCGAGAATTATTCCAGCATTGGGGTTCTAAAACACCTGTGATCCATTACTGTATTTTACGTTCCATATTTTAAAAGCATTTCTTTTCAGGTAAATTTTAGTATATCAGTCCTTGGTGTTCCTTCTCATACCAGCCTTACCAGGAACCCTTTGACCCGAGTAGCCTGTCAGCAGGTTGGAGAGGGCTAGGGAGGGCCACACAACAGAGTGGTTAAACCAGGGTCTCTGGAGCTTGACAGCTGGGATTTTAAACCCTCCTCCACCACTTACTAGCTGTGTGATCTTGGGCAAATTATTTGACCTCTCTGTGCTCAGTTTGCTCATCTCTAAAATGGAGATAGTTTTCCCTCACAGGATCAATTAACGTCTGATAAGCAGTTAGAACCTCGCCTAATACATGGACAAACTGAATAGGAGTTTCTTATAATTATTAGTCCTTCTCCCTACTCAAATACTGTGCCCATCTCCACTTTCAAAGAATTTAGAAAATGCTTAATATTTGAAATCTCTGTGTCTCTTTCAAGGAATTCTCTTTAATGGTGAAATGATACCCATGCCTGGAAACTATGATTTAAGACCGACCATTTGTGAAACATGCTCTTTGAAACACCTTAGATTTTCAACTCAGAAAGAACTCCGTTAATCCCATGCCGCTGATTCATTGGCTCTGTGTATCTGGGGAGATTCTGAGTTTCTATTCCTACATCTGCCAACCAGAGATTAAAATACAAACTTCTCAAAGTTGTTGTAAGGATTAAAAGAGAGAATGTATGCAAAGGGCTGGAAAATATCTTTATTATTCTTTATCACTCCCCGCTCAGTCACAATGTGTGTGTAAGCTAAGGCAGCATCTGTGAAATTGCACAAGATGCCCCAAGATTCCGAAATGAAATGTCTGGGTGGGACGCATCTCTCGGGTGAGACTCGCTTACAAGAGAATGGGGCCACAGGTGGCACCACTGTGGGTGTGGGTGGTGGGGGACACGCGACACCCCACTCGGGGCCCTGCCCACGTGTCGTCTCCACAGCCTTCATGCCTGAAACTGCTGGATGTTTGTTTGATGTTTTCTCTGTCCCAGTTTCAGAACGTTCAGTACCAGTTGGCTGAGGAGGTGGAAAATCCCCTTATTCATTTCACGAGGAGATTTTTTAAATTGTCTTTGTGCTTAGAATTTTTTTTAATGTGGACTTTGTATTTAAGGGCCCGTGTAGGAAACGGTTATGCTGTATCATGCTGCATTCTTTGCTTTTCTGCCACAAGTCCCCCCCAGAGGGGTAAAAGCAGCATTGCCGAAGGGGGGGATGTGGCCAGGAGTGGGGATGCGCAAGGCTCTGAAATGAGCCAGTCGATCTCTGCATTCTCTCATCTCCAACTGGGAACTCTCCAACGAGGTGCGCCCTACTGTCTTCCATTCACCTGCAATCCTTAGATTCCCAGTGGTCAGATTGTTTGAGAAGTGAAATTCAGAAGTGGTCACACACCGGGCCCAGATGGACCAGGAGAGGGAGCGGCGGCGGGCTGGTGGTGTTGGAGGTTGGCTCTTCCAACAGAGCCTTTGGGCACCAAGTGTTTTGTAAATACCTCTTGACCAACTTGGGGGAACGAATACACTATTAGAATACTGGGAGGAGCTATTTTTCTTCGTATATTTCTGGCTGTATGATGATCAGTGTTCTGGCACTTTCAACAGACATGGGCAGAAAAATGGAAACTCTTCTTCTACAATTCTGTCTCCAGCTATAGAAGGAGTAAGACACTGATGGAGCCATTGAGAGTACTCAGGAAAGGGGACAGTTTATCCTTGCAGAGAGCTTGGCAAATATCCATTCTCTGCAAACGCAATCCGAATTCCAGCAGCAAACATGAGGTCTGGAGGTGCCTGACCCAGAGCGCCGACAGGTGGCCGGAAAGTCTTCTTTGCCAGCACACTGTGGGGACAGAATTTACCAAGTGCCACAAGATGAGATCAGGCGTTCTATAGGTTGAAGGCAATATTTTTATATCTTATTTTGTAACTTATCAGGAATGAACCAGTAAGACTGTGAAAGCAGGTAGAAATATTTTTCTTTTCCGTTGAGAAGCACTCACGTTCTTTATACCGTTATGCTTGATATATTTACAGAAAGACCATTACACTTTAGCCTCAGCCGTCATGCGCAATTTTTGCTCATGACCTTTATGGAAATGAGGAAAAGAATTAGATCTCCATGCTTGCAGTCTGGGACAGAAGCTGTCACTCACTGTTTTATGGTACAATCACTTGAGAGGAGACTGTGGTGTGTGCACCTTCGTGGTCCCTCTGTTGTAATGCTGACCTCCTGACTTCCGGAGGAAAAGGTGCCTCTCCACTGGTTAGTTGCCCAACAATGACCTTTTGTCGTCTTCTTGCTCTTCATTTATAATTTTGTCAAACTGAGACTAAGGCTGATTGTTGGAATCTGTGCTGCCTATGAGGACAGCTAGATGTCTGTGGCTGCTTGTTCAGCTTTGAATCACTTTTTGCCTTTGCAAAATCCGTGGCATTTGCATTCATTCTTAGAAATATAGGTACCTTCACTGTATCCTTTCCTTACTTGAACATGCTAAGAAGGTACCCCAGCCTTCCTTAGCAATGGGCCCAAAGTCTTGTAGCTCCATCCTCCCAGAGAGTTAGTAACATTCTGCTTTTGTATTGACTTGATTTGGGGTTCACTTATCCTGAACCAGAGTTAATGACTTGGTGTCTCCCTGTGGAAATAAGGCTTTTTCCTTGGATTTAGCTTATTACCTAGATTCTGTCCCCCCTCAGGATGAGATCTTTCTCAGCAGACTTCTTGATTGCTCATGCAAAACACCAGCCTTGTCCTGTCACTGGAATGAGTACAGCCTAGGCTCAAGATGGTGCCCTACAGAGGCGCCTGGGTGGCTCAGTTGGTTAAGCGTCCAACTCTTGATTTTGCCTTGGGTCATGATCTCAGGGTCCTGGGATTGAGCCCCACGTCGGGCTCCCCACTCAGCAGGGAATCTGCTTGTCTCCCTCTCCCTCTGCTTGCTCTCTCTGTTTCTCTCTCTCTCAAATAAATAAATAAATCTTAAAAAAAAAAAAAAGATGGTGCCCTACAACCCAGAGCTTGACGTCCATGGAAATCAGAAGGTAGTGCACCTGAAGGAGAGAGCCAGATGAGAGATTTCTCAAATTCCTCCAGGTGGTGACTTTTCAGAGCCTCTTCCTGGGTCACATTGTCCTATGATCTTCACACTACATCCCAGTGGAGGTCGAAACAGGACCCAACTGAAGGAGGCTGATACTCTCCGACCTTGTGTATTCATGGAATTCAGCCTCCACCACCCCAAAACTCATTTTTACCAACAGAGGAATTCCTGTACACTAACTAAGGAGAATTTTGTTTTAAATCCCCAAGGAGATGTCCTACGTGTGTTGTTCGTGACTGAATGCGAAAGATGCCCTGGTGGAATCCAAGAGAGGCTCTTGCTTGTGATTACTTTCAGCATAAAACTGCCTCATTACCAAGTCCTTCCGGTACTTCTGTAGCTCTGTTCCCTTGGATGGTGTCCAAATCAAAGCTACCCTTATACCAAATTCCTCTGTGTCCTGAATAGTGAGATTATCGGTACACCCGCCTGCTCCCACACTTCCTTCCTGCTTAATTTAAATAAACAGTGAGTTGTTTTTCTTTTTGACTAAGAGCCAGTCTATACAACAGCAGCAGGAAGATTGCTTTCTATCTATATGCAAATAGGCTGAATTCTCTCCAAACCCTGGGAAAAGACCCTTTTAACCAAATGACTTATACTTCTGTTTCTTCATGTATAAAATTAGTGGTTTGTATAAAACAACCTGAGCTCCCTTCCAGCTGTATAATTCCACATCACGAACACTGGGGAGGACCAGCTTTGCACATACTCGACAATTAGAGAGTAGACAAAGTGGTACATGTTTAAATGCCCAGTAAATACCCAACTCCCTACCATGATACTCAAGTTCTTTCTCAACTTGATGTCAACTTATTCCTGCCCCACCTACACCATAGACCTTGAGGCAGCAAAAACACCCAGCCACTCAGCAATCGCCAGAGTATCCTGCACTTAACTTGCTGCTGGCAGCCAAGTTCATATAGTCCCCACTAACCTGAATGCCCCTTACAAGTAACTTCTACTTTTGATGACTCCCACCCAGTCTTCAAAACTGTGTTCAAATGCCTCCTCCTCTGTGAGCCCTCCCCACCCCCACTCTACCTTGCACACTCAGCAGAAGGGTGGGCTCCCTTTCTGGGAACCTATAGCTCTTTGCTCGGATCTATGGTATTACACTTGAAATATGGTAGCAAAGCTTACTGTGGATTTGGCTGCCTCTGCCAACTAGACAGAGAGCTGTTCAGGTATCACTTACCTTTCTGCCCCCCATGATCTAGCATCATGCCTGATATAGAGCAAATTCTCAATGACACCTGTTGAGTACAGCTTGAGTAAGTTCCAGTAGGGAAGTGTTCTTAAAATAAATCTGTTTAGGGTAAAGTTTAATATAGGCACGAGGTTGTATGCTTAAGGTCGATGCTACAGGAAAAGCAAATGAAGATATTGGGCAAGCTTTGGTTCCTGGCTAATTAGTTCATTTTCAATACCTGGAGATGTCAAGACAAATCTGCTACAGATTTAGGTGATGGGGCTGGGGATCAGTGGGGAGAAGTGCTGGTTTACCTTACCGCCATTTTGATTTAAGTGTGTTTCCCCGTTAGTAACGTTTTGTCTAGTAATGATAAAATATGAAACACATGGAGCTCTTGCTGGCCAACATGAAGCTCAGCAAATCTTCAGTCATGTGGGAGTCTCCATGCCAGCTCATTCCTATACCTTTTGTTTGGGGACAAACAGAGCTGATTCTGCCTTTCTTTCTTTTTTCCCCTTTCCTTATTCCTTCCTTCAATGAAGATATAAAAGTGTGAATCTTTTATAGATTTTTGTGGTCTTTCAGCGAGCCAGTGTCCACTATGTTCTCTGCACCATAGGAAACGTGGGGCGGGAGATCAAAAGATCATTTGGGCAGTGCTGTTCGAGAGATTATTCTTTTTACTTGGAAAAAAAATAGGTAACAACATTTGACTTTCTTCTGTGTGTGAAGGCATTATAAGAGACAGACAAATAAAGCATGGTTGTCGACCTCAAAGTCTTTAGACTTTCAAACAATGGTTTTCAATTTTCAAGACATGAAACCAATGTAGTAGATGAAGAAGTACATTTTTACTTAGAATAGTACAGAATAAAAAGCATCCGAGTACCTCCCATGAAGTGAAGATATTATCACATGAGATGGAGTCTCAGTAGAGTGGCTAGGTATGCACACCAGATCACAGTGAAGAATGTTTTTCCTTCTGTAAGACACAGTCAAAAAAGTCAGAAGCCCACTCATTCAGAGGAACCAATGAAGATGTACATAAGTCACTGCAATTTGGTTTGTAAGAAATGAAAGTTGAGACGTATGAGAGAATCCAATGTCAAAGGAACCAGCATCCAATGTCAAGGGATCCAAACTGCCCCAACTGCATCACATTCGGCCCACTTTGCCTCTCTCCCTTCCCAGCACCAGTAAGCTCTATATGAAAGTGGTACCCTAAGCATCTGTTCATGCAGTAGTGGGCTTAGATGAACTAATTCTTTGACTGCTATGTTTCAGTTGTTAGTATTCATAACATGGAGGAGGACATGAATGAAAAGATCTCACATATGTCTTCTGCCATATGATTAATATTTACTGTCTTTATTATAACAAAAAGACATATTCACCATATTACAGCGCAAGATGTAGAAAAATGACCTATAACTTCGTTCCCCAGAGATAGTCACTTTTGTATTTTCCTTGAGGCCATTTTCTGTATGTACTATATACTATGCATGTATATACATCACTTTTTTGGATATTTAATGTGTCTGAGTAAAGCTCAGGTATTCAGTCTTGTTCAGGAAAGAACCAACCACGGGGCACCTGGGTGTCTCAGTCAGTTAATTGTCTGCCTTCAGCTCAAGTTGTGATCTTAGGGTCTTGGGATCCAGCCCCACATTGAGCCCCACATTGGGCTCCCTACTCAGGGGGATGTCTTTTCTCCCTCTCCCTTTGCCCCTCCCCCCCCCCCCGCTCATGCTCTCTCTCTCTCTCTCTCTCTAGCTTGCTCTTTCTCAAATAAATAAATAAGATCTTAAAAAAAAAAAAAGAACCAACCATATCCCTGACATATCTTTTGCAGCAACTGAAGGGAAACCTTAAATATTTTGAAGCTAATCATCTTTAGAGTTTTATTTTCAAATTAAATGTAAGAAACAGGAATTAACCATCTATGTGCTAATCAATGGGAACACAGAGGTATAAAACATGGTCCTTGCCCTTAAAGAGTTTATAATCTAGTAAGGGGAAAGAAAGCATTAAATCGCTCTCAAAGCAATGCATTAAGCACAATTAAGAAAAGCAAGTACCAGGTGCAGAGGAAAAAATGATCCAGCTTATCTGGGGGTTATCAAAGGAAGCATTCCAGAAGCTTACCTGGTTAGAGAAGGGCTACTGGAATTACCAGGCAGTAGAGTTACCTAATGGAAAGCCAATTTAAGAATGATTTCCAATGCTAGCAACAAAGTTTGAAACTAGGTAAGAAGAGCAAAGTAGGATGAGGGAATAAATCAGACTCCTCTGTTCAACATTTGGATTCACATAACCCCACCCGTGTCTCAGGAAACCTGTTCATTTTCCCTGTGAAACATCTATGCAGATGCCCAGTAAATAATACCATGCACAGCCAGTAAATCAACCGAAAAGAACAGGTGCGCATGCGCACACCCACACTAATATATTCAGTGCAGAAAGAATGTAATTACGCAGGTTAATTTGAAGGAGGGCTTCCTTTGGGTTAATGGAGATGCATTCGTGGAGAAGAAGGTGGCTGATGCCGTGCGTGCACAGACACACATATTTCTTCATGGATGGAGCTTCCAGCCAGTCACCTGGTGTGACCTCTTCTTGCAACTGAGGAGTGTATTGGCTTCAAATTGATGAAGCTCGCGTGACCAGCTCCCCATCCAGCAAATTCGTAAGTGAGAAATAGGAACACTTAACACAACATCAGGAAATGCAAACTGCACTAGTCCTGTCTCTCAAATCTATTTCAAAAACAAAGTCTTCTCCTCAGAACAAGAAAGGGTGTGACTTTAGAGGAAGTCTGGTTTTCTCTTCCGTCCCCAGCCAAGCATCTGAGACTGGCACAGTGCTTGCTGAATGAAGCCATATCAAATCCTTCTCTTTTTTAAATAGCAGAATATAAATATATTTCAATTGATAAAAATATAAGAAACCCTGTGATTATGTGATTCCTATCCCAGTATATTTCTTGGTTGCGAAGCTGCAATAAGAGGCAATTCTGTCCTTAACATCCTGCTCTGCTAGAAGTGTGGGATCCAAGTTCATTCCTGCCGTTCCTGAACTCAAACCTCAAAGCCCCTTTTCACCTGAGAGCAGACCCTCCTAGGATTCCTGGACCACTGTCGACGATACAGGAAGTGGTAACAAAAAGAAAGTTTCTTAAGGTGTAAGATGAATAGAAGTGGGCAAGGAATCTTTGGAGCACGTAGTCAGCATCATCCCCTGCTGTCAGAAATGCATAATAAATAGGGCTGTAAAGAGAAGAAATTGAGTCCTTTTGCCTTGTGCTTCATGGATCACCCACTGAAATGCTAGCTAACCGTGAATTGAGAATCTGTCATGCCTCACGGTGTATGAGCAGAGAGAACACATCTTACTTTTCTTTCATTTCCATGCTTGCCCTTTGAAGTGTCTGTTTAGAGCCAATAAAATGACACATTTGACACATCATTAATGATAGCTCGAGAGAGCCAGGAAGATATCCAGGGGCCTAGAATTGCAAAATTAGAAAGAATCCATAGAGGTTGTCCTGTCCAGCCTCTTGTCTCCAGATCTTCCTGAACCTGACATTGCCAATTAGTTTTGAGCAGGGAGGGCCCCTAGTGAGGGGCTCAGGTACCGGTCCTCACTGCATCCCCCTATTTGTCCTACTCTCCTTAAAAAACCCTGCAAACTCTGACAGACATTTGCAACCAATTAATTCCAGAGACATAATGGCTATGTTACGTTATGTAAGTTTTTCATTAGACGCCCCCAGAACTTAAGGCAGAGCCCAGCATTGAGAATTGTCCAATCATAGTGAATTTCAGCTTCTGCAAAATATCTTTGCACTTAAGCCCCAAACTACACAATTACATAATGATGGCTAGACATCTCTCCTTCAGAATTTTATAGATTGCTGACTTCACGTGTTGATCTGGAATCGCCAGTCTCCCAGAGACGGTTAGAGCGGGGGTGTCCTTTGGATATTCTGTGACCCGTATCAACGAATGCCGTCCTTCTCACTCACTCCTTCCTTCATCCATTCATTCCTCATTTGCTGAGTTTCTATTGAGTGTGATGCATTGGGCCAGGCTATGCAGGTACCCTGAGGCTGGAACAGAGTGGCTCAGGCTTGAAGAGTTTGCAGTGTAATTGGGACGGTGAAGTTGTGTGCTTAAGTGACAACACTAAAAGGTAGGAATGGTAAAATGGCAAAGCTCTGCAGAATTTTAAAGAAGAGAGAGTGTACCTCAGAATGTGTGACTCAGAGAAAGATCGTGAAGGCAGTGACATTTGGCCTGAGTCCTGAAGACCAGGCAGGACATATAAAAATGGGAAAGAGCACTCTGAGCAGTGGATAAACAGTGCGTCGGAAATTTCGGGGAGTATTTGGTGGATGGGAAGCAGTTTACTTTGACTGAAGAATGGGGTCTGTAAATGGAGCTATGGGACACGGGGTTGGAGGGGAGCATGGAGTCAGGCAACCGTAGGCAAAAGAGCTTCAACTTGAGCCTAGATGGTGGGGACCCATGGAGGGTGTTTGATCAGATGTGTGTGGGTAAAAGTTCCAAGCTACGCCACAAACACCATCTGTTTTCAGGCAGTTTGGGATACCACTACAATATGTAGGTATCATGTTGGCTGTAACTGGCCAAGCAGAACACACATGCTGAACACATTCCTTCTTCCGTTCTCCTCCTAACGTGTAAACTCTTTAAAATTGCCATGTCCGTTTTGTATGCAACTGATCTCGTTTATCCCTTGCCACAAACCTGTGAAGTTTTATCCCATTTTAGGTGTAGAAAACGATGCTCAAAGAAGTTAGGTGATTTGTCATCTGGTCACCTAGCTGGTTAGTGACAAAGTAGACCCTGGCATCTTCTGTGTGCAGATCCAGGGAATTTCCTATTATATGACAGGGTCCCCAGCACATAGTTTTCATTGTACTGTTAACCACCAGCCCTGTAAAATGCAGTGGGTCCTTGTGTGTGGAAAACAGTATCCTAGGTAAAGAAGAGAGCTCTCATTGCAGAACTATGAAATTATTTTCTAGGAAACTGACACTTCTGGAAAATGCAGCTAGATATTCTTTTATATATTCAGAAAAGGACCAAGAAAATTTGAATTAAATTATGGAAGATGTCAAACAAAGCATCATGTCGTGTAAAAAAATTGAAGCTTGGATGGGGACAGATTTTCTAAGAGGACCAGTAAAAAGAAGGGAGCATTCGATTCATCTTTGAAAATATACAATGCAAAATAAATACCCCTTCCATTTGATTCGTCCTTCAGGGCTATCTCAAAACAGTTGATCCTCCAAATAACCCCTTAGGATAGGCACGGTAAGTATTATTATGCTTTCCTTGGTAAATGAGAATATTGAGGCTCATTAACCTGCCCCAGGTCACGCTAGTAAATACTGGGGCTGAAACTCAGGTGGTTTTTGTAGCTCTTAATTCAAAGTCGCTTTCACTGCCTTTAGATTCACATCAAGCCGTTTGAGATGATTTAATAGCAAGGTGTTACAGACTGTGTATTTGGTTTGGGATACATAATCTATTCTAGTGGTTCTGCATACTGATCAACCATATCTTTTAGGTTTTATTGGGATAGATTTTTGTCTAGGCTTTGGGAAGCACTATCCAAGCCAGAATAGGATGCTTAGGAACATTACCATTTATATCCCTAAATGTTTAAATGCTTTAAAATACCCAGAGTCAGTGATAAGAACCTCCTGAGGGTCCACTTATTCGCATCCATCCTTTAAGCAAAGAGGCAAGGGTCAGGGGGTTTACAGGGGAGCAGCTAGGACCATAAACAGTTTGGGAAGCTTGATATTGAATTCAGTGGGGGTGGGGGGTGAGCAGGGCTTTCCCATAGCGTTCTCAGAGCTGGAGCAGAAGCAAAGAGAGAAGGAAGGAGAGAGGGACACCCGGGCTCTTCTCCCCACGCACGAGGAAGAATGGCATCCCCTGGTGCAGAGTGCAATCCAGCTCTCACCTCAGTTTTTAAATCCATTCATGCAGTTGTTACAAATTCTATTTGTTTTTAACTTCAACAATAATGCATGAATAATACATTCTTACTCTAAAAACTTCTAGCAGGAGCAGTAGAACTACCATCTCCCTTGACCAGCACTCAGTCTCGCTCTCCCCTCCCCAGAGAATTTTCTCCTCCCTCAATTTTGGGCATATCCCTCTAGACAGTTGTCTGTAAATTTACCTTAATGTTCAATGTGCATTTGGAAACATACAGGTCTATTTTGATAGTGGCCTCTTTTTTTTTTTTTTTTTTTTTTTTGCATCCCATTAAAGATCCTGAGAAGTCGATTACCTTAAGACACGGTGTAAGTTCTAAAATTCGCCCCATTAACATGATCTCTATGCCCCATAATGCATTTCAGAGCCAATCACTGGTCTCAGCACTCGGACCCTTCCCAGGGCATCAGTCCCCTATCTGCAGTCATGCTCAAAGAAGCAGTCTAGTTCTGCAATTCAGTTTAACTCCTACTAAACTGGTATTTGGGAGAAAGTGACAGTTATCTACAAAACCATATTCCAGTTTTGCAAACAAGTAAGTTACAGTGAGTGTCAAAATGGGGTCTCCTGGCCTGGAGGAAAGGCTCAGGCAGCAGAAAGTGGACACCACTGATGCATGTGGCAAGACTTGTTCCTGCCCAAGGTACAGACTGTTATTCTGGGATAACAAGAAAAAGGTTTTAATGACCTGATTTTAGAAGCCAAACCCAACAAGATCTTCGGAAAAACAGAAATCTCATCCTTTGCCTCTGTGGGTTCCTCCAGTAACTCCGAGTGCATCTGCTCGCAGAAGAACAAGAGTTACGGTGGTATTTCCTCTCTAGATCTTCCAGGATGATGTCAGTGTGTAGTATGCTAATCAGAAGCAGAGCACAGTCACTGTTCCATTCCTTTGTGATTAATATTCATTGCTGTCACCCTGGCATATGAAGTGATTGTCTCTTGTTCATGGTGCACGTGTGGGCAGCAACAGACACTGAGGAAACATCATAATTTTAGGCCATTTCCAAAAGCCCAGCTCCCAGAACAGATGGATCAGAGGCTGTCCACCTACGTTGTACTTCAAGGTACCTTACCTCTCTTGTCTGCTACAAAACTGACCTGAGGTGTCATCTTCAGTAATGAGCAAGGATTGAGAACATGAGTGTTGCCTTTCACTGATCCTGAAAAGTTGAAAAATGACTGTAAATATGATAAAGTTCTCTACACATAACTGAATTTTCTCATGGAATCAGCCTCTCCTTGAATAATACCAATGGAGTACGTGTTAGATAATGGCACTTGGGGGACAATTTTCTAGAACTTTCCATATGAGCCTTGAGCTAGCGTGCTCTGGAGATGAATTTAGAAGAAATGTGGGGTTTGGTGGGGCATGTCTGAATCTGAGGTTGCATTCTGATAAGACAGAATTATGTTCATTTTTTGTGATCTATTACAAGTCACTGTAGAATTTTGTTGTGTGCAGAGTCACAAACTGCCAGTCGTCTCCAAGGGCGGAAAGGAAAGAGTAAAACGCCGTTATTGGTTGACTTGTTATTTTTCATTAGACCTGTAGGGCCCCAATTTTTTCCACAATGAAGAGGAGTTCCATGTGGTTAGAGATCCAAAAGGCTGTGGGACTTGGTCTCCTAAATTCATTGGCAATTAAGGTAGAAACTGAACTCCGAGAGAGAGAGATGGCCAAAGCCACAGGAGCTGACTAGACTCACCTTGTTTCTACTTGGAGTCAAGAGTAGTGTGTGGCTCTTGAATAACATTAGCATAACTGGCTTATTTTCGTGTCAATGGGAAGATGGACAGCTTCAGAAACCCCAGGAGGTGGTCTCCATCTCTAGGGGCTGATAACTAGAAGTAAACAGTGTTGAATGAGGAAGTGGCCTGAAGAGAAGTTGTGCAAAACAGAATTTTAGAATAATAAGACTTTAGATCTGGAAGGAAACATGGAGTTCCCTTCCTCTAGGGATTCTCAGCTGGTAGAGGTGGGGGGAGACACCTATATCAAAATCTTGGGGCTGTGTAGTTTGAAAAATCTCCTCTAGGTAATGCTGAAATGGGCTGCCCCTCACTTTACTAATAAGGTTCAGAAACAATGAAAGATTTATTTAAGGTTATATAATTTATAACAAAGCTAGAATTTGGGTCTAAGTCCTATGGCTATTGCATATCATGCAATTTTATAATATTTCATTTTGAAATCCCCTTTTCTTCTTCTTTATTGATGGTCGGTGGGGAAAGCTGAAGGAGAAAAGAAAAGAAAGGCGAAGAATTGATCAACACATTATAAGAATAGAGCATTGCAGAGGCATCTTTTTTGTCCCAGATTTTGATCACTTTGAGAGATCAGGAATCCAGGTGTCTTCATAAAATCCCAAAGTTGGATGGATCATCTAGGTCACCTAAACACACACACACACACACACACATACACATAAAATATAGGGGATAGCAGCAGATTTGGGGCGGGGGGGAGTGTTAAAATGATGTCCCCATGTCTCAGGAACTCTTGGGTTTCCATTCTCATGGCCACCACCCAACACTCAGACCCTCATCACCCCTCCCCTAGACCATATCACTAGAGTCCTAAATGGTCTTCCTGCCCCTAGACCTCCACTGTATTGACCATCCTTTAGATCAGAGCCTACAATTTTGTGGCCACCTCATTTCTGTCCTCCGTAAACTTCAGTGTATCTGATACCACCACTCACTTAGTAAGGACAAAACCCCTTATGTGACTTTCTTGTCCTAAGTTACTTTTGTTGTTTTTAAGCCTTATTACTCGTTACTTTGCAGGTGATATAAATGTCCTGTCTGAAAACAAGGACCATGCTTCGCTGACTTCGTGGCTTTGCTCATATTATTCCTCCTGCCCATACACTAATTACCATACTCCTTACCCCCATTTACCAAATTCTGCCCATCCTTCAGAACTTGAGCACAAATGTAGAATGTGGTATTTACTGCTTCCATAGCCCCAGGGACCCATGATGACTTATGTCATAGTTACTTATAGACATCTCTTACCTACTCCATTAGATTATAAACTCTGTTGGAGTCTCACTTTTCTTAGCATTCCTTTGAGGCCTTATTTGCTTTGATATAGCAGATTAGCTGGAGGCATGAATGACTCAGCAATGGTCTTATACGGGCAGAGGAAGAAATCCAGCCCAAGATTTAGCTATCAGTAAAAGACAAAGTGTATCCCACACTAAAATATAGATTAACCCAGTACCTTTAGTATTTCCACATGTTACCAGCTAAAAAACTTAAATTGTCCATATAGAAGTACTGTGCCTCTATTCTTCTTCCAAAGAAAGGAAGAAACCGGTAAAAAAACTTTTAATTTTTTTAATTCCAGTATAATCAATGTACAGCCTTATATTAGTTTCCGGTGTACAATATAGTGATTCAACACTTCCATACTTTACTCAGTGCTCATCATGATAAGTGTACCCTTAATCCCTTCATCTATTTCACCCATCCCCTCCCACCTCCCCTCTGGTGACCATCAGTTTGTCCTCTAGTTAAGAGTCTGGTTTTTTGTTTGTCTCTTTTTTCTTTGTTCATTTGTTTTGTCTTAAGTTTCACATATAAGTAAAATCATATGGTATTTGTCTTTCTCTGACTGACTTATTTCATTTCACATAATATAGCTTAGTTCCATCCACATTACTATACATGCCAAGATTTCATTCTTTTTTATGGCTGAGTAATATATATATAGAGAGAGAGAGAGAGAATATATACATATATGTGTGTGTATGAGACTAATGGGTGCCATTTTAACTTGAATTCAAGGAAAATTCCCTAATATTTAGTGTTAAGGATAGAACAAACTGTGATTTGTTACTCCGTTCAATCCTTCCCATCAGTAGATTACATTATTATCAAGCCTATTTCACCAATAACGATACTGAGATGCAGAGAGACTGAACAATTTATTCTAAGTTACTTGATGAGTAAGTGGCAAAACAAGAAGTCACTCCCCCCCCATGTGTCTGAGTTTAAAGCTCAGGCTCTTAGCCAAGACACTGACACTGACACCCATATTGGTAATCAGGGGTGCAGGGGTGCAGAGAACATGGTCTGAGAACGTTGCAGATGGAATGCAATGCCGACAAAGGGAAGGGGCTTATAGAAGATTCTGGACATTTTTTTCCAATCTCCAGATTCAGGGGAGATTTAATCTATCTCTAAAAGATATGTTTATTTTAAAGATAGCAGAGGTCACAGATGGGCTGAATGGCATGATACCCGCAGAGAAGAGGCTGTAGTCAGTTCATAGTGAGTTTTCCCTTATTCCCCACTTAGTCACAGTAGAAGTTACGTTATGCCTGTGCAAGAGCCGATTAAGAAAGAGATACTAGAAAACTGTAGGAAATGCTTCCTCAATGAGGTGTTGAGTGAGGAAATACAATGGTATAAACAAGACATAGCAAACTAGCAGCCTCTGGGCCAAATTAGGAATAAGACCCACCGATACATTGTTGTTCATTAGTTTTTGGTTGATTTTTACCCTGCTCATTTTTGTTTGTTTGTTTGTTTGTTTTTGCTTTTTAAATAATCTGTTACCAATATCTTAAAGTCGGGATATTTACATGCTTTTCTTGGAGAGACAAATCTGGCACCACTGGATCTGAATCCACAGGTCAACTGCCCAGTGTTTCCAGAAGGTTCCTACCAGGCCCTGTCATCTTACAGCTTGCCTGATTCACTCAGTATGTCATCTACCCGGCTCTTGTAGTCATTTGGGCATAGACCCACCCCTTTACACAGGTTGAAGAATACTTTTTAAGTCACTGGAGTTCACTACATGGAACAAGGTGCTTTGTTTCCTTGTAAATTTTCTGACATACATGGCAGTGTCAATGTCATTTTTAAAGTAAATTCCAGAAAATGCTTTCTTTTGAAAGGCCTATAACAAAATTATATTCTTGGGACTACTATAGTTATTGGCCTGAACATTTATCTAGACATAAAGGAAAATCATTACTCCTAGTAGATATCTACTAATCTCTTGTTATAAACTCAAGAAAAATCCAACAGACTTTATCTAAATTCAGTCAAACTAATCACCTCCATATCACAGAAAGAAAGGACTCTTAGTCTAATGCATCAATGGACAAAGTGATGAAAAATATTCCAGAAGTGACAAATTTGCCAAGATCTGAGACAAAACTGAGGGACAGGTCTCCCCAAGCAGCAAGTGAGCAAAAGACGGAGCAATATGGCCAATTCATGACAAATGCTAATTCAGAGGAACAGCAACAGAAATAGATCAGCATTTCCCAAAGTGCATTGTGTGGAAGGAATACTGATAACCCTAGATATTAGGAAGTGTTATTCCAAAAATTTAAAAATCTCTGATTAAATAAATTTGGGGATCAATGTGTTAATGAAGTCAGACTTTTTTTTTATTATTGGATTCTCTGAGTTTTTATTATGCTATTGTATTAATATGAATGGTGAATTCCCAGGGAAGACATATGGCATACAGTAATTCCTAAAAGAAATCCAGTTTGGATAGAACATCTCTTTGGATGAGTACTCTACATAAAATACCTTGTATATTGATTGGGGTTAAGTTCAGCTGTGGGAGACAGAATACTAAGCTTCAGTAATAGTGACTTATTTCTCTCACAAGTAAAAAAGAAGTTTAGAAGCAGGCCAGGACTGACATGGCTCCGTTTTTATAGGGTACTCAAACTCTTTTCAGTGTTCTGCTCTGTTCACCATAGAATTTTTTTTTAAAGATTTTGTTTATTTATTTGAGATAGAGAGAAAGCACGTGCAGGGGGGAGGGGCAGAGGGAGCGGGAGAAGCACACTCTCCACTGATCAGGGAGCCCGACGCAGGACTCCATCCCAGGACCCTGGGATCATGACCTGAGCCGAAGGCAGACACTTAACTGACTGAGCAACCCAGGCGCCCCTTCACCACAGAATTTGATCCACGGTATTATAATCCAAGATTGCTTCTGTGGCTCCAGCCATCACATCTGTATTTCAAAAATAAGATGAAAGTGGGTGTGGTATGCCACTTGTCTTTTAAAGAGACTTTTGTACAGTCAACACTTCCTTTCACTTCTCATTAGCTAAAATTTAGTCCTGACGCCAGGATAAGAAATGCAGTCTTTTAGCGAGGTAGTTGTATGTATGGCTAAAAGTAGGGTATCTGTTTATTTCAGAGAGAAAGAGAGAATGAGTATTTGCAGACTATTAGAATCTGTGCCCTGCCTCAGAAATCACTAAATAGATGATTGAAATTATATATAACATATTTATATTTGATTTAGATACATCTAAGTATTACTTACAATGCCTTTGATTTTTTTTTTTACTAGTATGACTTTCTTGAGCCAGTAACAACAACAACAAAAACAGATGTAGGATTGAACTACATGGGGAAAATAAGTAAAGGAAAAATAACTACATGGATTCATGATAGCGAGAAGCTGATCTCGTTCTTTGAAATGGAAACAACCACCCTTTAACACAGTCTTCACCCTCGTATTAAAAAATACCTTTTTGTTAAGACTTGTATGCATTATACATTTGCCTTATTATAATAGAGATGTCCATCTAGCCATGGCTGGGGAGACAATTCCAAATCCAGAAAATGTTCATCATCCAATCATAAAATTAGTTCTGACTCAACTAAGGAATAAATCACTAACCTAATGCTTTTAAAAGGAGGCGGAGTTGTGATCAATCTTTTCTGCCGTTCAGAATTAGTCTGGAAATAGGTTGACCTCAAAATTATCTTGGTTTGCTCAGTCATTTGTACTGCTTCGTTCAGACCCATAGCAAATTACAATATACTTATCAATATTTCCCTGGTGCTGAGGGTGATTTAACAGTTGACCCTTGAAAACATGGAGGTTAGGGCAGCTGACCCCTGCACTGTTGAAAACCTCCATGTAACTTCTGACTCCCCAAAAACCTAAGTAGTAATAGCCAACTATTAACCAGAAGCCTTACTGATAACACAAAAACAGATATTTTTATGTTGTATGCGTTATACACTCTATTCATACAATAAGGTAAGCTAGAGAAAAGACAATGTTATGAAGAAAATCATAAGAAAGAGAAAATACATTCACAGCACTGTATGTCTATTTATTGAAAAAAATATATCCAAGCATAAGTGAACCCATGAAGTTCAAACCCATATTGTTCAAGGGTCAAGTGTATATGATGTTTATCATCCTCCACAAAAATTATAGAGAACCAGTACAATTCCTGACTGCTAGATATTGTGTTAAGTGGTCTGTTATAACACTGTCCCTTTATCTTTATAAGATTTTATCGCCTTTTTTCAAATGGAAACTAAGGCGTGGAGAAGTTAAATAACCTGATGTTCATATCCAGGAAGCAGCAGGTGTTAGCTTTGATCTTAGTTTCTGAACCCCGATCCTGTATGTCTCCAACTGGGGAAGAGATTGTTCATCTGTTCGGAAGTATTTGTATGTATTTGAATTTATTTCTTCAAGGGAATCTCAGTACAACGCACACTTCTTGTTGATTATCAAGAATAGGTAGCATGCCCCCTTGACTCATTAACCTAATCATGGTGCTTACGTGTCATGGTGTTTACACAGCACCTACAAGAATACAAGTCCGAACATGCTTGGTCCCATAAGATTGAAAATAATTTGATCCTTTATAAATAACTTCACCAAATCATCGTTACAGTATAGAGTTTTCAAAAGAAATTATTCCATTTTCCCCATACAATCTTTGAGGCTTAGTCTTCATAGATAAACTTCCAACAATTTTAAGAAAAGGGATTGAATGCTGGTTTCAGCTGATTATATAAAAAAGTGATGATAGATAAGTGGTCTTTTAAAAATCAACATCTGTTCCCTGTGTATCCTCTAGTCATATTTGCTTAGTTTACAATTCAGGCAAAATCTGGGCTGTTTTTAGCAAAGCCAACACATCAATGGAGGAAAACGCTGAATACCATTCTGATTTTGCATATTTACTTCACTGTCCTCGGAGTCTTTATTACTGGGGATGATTCAAGTATCACTGTAGCATGAAGATAAGACATTCTTCCATCTACAGACAGTTCCTACATTCTTCCATCTCCAGACAGCTACATTCTTCCATCTACAGACAGTTCCTATTATAGGTGCATTGCATGCCTGGGGGTTGAGTCTTAAAACAGAGCTAAAATCCTGACTGCATAATGGGGTTGTTGACTTCATCTCTTTGAATACTAGAAAAATTGCCACATGAAATGATAAAATTTGCAAGAAATAAAATACTGATATTTATTGCACAATAAAATGCAAAGAGGTCCTATTAAAATATGTTGCCATTTCCCCCATATTCTGAAGTAGTAAAGCACAGGCATTTGAAGTAGGTTGATTCTGACTTGATCAATGAAGCTCGTTGTTTTACTAGCTGTGGGACTCAGTTGATTCACCTCGTGTTTTCTCAATTTCCCCATCTATAAAATGAGACAACAATAGTACTTGCCTCATAGAGTTTTTCCAAGAAATAAGAGAATATAGGGAAAGCTACCAGTGAGTGCCCAATGAATGTCAGATGTTCCTGTTAATATTAGTAATAGATGTACTTGCTATCTCCAGCTCATGAGCCCTAGTTTTCCTACTGAAATGTATTCCTTTTTTACACTTACCATAACTTTTAATATAAAGTTGCTGAATTACTGGGAAAATACTTAAGAAATATACGATCTTTTCAAAACTTTCACATAATTTGGTGGGAAATCTGTTGTAACTAGCCATCGATGGAGTGTAGGTTTCCAATTATGGGATATGCCAGCTTCTCACAATATTGTTTGCTGTATGTTCCCACTGGTAAGAGAGAAAATGGAATGACCCAAGATAGAAAAATAAAGTGACTCTTCCATTCCACATATTTATATCAAGGAGAAGAAAAATCATATCTATGTTTCCAGACTATGGCATCCATGACACATGCAACATTTTTTTAAGATTTTTATTTTTATTTATTTAAGAGAGTGAGAGCCAGAGAGATCACAGAGGGAGAGGGAGAAGCAGACTCCCCGCTGAGCAGGGAGCCTGATGTGGGGCTCGATCCCAGGACCCTGAGACCATGACCTGAGCCAAAGGCAGACACTTAACCGACTGAGCCACCCAGGCGCCCCCACATGTGACGTTCTTATATCTGTTATGAACCCTAAGAATCAGAGCCTATATCCCAAAGGACAATGAAGTTCTGGAAAAAGTCACTAAAACCAAGTCTGGCTTAGGAAAAATTTATATTGGTGAGGTAAACTCACTGTTACTTCTTTCTAGTGAAATACATAAAATGAACTGAATGAATAAAAAATTGCCCTTCATTTTGAAAAGTAATGATTACCTAAAAATTTAATCATTGATCTCAGGAATGAAAAATAAAAAAATTCAAGAAAGCAATCTAGTGATTTTAAATCCTTCATTAAGAAATGACTAGCTGTTTTAGGTAGAATTCATATCACTGAAATACGGAAATTCTAAGAAAAAAACAATTTCCATTTTTTTTATTCAAGAAGAACCATCTCTTTACTAAATTATTGCAAATATAAGCAAAGTGGTTTTTTTTTCCCATATGATGTGGCAGAAGCAAGCAAAACTGTAGACAACAGGCTTAAACCTCTTACTTCTTAACACCTTTGAGAAGAAGCTTTTCCAGATAATGCAATTGTCCAACAAATGAAATTGACACCCATAGGAATCCAAATTTGATTTTAACCACGTTCGATGAAAAACCCTTTCTGAAACGTATTAAACACCCAGCCCTTCCCAAATAGGAGATAAATAACAAAATTTGACACCTTCTCAGGAACCAGGATCGAGGTAATGGAGACAAGGAGGAAGTATGTGCTGCTCTCAGCAGTTGCCTAGAACTTGGTTTATAGGAAGCATGGTAGCCATCTGCTTACCTGTTGACTCTTTGCTCTATTCCGTAGCGCTAGCATGGGAAGGGTGCCGCTTCCTTCACTCTAGAGAGGAGTCTAAATAAAATTCATTACTAAATGACAGGCTTTCTCCCAAATGGCTTTCCTACCATCTGGTAGACATCCACTTCTCAAAGTGACCAGCAACATCAGCATCACTTGGGAGCTCGTCGTTAGAACTGAGGAATCTCGAGTCCCAGCCCAAGCCTACAGGAGCAGAGTCTGTTTATGGACCAAATTCCTGGCTGATTTGTAAGGCACGCTGCAGTTTGGGAAGTGCTGATTCAGATCATCTTCTTCACTACCACCCATCAGACAGTAGCTCCAATTCAACTCCAGTTAACTCGCTCTATTCGTATTAACATTGAATTTGTTGAGGGTTGATTTTTTTTTTCCCCTCATCAGTTCAAGGAACCATGCTCCAGTACTTTGGAAAAGGCTTATTTTTTACATCTATGTTTGTTTCGTAGAAGAGAAGTAGAGGAAAGGGGGACTCTGACAAATTTAGAAAAGCAATGAACTTGGCATTGCCCTTCACTGTAATGGGAACTTGGTCTAGTTATTACAACTCTGCCTGTTTCCGCCTCTTGAAACGATCCTCAAGTCCCTTCCAACATAATGATTATGTACTTGTGCAAGTTTAACAACGGGCATATTTTTCAAGTCCTCAATTACATTCTTTTGAGCAGAGTTTCAGATACAAACGATGTTGTATCCTTCCAGAGAGGGAGTTTTTCATTTGAAACAAAGACCATAAAGTCATAGTTAGCAGCCAAGATGGGAATCCAGGTCTCTTGACTCAGCATTCAGACCCACACTGCCAGTGAATTCTCCAGAAATGTGTAAATTTTTTAAAAAGGTACTCTTAGATTCTTGGATTATGAACAGCCAATCTTGATTGTTCCAGTTGCCCATATTTTATCAATTCTTCTTATACTCCAGAATTATTGAGCAAATACTTTCAATCATGACATAAAATATTTTCAAGAAATCACTAATGGGGCTGGATGGTATATTTAGAAGTCATTAAGAAAATAGATCTTGAGTTCTTATCACAAGGAAGAAAAATTTTTTCTATGTCTTTTTTTTTTGTATTGATAGGAGATGATAGATATGAACTAAATTTGTAGCAGTGATCATTATTTTTTTCACAATTTATGTAAGTCAGATCATTATGCCATTATATACCTTATACTTTCACAGTATCGTATGACAATTATGTCTCAATGACACTGAAAAAAAATAAATGAACAGTGAATGAATAAATGAGTAAAAGAAACTTAACATGTTAAAAGATACTTTCAAGAGGGGTGCCTGGGTGGCTCAGTCAGTTGAGCGTCCTACCCTTAATTTTGACTCAGGTCATGATCTGAGTCGTGAGATCGAGCCCCACATTGGGCTCCACGCTCAGCATGGAGATGGAGTCTGCTTGTCCCTCTCCCTCTGCTCCTCCCCCCCCCGCCTCATGCATGCTCACTCTTTCAAATAAATAAGTAAATAATACTTCCAAGAAATTAAATGGAAATGAAAAAAAAATTTGCACTTGGTAGCATTACTAAAGGGAATAGCTGAACCACTCAACTTCAGGGTCATCATTCCCATCGAAGTTTATGTAAATGGTATTTCCCAGAATATGCTTTACACTGAACAAAACACATGCTTTTTCATGTTGCTCAGTCCGTGTTACAAATAATAATAAAATTAATTCTTTTTAAAATGATCCAAAAAAAAGTAACTCAGTGGTAGAATTTTTCCCAGGGACAATTATTCTTGTTCCCTAAATGCTAAAATGCATCAAGTAGAAAGGATTTAATAGAATGCTGAAGAACAAAATGTGAGTTATTAAAATACAGTATAGAAGGCAAGCTAAGAATGTTATTCATATACTTTTGAAGAGAATGAGGTCTCGGGAGAAGGGTAAAATAAAATGACCAGTATATACATATAGATAAAGATAGGTATATAGACATATAAGTATATACATATCCAGAGAGAGAGACTCATTTAAAATATCAACACAGGGGCTTCTGGGTGGCTCAGTCGTTAAGCGTCTGCCTTTGGCTCAGGTCATGATCCCAAGGTCCTGGGTTCTAGCCCCCATCAGGCTCCCTGTTCAGCGGGGAGTCTGCTTCTCTCTCTCCCTCTGCCTCTCCCCCTGCTTGTGCGCACATGCACGCTCTCTCTGTCTCTCAAATAAATAAATAAAATCTTTAAAATATCAATACAGTCTCTAAAACTAATGATGTAATGTATGGGGATTAACATAACAATAAAAAAATTAAAAAAAAAAAGAAGTGCCTTGGGAAAAAAAAAATCAATACAGTCTGTGATAAAGGGCGGTTTAAAATATTTGAGTTACAAATAGATTTATTGAAGCAGAATACTTTCAAGATTTTTTTAATGAATAAATTTTGGGTCGAGACATAAATAAATGCAGTTCATTTATAACGTGGTGTTTTTAGGCTTTGTGTTTTTAGATGTTTTATAACATTCACACTGTGTTATATGAACCAATATACATACAGAATGAATGAGGAAAGAATGTGGGAAAGGAGTGAAATCATTTATTTTTTTAACTGGGGTTTTTTTTACTATTTTTTTTTAATTGAGGTGTAACTGAAATATAACATTATATTAGTTTCAGGTGTACAGCCTAATGATTTAATATCTGTATTGTCACAGAATGATTATCACATAAGTCTAATTAACATCCATCACCACATGTGGTTACAGATTTCTTTCTTATGACGAGAACTTTGGTTTTAAGTTTTTTTTAATTATCTAAGTAATCTCTACACCCAACATGGGGCTCAAACTCACGACCCCGAGATCAAGAGTCACATACCCCTTCGACTGAGCCAGGCAGGCGTCCCCTTATGACAAGAACTTCCAAGATCTACTATCTTAGGAACTTTCAAATATCAATACTGTGTTGTTAACTATAGTCACCATGCTTAACTATAGTCTATTATATCCCGTGTCTTAATTCATTCTGTAACTGGAAGTTTGTACCTTTTGACTCCCCTTCACCCATTTTGCCCATCTCCCACCCCCCACCTCTGGCAATCACCAGTCTGTTCTCTTTATCTATGAGCTTGTCTTTTTTGTTGTTGCTTTTTTTTTAAGATTCCACGTATAAGTGAAATCATACACCACACTTTCTTTATCCATTCATCCATCAGTGGACACTTAGGTGGCTCCCATGTCTTGACTGTTGTAAATAATACTGCTGTGAACATGTGGGTGTATATATCTTGTCAAATCAGTGCTTTTCTTCCCTTCAGATAAGTACCCAGTAGTGGAATTACTGGATCATATGGTATTTTCTACTTTTGATTTTGTTAAGGCCCTCTGTAGAATTTTCCATAGTGGCTGTACCAATTTACATTCCCATCAACAGTGCACAAGCGCTTCTTTTTCTCCACATCCTCACCAACCCTTGTGATTTCTTGTCTGTTTCATAATAGCCATTCTAACAGGTGTGAGGTGACATCTCATTGTGGTCTTGATTTGCATTTCCCTGATGATGAGTGATGTTGAGCACCTTTTTATGTACCTGTTTGTGTATCTGTATGTCTTTGGACAACTGCTTGTTCAGATCCTCTGCCCATTTTGCAATTGGATTCTGTGGGTTTTTGCTATTTCATTTTTAAATAAGGAGCAGTGAAAAAGCGAACTCTATTGTAAAATAGAGTTCAAAGGGTTTTTATAATGGAAGTTACTTCAGGTCATACTGTGCAACTTTAGAAGTCATTTTACAAGGTTATCAGATTTGTAAATAATTATTAGGAGGAATGTAGGACAGATGTGCATTGAGAGCCAGCTGTGTGTTGTGAATATTTTGAAATGTAGTTACATAAGAGTAAATTAACAAATCTAAAATCATCCATGTGCTGTTCCTTTCCAATTGACATCAAAGATAGAGCCAAAACAATGATAGACCTGCAAAGATGATTTGAAAATTAAATTCCATGATTCCTGCTTTTTCTCTCATTTATGTAAGACTAGAGATATTCCTCAAAAGGCAAGCATGACAAGGGAAACAATTATATTTCCTATGTAAGTTATTTAATCAGTATATTGAATTTAATTGAGCCAGTTGAATCTCTTTCTTCCATGCGCTTCTGACCCTCCCAGTGCCATAGAGATCTAACTTGACAGAGGTTAGCAATGCCTTGAAAACTGTTAGGAGAGTTTAAAGCAAATACTGTATCAGTTCTATGTACTTTCTGTATCTCACCACTAATTAATTTCTATAGTCTATGCTACCGTCACTAATAATCCTTTATATTGGATCTTTTGTCACTCAATAATTGTTTCCAGCCGGATTACAAGCTCTTGAAAGGCCATGCTGTGTGCTTTTTTGACTTCTCTTATACTTCACCGTAGCACTGGGCACAGAATAGGCCCCTAATACCCGCTTGATTGATCATTTGAAATGCATGCAGTGTGTGAACAGAACAGTCAGTGATTTATGAAAGCTTAAGTGGATTGTTTCCTGGTTATCCTCAAGAGCACATTTTATTCTATGTCTGAATCTCTTTGTTGATAGCACCTGGAAGATCCTTGGTTAGAACACAGGAGTCCAAATATAAAGAAGCTAAAGAAATGGTCATTTCCTATGAAGACTCTTGTCTGTTAAAGTCATCTGGTTTCTTATTAAACCATCTCTGACATCTCTATGGTTTGAAAGCATTAAACAACACCATCTGCCATAGTAGCCATGTCCCTGTAATGAGGGAATTTATCAAGATCTGTTGAGCTCATAGGCATTTAAGCTTACATTTGTTCTTTACACGATGTATAAAAGCTTCTACCGGGCATGTTAAAAAACAACAACAACAAAAAGGTGAAATGCCAAAGTGCTCAACTTTTATGGGCTCTATTTAGCCTGTAGGTGATTTACAGAAAACATGTCTCATACACCACCTGGTTTCATAATGAAAAAGGCTACTCTCCAAACCACCTGTTTGTTGCCTTGTCTTTCATGCCTAAGGAATCATATCCAGCATGAAACATGGGCTTTCTGCCGTTATTATGCCCAAGGAAGAACTATAATTTCAAAGGTTTTACCAGTCTGTTCTTTTAAAACACTAAGGCTATTAGAGACTTCAGAAATATTTTTATGTGGAAAATTTACTTTTAGCTCTAGCATGTTTCCTTCACTCCTTCAAAGCTTAACACTGCACAACTCAAAAGAATTCAGATAAGTGGAAGGCATTTTAAAGTTAATTGCTCCATTTTATAAATTGCATTGCTCAAATTCAAGAGTAAAAGCCATTTCCTAGTTTTTGTCAGGTACCTCTATCACTGTGTATCGGATGTCACTTCATTCATAAAGTCGACAAAGATTTAACAGCCTTATTATGCAGTTCTTTCTGGTAATGCCCTTCACTCTTGACTTTGCAAATTGAAATATATTTTATTGATCCAGATGCATTAAGTGTTTCAGACACTCACCAGCATATTCCGCCTCACCAACAGTTACTTTAGTAACGCCTGCCTGAACATAAATAATGAGTGTCCTTTGGATAAATCCTTGCCTTTCAATAATGGCTTCGAAATGGCCAAAATGCTCCTGAGTCCTCATACAGTCCCAAAACATTTCTTAGCACTTGAATAAAAAATTACAGAGCGGTTTTTAGGCTGGAAGTTGACCTGTTTTGATGAGCCGCTTCATTGAGAAATCCATTCAGAAACCACATAACTCGTTTTCCATCAAACATTTTTATGTAAGCTTCAGATGAATTACTATTTCCAAAACACTGCCTCCATTAGACAAGAATTTCCTTCACTATACATAGACAAGGCAGACTGTAAATGAGATGAATGCGCATTAGCTGAATATACCAATATATCCTGTGAACCTAGCCAAGATTAATAGGTTTACTAACAGATGGACCTGTTTACAGATTCACAACACACATATGCACACGTATGCATGCATGCATGGACTTTATTGACAGATAAGCCCCTCTGCTTATAGATTGAGCAGTGGGTGAAATAAGAAATCATCTCTTTTACATCATAACTAGCTTTTCTCCAAAAATTAATATAAACATTTTTCAATACTAAAAAACAAAGAATTTTACAGTGAGCATCTCTAAACCCGCCTCCTACAGTCAGTGATCAGTGTTGCACCCTACTGTCTGTAGTACATATCTGCATCTACCCATCCAGCTCACCTTCGTGTTTATTCGATGCATTTCCAAGTTAGTGTAGACATCACTGTATGTTCCCCTAAGTATTTCAGCAGACACATCAATGTAACTAATTTTTATGTAACAGTTTCCAAAAGTGATCATTTCGGGTGATCTTAAATATCATAAACTACTCAAAATTTTAGTCTGGTTGTTCTGGTTTCTGCAAAGACCCAATATTCTCCCTTCTCTTTTTTGGCTTTATCCACTGCTCTCTTGAACCTGATGCTCATTGTCCTACAGCATACTGACTTGGGTATGCAGCCATGAATCAGTTTGAGCTCTTGAACCATGGTGCTTAGAGCTGTGCGGGTGGTATGGAATCCCTACCAGAAAAGACAGGTGACAGCCACAGAATATTACAAATCATGAAAGGCAGGGGTAGTTGATAGAGTGCCTCACACAGTGTCTGACACGTAGATGGTCCTTGATAAACATTTATGGATGGAAGAATGGAAGGAGAGAGGAAGAGAGGGAAGGAGAGCAGGGGAGAGGGAAGAAGGGACGCCATTAGCTAGGATGATAATTGAAGGCTCCTTGGAAGAGTTGACACATACTTGAATGAGATTTCATGAAGAGAGTAGACTCATCTCAGTAGAAAATTTTAAGCAAGCCCTCAGCTATACATAATCTCCTTAACACATTGATTAAAAGTGGAGATGGCCAATGAGTACTTGTATTCTTGGTGGTGGAAACTTGACTGGGGAAAGCTTCCAGAAGACAAAGTAGCATTCAAGAGTGTTTTTAAAACAGATGATTTCGTAGGAGGCTGTTTCAAGGACTTAAGATTCAGATAGAAGCTGCACGGGTAGAGATGAGTGAGTGGCAAGTGTGGGACACACAGAAAGTTGCTAAAACCAAAAACAGATGCATAACTTTCAGTCTCTGATCCCAGTATTTATAAGGAAGATGATCATGCCGCAACACACATCTTATACAGAAAGAGCCAAAATAATGTTTTTGACATTTCCATTTGGAACCAGAATCCTTCCTATTTAGTATATGAACACGAAGGCGCCTTTCCCAAGTTGATTCATGATGATAGCTCAACAAACAGGCAAAATATTGGTGTTTTCCCTAAAAATTAGGAGTTGAGTTTTATTGCTTTCAAGGGTCGAAAATACTTAATAATCAAGAAAACTGTGTGTGCGCGCATAATAAAAATCAAGATAAAAATAGAACATCTTTCTAAAATTTATCTTATAATTCCAAAAGATTCTGAAGTGACAACCTGGGTGTCTGGAAACTGAACTAGGATGTGTCATTTGTTTTTATTTATTTATATCATTTTTTTAAAGATTTTATTTATTTACCTGACAGAGAGAGAGACAGCGAGAGAGGGAACACAAGCAGGGGGAGTGGGAGAGGGAGAAGCAGGCTTCCTGCTGAGCAGAGAGCCCGATGCGGGGCTCCATCCCAGGACCCTGGGATCATGACCTGAGCCGAAGGCAGATGCTTAATGACTGAGCCACCCAGGCGTCCCTATTTATATCATTTTTCAATTATTCTAATTATTTAGCACTGCCAGAGGCTCGCTTTAAGTAATTTGGACTGTCACTCAAAGTGCTTTTGTTTACTTTGTCTAGGACCATGACCAGACCTGGAAGGCAGCCGGCTAAGCATAGGGATGAGAGAGCACAGTCAGATACAAGGGGTAAAGTAATTTATCAGCAGACAAAGGGGTTGTTCAATTCCTCGTGGTCTTTAATTATGCCTTGCCACCACCACTACCTATCTGAAGTCTTATATGTTATAACATGATCTGAACTTGCTCGGGATATTACCAGTGTGGTCCCTCAGGAAAATAGGCAGTTACGTGATATAGATGTTAATTAAAATGGCTTATCTTTTGGAAATAAGGCTATAAATAAAAGGTAGAGATTACATAGTTCACACTGCATCCATCATAACTCTTCTTGGTTGCCAAAGAGCAAGATGACTTCAAATTAATTCACTGAATGATGCACTGGCCATTTTATTAGACAGCCGAGAAGCACCAACAGTTAAAAATCCTTGACCAGTTTTCAAGAGCTCTCACAAACTGGGCATGGCGATTTCACAATATTGCACAAGCAGGTGGTGTTGTTCTTTAATCACACACATGAATGCGTTCCCTCTAAGTATATATTGGATCATCCTTTTCCTTCTCCACACTTCCCCCTTTAGAGCTGGCTCTGAGCTTTTATTGTCACTTGTGAAATCAAAGAATAGCAGAAAGGAATAATAAGAGGAGCATTAGTGTGTAGTTGTTTGAGTATGTGTGCTGAAATCAGACTGCCTAAACTTCTACTTTGGCTGTTCCATCAACTGCCTATGAAACCCGCAGCGAGGGGCGCCTGGATGGCTCAGTCGGTTGGGCGTCTGCCTTCGGCTCGGGTCATGATCCCAGGGGTCCTGGGATGGAGCCTGCGTTGCATTGGCTCCCTGCTTAGTGGGGAGTCTTCTCCCTCTCCCTCTGTCCCCCACCCCCGCTAGTGCTCTCTCTCACTCTGCTGTCTGTCTCTCTCTCTTAAATAAATAAATAAATAAATCTTTAGAAAAGAAAAGAAACCTGCAGTGAGTTACTTAACCTTCCTGTGTCTGGGGAGTTTCGTTTGTAAAAATGGAGATAGTAATCATACTCGCTTTATGCAGTCTGGGGATTTTTTTTTTCTTTAATGGAGGTAAAATTTATATAACAATATTAACCACTAACCATTTTAATTCAGTGACATTTAGTACATTCACAGCATTGGTAACTCACCACTCTCTAGTTGCAAGATATAGGCATCACCCCAAAGCCAACTCCATACACATTAAGCAGTCACTCCCTATCCCCCCCTACCTCCAGCCCCTAGCAACGACCTCTCTGCTTTCTGTCTCTATGGACTTGTTTTTTCAAGACATTTCATATAAATGGAATTATACAATACGTGACCATTTGTTTCTTCTTTCTTTCACTTAGCATAATGTTTTTGGGGTCTATCCACATTGTATCAAGTATATGTCATCACTTTTTATGGCTAAATAATAATCCATTACAGGGAAATACCACATTTTGTTTATCCATTCATCAGCGGATGGAAAGTTGGGTTGTTTCCGCTTTTGACTATCCTAAATAATGCTGCCAAGAACATTTGTATACAGGTTTTTGTGTGCACATATGTTTTCATTTCCACCTAAGTAATGCTGCCAAGAACATCTGTGTACATGTTTGTGTGTACATATGTCTTCATTGCCACCTAAGTGTGGAATTTCTGTGTGATATGGGAACTCTGTGCTTAACCATGTGAAGAAGTGCCACACTGTTTTCCAAAGTGGCTGCACCGTTTTATATCCCCAACAAGTGTACAAAGGTTCTAATTTCTTTATATCCTTGTCAATACTTGTTATTTTCCTTTTTATTTTTATTTTTTATTATGCCTAACCCAATGGCCATGAAGTGGCATCTCTTTGTGGTTTTGATTTCGTTGCCCTAATAATAAATGAGGTTGAGCATCTTTTCATGCTCTTATTGGCCCATATCTTTTTTTTAATGAAGATTGATTGAGTAATAGATAATACATGAATAGTACATGCCATGTGTCAGGCATTGTATTAAGTACTTTACATATATATACACGTGTACATATATATGTAATCATTTAATCTCAAAATAGGTATACTATTATTATATGTAAGTATTTAGAACAGTACTTTGAAAATGATAAATGTGAGTTAAGATGGAAAACCAGAGAGAGTGAGCGTAGAAAAGAACATGGTGTCTTTTTTTCTTATTACATCGTTAGTTAACATTTTCACTGAACCCCCAAAAGATATCAGAGTTGTTTCTCTTGCCCTCTCTGTCATTCCAGAATATGCCGGAGGTAGGATGATCCCTTCATTGCTTTTAGTTCATCAACAACGAGGATTTTGTTCTTAAGGTAGACCAGAAGTGCTTTTCGGGTTTTGTTCGCACAAAAACCTGAAAGAAGTCCTCTTCCATTCATGTGTTCATTTGTTCCTTCATTCTTTCAACAAATACGCATGTTCCTGTCACATGCCAGATGCTGTTCTAGGAGCTTCGTAATAGCAATTTACAAAAAAGGAAAAAGAAAAGGGAAGGATCTTCCTTTTGGAACTTACCATCCTCAGGGCAGAAAACAAACAGTAAATCAAATAAGTAATAAGTATGCGTACATCATGTGGCCGTGAGCACTGTGGAGAAAAAGAAAGGGCAGAAGAGACGTGACATAAGGAGGCACAACAAAGGGTCAGCTGAGGAAGTGAGATGGAGTCCTGTCCCGCTCCTCCTCAGCCGGGTTCCCCTCTTGCCCCTCCTTGCCCTTTTGAGTCCATGAGTCCCTGTCTAGAAGTGGGAGGAAGGTAGGAAGAGGAGGGAGGTGGTGAGAAGAGCAGGCACTGATGAAATGCCTTTAATCCGCTATAGGAAAATCTGCACCTCTAATTCTCATACCCATAATCTTGAGAAAGAGCAAGAACACAATTATCTTACTCTTTCTTTAGTATTTGCATATGACTAGGAGATTTGCTTGTTATGTCTCTTGCAACCCATTTAGAGTAGCAAGAAATAGAAGGTTTGCCATTGGCAGGGCCATTGCAAGAAAACAATACAATCTAATTGTTTGGAAATGTCCAGTGAAGTTCTGGGCAAGCAAGAAGGAGCCAAGGATGTACGTAACATCAGAGGTTAGCATAAAAGTATTTACCAACAGACAGGGCTGCGTTCCTAATGCTCAGAATATATTCTGGCCTTGAACAGTGGTCTGCTCATGACGGTGTGTATCAGGCTGACTCACTCTGGTCTAAGACCACTCTTTCTCTTCTGTACTTGGATCCTCTTGTATGACTTAAAGAGGTGGGGGGATATTAGGAAGAAATTAGACCCAGACAGACTTGATTTTGATTCTTATTGCTAGCATCAAGTAGTCTGACCTTGGGCAAGTCCATTGCTTTACTATAAAATGGATACAGTAACACCTGTTTTGCAGGATTATTGTTAAAATGACACGTAATGGGTAAAAAAAAAAGACCCAGGACAACATCTGAAACAGATTAGGCACTCATACTTTACAACGGTAGGAGCTACAGTGCTTGTGGTTACTGTTGTTGGTGGCACCTGGCCAAAACCACCCTGACCCCAGGTGAGCATTAAAAGAAGCTTCAGGGGGGCGCCTGGGTGGTTCAGTTCAGTTAAGCATCTGCCTTTGGCTCAGGTCATGATCCCGGGGTCCTGGGATCGAGCCCCGTATTGGGCTCCCTGTTAGGCGGGGAGCCTGCTTCGCCCTCTGCCTACCACTCCCCCTGCTTGTGCTCACTCTCTCTCTCTGTCAAATAAATAAATAAAATCTTTTTAAAAAATAAAAAAATAAAAATAAAAGAAGTTTGGGGGGGGCACCTGGGTGGCTCAGTTGGTTAAACATCGACTCTTGACCTCAGCTCAGGTCTTCATCCCAGGATTGTGATTTCAAGCCCTGCTTTGGGCTCCATGCTGGGTGTGGAGCCTACTTTAAAAAAAAAAAGGAAAAGAAGAAAGAGCTTCAGGGACACTCTAAAACCCAACCTCAAACTCTGCTAAGGCTGAAATATGCAGACCCAAGAACCTGACACTCAGCATTTGGAAAGGAAGTCTACCTTTTCTACTGTTTGCAGCCACAAGGAGAAGAAAGCTGCCTAGGGACTTGGCAGGTGGTGGGGATGCTCAGGGAGTCAGAACTGAGCTTGACATTCAAGGCAGAAGAACTCCACTCAAGCATCAGCTCTGTGTCCTAGGGCTATAACCCTGGGCAACTCACCTAATCACATCGCATCAACGAGAGCCTGTTAGCTCAACTCTGAAACGGGACCCTAATAATGTCTCTGAAAGCTCACTGTAAAGTACAAAGCACTATACAAAACCATTATTATCATTAACATGTGTGAATACCTCCATTTCTGCATTTAACAGCAAGCACAGAATCAAAAGTATCCAAGCCTTTTAAGCTACAAATTATTACAAATATGCTTTCCGTTAATCATTTCTAAATAACGCAGATAGCAACTGATAGGGTGGAATTGAGAAATTAGTCCATGCAGCTCAAACTCATGGCATCGAACACACCAGTAACACAGTTTATCAAAGAAATTTGAAGCATTTCAAATATCCTTTAAATTAATCCCAAGCAGTTACAGTCATATCTATGATTTTGTTTTTATAGTATCCTTTGAACGCTATGATTATTGTCCATATTCACGGGGTGAGAAAATTAAGGACCAAAGAAATGCAGTCCCCAAGGTCTCAAAAGTCACTTGGGAGAAATATGACTATGATTTAGGAGGTTGTTTTTCTTCTTGTCATTAATGTCCTTTATTAATAGCATTCAGTTTATATTCTGCCGGGTATATTTCATGAATCAGGCCCTGGTCTGGGCCCTAGGGATGCAGCACGGAAGAGCTGCAGAGCATCTAAAGGGGAAAGGAGCTTCTGGTCCAGTAACCACACAGACAAAGTCACAACTGGGGAAATGCCCTTGCATTTGGAAATCATGGCATCTGCAGGGGAGGCTGAGGCAGATGGGGGATCAGGAAGGACTTCCTGAGGAAGTGATGAGGGAGTTGACATCTGAGGGATGGCTGGGTATGGCTCAGCAAGATGGGTCCGGGCAGAAGAAACAGCCAGAGCTGACTGTGGCCACCACAGCCAGACACCGTGCAGAGAAGGGCCCAAGACGAGGCTGAGGACGCCGACGACAGGGCCACGCGGGGCCTCAAAACTGTCCGCGTGACCAAGGAGGGCAAGGCAGGGCCGCAGATGCTGAGTCACGTGTTCAAGATCACCTGGACTCCTTAGTCCCCTTTTCAGAGGCCGCCTTGCTCCGTGAAAGCACATCTCTGAGGACTTTGGAAGTGTCCCTGGGAAACCCAGATCAAGATCCACCCAACCCAGTATCTCATTGTGTTTACTTGTTCCAGGCCTTCTTAGTTTGAGTGATTTTAGTAATTGATGAAGCTGATCAAATCAGAAGAAAAATAAATAAAATGTTTTAGCAGAAAGACAAGAATGGTTTTTGGAGAGAGAAGCAATTTTGCATATGGGAAACTAAATTCTCTAAAATACGCCCCTCTTTGAGACTGTCTGTGGAGCCCATGCTAGAGCTACCAGAAAGATCCAGAACAGCTTGCAGTGCGTGAGCCTCCGTCCCTGGTTTCCAGGAGGGGGGGCACGCCTCTGTCCAGACCCAGCCTCTCAGTTCACGCAGTATGTCTTATCTGCATAAAGGCTGCAAAATCAGAGAGACCTCAGAGCCTTCTAGAATCCATGGAATTCTCTCATGATTTTGTGAGCTTGACAATCGATATAAACACAAGAGGAAGTTTGCTAAGTTTCTCAGTAATTATTCAGACTTCGAGAAAACACAATTCTCAGGCTAGCGTATTTCCCTCTTCCGTGAGAAATCTAGGTATTAAAAAGGAAGCTGTGTCAGAAAATTGAAACCTCTCTGCAGCATCGCTGCTTGGACGATCCTCATCCCTTTGACTTCATTTACAGATTACATCCAAGAAAAACACTCACAAGGACAGGTGCGTCCGTGCAGTGATGACTAGACCCGGGAAGTCGTGGAATGCCAGTGCCAAGGACATTATTATTTTTACTTTGTTGTCTTCGCTGAGTCCCAAGAAGATGGTATAACATGGAAAAAAAAATGAGGATTGACATTTTAAAAATAGCACTTAGAGATTTTCAGGTGGGGTATGTTAAAACATGTAAGAAAATAATTAAATTTCATGTTTTGGGAGTTATTAATTTGCTTTCTGTAGGTGGCCTATTCCTTAGTAACAGGTTGTGAAAATAAATATGACTAAGACTCTAGCACGGCTTCCTAGAGCAGAAAGCAAGAGAAGGAGCTCAGAGGCTGAGTCACCCAAGTGCGGCTCAAGTTCGTGCAGCCTTCTTTCCATTTGCCTACATAGGTCAAAGCACCTGTTCCCTTGAAGTTCAGGGACACTTTACAGAGACAATCCACAGCAGTTTTCCAATTTATTCTCAGCCTTGTAATTCTAAATGAAAAGCGCCTGATAATGAGGTTTACAGAAAAATGCCCCTAACCCTTGGATCATTAAAGTGGATATGAGGTGACGGAATCCATTTATTTTCCTAAATATCTTTGAGCCTCAGGATATCAGGAGGCGTTTTTGCCTTGAGGAACCTTCCAGGCTGGTTAGGAGTCTTGGTACGGGCAGCAGGAGGCTGACGGAGATGGGGCCAAAGCTCAGACCCAGGCCTGTTCCAGTCTAAAACTTGCACTCTTTATGGCTAAGCCACGTCTTTTCATATTACTTAGGTTCTTAATATTATTGCAAGGAAGAGACACTTGGCACTTAAGCTCAGACCCGTTTGCTCAGCCGTCCTCGGAGAGCATGGGGGTAACGGCTGTTCTTTATTCGGGCTATGATTGCCATGCCTGTGGTAACACAACCATCATTTTACGAAGCCCTGAGCAGCCCGGGCTGCTTTCTCTTCTTTCTGTGCAGGCAGCTCAGATGCAGAACCCCGCCCTCCCCCTCAAGAGCAGAATGCATCAGATCCCGAGCCACTTTGCAGTGGGGTGACCTCACTGGCCAGAAGCTCGCTCCAGAACACCTTACTCCAGTTCCTGGGTGTCACCCCACGGGAGCAGAGCAGCTGGGATGGAGGCAGATGGAACCCCAGGGGCTGGTTCCTTAAAATGGGACCATGAAAGGGAGCCTGCTTTTCCCTCTGCCTGCCACTCCCCCTGCCTGTGTGCACGCTTTCTCTCTCTGACAAATAAAATCTTTTTAAAAAAAATGGGACCATGAAGAGCACTGGATCTAGGCAATGTCCAAGGGGACTTCTACCAAACTTTTTAAGAAGAGATGACCCGGTGCCGTTAAACTGGTTCCAGAACACTGTGTGGAGTTGGCAGGGAGGGCAGGGGAACCCAACAAAACAAGCACATGGTGTTATAAAATTCACCAAAGGACAAAGACCACCCAATAATATTATGTTTGAAAAGTGATGGACCAACCCTTAATATGACAGTAGCAGCGAGGACACAGAGCAGTTCGGATTAGGAGGAAATGCCCTGTGACCAAGTCTTGCTTATTCCAGGAATGGAAGGACGGGTTGCCGTAATGAAAACGATTAATACAAATCAACACACTAAGGGATCGAAGGAGAAAAGTGCTAAGATCTGCTGCATAGATACTACATCTTAACTCCCAAACGAGCACCGAGCCTAAAGGGGAAAGACCAGACGCGTTTCAGTTCGATCCGGAATAAGACAAGGATGGTCACTGCCCCCACAATCACTAAAATTGTCCTGAAATTGCCGCGATCAAACCGGAGACTGGAAGTATGGATATTGCATTAGTTGATTCTCCACGATTCTCAAAGGGCAGACTCACGTGCAGGTTAAACTCTCCGGGAGCTCCTCTGTTACCACTCAGATCGGAGAAGACAAGCAAGCGTGTGACACATTACGCTAGCAAGAGTGAGAAGACTCTGGGCCTCTCACAAGTGGCTGATGGGAGTGTGAAGTGATGCGTCTTCTCCGACGGCGGCCGTGACAGCCTCAGTCACAATCACAAGTGCACGTATCTCTCCACCGTGAAGTCCACCGCTGGGAATATTTACACGCACCGGTTACACATGTTACGGAAGGGAAGGACGCAGACAGCAGCATTGTGTGTAATAGTAAAAACACAGAAAAAATCGGAGTGGCCACCAGTTGACTAAGCTATCATCCATCCATCCATTCATCCATCCATCATGATCCATCCGTGGTCATAACGGGAAGGAGGACTCTCCTTGGGAATGGACGTGGACTCATTCTCCTCCGTGGTATAGCAAGTGAGAAAGAGCAAGACAGAGAACAGGATCTATCGTAAACTCCTGTTTGCGTACAACATGCTCCCATTTGTATGAAAAGACGAAAATAATATATACACTTAGATATGCATAAAACATCCTCTGAAAAGAATCATGGGACGCAGAAAGCGTTGGATATCTGTGGGGCAGAACACTCAGTGTCTGAGGGATGAGGATGTCAGGGAAACATTCTCATTTGGAGCTTTTGAATTTTGAACCATCTGAATATATTACCTTCTCAAAAAAATCAATGAACAAAATGCAAATGAAGGAAGAAAGGAGAAAGCAGGAGAAGAGCAGAGGGGTAGAGCAGGAATTGCACTGAGCGGCTGATGGAGTCCAAGCAGCTAGAAGGACGCGCCATGTGGAGGAGGGGTGAGGGGAGAGAGGAGCGGTGTGGGCGTGGCCTGTGGTGGGAACTCAGGGGCAGGGTCGGGGCTGGAAAGTGCGGGAGGGGAGGATGTTCAAAGGGTCACAGGAATTCAGGTTTCACCAGGATGAGCAGAGCAAGAATCAAAGGCAGAAAGACTAGGGCAGCATTGCATAGGGAATTGGGCTCCAGGCTTGACAGGGCAATGTTTTATTTGGCAGATAATGGGGAACCATCAGAGACTTTTCATTAGAGAAGAGACATGATCAATACTGTTCTGTTAAGGGCTTAACCTGCTACCGGCTAGGAGAATGAATGTAAAGGAAAAGGCATAGCATGTCAGCTCCTTGAGCACAGAAACTCATGGAGGTTCAGCCCTGTAGCCCCCCTTGCTTAGGGTGGCGCCTGGTGCACGGTAGGGACACACACACGCAGGGCTCGCTAGGGCACTCAACACGTGCCAGTCACTGTCTAGCATGTTCCATGAAGGGCCTGATTTAATCCTGGCAACAACCGTATGAGGGGCTCTACTATTGTCCCCATTTTACAGATGGGAGAAATTGAGGCTGGAGTTGATTAAAAGCTTGCCCAGAGTCATGGACAGGCAGGTGGAGCCTGGATTCACCAGGCATTCTAGCTGTATAGTCTATGCTTTTAAAGAATACCAAACTGTGTTTTAAACGCCTCTGGAAACCAGGATTGTGGCAGTGGACACGAACAGGAAGGCAAAAATTCAGAAGAAATGCAATAGCATGCTAAGCCGGGAAATATTAGGCTGATATCTTTACGGTTGCCGTTGAATAGGACAATGAATGTGAAAGAAGTTTAAGGAGAAAGAAGATCATGCAGCATATGTCTTCATCCATTCCACAAACACTATTAATTACTGTGTGCAAAGAAATTCACAGGACTGGATACAGGATGAATAGTAAACACAAGCCCTATTTCAAAAATTATATATTAAAAATAGTAAATATCAGGGGCGCCTGGGTGGCCCCGTCAGTTAAGCGTCCCACTCTTGATCTCAGCTCAGGTCTTGATCTCAGGGTCGTGAGTTCAAGCCCTGCGTTGGGCTCCACATGGGGCATGGAGCCTACTTAAAAAAAAAAATAGTAAATACCATTTATCATTAATCATCTGGAATTCATAAACCTTTACTTGGGATTTTGTATATACCATGCTACTGGACCTCAACAATCATGCAGTAAAATAGATATCCCTACTCCCATTTTACCGAGGAAGAATGGATACATACGCAAACTGCTTTGCCACAGGCCACACAGCGAGTGTGTGGTAGACCACACTCAACGCTGCATCCTCCGGCTCTGGAGCCCTGGGCTACCTCCCGCAGTGCCCCACCCCCCCACCCCCAGCCCCATAGCAGGAATGTTTGCATGGAGATCTTTTCTAGCCCGAAGCCTCCATCAGGCACCCACAGTGTGGAGGGACATTGCTCTATTCCAGTCCAAATAGAGTTCTAAGACGAATAAATACAGTGCCATTTCCCTGAATGGTTTTTAAATGCAGATTGTGTGCCATTGACTGTGTTCTGCATTTTTGAAAACGGAATCAGATGGTAGGGAATAGGAATATATCCTCTAGGAGGAGAGTATTTTCCAAGACACACTGAACATCACACACCACCTGTGACTTGCGTGACATGAGCCCTAAGAGCATATCAGAGAGATAGGGAGTATTCTTGTCGCGGTGTTAGAGCCCTGCCCGTGGGCCCAGAGACCCCCCGCGGCCCCCCTCCCAAGTAGCCTTCGACTTCTCTTGGTTGTGAGCGTCCCTTCCCACGCACGCTGGAGGAGCCTGCTGCCCCGTGTCTTGCGTTTAGCCAGACCCGCGTGAGCCACGGAGGCATGCCCACGACAGCCCTGCTCCAAACGCTGCCCTGCCTTCGCCCCTCCTGCCTTCCACGCTCCGGAAAAGAGATCTGCAAGCCAGACCTCGGACGGGGGTTGCAGGAAGGTAGGACCCGACCGTGTGGGCAAGAAACTGTGCTGCTCCACGACAGCCTTGATTGAGCGCTTTCGGGGAACGTCAGGGAGCTAGTGGAGCAAGTTCCTGTGAACCGCCTCCCAGGACCTGGAATGATTCTGCTGCATCAGGGGACAAATTTCCCGCGGGCGTGTTCGTTTTACAGCTTTACCGTTTACACCGTGCAGGTGGACTGCCAGCCGGGGACCACATGGAGGCGCTGTTCTCCTTACATTTTTCTCCCTGTCTGTGTCTCTGTCTCTGCCCCGCACTGCTCCTGGAGTTAAGTGGTGGATGAAACAGATATCTCAAAAGGAACACCCCCAACAAAGCCCACTTCACTATGAATGTTCAGGAGCTGTTTTTCCCTCACCCACATCTTCACACCCAATCCACGACCCCAATCTAGAAAGTTCTCACGTCCTCCCCAAGCACCATCTGGCGCTCAACATCCTCCCCTACCTCCCTCCTCCTTGCCCAGCTGAATGAGAGAAAGCCCAGCACTTGTCTTCCACACAGTCAGCCAGGAATCAGGTAGGGGCCTCTGAGCCTGGGGTCCGCTCTCAGCCCCACAGGAAGAGTAGAGGAATTCATGATGCAGAGAGCGAGCAAGCCCGGCTCTGTAAGCACCGCTGTTGTCACTGTGACTTCGTGACTGGGAGCCTCAGTTTCGACTGAGAAAATGTGGGTAAATAGCCTGCCTCTGTTATACTAAGTATACCTGTGAAATTGCATTTTAAGCCTTAGGTCCAGTTCCCGAGAAGCAGAGCCTGAGGCAAGGGTTCATGTGCCCACAGGGGCTAGGGGGCGTGCTCTCAGGAGCTGAGCAAGGAGGGTCTGGGCTGGAGCCTGCTTCAGCCTGATCCCTGGACGGCTCTGGAGCCCACCTGTCCACTGAGTTGGCCCCACCAAGGGGCCAGGCCTCAACACAGACGGGTGCTAGGGAGCCCCGCCAGTGTCGGCTGCTGGTCAGTGAGGGGCCGTGTACAAGTGGGATCTACCCAGGACCCCAGCAGCAGGTACTAAAAGCTGCCACAAAACATCACACTTCCAGACTGTCAACCAGGCATGATGCAGCGTGATACAAACAGGGCTTAGACTCGGAGTCCATCCTTCAGCAACGACGGGAAGCCAGCTGGGAAGGAGCTGACCATGCTTTCCCACTCCAGCTCTGACCTCTCCGTCTGGAAACAACACACAGTCAAACACAGCCTCGGAAGCCCCGGGCGCGGGGATCAGGCAGTTAGGTGGGACAGTGGATCCACTTGACCTCCAGGCCGGCCCTTCGTTCGTGGAAGTGAGCCTCTGCGTGGCCTCCTCCTGGAGCCCTGCTGTCTGGAACAAGCATTTCCTGGGCTTTTCCCAGGAGCTGGGTGCATGCCTGGTACAGGATTTGTTACTTCTTATTAGGTATTGTCTCTTCATGTGCCCAGATTGAGAATTCCTGTAAGCAGGGGCTGTGCCGAAACGTCTCTGTGCCTTATTCTCCGAGGGTGTTTGGCAAGTGCTCACCAATGGGATGGTCACTGTTTGACTCGTGGGGGGCCAGAGGCTTCAGGCAGCTGCAGAGGGAGAGTCTGGGAAGGGAAGGAGCACTGGGGGTGGGGGGGAGCACTTGCAACTCCCTGATTTCCAGTTTCGAGAACATTATCTTCTGTTTAGAACAGGTTCCTTTGGGATTATTGCTTTTTTTCTAAGATTTTATTTTATGTATTTTTTTAATAATCTCCACACCCAAGGTGGGGCTCAAATTCACAACCCCGAGATCAAGAATCAGGTGCTCTAGCGACTGAGCCAGCCGGACGCCCCTTGGGATTCCTGTTTTTACTGCCATGTGAATTTTAAGTTGGGGGGGCGATTCTGGTGTTCTTGTTCTCGAGTTATTCCTTGGTACTAGAAGCTGGACAGGACTGAGGCCTGCTCTCTGAGGTGCTCCGGGAAGGTTCTAAATGTGTAAATGGTACAATCTTTGCACACAAGGAGTTTATTATCTGAAGAGGGAAAGAATAGGCATTTGTATGCAATGCTGAAGAAGGAAATAGAGCCAGAAGTCACATCTCTATGGAGTCACATGTTTGTACCCCGGGACATTGAGAGAGGCTAGGGGCGAAACGCTGAGTGGCCGTCCGTCTCCCAGGTACGCACAGTTGTCCAAATAAGCAGAATTGTCCGGCCCTGTGGGCACATGAACCCTTCCGGGCAGGGAGGACAGATGAAACCTTGTCTCTTAGCTTCCTGTGCAGGCCTTCGATTAAGTCATATGATAAGGATTAATACTGTTTGTTGCGTGTCAGCAATGTGCCAGACATACGACACCGTCCATTCCTGGGAGCGCTAGACAGACGAACAATTCAAACAGAAAATGGACCAGCTGACGGGGTGGCTCAGGCTCAGAGGTGAGCAGTTTCAGGGTTTATGGGCTGGTTCACTGTTTGTTTGTTCTTCGGTGATTTTCCCCCAAAATTACACCTGCTGTTCTGGGAAGGAACACGGTACCTCCTGTGTGTTCTGCGCTCGGCGTTCACTCCGCGGTTACGCTTCTAGAATAGCTGTTGGCCTCGTTAGCCACTTTTCTTCGTACCGAAATCTGGTCAAAGCAGAACTGCTCTGAGGAGATCCCGCTTTCCATACGTTCTCACTGGTGCATTAAATGCTCAAGTGATCACAGGTGCTGGGTGTGTTTATCCTCTTTTTGACCCAAATGACAATCATTAGTTTTTGCCTGAGGCATTCCTGAAAGCTAGCTTCACTTCAAGTGAGCAAGGCATAAAAATAACAGGCAGCCACAGAGGTGGTTTTGTGTCTCCCTTCTCCTTGGATTATCCAGACCCCCGGTCGTGTGCACTGGTTCTGATCTAAAGTACCATCTCCAACCACCCCAGCAGGGTCCCCTCCTCGAGATGTGCTCCCAGTGGGTTTTGCAAAGTTAGGATTGTGGAATCAGTCCAAATGTACTAGTGAGAGAAAACGACCAAGAAAAGCGGATGGGGCGCCTGAGTGACTCAGTCGGTTGAGCATCTGCCTTCAGCTCAGGTTGTGATCTCAGGGTCCTGGGATGGAGCCCTGTGTCGGGCTCCCTGCTCGAGGGCTTCTCCTTCTGCCGCTCCCCCTGCTTGTGCTCACTCTCTCTCTCTCAAATAAATAAATAAAATCTTTTAAAAAGAAAGTGGAAAGTTAGTATTCTGATAGTATTGACGGGAACACATAATATTACATACAAAGAGGGTGTCTCGGTTGAAAGACGAAAGGCTGGCCTGGGATGCACCAAAGACTAGTCTATGGACTTGTTACTGTCTTTTCTGTTTTATTCACAGTGTGGATGGAAGTAAGTACCGAGGCAAAACTGAATCAGAATATACATGGTTACAGTTTGTTCCCTCTTCCCTCCTGCTTTGTTTTGGTTTGCTCCTTAGTAATATGTCCCTGTTGTCACATTTCGTGTGGAGACTTGCAGTCTGTGAGCTACCCAGTCTGAAAGGGATTCTACTTTAGAGTTTATGTTGAGTGCCTTCACCCAGTTTCTCCTTTTCTCATCAGTAAATGGCAGCATTCCCAAATATTGCCAAATATGAGGGCAGCACTGAGAATTTTCACTGGGTCCAAGAACGAAAAAAGTTATCGGGCCATAAATAAGCCTGTGTTTATATGCAGACTCTCCACTTCTTGCTAATTAATCTGAACAATCGTGCGGCTTGGATTCTGAAAACAGAAACAAAATCAATTAGTCCATGGCTGTCCTGATAAACTTGGGAAGGTGGCCAGCACACCTCCATGCTCCCCACCCCCTTCAACCACAGCCCCCAGTTATGATCCTGGGGAGGCCCGTGTCCCAGGACCCGTCTAACCTAGAGCTACAGGTCGGAACACTAGGTCAGGGGGCGTCTCGGGTGCTTAGAAACGTGGCAACAAGTGTGGTCAGAATATAGACTCTGGGAGTCCGAAGATCTGAACCCTGGCTGTATGGCCACTTTCCAGTTACAGACAGGAGGCTGAAGTTCTCAGTTTTGGTGTCTGTAAAATGAGGTGACGATTAGCGTGTTGGTAGAGCCTGACGAGCTGGTGACTGCCCTCCAGCTCACAGCCCGTGACAAATCGCAGCACCAGTGAGACCCAACAGGTGTGTGGGCTCGGCTAGGCCAGGAAGGGGTGTAGCCACGGTGAGAATCCTCCAGATTCACCCCTGCATACAAGAGGAGCTGAAACCCAAGAATGACAGGCTGCAACATGCATCCTTTCCCGAGGCTGCCCTCCCCAAGCCTGAGTCCACGGCCATCCTTTTATACAGAAAAACAAAAATGGTAAACACCATACTTGTGAAAATGTCCAAATATCAGCAGGAAGTATAAAATTCAGACTATATCATTCTGACAGCCTGCCGTTGGGGTAGACTGTGGAGTATTTTTAGCATTGTGGGTATGTTTTTTTCAAGTCATATACGTGCTGTGATAGATGTCAGGAACAGACCTCAAAACTCAGCAGGCTCTGAGTCCCTCGGAGCCTACAGCCACCTGCACAAAACTGTGTTTCAGTCAGAATTCCTCTTGTTCGGCTTGAAAGTTTGTCCATATTTTTCTTCCAAAACCGCATGTAGAATCTAGGGCCAGAAGATTGTTGTTTCCAGAACGTACTTTTGAAATGACGCCAGGACAGAAATTGCTAGGGAAACACAGCCCTTCATGAGATCCCCAGGTAGTTTCAAAGTCACGACCAGGTCAGCAAAGTACGATCGGGATGGATGCCCGCGAACACATCTGGGGTCTTCCAGGCCCGAACGGTGCAGAAGCTGAAAGACCTCCCTGAGGACATGATAATGGAAGGGAAGTTTTCTAAACCACCCCCTCGAGCCTACCTCTCCTTGTGGAAACAGCAGATCTCTGTTCTTTTCAGTCTTAAAAAAAAGATTTTATTTATTCATTTGAGAGAGAGAAAGAGAGAGAGCCGGAGAGAGGCAGAGGGAGAAGCAGACTCCCCGCTGAGCAGGAAGCCCGACTGGGGACTCGATCCCAGGACCCTGGGACCATGACCTCAGCCAAAAGCAGATGCTTAACCCACTGAGCCACCCAGGCACCTGCTCTGTTCTTTTTAGTTAGAGTCTAAACTCCAAAACTGGGACCTGTACATCGTACTGCTTCTCCACCCTCTGTCTTGTCTCTCTCACATTTCCCTGCACGTGAACACTTGCTTCCTTTTCCTCGTCCGCAGGTGCCAGACACCTCCGGATCCTGGCCTGCCCTCTCGGATCCAGGGAACTGGCTCTTTACATGAGGACTGTCATTTATTGAGTGCATACCATGTGCCCAGCACCCAACTACAAATGTCACATATGTCATCTATGATTATCCTCACAGGAGCCCAGAGACACAGGCATTATCCCCATCTTACAGATGAGCAAAGTGAGGCCTAGGAGGACAGGTGATATGCCAAAGGCACTAGCACTCATCTAGGAAACTGGTTTTGAATTCATGCAGTTTGACCTTCACTGCGTGTAGGTTTCCTTCACATAGCTTCCCTGCAACTTTAGTTTTAGGCCATATATATATATATATATATATATATATATATATATATATATATATATAAAACAGTTGACCCTCGAACCACACGGGGTTGGGGTGCCAACCCCCCCACGCCCCTCACAGCCAAAAATCCGCATATAACTTTTGACTCCCCCAAAACTGAACTACTGACTGTTAGCCTTACCGATAAAAGAAACGGTTGATTAGCACGTATCTTGTATGCTATATGCATTATATCCTGTCTTCTTACAGTAAAGCAAACTAGAGAAAAGAAAATGTTATTAAGAAAATGATAAGGAAGAGAAAATATACTTACAGTACTGTATTGATTGAAAAAAAAATCTGCCTATAAGTGAACCCACCAGCTCAAACCCCCGTTGTTCCAGAGCCTCAGAATTCATTAAACACACATGTGTATGTTCAATGTCCCTTGTTAGATCCAAAGGCGGGGTCAGTATATTCTATATTTTTGTATGTGTCTGCCTAGGAAAATGTTCACAGTCCAATCATATGACAAATATATCTAAATGCCAACTCTGCACAAAGCGCGGACCCATAACACTTGAGAGGACATGCATGTTACAAAGCAGACTCAGCATGTTTCTGTGGCAGGGGTCCACTCGCTTTCTCTGCACAGGGCCCGAGAGAACGTATTTTAAGTTTTGTCGTCACACACTCTTGATTACACTATTCAACTCTGTTGTACCGTGAAGGCACCAGAGACGACACATAAACAAGTGCGCCTTGCTGTGCTCCAATAAACTCTATTTATAGACACTGAAGATGGAATTCCATATACTTTCTTTGCATCACAAAAAAGTTACTCTTTTGATATTAGTCTGAACCTCTTAAAAAAAAAAATGTGAAAACCTTTCTTAGCTCAGCAGCTTTGATCCACAGTCAACCCCAGGTCTATGAGACAGTATGACAATTGGGAACCTAACTGAATTGTGTTTTTTATGGACGATAATGGTGTAAGAAGCTGTATCTTAGGATGATGTGGGATAGCCGTTGGTTCTGCCACAAATCATTGGTCTTCTTATCTTGGTGTTTGATTTAGCTTGTTGGGGGAAATGACTAGCAGTTGGTCAAAATTAACTGTGAGTTAATATCTTTCTATTCAAAGCCTCTTATGATTTCTCCTATTGTTTCTCCCAAGACAATATCAAATGAACTAAAGGAAAGAAACTGACACTTATCTGCTCCCTCCCCCCCAGATCGGAGCACTTAACGGCAACCCCACCTTCTCTGCAAACTCCCGCTCGGAGGTGGTTTTATACGATGTTTCTACAGGTGTTGGCAGGAGTACATAGCATCTTAATCCTTAAATTGTGGCAATAGGGGACATCAAAAAGCTGACTGGCACACCTTCCCACGGGTAACGTGCTGAATAACTCCACTTTTGTTTATGATCCAAACTGGAGAGGCAAAAGCTCACTGGTTCGGTTCCAGCCTCCCGTACGTGTCAGTGGTTTTAGCCCATTCCATAGCAATTACCTGAATAACCAGCTTCGCATAAGGGGTCTTCTTCCATAACTTAACCATCGGTCATATGCAGAGATTACGAGCCCCACCTTTAATAGTGGTCTGATTTCTGAATGCGAAAATCCTGGTCTGCTCGGGTGCTTATCAGCTACAGAAGGCAGCTGGAGAAGTGACAGCGAGGTCACAGGGGAGCCGGGCCCAAAAAGGGCTGACGGGGACCTGGAGAGCCTCTAGGACCCCGAGCAGGACAGTGTCTTCATCTGAGCTCGAGTCTCCTCTGCAGACAAGCTCGCTCTCCATCTCTCTGTGCATAAATGGTGAGCAGAAGACGACATGCCTTTTCTATTTGGGAACATAAAAGCATTCTTTTCTTTAAGGTCCTCTAGGAAGTTGGAAACATTAGGGGAACTACAGTCCTATTATTTAAAAAGGACCAAATTCATGGCTTTCACTACACAGTATATAAAGTCTCACTGGTGAATATTAACACCAGTTTCCACTTATTTAGTGAGTATTATGTGCTGGATAATGCTACACATTATTTCTCGCTTTCCAAACTACTGCAGATCGGTCATCTCTCCATTTTATAGATTAAGACACTGAGGCTGCAAGATGAAAACTGACCTAATGCTACATCGTTTTGTGACAGGATTCAAACCCTGGGCGTCCATTCACTGTCTGATGCTTCTTCCCGTGAGGGGAAAATCCAGAATTTTTTTAACAGAAAATTGTATGTGATGACTATCTTCCCAGTATTTTTTAAGTTGCTAGATGTTAAAAATAAAACCTATCTCCTTTCTCCCCCACACCGGATGTCCGTCCATCCACTGCCTCTGTGCGGGGCAGCTTGTCAGATATTCGGGAAAGGCAGCGACTCAGACCCGGTTGCTGCCCTCAGATAACCACTGGTATGAGGGAGGCAGAGAATCAGCTAGAAGGCAGTCGGCGTCCTCATTGCCACGTGACTTGTGACGGTGTAACAGGGACCCATGTCCCAGTCTGCGGAGGAGAGGCTCCAGCAGCATCCTGCTGGGCTTGACCAGGTGACCGGGGAAGGTGAGGCCAGGCTTTCCAGGTCGAGAGAGTGACAAGTGCAGGGATACAGCAGAGACAATGATTCCAGACTCTTTTATACATATTTTTAAGACTTTATTTATTTGAGAGAGAGCAAGAGAGCACAGGCAGGGGGAGGGGCAGAGGGAGAGGGAGAAGCAGGCTCCCTGCTGAGCAGGGAGCCCGATGCGGGGCTCGATCCCAGGACTCCGGGATCATGACCTGAGCTGAAGGCAGATGCTTAACCAACTGAGCCACCCAGGCGCCCGATTCCAGACTTTTTTTTTTTTTTTTTTTTTGATTCCAGACTTTTTTAAACCAAAAGTCCTCAATCTCGAGTGTACATTAGGATTGCCCAGTGGGCGTCACCCCCGGACTTTCTGGTTCAGTAGGTGGGGTCCAAGGACCGGCACTTCTAGCAAGCTCCCAAGCAACGCTGGTGCTATGGGACCGCCCTTGGGAAGCACAGCGCTGAGCATCACAGCTCCGTAGCCTCGGCCGCTCATTCAGACTGGGCTGTGCTCTCTAGGTTTTATCAATTCGGTGTTCATATCCACGTGGGACCTCAGAAACCATCTTTGCATTGCTTATGTTTACTAAGACATCCATAAATCTGTCAGGTTTCCTTTTTCTCTGGGTCTGAAAATTCCCCTGGCAAGGAAGCGATGAATCATGGAATTGAAAATCAGGCTCGTGGACGAACTGGCCGGTCCAGGCACGGGGCCACCGGCTGGGGTGGCCGGCGTGCAGACGCCTTTTCACCCCCCTCCAGCCCCCCCAGAAAACTACTGGCCGGTCCAGAACAGAGGTGGTCAGCCGCACATCCTGCTGGGCTCATGCGCAGCTTCTCGCCTGCAGGGTCTGCTTCAAGAAACATCTCCTCCCCCAGTCCCACCAGTAGCACTAGACAGACGTCTCTCTGTGTCTGGGGGCCATGAAAACAAATCAGGTAATTTCACACATCTGCTTGTTGCTCCTAATTTGTATATGCCTGAGCATTCACAGGAGGCAACTAGCAATCCTAGTTTTCAGCCAAGGCAGCAGAGGGTAAGCAAGCACCAGAGAAAGGAGCAGGAACCAGAAGGGAGCTGGTGCTGGTTGCTAAAGCTGCTGCCAACTGGCCTAACAAGGAAAGTGGGAGGGGGGAAAGAGAGGGAAAGGGGGTGGGGGGGAATGAAAAAAAAAATAAGGGGAAAAAATAAGATGCAGATCTATTTCGGGCTCCATCCATATATACACCGTCTTATCGTTGCGGTGATCATCAGTGGCCTCACCCTGCCCTCGATGGCATTGTCCCCAAAGCTTCCGACGTCCTGAATCAAACAGAAGAATCCACGTCTCCAGATCTTACCTTAATGTTCCCAGGGTTCTTTCCCAAGCCACTGACTTGGAACTCACACTCAACCATCTGCTTCCTATGCCCTTTGAATAACTATTTAAAGTAAGTTGTTTGAGCTTGAGTTGCACCAATGGAAGAAAATCTTTTTATGGTTCTTCCCCTGCAAGCAACAGGTTCTTCCCTGGACAGCAACAGCACTGAGGAATTTAGAAACAGAGAGTTCTACAAAGTTACAGCTAGAGAACAACTCATTACCTCCATTGTCCTCATTTTACCCAGGAGAAAACTGAAGCCCAAGGTGGGGAACCACTTGCCCACATCATATGCTAATTAGTGAAGGTGACCCTTAGCTGTTTTGTTTGCTTTTACTTTGTTGCAAATTAAGTTTTCCTGATGATACTAGTAATAACTGTAATCATTTAATACTTGGTTTTTACTACAGACTAGACACTGTTCTAAATATGTGTATTAATTCATGTGATCCCAACACAATCCTGGGAGATGGGGGCTCTTTTCTGTCATCTCCACTTTGCTGCCTAGGAAACTGAGGCACAGAGAGATCTAGTAACTTAATCTTCCACATCCATATGTAGGAGAAATTGAGAGGGGCTCAATTGCTAACTGGTGTGGGAGCCCTAAGAAGGCAAATTTGAAGGAAAGCCTCATCTATGCTAAATTATAACCTGAAACGTACATATCTTTATAATATATGTGTCTGTGACTACGAGGCCATGTAGCCTAGTGCTTTGTCATAGGCTATGAGCTGCTAGAAAAGAGGGTCCCCGCACCCCTGGTGTGGCACGCTGGCTACACCCACTAGGAAGAATCCAATAAACCTGATGTGATGAGGTGACATTTACCCATGGGTGTGATTTCTATTCAGGGAGATGCCACAGGTTTAAGGCTACTTTTTGCATAGAAAGGATTCTCCTCTTCAAGATTATTGGAGGATCGTCAGGCCATAGTAGTTTAGGAAATATGTATCCAAGTGTTTCCCTCACATGGGATATTTTCCTTGTGGCTTGGGAGAATTTCCTGCCTATTTCCACCCTCTGTATGCTTCTGTTGAAACATACAAATTATAACAATGAATCAGTTACTCAGTAGAATGAGTGCCCGCCCCCTTTCTGACCCATCATTGTAAAGTATAAAACAATTAGTCTTATCAAGAAGCAACATCTCTCAGTCCATAATGCTGCTTCCCCCCACTTTCTGTGTGGCTCCTTTTTTTATGCTCAGCTTAATTGTCACTTCAGCAGAGAGCGGAGCCCACCCCACATTTTCTAAAATAGGACCCCCCATCTTACGCATCCTTTAACTCCACTACAGAGCCTGTTTATTTCCTTTGCAGGACTTCAGTTGTGTTCAATTTATTTTTTGAAGGATTCTCTTTTCTCCTGGGATGTAACCTTTTGTTTGTCTGTCTTGTTCATCCCAAAAGTCAGCTCAGAACCTGGCATGTTTATTTTCTTCATTTAGCAAACAGTACCTGTTCCCTATGTACCCGGCATTCTAAGTGCTTTATTAATTTAATCCTCTTTACAATCCCACATTCAGGTACTCAATAATCGGTGTTTTACAGATGAAGAAACTAAGGCACAGAGAGATCAAGTAACTTGCCTAAAAGGCACAAAATGGGTATGTGGGTTTAAGTCTAGCTCTGGGTTTGTGTTCAACCATTCCTTTTAACAAATAGTACATACTTGATTCTTACTTTTAAGACATACGAATAATTTAAAGAAATGCAAGGAAAGGAGCAGAGAATGAAATGTCTCCTACGTTTTAACTGTATCTGTTTTCCCTCTACTTTACTTCTTACAACTTTATCTCTATTTACCCCCACCTCTAATCTCCACTTCTAATCTCTTCGTCTTCTTTTTTTTCTTGAAGTATTATTGAAAGTGCGCCTCTCCTTGTAAAATCTTTCTAATGCAAATGAAAAACCGCACTGGCAAAACTGAAGTTACAAAGGAAGTATATTTATCTTAGGAAAAGAGAAACCCATAGACAAACACTCACGGAGATCAGACCTGGCTTGATCAAAGTTCTGTTCTTGGGAGGGCTAGCCTTGCCTGTTTTATGTTGGCAGACTACAGCCCCCACAAGACAGGTCCACATCCTCACCTGCCTGAATCTGTGAATGCTACCTGAGCTGGAAAAAAGGGTTTTTGCAGGTGTCATTCAGTTCAGGGCTTGAGATGAGATCATCCTGGATGCTCTATGTGGGTCCAGTGACAAGTGTCCTTTATAAGACATGGGAGAAGGCAGTGTGGCCATCGGGGTAAATAGGCGGGTGTGGCCACAAGCCAATGAGTCCATGAAGCCACTAAAAGTGAGAGAAAGCATGGGAGGGATCCTCTCCTAGAGGGTCTGGAGGAAGTGCAACCCTCTAACACCTTGATTTTAGACGTCTAACCACTGGGAGAGTGAGAAAATAAATCTCTGCTCTTTTAAGCCACCCTAGTTGTGATTGGTTAAGGCGACCACAGAAACTAATGCTCGGCCATGTGAAGATTGAGTAAGTGCTTCTCAGTTTTCATTAATGAAGCTTTTGGAAACGAGTTTGGTTCATCTCGTATAAAGGGATGACAAAGCGTAAGAAAAATAGCTTATCCCGGGCATCTTGACGTATCTTTTTTCTTTTTGTTACTCTAGCTTTACTGGGCGTGCCTGGGGATGGATGTAGAGTAAATCCAGCATGTGTGTGGCGCTTGCTACTAAGTTTTGTTTTTTTAAAAGATTTTATTTATTTATTTGACAGAGAGAGAGAGATAGTGAGAGAGGGAACACAAGCAGGGGGAGTGGGAGAGGGAGAAGCAGGCTTCCCGCCGAGCAGGAAGCCCGATGCGGGGCTCGATCCCAGGACCCTGGGATCATGACCTGAGCTGAAGGCAGACGCTTAACGACTGAGCCACCCAGGCACCCCGCTACTAAGTTTTAAATATTTCTCTTCCTGGGTTGGCATGCAACAGGTCATACGGAAGGTCTGCCCTGGTCCCTCACCGTATTGGGCGTTGCGGAGGGGAAGTAGAGCCGGAAGCCTGTCTGTAATTTTGATGCTTTTAATTGTTTCCTTCTGTTCAGCTGGACTGTAATTCCTTGAGTTTAAAAACATGCCACGAAGTTTGTTAAATATCCCTCAAAGCCTTGGGAGGCTATATTCGTAGGTGCAGAGTGAATCTTTGCTGAGTGGCTCGTAGAAAACAAGGGGACTATGCTTAGCCACCAGCAACAGATGTCTTACCAGATAGAAGACGTGAATCATACTGCTGGTCTTGGTTCCTTCTCACTGCCAAAGAACTTGCAATCCGTTGTCTGTTTAGAATCTGATTGGTAACAATTGGGGCTGGAGAGGCGACCGGAGACGAATGCCTGAGGAGGATGTTTAGAGATTGCTGGAGAAATTATAATAGGCAGGCATCTTAGAAGAAATGGGAAATAATTGATGTCCTTGAAATACCCCCCCACTCCCCAGTGGGTGTCTTGATTCTGCTAATAGGTGACGTAGAAGACACAGGCCAATCATGCAGGACATCAGTTCTCAAACCTTCACATGCATTAGAAATACCTGCAAGGCTTGTTAAAACACGGATTACTCCAGAATTTCTGATACAGGAGGTCTGCAGGGGGTCCAAAAATTTGCACATCTAACAAGTAACCGGTTGACGCTGATGCTGCCGGTCCGGGGACCACACTTTGAGAAGCACTGGTCTAGGAAACTCATTTGAGGGAAGTATACACTCACCTAATGAAATTGGTTGGCTTATTGCAATTATTTGGGATCACTTCTTATACCCTGAGAGAAATAGCACTGCATGGTTTTGTGCTGAAGCCCTCGGTCTATTTTTCGCAGCAGATCTGTTTATTTGGTGATAACTCTAGTACCAAACAATGACTATGTGATGGGAACTCCAGCAGCCACATCAAGGAGAGGGCACACCTGCTCCCTGCTTCCCACATACATACTGGGACTAAGCCACACCACCTGCAGGGGCTTTTCCCTCACAGGCCACCAAGGGCATCTTGAGCTCCTCCAAGGCCCATTTCAATGGAGTGCAAGGTGGTTCAGCTAAACAGCTAACTGGTCCAAGTGCACTGGGTTAAAATCGTTCTTCAGTCTCTCTCCTTCTCTCTCTTTTTTTTTTAAGATTTTATTTATTTATTTGACAGAGACACAGCGAGAGGGAACACAAGCAGGGGGAGTGGGAGAGGGAGAAGGCTTCCCGCTAAGCATGATGCGGGGCTCGATCCCAAGACTCTGGGTTCATGACCTGAGCTGAAGGCAAACGCTCAATGACTGAGCCACCCAGGCGCCCCTCTCTCTCCTTTTCTGATCTGTCCCATGGAAACTAACCTCTCTCGGATGCCTCTCTAGAGAGTTGAGGGGAATGCTAATCAAAAGGCTCTCACAGTGATTTCTAAATGATCTCCTAGTTATTTCTAATTGATCAACAAAATTCTGTTAAGATACTGAATACCGCATAAGCTGCTCCCCTAATCTCTCATTAGGTGTCTTTTGTTACTACAAGCCGGTCATGTGACAGTGACATTTTGGAGGAAGCAAGATAGGGATGGTTCCTGGTGCTTGTTGAGGCAGAATCTAAGCCTTGACTTCATCTTCTCTGGTGCCCAAACCTTGGTGAAAGCACAGAGGAGAGTCTTGGGTTGGAACTCTAGGGAGCGCACAGTAGCTGCCGAGCGATGGACAGCCAGCAGAATGGGACGGGAGATGTGCTGCAGTCCAGTGACTTGGGGGTATGTGCATGAGGGTTTCCAACCATGATGGATATGTATTCTAATTTAAAATATCACAGGGAAGAAAAAAATAGACGTTCCCATGGAAACATTTTCTCGGGGCCAGCTCTTCTGTCTCATTATCATATCTTATTTAAATATTTCCTGGAATCAATTTCAATTTAATCCTTCTGTAGGTCTTCTATCTTCAGTGGCCATGGATAGCATAACATCTGGTCAGAGGTTTTCTTTAAATAAACTGCAAAATTGTAGGCAGTTCCATGGTTTTCCATATGTCTGCTTGTGCTTTCAGTAGTTGCAAGTTTAATATCACGTGAAGATGTCATTAGCATTCATTTCTGGATCTCTCATTAAGAATGTTAAGTTGGCTGAACCTAACATTCCTTCAGGAACCACAGTAGACACCTGCTTACAGCTGGATAGGGTACCGATGGTCACACATTTGCTAACTGTATTCCAGCCTGGTTCCAATAAGCATTGCTGGGCCTCGTGGTGTGAGCCACGTTGTACCAAACACGTGGAGGACATTTTCCCATAAACGTGTCTCTGACATACGACCGTATGAAAGTGACTTCCTCTTTGTTATTCTTTATCATTCTTAGAAAAACTAAATCAAATGTGAGGTTTGCATGTCCTGATTTGCCCTTTTGTCATCATTAAAGGACCGCGTATGTGACTCACGATCCGTTGGCGTTCCCCGTGTTGACAGATGGGTCCCTTTACTTCTGGCTCTGCGTTGACACCAGCTCGCCAGCAGAGGGAGCGCACTCTTCCTTTTTTTTCTTATAATCCATCCTCCACCCCCCCCCACCCCCCGTCCTTTTTGAACCCGATCATTTGGTAGCATGCAGTGGAGACTCATGGGTTCTTCATTCTGGAAGCTAATTAAACTTTCAGAAACCTAATTCGTTGGGATACATCATACCTGGGCAACTTAAATTTCCTTCCCCACAGCATCAGAATTTCCAGCCATTGTATTTGTGTGATGGTTTGTTGAGATATTTTTGAAGAGAATTTCATCACCTCTAGATATACAGACACACATATTGAGTTAGTTAGATGCAGAGTTTTAAAAACTTTCAGTTCCTCAATCGTAACCAGATCATCTCAGTTGTTATTGGAATTAGGAAAAAAATTACTGTGAAGCTAATAAAGCTAAAACTTCAAGTTCTGTTCCTTTACAAAGCCCCTGGGGGAAAGTGGAGTGATGGTATTTTATACTCATAATTTTGTATTCATTTTTTAAGGTTTTATTTATTTATTTGAGAGAGAGAGAGCAGGGGGAGGGATAGAAGGAGAGGGAAAGAGAGAATCTCAAGCAGACTCCACGCTCAGTGCGGACCCTGAGATCAGGACCTGAGCCGAAATCAAGAGTCAGTCGCTTAACCGACCGAGCCCCCCAGGTGCCCTGTATTCATTTTGTTAAAGGGGGACCATAAAGTTGTAGAAGCTCCAGTCTCCACAGAGTCCGTATCTGCCCCTGACTGCAATATACTGAAATATTAACTCTTATAGAAAGCCTTTTCTTTCACCACCTGTTTTTATAGTTGAAAGGGTTTCTTCCTTTTGAGGTGGTGGTAGCTCATGGTCACTGTGGTTTTTTCTCTGGAGACAAATGCATTCTGAAACCAGTACTCGTGTGTCAGTAGGAATGGCAACGAGGAATAGACTGGAAGATGCTCTCTATTCCGTGCCTTCACGGAGAAGCCCAGCAGTGTGTTCATCAGCTTCCCTGAATAATTAACTTTCATCAGGAGTTTCCAGAGTCAGGTTGCCTAATTTGCCAGGGTCTGGGAAGGAATCAGAGATTTAACCAATTAGCCAAATGAGGGTCCCGCCAGAGGACAGCACGCATAATGAGGGAGGTCAGAACGAATAAGACAGGTTTGTATCAAAGAAAACAAATTTAAACTCAGGGAGGGCCTAATCCTAGAATTCTGTAATTCTCCCATGAACCATGACCTGCTTCATCGACTGCAGAGGAAGAGGAATCAAATGTGTTGATCCTCGAGCTAGCCGTGTATGAACACAGCGTTAACCATGTGCTCAATGCCCGTTGCAAGAAGACCCCATGGGTAGTGCAGGTTAAAGAAAGCACAGTCCGTAATCCCGGCACTGCTCCTTAACTAGTCCGCTAGCCCTTGGGCAAAGTCTTAACCTCTGAGCCTGTTTTCTCAAACATAAAATCCTGAGAATATCCGTCTTACAGAGTTATTACGAGGACTTACCCTAATGAATAAATACATACTTAGAATATATATATAATAAATACGCCGCATAGGGAGTAGGCACTCAGTAGATGGTTGTATGACCCATTATTGTAGAAGTGGTCATGTCACAGGTCCTGCCGTACACGCCGAAGGAGAACAGTTCAGCACGATACACAGCTCTGTGCAACACGGCTGCTCGGTCTCCAGTATTAATGTGATGTGACATGTGGAAGCACCGATATCATAAGGACTTTAAAATCATTTGGGTCCGGGAGTTGGCAAGATTTTTTTTTTTTTTTCATTTAACAATAGATCGTGGACATCTTTCTCGTTTGGTGCAAATGTATTTATGTCACCCATACTATTTTTTTTTTAAGATTTTATTTATTTATTTGACAGAGAGAGAGAGACAGATAGTGAGAGCAGGAACACAAGCAGGGGGAGTGGGAGAGGGAGAAGCAGGCCTCCCACTGAGCAGGAGGCCCGATGCGGGGCTCGATCCCAGGACCCTGCAATCACGACCTGAGCCGAAGGCAGACGCTTAACGACTGAGCCACCCAGGCGCCCCTATGTCATGCATGCTTAGAAGGAGCCGAAGAACAGAAAGCGGGCCCATCCGGGATTCATTCTCACCTTATGACCTTGATTTCGTCCTTCCGAGAAGCATGGCCACTCCACGGTGGTATATTAATTCTATAAAGCGTTCGATGCTTTGTAGGTCAACAGTAAGATGCGGTTCACAGGGACCACAGATAGAGACTTCACATCAAGGCCACGGAAGCATACGCTTTACGGGTATTACCGGAGGAAAGAGAAACACAAGCCTCAGAGGGGAGGTCCTGTAGGTGTGCACACTGGGCGAGCAGGTGGGTCTGGCTCCGACTCACGCCCCTGCTGGGTTACACGTGTATGTGGGTGCCATTCCTTGCCCCCCGGATCGCAGGGGCAGGCGGGAGACACGATGCTTCTGAACTTATTGGAGCCAGGAACCCTCCAGGCCTCGACCCCTAAGCGAGGCCCTGACAGCAAGCGCCGGATCGCTCAGAGGAAGTGGTTTGATGGGGATTTCTAAAAATAATTCCAGGCACCAAACCTCAACACTCACCCCGAAGTTATATTTTGTTTTGCTTGTATTCCGAATCCTTAGTATAATTTCTTCTTTTCTGCCTAAATACATCTTTTCATTTTATTGATTTCATACTTCTGGTATTTAATTTTTCCCATCCATATTCCTCTCGAGTTTTAGAATAAGGATTCGCCCTGTTTTGTTGAACTGGTTCAACCTTATTCCTTTGCCTCTTTGTTTTTAATCCCATGGAGCCAGAATTAATAGTGATGTGAGCTCTACTTTCCATTTGGTTTCAGGAAATCCAAAACAAGAGATCATTGTTTTCTAATATTTAATTGTCCAGGCTGTGCCAAAATATACATTTTACTATTTTACTTAATTCTCACAGTTTCTGTTCCCATTGTTTCATTTTAACAGAAAGGTAGTACTTTCAACACAGCAGTCTCTTTCCTATGCTTTATCATACTTGAAGAATTTTATTTCCATTTTCTTTCATCAAACTCTGTCGCTGTTCTTGGAGGTTAGTGTTTTCGAGCCCCCGTGCGTCTTCTTTGTCATCAGGGTCCTTCCGTGTCTGCTCATTTATGTGATTTTCTGCTCGGCCTTGTGACGTGGGCTGGACGGTCAGAGGCCAGCTGCTGTGAACGTGAACGCATGGCCCTTTGCCTTCTTACTAGGATTCCAGGGGAGCAACTGGGGAAAATGAGTCTGGAAACCAGCCATTTTCTTTTTCCGGGCTATTGTAAAGATTTGCAATGGCCACAGTCGCACTGCGCTCGGCAACATTTCACTTAAGAGGAGTTAGAATCTTCAGTGGACACTGTGTCTCGTGCACTTTCCTGCCCTGAAAACTCCTTTTGAGTCAAGGTCGTAGGGGCAGATGAATCCCAGATGGGCCCCTCTTTATATTCTTGGGCTTCTTTTAAGCATGGGTGACGTAGATACATTTGCACTGAACGAGAAAGATGTCCACGATATATTGTTAAAGGAAAAAAAATAGCCAGACAGACAACATAATACCCATTGGGTGGTTGGGAGCAATATCTTGGGTTAGACTGCCTTGGTTCAAATCTTCACTCTGTCACCTAGAAGCTGTGTGACCCTGTCCCAGTCACTTCACTTCTCTGTGCCACTCGTTTTCTCATCTGGCCATTAAATAAAAGACTCTTAACTCACAGGATTCTTGTGAGGATTAAATGGCTTAATATATGTATAAACACAGAGAGCAGTGCCTGGCACATTGTGAGTGCTTAAAAACATACATCTATAATGTCACAAGAGAACACATTTTGGAAGGACATATCCATTCATCTAACAAAGATTTACTTACTAAATAAACTGTTACCTACGTGGTTACCTCTAGGGACTGGGAGTGGGAGAGACAAGGGCAAGAGGACCGAATTTATGCTTTATACATTTAGGTATTATTTGGAAATCGCTAGTTCGTAGCCGACCCCCTAGGAGGGTTGAGGTTAGGAAAAGACAGGGATCTGGCCGCATCTGCATCTTGTAATTAGCAGGGGGACCCGGGCAAGTCTTTGCACCAGCTAGTGCACCTGCTTCCTCGAGCTTCAGGTGGACGGCTTGCCAGTCCCCCCATCGTGGGATGACTGTGAGGAATACACGAGTTCATACACGGTACTTGGAGGAGCGCCTGGCTCCCTGGAGGACAGACGTTACCCACGGCAGTGGTGGGAGGGAAACAGAGATCAAAACCCACAGCCCCTGGGTCATCACGATGGCTGTCTTTAAAGTTATGAAGAAAGAACTTACAAGGCATGTCCCTGAAAGGACAATAGAACTCAAACGAAAATTGTGGGGTCTTGTGTTCCTTTCCATTGTTTCCCTCCCTCCCACAATGCCTGTGAATGTCTCGGCCACACATAAATTCTTCGGGAGCATCCCAGAGCCGTCTTGCCAGCATGTTTGCTTTTTTTCCTGTGACTGGAAATTAACTCTCCCCGTTCCCCATTTCTGCCTCTTTTTCAGTAGAATTCATTTGATCCTAAGGGTTTTTTTGCTTTCAAGTCATTGAGAGGAATCACAGTTTCGCTATGTCTTTTTCTTGCCTCATTTGCTTTTATAAGAAAATGTGAGGGACGCCTGGGTGCCTCATTCGGTTGAACGTCCAACTCTTGATTTTGGCTTGGGTCATGATCTCAATGTCCTGATCTCAGGGTTGTGAGATCGAGCCCCACATCGGGCTCTGTGCTCAGTGGAGAGTCTACTTCTCTCTCTCTTTCACTCTCCCTCTGTCCCTCCCCCGGCTCGCGTGCTCTCTCACTCTCTCTCTAATAAAATAAAATATTTTTAAAAAAGATGAAAAGTGAATATTATTCATATTCCCTTATTATATATGCATCAAATACCGATCCACAGAACATGTTAACTACAGAGGAACTGCTTTACTTCTATCGTGGTTATGGATTCTAAGACAGACTTGGAAACTCCAAAAAAAAAGTAAAAATGTCTTTTTACGTTGCCCCCAAGAATTTACAAACTAATAGTAAAATGAAGATGTGTAGATACAAGAAGCGATGCATCAAATGTTTGAGCGGGAATAGCACAGCCTGCATGGCCACCCAGGAACCAGCACATCCCAGGGGCGTCAGCTCTGGGTGTGATCACGTAGCCAGAGAGAGAGGACCCCTTGTTACACACCTGCTGAGCAATGGCAATTGTGTCCCTTGCTTTACCTTTTATCTCCTTGAATGTGTTTAACAACCACACGGTGTTATTATTCTTAATTTTCCGGTGCTTGATCCTCGGGGTTCAGAAGTCCCACCGCTCAGAAATGACAAGGTAGGACCCACACCCAGACAGTCACCTCCATCCTCGCTCCTTCAGGGGATGCGACGAGTGTCACTGGTGTGAGGTCCAGAGTTCGGTCAGGGGCAGCAAAGAATGATCACAAAATAATCTGTGGTGCTTGTTTTCCCAGGAGACTGGATTTGCCTTGTGCCCATCACAGAGGGACAGTTGAAGGGATAGGGTGGCTGAGAACTCATCTTTCTCCGCAGTGGAAGAGGTTCAGCCCCTTGACGATGGAGATCCCTCTTTCCCAGCCACATCACCTTCCTGTCCTGAAAACCAGATTGCACAGATTCTGTATCTTGTTGGGTCACCCCCGCCAAGTGGCACAGGATCTGAAGTGGTCGTGAGAGACCAGGGTGGTTTCTCCACCTTCCCCGCCGTCACCTCCGGAGCCCACGGCTCACCTTCCCTTCGAGTTGCTGCTCACCAAATGCAGCCTCGGTTTCTGCCTTCCTGCCACCTGTTTACCCTCCCTGCACCTGCATCTCCTCCTCGAGCCCTCCTATCATAAATGCCCCTGCCCTAAGTGTAACTGCGTTCATCCCAGTTACACTGGAGCAGAGGCAACACTTCTGGGTCTGCTAGGGGTAAGAATCTGTGGTGGATCTCAGAGTAAAACGTCGAGCGGGAGAAGGTGGAACCTTCCCTCAAGGCACCTGCGGTGTACTGAGAGAGAAAACTTGTAACACTGTGTGCTCTGATGGGAGCATCTGTAGGATGTGCCTGCAACACTTTGCATAGGCTGTTCCCTCTACTCGGAACGCTGTGCTCTTTCTTTCCTGCTTGGCAGCCTGGCGTTTTCTTTCTCGAGATTCACCAAATACCCTCCCTCTCCTTTGCCACCTCCTTGCTGACTCAAGGAAAGCTGATTATTGACGCTAGTCCTTCTATCGCACCGATTTAACATAGTTGATGGTGTCTCCAACCAGTGGTTTCTGGGGAGCAAGAACTGTCTCCCCAGTCCGAGGCGCGGTAAGCACTCAAACACACGGACTATCTCAAATCACGGTGGAAGAGCTGAACAAAGTAGGACGAGGTGGATTCCAGCGGACGGGGAGGGTGGAAAGTGTGATTTCCAGAGGAATTAAATGTGAGCTGATTCTTGAAGAGTGCCAGGACATGGTCCAGATTTTCCTGGAAAATGGGATGCTACAGTTTTCAGGATCTCTGTTATCACTACTGGCCTCTCGGGCCAGGTAGTTCTCCTCGGTTGTAGGGGGTTGTCCGGTGCCTTGTAGGATGTTGATCGGCATCCCTGACCTCCCTCCCACCCCCAGGCACCAGTAGCACATTCTTGCCAACTGGTGACAAGAAAAATGTCTCCAGACATTGCGAAGTGTCCCTTGGGGGCACAGTCGCCCTGGGTTTAGAACTCAACAAAGCTTGGCTCTTGTTTAGCCTTGAAAAAGCCATTCTATAAAATCGAACTAACAACAACAGAAACTTACGAGTCTTACCGGGTGTTGAGGAACTGCTATGGACCAGTCAGGCTATGCTGAGTGTTTTCTATACATTCTAGCTAATCCTCAAGTAGGATAATCCTCATTTTATAGATGAGGAGGCAGGATCAGAGTGCTCAGGCAATTGCTCACAGGGCAGAAGGGGGATGTTTCCTAACCCTAACGTGCTCTGGCAAGGCTTGGGGGCACCCTTGTCTGCACGCCTTCCAAGTGACTTCTGCTCCCTTCAGTACCTGTGGGAATTGGGGGGCAGAAGGGGGAGTGCAAACAGGCTGAAGGTTAAAAGGAAATCAGATATAAGAAATATGTCCAGATACAAAAATAAGTACTCTGATAAATACAGATCTTGAAAAGAAATCATAACTAGTCTAGCTTCAGCAACCCTAAAACATAAATATCAAGCCAAAAGAGTTTGTCAGCTGTGCTTTCAGGGTTCATGTGAGAAATATGTAGTCCAAATGACTGTTTTCACTAAATTTTTTCATCAGAATTATTTCTGCAATTATATTAGCTTTGATTAGTTTACAAGCACTGTTCCTTACCCGTTGTTTGAAGAACTCATAAGTGAATCTTAGATCCTGAAGGCTTGCAGTGGGCAGGATCCGGACACACTCCTTTCCTCGTTTACCCTCAGAAAAGAGTAAGGACTGGGGTAAGGAGTTGGCCCCTCAGGGCAAAGGGGCCTGATGTGTGTTTAAAAAAACTACTTCTCCTTTGATTTCTATTTCTTGCTGTTTGGCTAGAAATTCTATTAACAAAAGGTTTGGGGCTTGAGAGTGCTGATGCAGATCATGAGTCCAATGTAGACTTTTGTTTTTGAGGTAAAACCCTGTGATTTCAGCAGCGACTGTCATGCATAAGCAGTAGCGATGCAAATACTTTGCCAAGCGTCCTTCATTTTTGTGGTCAAATTGCCTAAAACCTCTGAAAGGCAGCAACCAAGGGAGGCAGCATGATACATCGACTTTTTAAAAACAAGCTTTGTCTTTTTTTAAGTGGAATTTGATTCCCATTTTGGCATTCCGGAATGTTCTGTTCGCGACATGAGCAATTGCACCATATTAGGGCACATCTTTCCTCCTGGCAGCTCAAAATGAATAACAAGAGCTCAGTTCACAAAGTTTGGTTCTGACTGCGAGTCTGCAAAGGTTGGATTCCCTTTAAAAACACGTTTGATTGCAGGGGATTTGTTGACCCTCTTTGATATCCTCCAGGGACTGCATGACTGAGCTAAGCGGAGGTTCCCGGTCACCAGCCCGGGAAACGCGCTGCCTCTGGGCACCTGCCCGCAGAGGTTCTTCTCCGATTCGACTTTGCCACCTAGTGGCTGGCTCTGGTATTGCGTCTCCCCGACCCACACAGCTTTGGGCAAAGTCCTTTTAGTGGCTGCAGATGGTAATGAATGATGACGGCAACAGAGACCCTCATAGCAAAGAAGGCGAAGGGAGACCCACAACAAGCCCTGAAAAATGATGCGTACTGGGTTCTGAATACGGAGGCAGCACTAAATAACTGATCTGAGGGAAAAAGCGTGGTTGTGAACTGCAGAGGTATTTTGGGGTTTTTGCATGATTTTTCACAATTTGTCACGATTATAATAGTGATAAGAATAATAGAAGTGGAATTAATTTAGACTTCTGGAAGAAATTAATTTGCACATTTTTCATCATTTCGGGAGGCTTACACATTGACAGTCCCCAATCCTTTTTTTTTTTTTTTTTCCAGAACAGGTACCGCCAGGACGGCTTATAGAAAGTAAGAGGACTTTTGTCTCTAGGAATTCATCATTAAAAACATGCCTCACACTTACACTGCCCTTCCAGGTTTCCCTAAGCACTGGCACGTGTGTTTTCACGTTGGATATTTACATGTTTTAAATTTTAAAACACTATCTAGAGATTTTACAGATTTATAATCCCAGAAAATGTTTTCTACAACTAAGGGGGAATATGTTTCTCAGAGGGATCCTTCCCTTCCCCCTACACTTAGCATCCTCAAAGAGTTACTTCACATTTTGTTTCACTTTCTCATTTTAAATATTAATGAAAGATGCCAAGCCACCCACGGCGGTGGCTTTCAAACATTGCTGACCAGGACCCACAGTACAAATTCCATCTTACATCATGACCACATATATGAATATGTGTGTCTTCAACAGAAGTCTTCGGAACCATGCCCTGTTCCACTGTGTGTTTTCTTTTTTTATTCTCCTGTTGGCCCACTAATTGGTTTCTGACTTCTTTTCTGAAAAACTCAGTGAATCGGTTCTGTATGTGCTTGTAAATAGAACATAGTGAAAACGGTCTGGAAAAATATATACTCGGAGATGAAGTCAAGAACCAACCTACCTATGCACAGATGTGAGGAATCCACATGGAAGGCGAGGGCCTTCCTCCCAGAATCCAGGAGTGAAGGTGTTCAAGGCAACACCCACTGGAAGGATCGTGTTGAGATAAAAGCACGGCTTCCTTTGGTCTCCTCGCCAGTGTAAGTCAATCCAGTGAGCAAAGATTATGAACTCCCTTGATTCGAAACGGACAAGCTCTACAGCATGGAGGCTGTTGAGTCAGGATGAGGAAGAGTATGGTGCATGGAAATCCTACCCCCCTCTCAGGGAGAGCACCTTAAACAGAAGGCCCACATTGATCATTTCATGTGGATCTCACCCAGGACCCCTGGTTCTTAGGAAATTGCATAGTGGGGCGCCTGGGTGGCTCAGTTGTTAAGTGTCTGCCTTCGGCTCAGGTCATGATCCTGGGGTCCTGGGATCGAGCCCCGCATCGGGCTCCCTGCTCAGCGGGAAGCCTGCTTCTCCCTCTCCTGCTCCCCCTGCTTGTGTTCCCTCTCTCGCTGTCTCTCTCTGTGTCAAATAAATAAATAAAATCTTTAAAAAAAAAAAAAGGAAATTGCATACTATTTATAAAATGGCAGGTGTATGTGAGGAAAGATATTAGGTGACTTTTTTGTTCAATAAGTATTTTTAGATATTCTTTATGGAAGCTGTTATGACCTTCTGATTACTTTCCTCAGATGTCATACTGGCCAGACTTCCACTGTTGAGCCTCCACAGCATGAGGATGCTTTTAAGAAGATGAGTCTGGCACAGAGGCAGGGAGAAGGTTATGGAAAATGTCTCAGGTAATGGGACCTGAGTGAAAGTTGGGAGGAGGAGGTGATCTTGTTCCCTGGCTACATACGGACACCCCCTTACTAGATCCAGCTTCGCTGTGAAGAGAACGGGGGCACCAGAAATGCACCCCACTCGGGCTGGGGATAGAAGATGTGTGCTGTGCAGAGACATGGCTGTTTTGAAGGTCCGCTCTGGGGAACGAGGGAAGAAAGTTCCCCACAGCGGTAGGGAGAGAAGGTCCATGACTGACAGAAGGACAAGGATGTACTGTGTCAGATAGGACATGAGCCATTTATGCATGAAGTGTAATATCATCTTTTCAATCCATTAATACTCTGATAAGGGAGTAAGGAATTTTATTTTTAATTTTACTTTATTATATTTTTTTTGAGAGAGAGAGAAATTGCAAGGTGGGGGCAGAGGGAGAGAGAGAGAGAATCTTAAGCAGGCTGCACGTCCAGCATGAAGCCCGACACGGGGCTTGATCCCACAACCCTGAGATCATGACCTGAGTCAAAATCAAGAGTCAGATGCTCAACCGACTGACCCACCCAGGCACCCCGGAATTTTATTTTTATATAACAATTTAAATCTCCATTTTCAGGCCCCATTCCACATCAGGAATCAGCACACACTTAGCAGCTTACAACAACATTCATTTACTATTTACTATCACCAGTCCTCAGGTGTGGTTCTTCCTGACCCTCTCCTCATGGAGAACCAGCGTCAGGGTGGAGGGCAAGATTCCAGGATCTGCCCCTCAGTTCTCTTCCCTGCATCCCTCTGGCTTTGGAAATGTCTATTTTTCTCATTAGGGACATTACAGATCAAGCTGAAACCTTTTGTGTCCGTCACCCTCACCCGCATCGTCTTCCCCATCCAAGACGTCATTGCCAATGTATGATTTGCATCTTTGTCTTTTTATGAGACTTTTAAACATAAAATGTCAGGGCGCCTGGGTGGCTCAGTCGGTTAAGCATCTGCCTTCAGCTCAGGTCATGATCCCAGGGTCCTGGGATTGAGTCCCACACTGGGCTCCCTGCTCAGCGGGGAGCCTGCTTCTCCCTTTCCTTCTCGCCCTGCTTGTGTGCTTTCTCTCTCTCTCTGTGTCAAATAAATAAATAAAATCTTAAAAATAATAATAAAATAAACATACAAATATCTATATAAGATATCACTATTTTTGTATGTGTTTTGTTGCTACCTAAATCATATCATGTTTATTCATCACCCCACAACTTGTTTTTTCTTACTCAACAATATATTTTTAGAGCTTTTAAAACTTTCTCTATTCATGTATACATCTGTAACTTTCTATATATGTATGTATCCAGCCATGAAAGCTCTGCCAAGACCAAAGTCATGAAGCTTATCCCCTGTGTTTTCATCTGGAATTATAACTTCAGGCCTTATGTTTAAGTCAAGAGATGATACATACATACATACATAGATGATCGATCGATAGATAAACTTTTTTCTGCCATATTCCCCTTTATTACCAGATTTCTTTTATCCACTGTCAAACTGATGTTCTTCTACTTTTCCTAAGTTTTATCATGACAACACATGCTTCAGCCAACATCTATGTAAGTCCCCTTGTGTATTACTATATGCAAGACTTTCTAGAGGACAGATACCTAGAAATTAAACTGCTGACTCATGGTGTGGTGGACTTTTTCCATGGCATTGATCCAGCTGAATCACCTTTTCGTAGTAGTTGTATCAATGTATTTACTTTAATGGGGTCAGGAGGCACCTGTCGCATTTGCCTAATGTTTCGGCCAGTACACCATTCCTTGATGTTTAAAGACTGCAATGTTTAAAGTTCTGTCTCTACCGGAGTGTTTCAAGTCTACTTTAAAAAGCAAACTTTGAGGGGCACCTGGGTGGCTCAGTCGGTTGAGCATCCAACTCTGGTTTGGGCTCAGATCATGATCTCAGGGTCGTAGGATTGAGCTCCGCATCCGGCTCCCTGCTCAGTGGGGAGTCTGCTTCTCCCTCTGTCTCTGTCTCTGTCTCTGTCTCTCAAATAAATAAAATAAAAAGCAGACTTTGAGCATGGTCTCCCTGTGTTCTTGCAGTAACAACCCAACGTAGAGGACCCGAGAGGTTGGCCTTGGTGGAAAGCGAGCAGCAGATCGGTGAAGACCCCCAAGAATTAGCTCACCACACCACGTTTCTTGGCCTCTTCATAACCCACAGAGAGTAGGTGGTGGCATTCCATGGGTTCTGTTTGTTTTCTGGTGATAAGCACACGTAACATAAGATCTACCTCCTGAAAAAAAATATAAGCACACACTGCAGTGCTGTTAGCTGCAGACCCAATGCGGTGCAGGACGTCTCCTGCCCATACTCAGCTTGCATCGCGTCTGTCCCCTGAATAAGGAGTTTCCTGTTCCCTTGTTCCCCCCACACTCGGTAACCGCTAATCTACTCTCTGCTTCTATGCGGTCTGCTATTTCAGACACCTCGGCTAGGTAAATAACGCTGTATTTGTCCTTGTGTGACTGGCTCATCTCACTTAGCACAATGTCCTCATGGTTCATGCATGTTGTCACATACTGCATTCTTGCCTTTTTTAAGGCTGAAAAGTATTCCGCGTATGCACGCACCGTATTTCCTTCATCCGTTCATCCGTCCATAGATGTTTAGTCTGTTTCTCTGTCTTGGCTACAGTCAATAGCGCTACGATGAACAGGGGAGTGCTGAGGGCGTTTCAAGATGCTGATTTCAGTGCTTGTGGGTGAATACCCAGGAAGCATTGCCAAGAACCGTGTCATGAAGCTCATCCTCCGTGTTTTCTCCTAGGAGCTTTATAGTTGCGGGTCTTATGTGTAAGTGTCTTGCATCCATTTTGTGTTGGTTTTTGTGTTGACTTTTGTGTATGGTATAAGATTGGGGTCCAGTTTCATTCCTTTGCCTGCGGCTGTCCAGTTTTCCCAACGTCTTTTGTGGAAGAGGCTGTCCTTTTCTCGTTGTGTATTCTCAGCACCCTTGTCAAAGATCATTTGACCATATATACATGGATGTATTTCTGAGCACTCTTTCTGGTTACACGGGTCTCTATGTCTGTCTTTAGGCCAGTATCATACTCTTTTAATTACGATAGCTTTGTGATATATATTTTAAATCAGGGATTGTGTTGTCTCTAGCTTTGTTCTCTCTCAAGATTGTTTTGGTTCTTCGGAGTCCTTTGTAGTTCCACATAGGTAATTCATCTTTACAGAGGAAGAAATGTGGTCCCAGAGAAGTCAGGCCTTTGGCCAAGGTTGCCCTCTTTCTCGGCCAACCCAAAACTCAAACCCAAATCAAACAGGCTCTGAAGACCATGGTTCTTCAACTACTCTTCACTGCTTTCCAATGAAAAGTTATTACTGATAACATCAGCATCGTATTTATTAATAGAAGTGATGTTCATACATCTCATTGTATTATAGCTTCAGAGGAGTGCCCATGATTTCCTAGACAGTTCTCCCCTCACAGCTATAGGTCATAACAGGTTTTAATAATGTGCTTTGCCCATAATTTCCATTTCCTATTCAAAAGGCTTTCTTTTCCTTGATGACATGTTCACCTACCAGATTCACATCCTTCTTTTTGCTTTCTTGCATGAAGATATCAGAAGGAGACAAGTGTAGTTATTTGGAGTGAATGCGTGATTATTAACTATTGACTTATTATTGTCCTTTGGATGTTGTATCACATGGGGGGATAACAGGTTACTCTCCTTGAAGGGTCCTTTTGGAACGGTAAAATTTTTGCTCAGTTCACAATCTATATCCATGGTATGATGGACAGAGATGAGAATATTTTTAAAATAAGAAAAAACACATATCTGACACTTTTAAGGGGCATTCGATATTGAATTGGTGTTGAATTATAAAGAGAACAATGGCCACTGGTAGATATGCCAAAGAATTTAGGTCAAAGATCACCTGTCTAACAGTTTGTGATTCACAGAGTTTCTAGTGATTAGCCAAGAAGCCGCTAGGCTTCAGGAGCCCCAGAACGGGTATTTAATGAACCCAATATAGAGAGCGAGTCCCACCCATGGGTAGGACTCAATTTTGGTTTCTTTTATATTCTGTGTTCCAACAAAGAGAATTGGAATGGAATATTATATAATTTGTGGTGCTCTCCAGATCACAGGATGAAATGAACCAAAAGAGAAGAATTGATCTAAGGCATATTTCTAAAATTCATACTTACATTCTTCACTAACATTGGTCAGCTGAGCAAATTAATTGGCTCTTGATTTTTTACAAACATAATATGATTACCTGCAGGGAGCAATCTGACATTGCCTAAAATACTTGGTGCTTTTTAAAAACTATTTTATTAATATGCCATATCTCAAATAGGGGGTAAGTCCATGGAGGGGGGAGTCCTGATTTACTGAATTCAATGGCACCAATCATAATGACCTAAAGCTACTAGTGGTTCAATAAAAAGTGTTGATGTTGAGAGTGGCGCTTACGTTAACTGGGACTGTTTGGCTGCAGATGACAATAACCTATCTCAATAGCATAGGCAACAAAGGAAATGGTTGGCTCCCATAACCTGCAAGGTCAAGGGGGAAGGGTTCACTTCAGGAGTGGCTAGATCCAGGTTTTTTGAGAAGACATGATCATGCTGTCTCCATGCTTCACATTGCCTGCCATCTCTCTCTCTCTATGTTTGCTGGCTTCTCAGATTTTCCATGAGGATATAAATATGTCACCAGCACCTGGAAATCCCAGAGAACAGAGAATTACCCTCTCTCTTTCCAGAATCCATATCAGCTCCCTTAATTTACTCTTACTGCTCCTGTTTGCATGTTCTTCAGGCCCATTGCTGAGGTAGGGGTCAGGACCATGGGCCTGATGCCCCAAAGAGGAGATATCTACTGCATGACATTGACAAGAAGAAACAAAGATGAGAGGAGACAGATGTATCATCAACACAAATACAAAGCACTGGGATTATTGGCCATTACAGTTACTTATAAGAAAATCAGTCCCCAGACATGATCAGCTCCATGGGACATGACGGCAGAGACTTAGAAGGTGTTTTAAGAATTTTAAAAGGCGCTGTGGGAGGTTATGTGAGATTCACAGCACACAGCAGGGTCTGTGGTGGGGAGGGGAAGCAGGAAGAAGGGAGGAATGTAATATGGGCTGCAGTCCAACCCAGGCATGGACAAGAAACTTAGCCACTATGTCCTGGAAGCTTTGGAATGAAAGATGTTGGGGAGAGAAAGCTGTTCACAGAGTGTGTAGAAGGTAAAAGAGAAATGCAGGACTAAGGGTGATCATGTGAAGAAAAAAGTAATACTCCTCTGAGCACATGTTGGGGAGGACACCAGAGGGACACCTCGCCTCCCCAGGAGGAAGTGTCTGTTAACCTCAGAGACAGGACGTCGAGCTAAGGTGTCTGGTTCAAGACAGGTCTGTTCTCATCTATCCATATGGGTGCAGGTGTGATGGGGAAGATGGGCAGACGCGCTTTAGGAACTATGGGAACCTGGGAACCAGGTGGAGGGAGAGAGCAGATAGATCTTCCACATTTGCATCCGGGAAGAAACCCTAAATGCAATTGAGTACCCAAACAGCATGTAGCTCTTCCCAAATATGGACATCGCTCAGTGGGAGCAAGGTAGAGACAAGGATGAGTTGACCACACCCAACAAAACCCAGAGGAGTGACAAGAAGTAAGGAAGAAAACTCCATCCAGGGGCGCCTGGGTGGCTCAGTCGTTAAACGTCTGCCTTCGGCTCAGGTCATGATCTCAGGGTCCTGGGATCGAGCCCCGCATCGGGCTCCCTGCTCGGCGGGAAGCCTGCTTCTCCCTCTCCCACTCCCCCTGCTTGTGTTCCCTCTCTCGCTGTGTCTCTCTCTGTCAAATAAATAAATAAAATCTAAAAAAAAAAAAAAAAAAAAAAAACTCCATCCATCACCTATAATTGGAAATTAGTGCGTTGTAGGAGATTTCATCTATGGATTATACCAGACGTCCTTAAACTATTCTTCTCTGTAATAGAAAAACAGGTTAAAATATTTAGACGATTTTTTTTTTTTTACTATTTCAAATAGTGCTGAAGTAACTATATATATAAGTAACTATATATAACTATATATATAAGTGTATATATGTATGTAAGTGCATGTAAAATTATATGTGTGTGCTTGTGTACGTCCAACCATTTATGTATTTTATGTGTATGTATGCATGCACCCACAATACATATATACTACACATACACACTATCAGCTCCTGGGATCTGGGAATTTGTGTATTATTCTTACAGATGCTGCTAAATTACCTTTCACATTGTTGACCAATTTACACTGTAGCCAAGACCACAAAATTCTTCCCTTCACACTGTTGTCAACACTGCCTGCATCCAATCATTTATATTTTGCTCATCTTTTACGTGACAAATAGTATCTCATTTAACTTTAAATGCACATTAATTCCACTTTAAAGAGGTGTGTAACGAGTTTTAGCCAGTTGAGAGAGGCTAGTTGTATGCAGCATCTGGATAGGCTGGTGGACAGTTAGAGCAACATCACAGTGCAACGCGGAGGTGGTGGGCTCAAGATGATCTGGGTGGGAATCTCTCCCCCCTTCCTCCTTCACTCATTAGCTTGATCTTTGGACACATTACTTAACTCTCTGTGTCTCTGTTTCTTATAAACTGTGATTATTTTAAGGATTAAATGAGATAGGGGCGCCTGGGTGGCTCAGTCGTTAAGCGTCTGCCTTCGGCTCAGGTCATGATCCCAGGGTCCTGGGATCGAGCCCCACATCGGGCTCCCTGCTCGGCGGGAAGCCTGCTTCTCCCTCTCTCGCTCCCCCGGCTTGTGTTCCCTCTCTCGCTGTGTCTCTCTCTGTCAAATAAATAAAATAAAATCTTTAAAAAAAAAAGGATTAAATGAGATAAAGTATATGGTGATTTGCACAACATCTATCATGTGGGAAGTGTCCAATCTATATTCTCTTTTTTTTAAATTTTATTATGTTATGTTAATCACCATACATTACATGTAGTGTTCCATGATTCATTGTTTGCGTATAACACCCAGTGCTCCATGCAGTATGTGCCCTCTTTAATACCCATCACCAGGCTAACCCATCCCCCTCCCTCCCCTCTAGGACCCTCAGTTTGTTTCTCAGAGTCCAGAGTCTCTCATGGTTCGTCTCCCCCTCCAATTTCCCCCCCTTCATTTTTCCCTTCCTACTATCTTCTTTTTTTTTTCTTAACAAATAATAATTTGTTTCAGAAGTACAGGTCTGTGATTCAACAGTCTTACACAATTCACAGAGCTCACCATAGCACATACCCTCCCCAATGTCTATCACCCAGCCACCCCATCCCTCCCACCCCCCACCACTCCAGCAACCCTCAGTTTGTTTCCTGAGATTAAGAATTCCTCATATCAGTGAGGTCATATGATACATGTCTTTCTCTGACTGACTTATTTCATTTAGCATAATACCCTCTAGTTCCATCCACATCGTTGCAAATGGCAAGATTTCAGGTTTTTTTGATGGCTGCATAATACTCCATTGTGTATATATATGCCACATCTTCTTTATCCATTCATCTGTTGATCATTTATTATTGCACTGTGTTGAGCTATGAGCATCCTGAAAGCCAAAGCAAAGTGAGTTCACTGTTCAATAAGAATAGTAAAATAACAATAGACCCTATGCTTCTGTAGCACACAGCTCTGTGTCAGGCTCTGTACTAAGCACTGGACATATATTAAAACATTTCGGTGAGAAACAAAGTTCCTTTGACCACTTACTATTGAATTCTAAGTTAAATTTCTCAACAGTTTATTCCACTATACAGAACGTTTCATTCCTATTTTTCAATGAGGCAATTGGTACTCCAAAACAGTTAAGTCATACCCAAGATCCCACCCCCAGGAAGCGGCTCACCTGAGCTTTGAACCTATGCCTTTGGGACTGCAAAGTCTTCCTGCCACACGCTGAGGCCACTCCAGAAGGCTGTGCGTGAATCTGACGGCTCTCTGTTGAGAGAGTCTGACGTGCGATGTCTAAAGGCTTGATGAGGGGCTCTTGCCAGGTGATACGTGTACATATTTGTATGTAAAAGTTTATAGTTGAACGCTTTTTAGATCAAGAGCCTAAACACAACACAAGTGTTCCCAATAGTATTTTGCTAGGATTATCAAACTTTGAATTCACAGAATGACACTTGTTGAGGAATGGTTTTGGGTCAAGTCCACCGTGGCTGGTGACGTGAGCGTCCGTAGGCCAACAACCGTGGAGGCTCTGAGGGGAGGGGGCGGGTCTCACCCAAAGCTTTCCAAGACAGCCTAGGGGGTCTTCCCGGTGATGCACTCACCGTAATGATCCATAGTTATTTATATATTTTGGTTAACAAGGGTTTGAAAGAACTAGTTGCAGCTTTGCAAGTCTTTGTACACAAATGTGTGCATGTGGGTGCTGAAATACTTTCTCGTTGCCGAAGTGAAACTATCTAATACTGGAAATACCCAACACTGGTTTGGTCAGTTCAGAATATTCTGGTAGAGATCCTGCATATTATCAAGCATATGACAGCTTCCTCGTATGCCGTTATCAACCATTACACAGAACCAATACACTGCTTTTCTATCCGCATCTTAAGGAGGTGATACAATGTGAAGTGATTTACACCTGTTACCTCCCTTGTTCCTGGTTGATATTGCTCATGCCAGGGAGGCTTAAACGCTTGCCGTCTCCTTAACGCTGCGTTCGCCTCCAGCCTGGGAGAGGCACACGCCCGGCTGGATAAAATGCTGGTGGATAAGATCAGTCTATCGCGTAGCACGAGGATAAAGCTATGCCACATAAGTAGCGTAGACGCATCTCCTATTCCCCCCTTCTCTTTAAAATAAGAGAAGGAAGATTTTGTTGGATAAGCGCATGATGTGGAAGTGTATGCGGTATATACTGAGGAGTAAGGAGAATGTGGGCGGAAAGAACAATGGGCGGTGCACGCCACCTGCTAGCTGTGCTCAAGCAGATCAGTCTCTCCCGGCTCCAGGCTCCTCACCCTTGGAGTAAGAGAAAGAACTGGGTGTTTCTGGCCTGAGAGTCAGCATCCTGTAAGAGGTCTTCCACGTATTTTAAAAGCTGTGCAATGCGAAGAACCAACCCAAGGAAGGCAGACTGTGCTCCTAATGGCGTCTTCTCTCTCTTCTCTCCCCAGACTATGTCCGAGAATCACAATGAGCTGGCACACTAACAGTACAACCTCGCCTTTGTTTCCAAATATCAGCTCGTCCTGGGTGCGCGGCCCCTCGGATGCCGGGCTGCCCCCGGGCACGGCCCCTCACTTCGGCAGCTACAACGTCTCTCGGGCAGCTGGGAATTTCTCCTCTGCCAATGGCACCACCAGCGACCCGCTGGGAGGCCACACCATCTGGCAGGTGGTCTTCATCGCCTTCCTAACGGGTGTCCTGGCCTTGGTGACCATCATCGGCAACATCCTGGTGATCGTGGCCTTCAAGGTCAACAAGCAGCTGAAGACGGTCAACAACTACTTCCTCTTAAGCCTGGCCTGTGCTGACCTGATTATCGGGGTCATTTCCATGAATCTGTTTACCACCTACATCATCATGAATCGGTGGGCTCTAGGAAACCTGGCCTGCGACCTCTGGCTGTCCATTGACTACGTGGCTAGCAATGCCTCCGTCATGAACCTTCTGGTCATCAGCTTCGACAGGTACTTCTCCATCACGCGGCCGCTCACGTACCGAGCCAAACGAACAACCAAACGAGCTGGCGTGATGATAGGCCTGGCGTGGGTCATCTCCTTCGTCCTGTGGGCCCCCGCCATCCTCTTCTGGCAGTACTTTGTCGGGAAGAGGACTGTGCCACCTGGCGAGTGTTTCATCCAGTTCCTCAGCGAGCCCACCATTACGTTCGGCACGGCCATCGCTGCCTTCTACATGCCTGTCACCATCATGACTATTTTATACTGGAGGATCTATAAGGAAACGGAAAAACGTACCAAAGAGCTCGCCGGGCTGCAGGCCTCGGGGACGGACGCGGAGGCCGAGAACTTTGTCCACCCCACGGGCAGCTCTCGGAGCTGCAGCAGCTACGAGCTGCAACAGCAGAGCCTGAAACGCTCGGCCCGGAGGAAGTACGGTCGCTGCCACTTCTGGTTTGCCACCAAGAGCTGGAAGGCCAGTGCCGAGCAGATGGACCCCGACCAGAGCAGCAGCGACAGCTGGAATAACAACGACGCTGCCGCCTCCCTGGAGAACTCCGCCTCTTCCGACGAGGAGGACATCGGCTCGGAGACCAGAGCCATCTACTCCATCGTGCTCAAGCTGCCTGGCCACAGCACCATCCTCAACTCCACCAAACTGCCCTCCTCGGACAACCTGCAGGTGCCCGACGAGGCGCTGGGGGCGGCCGACCTGCAAAGGAGAGCCGGCAAGCTGCAGGCCCAGAAGAGCATGGACGATGGGGCCGGCTTTCCGAAAAGCTTCTCCAAACTTCCCATCCAGCTAGAGTCAGCCGCGGACACGGCCAAGGCGTCCGAGGCCGACTCCTCGGCGGGCAAGACCACGGCCGCTCTACCTCTGTCCTTCAAGGAAGCCACTCTGGCCAAGAGGTTCGCTCTGAAGACCCGAAGCCAGATCACCAAGCGGAAACGGATGTCGCTCATCAAGGAGAAGAAGGCGGCCCAGACGCTCAGCGCCATCTTGCTGGCCTTCATCATCACCTGGACCCCGTACAATATCATGGTTCTGGTGAACACCTTCTGCGACAGCTGCATACCCAAAACCTATTGGAATCTGGGCTACTGGCTGTGCTACATCAACAGCACCGTGAACCCCGTGTGCTACGCGCTGTGTAACAAAACGTTCAGAACCACTTTCAAGACGCTGCTGCTCTGCCGGTGCGGCCGGCGCAGGCGGCGGAAGCAGCCGTACCCGCACGGGCAGGCGGCTGCTTTCCACAGGCGCGCGCCCGAGCGGGCCCTGTAGGGCGGCCGAGCGCACCGCCACCCGCAAACCTCGGGAGGGCGCCGGCGGAGGGTACGGGCGATGCCCGGCGGTGATGAAAATGGGTTGTTGGGCTTTTTTTTTTTAATCACCCAGAGATGAAGGAAGCTGCCTGTTTACTGACCCACTGAATAAACCCATTTTAATATAGTAAGTCAGATACCGATTCAGCAAAAAAAAAAAAAAAAAGCATATTCCTGAATATAAAGAAATTTCTTCCGAAATAGACTTTAGGTGGTTTTTTTCTCAAAGAGGAAAAAAAAAAAAAATGTGTCTCACAGCAATTCCACAGCCAAATTGATCTGCTGGGTTCTCTGAGTTCCCATTAGCGCTGGGATCTCGGCTGAGCGTCACCAGCAGAGCCGGCCGCCGCGTTCCTCCCGAGGAGCCCCCGCGGGTCGACCCAGAGCCCACGTGGAACACGTCAGGCTAGCGCATTCGTGGTTCGGAAATTATTTCATACGCTACAGAGCTGAACCTTCTTGTCCCAATAGAGCTTTCCTGTCTTCTTTGGTGTGTTGTTAAACTCTATTTGTGGACTTGATTCTTGCAAAGTACTGTTTTGTGCAGTTCCAGTTCCATACCAATAAAAATATGTGTGTGTGTGTGTGAGAGAGCGAGCTGCGCGCGCGCACACACACACACACACACACACACACACACACACACAGTGTATATAATATAGTGGGAATCACTGAGCTGGCAAAGTTTTCTTGCAATATAAGCTTTCAGTACTTTGGTAACTGAAGTTCTTTAGGATCCTAACACAACATAAAAGTGAAATAAACCCAGTGTAATGTTTGGGAAACCAGGGTTGTTTTTTTTTTCCCACAAACCACCCTGGGGAATACGCAGGCGCGGGCAGCCGGCCCCCCGGCGGGGGTGCGCAGAGCGGCCGGGCCCGCCTCCAAGGCAGGTGCAGCCCGGCGGCTGGGCCAGACTCCGAGTGTAAGCCGTGCGCTCTGCTGATCTCGACAGAGCTCCAGCAAACCGGCGCCCCTCTGAGCTCCAACCACGAACCGCGTCCGCGGGGTTGAATTTAATCATCCAAATCTGAATGTTGCCCCACAAAATTTCTGCTGTCTCAGCTGCTTGAAACTCAGTGTCACGCTTGAATGTCACACGCAGCAGGATCTATGGCAGAGCACCCCAGGGGAGAACGTGGCGTTGGAGGTCTTGCTACCTGGCCCCTTCCAAATGCAAAAGGGCTTCCACCTGTGTCACCTAGCTGTGGCCAGTGCTTTCCGGGGTTCCTCGTGTGACCCTCACCCAGTCACGGGCGGGGTTTGGGAACTCACGTGTCCTCTGAAGAAAGTATTAACACTTTGAAAAGTATTGCTTCAAGCTGATTTCCTTATGTTTCGAAAAAAAATGATTTTGTATCTCCTTTGAAATTGATCCAAAAGCTCAATGTTGTATTGGGGGTGGGGGGGGAGGGGGGCCGCCATTGCTTGTCCTTTTTGTCACTGCTGTGGTTGTTGGGGTTCCTTCTTTTCCTTTCGCAGGGGCTGTGTGGGGAGCGGGCGGGGAGGGGGGCGGGAGGGCGGGGCGCCGAGAAGAAACCTCACCTCTGTACAGGGCCTCGTGGCTTGGCCCCGGGGCCGGGGTAGAAGCTGCTTCTGTGTTCAGTGTGAGCTGGTGTTTACAGGTGACAACAGTAGACTCAGTAGAGTGTCTGTGTTTCTGAACTATTTAATTTCGTGTTCTGTTTAGATGAAGAAATATTTATGTATACTTCACCAAGTGTCTATTTAATGTTGACAAATATTACTCTTCGGTCTTCGGCCGTGGTGTCCCTCGAAAGGGATTCTTTCAGGTCCCCCCCGCCCCCCCCGTCCCCCGAGCAAGCCGTGCAGTCTGTGGAGCTTTGCACGAGGCTGAGGAGAAGGCCATGGGCATCCTGCTGGCGGCGGCGAGCCCCCGACTCCTGGGGAATAAAAGGCTGACTGTAACTCTGACGGAAACGGTGAAAACCATTCTTTCGTGGAACCTGATGGACAATGCACGAAGCAACCCTCCACCGTGGTGTTTGAAATCACATGACAAGGGTAAAAAAAAAAAAAAGGCAGATCAGCATAATTAAAAGAATCTTTTTTTTTTTTTTTTTTTTGGCCCACATTCAACCAAAGAACAAGAAAAACCAGAGACTATTTTCTAACGCATAGAGCAAACTACGGAATGTTCTGTGATCCACCTGTGGAACGTCTGGTGAGCAACGGAATCTCTACTGTCCTACTCCGGGTGGCCCAGCACGAATAAACATGTGAATGCTGATTCGAGTGTCCCAGGACTTCCCGAACTCCCCTTCTTTTTGAAACTCCTGTCCTGCTTTCCTCCCAAAGGGCTGTTTCCTGTATTTCCAACAAAACTGGAGAGCATTACCTGTGAGAATGGGAGAAGCCCCCCCAGAGCTTGGGCATTAACTGCAAAGGTCAGTAGCAGTTCTGCTTGAATTTGACCCTCTCCCGACCCCCGTCCTTTTATAATGCTGATGGCGGCAGAAAAGAAACTACTCCAAGCCTCTAGCTCTCCTTTCCTGTTTTTAAATGAAAGCTGCTTTTCCATGCTAACTACTGATTGTGTTTGTAGAAAAATATGGCCAACTCTTAGGATGTTTTCAGAGAAGAAAAATAAGAAAAACAGATTCTTGAATATGGGGGTTAGGATACGGGTGATCAAAGAGGTAGGAGTGTTTATAACTGGACAGAGCTACACGTGCATTTCCCAAAGGGCTTGTCATGAGAGAAGGTATTTGGCATTTACATAAGTTCAAAATGTCTCCATCCTCAACCTATGTTATTCCACATGAATGAGGTTTGCAGAGCTTTCGTGATTATTCACTTTAATGAAAAGAGCAAAATAATTAAGCCTAAAATAAGCCGCACATGAAGAACACCCCCCCACACACACACACATACACACGCATGCACGCACATCCATTCTCCCATCCTCTGTTCTCCAGGCCTTACCAGATGGATAACAGAAGTGACCTGCCTGGTCCCCTATTTCCCTTCGCTCTCTTCTTGGCCCATCCCCCACCTGTGGTCTCTCTGCTGGTTCTCCATATTATCCTGAATCATCCTTGCCTTAAATCCAGCCTTGACTCAAAATACGCCCATTTCTGTTCACTCTTTCACATATAATAGTTCTACACTCTGACAGAGAAAACAAACAGGAAAGCATCATTATGCATTAGAGGCTGCAGTGGGTAAAGATCTAGAAGCATCTCTGTTTTCTCTGTCAACCACCCTTGCAGAAGATGGGCAAGTTCATGGCTCTGGAGAGGGATGAGAGCCCCTGGACATCACCTGTGAGGAACGGGAGGGCCGAGTCCGATGCAGAGGGTGGCCTCAGGAGGGAAGAGGGGCGCCAGGGCTCACGCTGGTGGAGGAGGCGGATACAGACCACACAAAACTGGGGATCGCTCTGGGAGTCCCATACTTACCAGATAGGGACATATTACTGAGAAATCAGACGGTCCATCACTAGCAGCTTCAGAGGACGAACGAAGGTAGCACAAAGAAGCACTAAACTTAGCATGGCGGGGGGTGTGAAGGGCTGAGTTCTCGGCCCAGATCTGTCACCGGAGACTTACGTGTCCTGTGCTGTGCATCCATGCACGTTGCTTACACTCCCTGGGTTGTCTCCAGATGTTTGTCCTAATCGACAACACGAAAGCATCTGAACTTGCCCCCTAATAGCAAACAGATCAAAGCTGAGGCACGGGGGCAGGTGTAAAATGGTGTATCTGATGAACACCTGAAAACTTCAGAGATCCAGCAGTTATTTCCTTACATTTCAAGACAAGAGAGTCTAAGGGACTCACAGTTTGTTGGTGAGCCCGGGGTTGGACTGTTCGAAATGCCCCTGCAGCCCAGGACCCACCTGAGGCCTGACGGCCTTGCACACAGAGCCGCTGTAGCTCCCCTAAAGGGACCGAAACCACAGAGCACGGCACCCAAAACACTAACCCTTTCTTCGAGCCTTCTATCTCCTCCTCTAAAAGAGCACGTTCCCTCCACTGCAGTGTGCACCGGGCTCGGCTCAGCAGTGAGCCATCCAGCCCGCACTTAAGGTTCAAGGACAGTTTCTCAGCTTCCCTCTGCGGACGGAAGCCATGTGCTCTCTCTCCCTGGGCTACCACGACTGTATTGGTAGATGCTCAGCCTCCACCAGGATTAATGCGCCAGATGCAAGAGGCTGGCTCTGGGGACAGTAACCCAGGCCTCTTTAGAACCAGAGATTTCCGTCTTCTTTCTCCAGCTTTAGTGTTACTGCCCGAAAAAGGAGGCTGCTGAAGGACCAACAAAAACCAAAGAACAAAAACCAAACAAAGACAAGTTAATAAAGCGACTCTACGCTGTGGGCGTTTGCACCTGCCCCATGCTGGCTCCAACACGGGCAGGTGTTCCTGACGTTGTTGAGTGGATGTAGTTACATTCACAGCCTCACACACACGAGTAGACAGGGAACTTGGATGTGTAGACGTGGACCCCAAATGCTTGGGTAGGAACCAATGCTTCAGGAGAACATTAGGCCTGTGGTGGTGGTAGCGGAATCACAGAGACTCAGCACGGAGGCCGGACCCTCCTGCTCTGGTCTGGGCTGGGGTCACCCCCACTCTTGAGTTGCACGAGACATCCTACGTAAAAGGCAAATGGAAAAGGAAGTCGTAGGCTCCGTGACAGAGAAGTATTATTAACACTTTCCTCACCCAAATCAGACTCCGGGAACCCTATCTTAACCTAAAAAAAAAAAATTATCCCCAGAATATAAAAGTCTCTTATCGTTCCTTCTCGAAGTCCAAAATACTTAACAATTCTGCGATTTGTACACTGAGCCCCAAACTATTTTTATCCTCAATTCTGTGAGTTCCCGGACGATACAAAGCGGGTCTTAGGCATCTGTCTGCCTCCCGTGGCTGGGCCAGTGTCTGTCAGAGTGGACATTCAATAAATGTTGAATGTTTAATATTAACCCCTTATGATCCATAGAATGCATATTTATCAGGACTATTTGCAACCCGGCCCCGCGCCGCTGCCGTACTCAGGGGTCACCGAGCTGGGAAAGTAACTTAAGGGAAAATGTGATGATTATTAGCTCATGCAGTGTTCTTAAGCAACAAGCAGAAATATTTTAAACAGACTTGAAGTCATTGACATAATGAAGAATAAAGAAAGGGAAAAAAAAAAAATCAACTCTCTCTTTTATCCCTAGAACTTGGCAACTTTTTACCAGACTCGTGAACTTCTGTGGTCCTCCCTGGCCGTCCTAGTAGGAGAAGTACTGACAGGGCCTGCAGAGGCCGGGAAGATATGTTTTCCGTTTGTGCAAGTGAAGATCTGTCGTTGGGCGTAAAACCTGGTCCACATGCAGTTCTGCTTGGCGTGGGAAGTTAGGAGAGAATCCATTCTGTTCTGCAAGCAACGAAACAAAAGTCCTTTCTTAATCCCTTCCTCATCCAGTACCCGGGCTCTTCAGCCTCCCACCTATGACCCTCCAGAGAAACTTCCTTGGGGCTTGTGCTTGGAGCCATGGAAGGCAACATTGTGAGCAACACCCCTTTTCTTTTTTTTTTAAACACACGGGAACTAAGCTGGTGCAGGTCTGAGGGATAATTAAATGAAAACAGGCCTCCCTAAGTTGGGGAGTGAGCACGTTGATTTCTGTGGGCAGGAAGCTTTGTGGGCAGCATCTGTGATGCGTCCGGTGATCACACCCTTCTCGTTCATGAGGATGTAGTGAGAAACCACTATCCAAACAAAGATGATGGCTCTACATTTGCTTTGTAAGCAAAAGGCATGTATCATAGTTGCATCCAAAATAGTGTCCACATCTTTACCAAAGGCACTGAATTTTACCCATTTTTATGACCTGGTGGTCCCTCCCCTTCCTCAGGAGGCATTTCAGGTGCCCCCCCCCCCATGCCACGCTCATTCTTTCTCCTGAAAATACGTCCATCATCTGTACTATAAAATGATGCCTGCAACTTTGTGGTGATATTATCCCCCAAGTTTAACAGTGAAAATAAGGAAATAAAACTATTAATAAACAAAGGATGTGGTTGGCTTGCTTTGTACTCTGCACGGCAGGAGCTGTTTATTCTGTGAAAGGAAGAACATGCCGAAGGGCTCATTCTTGAAGAGGCTGGTATTTGCACTGACTACTCTTTCTTTTTTATATACACTAGAATTTTCTTCAGCAACCAAGACTGCTGTTGTCACAACCCAAAACGCGCACAATGACGTGTCTAGGGGTGTGCATTAAGCATGCATAAAATGTCTCTACACACACCATCCTTATTCCAAGAGTGTAGGTGAGGAAACCTACTTCTCTCTAGATAAATTCATTAACAAGGAGTTTTATTCCCCTCCTTTCAGAGTGGACATTCAATAAATGTTGAATGTTTAATATTAACCCCTTATGATCCATAGATGCATATTTATCAGGACTATTTGCACCCCGGCCCCGTGCTGCTGCCGTACTCAGGGGTCACCGAGCTGGGAAAGTAACTTAAGGGAAATGTGATGATTATTAGCTCATGCAGTGTTCCTAAGCAACAAGCAGAAATATTTTTCTGCTTTCAAAAGAAATGCTTATCTTCCTTTTTTAATTTTTTTTAAGATTTTATTTATTTGAGAGAGAGAAAATGAGAGACAGAGAGCATGAGAGGGAGGAGGGTCAGAGGGAGAAGCAGGCTCCCCACTGAGCAGGGAGCCCGATGTGGGACTCGATCCTGGGACTCCAGGATCATGACCTGAGCCAAAGGCAGTCACTTAACCATCTGAGCCACCCAGGTGCCCCTTATCTTTTTTTTCCCCCTTTTTTAGAGTTGTTTGTTCATTTCCTTGGACCCATCAGAAATGTTTTCTTACCAAAAATAAAAATCAAGCATTGTATTTCATTACTTTGCCTTTAAAATTATTACAAGTGTAGGTACAAACTGAAGTTACTCTTAGCAAAAGACATGAATTTTTTTTTAATGTCTTGCTTGGTTAATTTATGGCTATTCTGCATAGCACATGCCATAGAAACCAAACACTGCCTCTTCAGTGTAGAAACTTCCTGACTTTCACCTTGCAAGTAAAAGCAAGAAAATGTTTTCTGAATCTCTCTCTCTGTCTCTCTCCTTTGTCATTAATTAAATCCTCATTTTGGGTTTACAATTTGGACACGTGCTCTCTGGACCCTAGGACAACCCCTGTCTGATCTGACATACCATTTTATGATGATTCCCGAGGACATCCATGGAAGTTGCCAGAAAATGAACTACATTTTCTTACACCCTATGATAACAGGCAGTTTTATGTGAAATTAATACTGAGATTTTCTGTTGTACCGAAGTCTTCCATAATGACTGAGAGTATGGAAAATACACCCCAGCGCGGGACCGGGGTGCAAATAGTCCTGATAAATATGCAAAACAATGACTGAGAGTATGGAAAAGTTAATGAGGCATAAGAATATGTTAAAGTTGGAAAGATCAACTAGGCACGAGTTGATTTTTAACTGAGAGGGAAATGATAAATAGCTTTTGGGAGGACTTGCTACTTCTTAATCTGCATGGTTACAAGGGCAGCAATTTTATAAAACAGAACTCTGCTCTCTTGACCTCAGTTAATCCAAGGATTGGTATCTGGTTGGACTGATCAAAAAATTTCCCATTGAATTTTTAATTTGGGGGATAGAGGCTCTGGGGCCAGTCTCCTCTCATGCAGCCAGGATTGGGAAACCCTAGCTAGCAGCCATATTTTACCATATGAACACATCAGAAACCAATGTGGAGAAAACGTGAGATGAATCAGATTTGATAGACAAGAGAAAGATACCATCTACCCCTGATTTCCCCAAGGTCCAGCTGCATCTCCACACTTCTCCCAAGTGCGGTTGTTCGGATATATTTTGCCTGCCCTGGGTATTCATCAAATAAATTAAACGTTTTAGTTTAAAGGCACTGGGTTAAATATTTATTACTTGTAACTAAACATGTTTGTGAAATCTTAAATTGTTTCAGTGAGAAAATGGGATTGGTCATTCGGGCTTAATTGACCATTCGGTTGATTTAAATATTCCACAGTTAATTAAATTTTCATTTGAATTATTTTTTATTAAAATTACACTTCATAGAGTTAAGTGTTGGAACAGGATGCACACAGCACTTATCTGGAAGAGACACCCACCATCCTGAGCACTGAGAGTTGTAAAGGGAATTCAGGCAGCCCCTCTTTGGAGCAGAAATTCCTCGGTCTAATTGTGGTCTTTCCTGGGCATTTTTGTACGCCGCCCTTCACCCTGATTCCCGCTTCAGTTTTTTTGAAGATGCCATGTGTATCTTTCAGTGGAACTCGCTTTTCTCCATGAGAATTAACCAACAGCATTCACATTATTGAAGGGCAAAAGTAATTAGTAAGAAGCAGTAATTGTCAAAGATGGGTTCTCATTTGAGTTCTAGGAGGACACTGATGAGAATCATGTTGGAAACGAGAGTCTCAGATTATGGGAACTCATTCTCCTCAGCACTGGGCTTTATAAACAGAGTATTCCACCCTTGGTTCATAAGAGAATTGCCAACTTAATCTTGCAAAGAGCAGAAGGAGAGCTGACTTCAGATCATGTAGCTACAGAGACATGACCCTTAGATTTGCATTCATCACTCCGTCCTCATTGCCACGACTTTGCCTATTCTGACACCAATCGCTTGCCCGTTTGCTACTGGAAAATATTTGAGCAATCAGATATCTCTGTTGGGGAAAAATAATCCCTGCTTCCACAGGATAGATATTTTATAGGATCCAAAGGTTGCCCTGAATATGCTGAATAGGTAAAGATGAGTACAGGACCCCATCACCACGCACGTGCTCTGAGCAACCGGGCACCCCAAAAGTAGGATGGGCTGACCAACACTGAAGCTACAATTAATTCATAAAGATGACAAATATGGAATTTGTCCTTCTGCTGCAGACAGCCACTTACAAGCTAGGAAAAGAGATAGAAAGCAGTGGTGATTGTATATTCATACACTCACCGTAGGAATGATTCTTTGACATTTAGTTTGATAAGGCCAATGAAATTTTAATAATAATCTATTTCAGTAAATTGTTGGCACATGGACACAAACAGATCTCTAAGTGACACAACCCCCCAACCCTGGCTTCTAGAACACAAAGAGACTTTAGAAATCTGACCATGTTAGCGATTCCACCAGCAGGGACAGCTATATTTAGAAATAGTGGACTACACTGTCATGCTATCTAAGTTAGCTCGAAATGGAAAGAGTCAGTAGAGGCCCCAGCTAAATCTAGAGGAAGGTCATAACTAGCAGAGATCACTAAGGAGAACCAACACCACCCATCGGCTGCAGGGAGTACCTTTAACTGTGGCATCACAGAGAAGGGCCTCTTCTGAAACTAACTTCAGAACAATAGAAAAAGGCCAGTCCTTCGCCACTGAGCCAGAAGTTAAGTACTTTCCCAGTAGCCTTGTATGAAATCATCCCCACGCGGCCATGGAACCAATGACACAGCTCTAGGTGTTCACAGCAGTATCGGGAGCGCGTGTGGGGCGGTGACCAGATTCGTGAGGGCCCCTGCATCCCTCCCCCTCCCCCACCACTCCACAGGCCCACCACCTTCAAGATCAGACTCACCAGAGACTTCCGGAAAAGCCACATAGCCTACCTGCCAAAACTGCCTTCCCTTTTTGGTTGTATCAGAAACAAAACTTACACACCTGAGCTGTCCTTATCAAGGTGGGAAGACTCCGTTAATATACCATCCTTTCTCGCTGCTTTGCTATCCCCACCCCCCGCCAAACCCCAGTTCCCTTCCTCATGCCTTATGTGTCCCTTTACCCAGAAGTTAAATCTCCCCTTGCTGACATCAAATAAATAAACTTCATATATGCTTTACTAATTTGACTTAAGACCTTCCCGCCTCTGAAGTTACAGAAATGATTTTGTGTACTATCAAGCAAGTGATAGCGCATTGTATTAGGTACGTGTTGGCAGACAGAAGTGACTTTGACTTAGAAGATAGAACCAATGTGTAAAAACAGAGATACAGAGATAAATAAAACAAAAATAAACACTCACTGTTTATCAAGAGATAACGGGTTCCTCTGTTTTCCTTCAGGATTCCAAAATAAGATTAGGATCTTAATGCACTATGAAGTTTGAGCACTCCTGGGTGGAATACCATAAATCCTTTAGTTGGAAGAGACCCTTTAAATATTCTCCAGTCAGGGGTGCCTGGGTGGCTCAGGCGTTAGGCGTCTGCCTTTGGCTCAGGTCATGGTCCCAGGGTCCTGGGATCGAGCCCCGCATCAGGCTCCCTGCTCAGCGGGGAGTCTGCTTCTCCCTCTCCCACTCCCCCTGCTTGTGTTCCCTCTCTCACTGTCTCTCTCTCTCTCTTTCAAATAAATAAATAAATCTTTAAATATTCTCCAGTCAAATTTATACTCAATGCAAGGGTCCTTCCTTCTATAGCATACTTGATGGCTCACCCCCCGCCCCAGATTCTGTGCAAATAATTCCAATGACAAGAAACTCATTAAGCAAAGCAGACCACTTTGTATTTAGACAGTTTTAATTGTTTGGTTACACTTTATCCACTGGCTGTAGCCTTCCCCTCTAGGACATTGATCTTCCACCTGGGGTACATGGATATCGGTGCGGATACATGAGGACTTTCCAGACAGCACTAGAATGTGGTCAGTTCAAGGAAGTCATTTGCCAGACCCTCAGCTGTCACAGGTGCTCCTCAAAGCTGACCTGCCTGAAAGATCATCTCCTCCTTTACACCTGCCTTTCTCCTCCTTTACCTGACATGCTCCTCACCCGGCCTGAATCTTACTTGTGTGCACAAATAATCTGGACAACAAACAAAAGGACAGTTTTAAAACACACAGTTCCTCAGAGAATAGCCTGTGGCAGAAAGGCAAATAGAGCTTCAAAGAAATATTGAAGAGAGCAGTGTCTTATTTTATCCAGAGAACAAACTTATGCTAAAGCTCCATGCTTCTATCTATCTATCCACATGGGCATCCATTCATCTGTCCATCTGTCCATTCATCCATCCATCCATCCATCAATCTATTCATGAATTAGAATTCAAAGGTAAGGTAGTTGTCATAAGAACAAGTATGACCACATTTATCTAAATTGGAAAATTACGTAAGGTTTTTTCTAACAAAGGAAATGAATCTGGTTGATTAGCAATGAGGGCTGCCTTTGCCAATTGGATTATAAGGTATACATTTTCCATAAGGGGAGTGAAAAAATCTACACTACAAAATTGGGGTTTCTTTTTTTAAGATTTTATTTATTGAGAGAGTGCGTGTAAGCAGGGGGAGAGGGAGAAGGAGAGAGAGAATCTCAAGCAGACTCCCCACTAAGTGGAGAGCCTGAGGCGGGGCTCAATCTCATGACACTGAGATCATGACCTGAACCAAAATCAAGAGTCAGCCGCTCAACCGACTGAGCCACCCAGGTGCCCTCAAAGTTTTGATTAAAAATATATTTAATGGGGACGCCTGGGTGGCTCAGTCGGTTAAGCGTCTGCCTTCTGCTCGGGTCATAATCCCAGGGTCCTGGGTCGAGTCCCACATCGGGGCTCCCTGCTCAGGGGGGAGTCTGCTTCTCCCTCAGCCTGCGGCTCCCCCCCTGCTTGTGCTCTCTCTCTCTGTCTCTCTCTCCCTCTCTCTCTGACAAATAAATAAATAAAATCTTTAAAAAAGATATATATATATATATATATATATATATTTAATGAACAGAGATCATATGGCATATGCAGGAAATTACATCCTTTGAACTTATATTGAAACTATTTACAGACAAAAATATGCAAGAGACTATAGCTTTTAAAATGTTATGTAAATGAGGGGGGAGCAGTGAAACAGAAGACAGACTAAGAAGCCCCCTCATCCATATGGCATATCCCTGAATGTATAAAGACAACTCTCATTTCTCTCACACCACTTACTCTACACTTGAAACCTCCCTGACAGCCTGAGCCATCCCTCATAATTCACGGTCAAGGGCATCACTGAGGTGGGAAGGGACGAGCGATCCCAGCAAGTCCCAGCTCTCCCTTTCCCCGGGGGGCCCAGCTTACACCCCCACGCAGCCCTCACGATAACAGGCTCAGCAGGAAGCTGGTCCAACCTCACTGTCCACAGAAAAGCAGCCAACCAAAGACAAGACCTGCTGCATCAGTTTACACTGACCACAGTTCGCTTCCCTGACTCCAGCAAATCTCGTGAGTCAGAGGTACCAGGTCTGCCTCAAGTCACAATGGACAAGCAGAAGAGAGCCAAAAAGTAGGAGCCTGTGAAGAAGGGAGGCTGAAGGGAGGTGTGTGCCCACAGACGCGGAGATGCCTGGACCAAGAAGCAAGACCACTGATGATATGGTTAAGAGTCAGTGGCATTTTAGATACAGTAACATCACACATGGGGAGGGCTATGCTTCTGCAAGGGTAAAGACTGCTGTGTTCTTAGCTTCTTTCAATCCCTTACTTTCTCTGTCACCCCCACAGCACTCCCCACCCCACTCCTGCCCAAATCTTGCTCATGAACCTATAGGTTTCTGTCTTATTTTATCCAGAGAACAAACTTATGCTAAAGCTCCATGCTTCTGTCTATCCACATGTGCATCCATTCATCTGTCCATCCGTCCATCCATCCATCCATCCATCCATCCATCCATCCACCCATCCATCCATGTTCTCAAGGCAAAGTCTGAGGCAAAGCGACAAAGAGTCAAAAATTGAACTTCTGAGCTTCCATGGAGATGATTAACCAACCTGTATGAGAAAAAGATGTCTTCAAAGCCATAGCTATCCAAAGTAACAGAGAGAGAAAGAGAAAAATGTTCTGGGAAATTCTAAAACCTCCCCTGGGCTTCTGCCCACGGACATCTGCCTCTGAGCCCCCACACCTCTTGCTCAGAAGTTTCTATGAGGCCATGGTTCACTGGCTCCCACCTTCAGCTGAGCCGGGCCCTCAACCAGCATCATGGCTGAGCCTTCGCGGGGCCCACGGGAGCCCCATTTTCCTGCCGTCTCTATCTAGTATTGTCTTCTCCAGCTCGTAGCTGACCCTTGTTGTTGTTTGCTTGTTCATTTCTGGTTCAAAACTCTGGCTCATTTTCAGCTCAGCCGCAAGTCTCTGTTTCTTGTCTGATAAAGGCTTCTCGCTGCTTTGCAGAGCAGAGGTCAGTGCAGAGAGGAAAGCCCCCAGAACAGTCTTCTCTCCTGGCTCAGGGACCCACAGCCCCAGGCCCTTCAGGTTCACACGGATGACAGTGTTCACGTATTTCTCCAGGAAGCGCAGAGCTTTCTGAAAGCTTCATGATTGCATTTCTTACGCTGTGTCATATTTTACATGGTGGAACAGGATGCATGGTTAAGTCTGCTCAGAATAAAGGGAAAGGTCTCCAGAACTCTCACTGTCCCAAATGCTTCTGTCCATAGTTGAAGCCATACTGTAGGGGTTGGTTATACATGCTCCGTCTTTGTATTTCGCAGCGGGGGCTTTAAGGAATAGCACAGTGGGAATGTCCCCGAGTCCAAAGTGCCCATGTTGAGCAACAGGAGAAAGGGCAAACTGGCTTTAGGATGATCTGTTTTGGGTGGCAGTTGAAGTTGGGGACTGAGTTGCCCAGAATTCTCTAGTGACCACCAACAGGAGAGAAAGAGCCTAGAGGAGTTTCCTGAGGTTCAAGTGCAGCTCGCTTCAGCCACATGCCTTCAGCTTACTGCCATTTCCACCAGATCGTGCCTCTCCCAGCTACCCATGTGGCTGCTTCATGGAAAAGCAAGTACCCCGGCCCTTACATAACCTACTTGGAGCAGCCTTCCCACACCACCTCTCCAAAACAGCGCCTTCCCACCCCATGCTCAACTTATTTACCCCCACTCTACGCTTCTTTGCAGCACTTAGTACTTTAAAGATTCATCTATTTATTTGGGGCGGGGGACAGGGGGAGGAACCAAGGGAGAGGGAGAGAGAGAATCTCCAGCAGACTCCCCGCTCAGCAGGGAGCCTGACACGGGGCTCGATCCCACAACCCTGAGATCACAACCTGAGCCAAAATCAAGAGTCAGATGCTCAACCAACTGAGCCACCCAGGTGCTCCCACTTTACACATTTTTAAATGCGTTTATTGCCTATCTCCCCTCACTGGGATGTAAGCTCCACGAAAGCTGGGTTTTTGTTTGTTTTTCCTGCCTCCCCACCATCCCATGTGTATATAGAGCCCAGAGTGTGGCAGGCACTTAAAATGTATTTGTTAGGTGAATGAATAGACTAAAATCTAACAGCCTGCCTTCCTACTTCCACATTTCAATTGATTGGAATTATTCTTTCAGTATACGTAGTTTCCTATCTAATGTGTAATCAGTAATTCCTCAAGCAGAAATTTATTAGATCTCCAGCCTTTTGTGCTAGCCAGTGAAATGAACAATGCTCCCCGCTCCCCAGTCGAGGCCTTTCTGTACAGGATGTGCTATGATTTCTGCTATTTTTGTTATTTCTAAGGCTCTAGAAATAACAAAGAGCTCACTGCAATAAAAGCTTAGGAAATAATTAATATCACATATTGGATGGTGATATGAATTTTCACATGGTCTAGATACATTTTCAGGTCTTTAATATAATGTTTTACATTTCTTTCCAGATTTTACACTGAAATGGACTCATATTTGGAAAATTTCTCCATGACTATGTAAAATGTTCATATAGTATACTTATATATTGATGATTTTTCATATATAGATAGATATAGATTTATGTATAGATATGTATATATAAGTATATATATTTTAAAATATTTAATATTAATATTATATAATATACACAATATTTAATGTTAATTAAAATATGAATATATATTAAATATGTGCACATATATATAGTTGAATTTCTCTATTTTGATACTATTGTCTTTTTCCTTTCATCCTTCAAACTTCAAACTATTCAGTAAGCCACCAAATGGTTATGTCTTTCTCCTGTCTTACAGTTATCCTAGCTTCAAACTGGTTCAACATCAAAACCAATAGTGATTTCTGTAACAGCCTTCATGTCCCACATTTTTTTCTTATGCTTGCAGGTTATTACTACAAAAAATAATAATAACTCTGTCCCTTCCACCGAGAGTCCCCAAACCTCCAGCAGCAGAATCCAGAAGCACGTCCCAATTAAATCTCCCAGGTTGATCATCTGGGGTGTCCCATGCTCCCCACCCTGGCTGAGACTTTTTCTTATATTTCATGGCCACTGACTCGCCCTTCCCCAAATCCTTTGTACTACAGAGAATGCATGGGCATCAGCTATTCCTCTCTTCTTTCTGAAGAACTAAAGTCCAGGTACTTAAATGTACTTGGCCATTACAAGAGAAAGAGAAAGCTTTAGACACCTGGAAAGCGATATGGAATGAGAAGGGTATGTATGTGCAGATGAACCCATCACACCGACTCGGTCCAGGTATGAGGCAGCTCCTGCCTTACATTTGAAATGAGTCCTTATGTTTTGTTTGTTTGTTTTCAGGCTTATTTTTGGTTTCTTTTGTTTCGCTTCATCTGGTGTTTCTGTATGGTCATTTCCAGACAAGGGAAAAGAAATGCAAAATACAGAAACTCATATTCAAACATCTTTTCATTGCCCTTTTTGGGGGGGTTCTTTGGTCTTTTTCCCCTAGTTCATTCTTGTTCCAAGTATGTACTGACCTAGAAGAAACATCTACTAAATTACTTCACAACAAGACACGAGTGGTGCATTGGTTACTATTCTGGTGTCCCAAATCACCACAAACATAGTGGCTTACGACAACACAAATTTATTCTTATTGCTCTGTAGGTCGGAGACCAAAATGAACCTCCCTGGATTAAAGTCAAGGTGTTAGCAGGGCTGCATGCCTTCCAGAGGGGCTGAGGGAGAGTCCACGGCTTTGCCTTCCTCCAGTGCTAGATGCTGCCCGCATTCCCCGGCTGGTGGCGCCTTCCCCCTTCAAAGCCCACATTCTCTTCACCTCTGTTTCCACTCCTATACCTGTTTCTCCAAGTCTGATTCTCTGCCTCTCTCTTCCACTGATACGGACTCTTGTGATTAAATTGGGCCACCCAGATAATCCACATTAATCTCCCCATTTTAAGATCCTTAATTGAATCACATCCCCATTTTAAGATCCTTAATTGAATCACATCTTTAAAATCCCTTCTGCCATGTAAAGTAAAATATTCATAGGTTCCAGGAATGAGGACATGGACATCTTTGGGGGCCATTCTTCTGCTAAACCAAAGTGGTAATGTGGCATGCACCCTCCCAACCTCCCCAGGAAGGACAGAAGTTTGTACTTCAAAAGAAAAGCCTACAACATGGATTTCTAAAAACTGGAACCCAAGGTGTGCCATCATCTGGGCGTGAAAGAGGAACTTAGGAGAGGGTGGGATCCTCCCAGGGTGTTAAAAATGATTCAGAAATGTCTATCTCAATGGTATTGTGTACAGACAGAGGATTACAAGTTCTAGGTTCTATGGCTGTTCTGTAATGATTTATAACATGAAAGGTACGTAAATTCTGTTCACTGAAAGAACATACATTAGGATTGAAGAGAGCCAGTGTACTCTGAGAGGCCATATTGAGGTTCCTGAATCCTTATGAGTTCGTTTTTACCACTATCTGCCAGTTTTTCATAAAAGAATGCTCAAAACTCCGTAGACATGTTTTACTTAATGACATAGGGTGGCCGCCATTGTGTTGGACTTCTGCGATGGGCAAGGCGCTCTGCTAACACATTTGCATCCTATTTATTCTGCCTACAGTCCTAGGAGACCTTTAGTCCACAAAAAGGAAACCGAGTCTCAGAAAAGTCATTTGCCTGAGGTCATACATTTATGAACTGGCTGAGTTAGAATTCAGATATTGGTCTGTCCGATTCTACAGGCTTTTTAGCATCTCTTCCATGGGGATGCCACGGACTCCGTGTGTGGTCCTTTCACATTCCCTAAGCCCGTTTTGTCATCATTCTTCTCACTTCCTCTACTTTTCCCGTAGGTCATAGCCATGACCAGTGTAATCCACTTCTGAGATTGGTGGCGGGGTCTGTGAGTGAAATCTGGTGAGCACAAAGACTCAGGGCACATGGACACGAGGTGTGAGCATGGCTGAGTCACCGAACTGAAGCTGATTCTGCCCCAGGATGATTTCTAGGAGCCCAGGCTCCCACAGGCTTTGGACTTCACGTCTGCCAGTGAGTCCCCAGTATGTCCCATGACTTTTGCCTGGTATCTTTGTCCAGCCTCTGATCCTGGGTGGGCCAACTTCTCCCTGGGCCCCTGACCTTTTGCACTGTGCCTGAATAATCCCCATTGTTGGCTCCTGGCCCCACATGACAGCTAACATGCAGGCGTCCCCAGCTGGCTGCCCCCTATATCATCACACGCCCGTGGCTTCTGTTTATCTTTCAAGGCCCCAGCCACTTGTAGGCCCCGGCTGCCCAGAGTGCTGGCTTTGAGCCAACAATGTATTTTAAACAGGAAGAATGATAAACGTAAAGTTCGGAACAATGTATTTTTTCTTTAGTGTAGAACAAGTCTATGATTTAAAAATGTAGGCAAACCTTTAATTTAAACCACTTCTCTCTCCGACATGAAAATAGGGATAATACAATTACAGGTATGTTGCCTTGTTTTGTTATATTGCCCAGGCTGGTTGGGGTAAGGGGTAGGGAGAGAGCTCCCAGAGATGACAAAAGAATTCACCTATTGCACGCGTTCTATGATTCACACGCTTTTCCTGGTTTCGCACGCATCTGAAATTGACTGCATCATAAAAACACAGTTGTCCGGTTGGAATTGTGACATGGTATGGCTTCCTGTAAATATGAGACTTTGGTGGTTAAACTTGGGACCTGTCTGGACAATGACCACCCCTTGTCATCTGAGTCAACAAAACCATGGGAGGACCGTTAAGGAAAGGAGTCCGTGTTCTGATTGTCTGAAATCATTTTGACACCTGACAGACAGAGAAGGGACCACGAGTCAAACTTGCAGAAGGAACATAAAGCAGGAAGAAAATCCCAGCAATCAGATGGGGGCATGCTTTGAGAAGCTGTGGCATCACCAAGGTTCCGGAGAGCCAACAGTGTAAGGGGAAAAAAAAGCGGACATTGGGGACTTTGATTCAGAAAAGTGGAACACTGAACATCAAGAAGCTTTGGGAACACATGAAACAATTATTTTGCTTAGAGTCCCTTCTTTACGGATGCATGAGAAAGAGACATGATTTAAATCCGTACCTAAACTCTGCAAGAAGCTCTGTCACTAAATGTACACTGACAATATTAATGGCGAAAAAGCTCGGGGCTCTGTAAACCTCAAACTGTTCTAAAATAAAAAGTTTCTTCAAAAAAAAAAGCATTGGTTAACAGTAAAATGAAGGAAGTTTTCTGGTATATAAAACAATGGGCTCACATATGATTTCACTCTTATGTGGAATTTAAGAAACAAAACAGATGAACATATGGGGGGTAGAAAGAGAGAGGGAAACAAATCTTAAGAGACTCTTAAGGATAGAGAACAAACTGAGGGTTGATGGAAGGACGTGGGGGGGCTAGATGGGTGATGGGGATTAAGGAGGGCACTGGTGATGAGCACTGGGTGTTGAATGTAAGTGATGAATCACTGAATTCTACTCCAGAAACCAAAATTCAAATACAAAATTTGAAAAGAAAAAAAACAAACAAACAAAAAAATAAAAATATTCCCTACATGGAAAAAATTTTTAAAAATAAAAAAAAGCAATGTGCTCACAATTGGTTACTTAGATTCAGTCAAATACAGAATTTTATATATCATTTTGTGTCATTTTGCCACTAGAGTTGACAGATAATAATTTCCTAAAACAAGAGATAGTGATTTTTAAAGTTTAATTTATGCTAATGTTTCCGGAAAGGGAAAAAATCTGACTCCTTGCCTACTTTTGCACCAAATAGAAAACCAAACTATCTTAACAGACAAAAAGCTATTTGAAGTTAATGAAGTGTGATGTGGTTCATTAGTGGGTGAGTTTTTGTGTTTCGTATGTCTCCACACTAACAAGTCCCATGTTTGTGTTGACCGTAAATAAGGCAAATCTGATGGGAGTTGAATTTTGAGAATTTACCCACATTCATGAAAGGAGACGTACCTTGATATGTATGAGTCATTTGCTTTTTAATGTAATTCAGGTGTAAATGAAGAGTATTTTTGATAATTACCAATTTCCTAAATATAAAATTTGTTCCACCTAAATTTCAATTAATGATGTTATGTGATCATTTCCTAAAATTACACTCATTTCCATCTGGATGGGATTCTGTTTGTGATTTATAATGTTTCTAATTATGTAATATTAATATAATGCTGCATCAAATCCAACAGAAAGAATGTGACTTTTGCCAAGATACAGTTAGAAAAAATTTTGCACGTTCAAAGTTTTTCTTCAAATATCCCTCTTGCAGTTGTAACCAGAAAATCTGTTGTTAAATGCCATATGTTTCACTTTGCTCAATGTTTGGCTTATGTAACTGATGTTTATTAGGCATGCTTGCTGATCAGAATAGAGTCTGAGAAGCTGACAAGTGGTAAGAGTGTGCTTATATTTATCTTTGGGTCTAAAATATAATGATTTTTATTTTTAAAAACCTCTTTTCAAGTTCATCCAGTTAGCAAATATTTATTGGGTATTCACCATAAGCCATGCACTCTTACGTTAAGATCAATTAACAAAGGCAACAAAATAAGTCAGTATTTATATTGGGTGAAATGTATAAAACCTTCCACGGAACTGCTAATTCAGAAATCATTAAGACAAGCAGTGACATCTGATCAAAGAAAGAGGTCTGTTGCCCATACCAGTGTGATCTGAGAATCAAAGTCCCACCTAATTCAAAATATTTATCCAATATTTTCCTTGCTTGCCTACAATGTCCACCTTTACCCGCATTCATTGTTTAAAGGCCAGGTGTTTGAAGTAGCAGTCCATGGAAAACTATGTCCCACAAAATCTAAAGAATTCATCACAAGAGCTATACTACAAGAAATACTAAAGGGAATTCTTCCAGCTGGAGAAAACGTTTTCTACTTGAAGCAGGAATAAGCAGGAGCTAAGAGTGTGTGTGTGTGTGTGTGTGTAAAATACATACATATGAAGAGGAGCAAATATATATGTATATGTAAAAGAAGAAAATGTTTACCATTGATTTTAAAAAGGGGAAGAATGAAAGGGGGGAAATCAGAGGGGGAGATGAACCAGGAGAGATGATGGACTCTGAGAAACAAACTGAGGGTTCTAGAGGGGAGGGGGGTGGGAGGATGGGTTAGCCTGGTGATGGGTATTAAAGAGGGCACGTTCTGCATGGAGCACTGGGTATTATGCACAAACAATGAATCATGGAACACTACATCAAAAACTAATGATGTAATGTGTGGTGATTAACATAACAATAAAAATTTTTTTAAAAAATTGGTACTTTGAAAAACCAATTAAAAAATGACTTAAAAAAAAAAAGGCTAGTACACAGAAAAGGTAGGCATTGGCAGGGGTCAAAATGGTGATGAAGGAAGTGCTGGAACAAGAACCAGGTCCAGAGGGTCAGCAGACACAGACGAAGCACACGGGAAAGCTTCTCAACAATGTCTTGTCCAGCATTCGAGTGGTTCTCCAGGCCTTTCCCTCAGAGCCACAAGGTGGCGCCAAACCTCCAGCCTTTCCTTCAACTTCTACTCCCGCTGGGACCAGTGTTCTAGCCTATATGCTCCCGGAGCCAAACACTTGTGCATCCACTTTTGCCATCAAAATGCAGAGCTTCCTTCCTTAAGTGCCTTACTTTTGAATTAAAATTCAGGTCTAATTGGTGGAGTCTGCACCCTAGCTGCAATTCTTGTTATCTTCAGATTTTTTTTAACCCTATTAAATAGTAGTTATACACCTTACCAGTTAATAATTCATATTAAGGTATCCCCGTTCAAATCACGGGTTAGGTTTCCGTTTCCTGCATAGATCCCCACCTGCGCACTTCTTTCTAATCAGGACTAGCAGCACGTGTCTGATTTTGAACTGCCAGTCTGGTGTTTGACTTTTCTGTCTAGTGTAGACTATAACAGAACTAGACATGCTATTTTTTAAAGATTGTGTACGATTATTATAGGTTATAATGTGACCCACATGCATAGAAGTTATGCAGCTGAATGCAAAATATAATTTATGTAATTTGGGCTACACACTTTTATCAAATGATTCCACGTGTTCCTTACCTATGATTCTACAGTTTACAAATTGACACAATTCCTCTTTATTGCATTCCATTCTCTTCTTCCTAACAAGCATATTGGTCAAAATTTGAGGATTTCAAGTCACATTGCCTCAGTGAAATTCTTTCTCTGCAGCAGTTTGCACTTTGCCAAAATAATCACACATTCCAGGACGAACTCAGGCACAAAAGACAGTACATTCCATGATTCCATTTATCTGAAGTCCAAAACCAGGCAGAACCCACCAGGAAGTGCAGAGGGATCAGGGTTGTTAATAGCTGGTGTTACATGTCAACTTAACTAGGCTACAATCCTCGTCTACCAAACACTAGACTAAGTGTTGCTGTTATGTGACTAGCATCCACAGTCAGCTGACTTTAAGGAAATGAGTAGATCTCCCATGATCTGGCTGGACCTTAAAATAGAACTGAGGTATTCCTGGGGTATTCCACCTGTGGCCTGGAGCATCAGCTCCTGCTGGAGAGGTCAGGCTGCCCTCCTGACAGGGTGCCCTCAGCATTTCAGACTTGCCCAACCAGTGCCCACATTTCCTTGCTACATATAGAGACAGACAGAGATGCAGACAGACAGACATGGGTCTATCTAGCTGTACAGATCGAGATCTATCTACGTCTCTACCCATCTACCCATCTATCCATCCATCCATCCGTCCAACTGTCCATCTGTCTATCTATCTATCTATCTATCTATCTATCTATCTATCTATCTATCTATGTTATGGACCGAATGTTTGTGTCCTCTCAAAATCCCTATGTTGAAACCCTACCCCCAATGTAATGGATCAGGAGGGGGGCCTTTGGGAGGTAATCAGGGTTAGATGAGGTCATAGGTCTCCACCCTCAAGAATGAGTCACCAGAGAGCTTGCTTCCTCTCACTAGGAAGAGTTGAGTGCCCAGTGACAAGCAGCATCTGTGAATTAGAAAGTTGCTGTCACCACACACCAAATATTCCAGTTCCTTGACCTTGGACTCCCCAGCCTTCAGAACTGTGAAAAATAAGTGTTAGGTTTGTAAACCACCCAGTCTGTGGTATTTTTTTATAGCAGCCCGAGCTAATGCTTTATACATAAACATAAAGGTAAATAGAGATATAAATAAATAAATAAATATATATATATATATATATGTAATTTCTAGAGCAACAGAAGTGTGCTAGATCTTCATTTGGGCAGTGGTTGCAGATTATAAAAACTTTCAGAATTTAGTTTTACCATCTGTATGGGAAAAAATAAAGAAAGAAACCCTCCACCACTTACCATGCTGCCAATATTAATTTTATATGGACCATATACCCAATTATGAAATCTAAAATTATAAAGTTTTTAGAAGGAAAATTCAGAGAATACCTTTATATATATATATATATATATATATATATATCCCTCCCTCTCCAAAAATTGAATAGACCTGTATATGAGAAAAAAACAGCCTTTTTTTTCCTGTTTAAGGCCTTGCCTGTCAAAGGCCTTGAATCCAAAAGGTAGATTATATATATATATATATACTCCTACACTTCAATAGTAAAGAAAACAACCTGATATTTGTACAAAGCTCACAAAGGAAAATATACAAATAGTTAATAAATAGGGACACAGTCTCAGCATGATTCGTTATCAGGGAACACAAATTAAAACCACAGTGAAGAAGGCCCAACACACAACACTCTAAAGGGCTAAAAATTTAAAAAGACTAAAGACACCAAATGTCAGAGAGGATGTGAAGCATCCGAACTTTCCCACCTTGCTTGGTGGAGTGTAAAATGGTACAATCACCACTGTGGTTTCTTATAAAGTACGGGTGTACCCGTTCTATAATCCAACAATAATGCTCCTTAGTATTTACCAAGATAAATAAAATACATGCCCCAAACTGACTCCTGCCACAAAGTTCTTACCTATTTTATTCATAACAGCTCCAAATTGAAAACAACTCAAATATCCATCAAGAGGAGAATGGTGAGTATATAAAAGGAGTATTGTACAATACTACTCCACAGTAAAAGGAAGAAACTACTGATAAAGGCAATAAAATTGAAAAACCTTTAAAAACATCATGGTATACAGGAAAAATTAGACAGAAAAGTACATTAATTATAACCCCTCCTCCCACCAGTGAATTTGTCTGTGTTCTTGTCAAGAAACAATTGGTGTATAAATGTGGATCTACTTCTGGGCTCTCTTCTGTGTCTATTTTTCAGACAACAATACCACACTGTCATGATCACCCTATATTTTTCCAGTAGTCATGAGATCGAGGAATGTGATCCTCTGACCTTGTTCTTTTTAAAAGTATTTTTGTTTTCTAGGTCTTCCAGAATTGCATTTTTAACTACTCTAAGCTTTCGTCACCTTTTACCTAAAATTGAAATAGTAATCACTATTTTGCAATAAATCAGTGACTTTTAAACCACCTAGCACAGAAGTCGGTACCAATTAAATATTAATTTTCATCCCTTTTTCTCCTCTTCTTTCCTTCCCCCTCCAAAAGCCTAATAGACTTGTCTATGAGAACAACAGCCTTTCCTCTTGTGAGTTTCAAGAAGTTACAGTAAAATCCAAGAAAAGAAGATAAGGGAACTAAAATAAGCAGAAGAGGGATATTTTGCTGTAAATTTTTACTGTTCCCCCCCCCCAGTTCTTTAGAAGGTCTTCATTATTACAGGATTCCATGATTCACATCACCAGTGTCTTATCTGACAGACTTCGTGGCCAAATTTAAAGTGGCTGCTCACATCCCTTTGACTTCTCGGAAGTGTTAGCTAACTCCGAATGCCACGAGGGAATTAGGGTTCCCCAAACCATTCAAGCATCAGACTCACCTAGAGGCTGCTCTTCAGCTATGTTTGGGCCTCACTTCGGACCTCTGTAGCGGTGTGCATATATACACACACCCAAGGGAGTCTGCATGCAACCAGAGAGTGAGGCCCCAAGCCCGGGACTGCCTGACATTATTAACCCAAGTCATGGAAAATTGAAGAGAAACTGGTAGAACCCAGCCAAGCAGACCAACACATACCCCAAAAGAAAGGTAGACTTTGAACAAACCGTTAATCCTAAAACAGTGCTCCATCTACCCTTAATTCAGCTTTGAAAACAGCTATGCACGATACCAAATCTGCCTCATACCCACATGAACTTTTTGAAGCCAGCATGACTATCAGACAGACAAAGGGCCACCTTTGTGGCCCTGACACTGTCCCCCCCTGCCCCGTTCAGAATGACAGTTTTCTGTCACTGTTTCCATCTGCTACATATAATAGAGATCCCAAAATAAATGATTTATACAAAAATAAATTTTTTTCTCTTGTATGTAGGTCTGAATGTAGGTAATCCATGAGATCCTCATAGCCCAGGCTCCTTCTTCCCCACACTCTATCATCCCTCATGTGCTCATCCTCATTACTCAGGAGGGCAGTCAGGGCTCCAGCCATCATATCTGCATTCCAGAGAGCAGACTGGAAAAAGGAATCAAGAAGAAAAGGGCACACTGCATAAAACATCTATCTTTTAAGGAAGGATTCTACCAGCTATTACATGATGCTGCTGCTTACATCCTATTAACTAGAATTAGCCACTTGGCCCGAATGAGTCACATGGTCACACCCATGACACACAATGGGAGCTGGAAAATGTCATTTCATCTTTATTCTTCTTCAAGCTCCTAGCTGAAGTCAGGCATTTCATTACTGTTGAAGAAGAAAACAGTGGATAGTGGGAGAAGCTAGTGGTCTTAGTCACATCTAGTTAAGAAGATATAAATCTAGGGGCACCTGGGTGGCTCAGTTGGTTAAGTGCATGACTCTTGATTTTGGCTCAGGTCGTGATCCCCGGGTCTTGGGATCGAGCCCCGCATCGGACTCCCTGCTCGGCGGGAAGCCTGCTTCTCCCTCTCCCACTCCCCCTGCTTGTGTTCCCTCTCTTGCCAAGTCTCTATCTGTCAAATAAATAAAATCTTTAAAAAATAAAATAAAATAAATAAAAATGAGCACTTGCATCATGAAAATGAAGTTACTTAATCTTGCTCTGATGGGAGAGGGAGAAGAGCCTGACATTTTGTGAACATTTCTTTGAGTACGAAAAATTCACTAACCAAGAAAGCAGTCAGACTTTTTTCCCCCTCTAAGGAATTTGTCCATTTTGTTTAAATTTTAAAATTTACTGACATAAAATTCCAGAAAAGGACAACTGCAAACTGAGGTAAGGGGTTTGGGTCCAGAAGTGGGAGCACCTCTTCCCGCAGGTCATAATGTGCGGAGCTGAGACCGCTAGTCAAGAGGTGTGCGGGTTTCTAACCCCCCCCCCCCCCGCGGTGGGGGACGGGGTGCGGGCTTAGGTAACCGTGACTTCTCACTGGAGCAACTACTGTGTCTAGATCTCTGCTCTTGGTAGGCTGTCCATCAATTTCAATTCTAGGCACACCTTATGAATGAATCACCCATCACCACACATCCCTGGAGGTCCCGTTCCGTATTCCCATCCTTGTCCCCTAATTGTGTGAAGGCAGGTTTCCTACTCACATATCCTGGTTTGAAACCAAGACTTTTCTCTCTCTCTCTGGATACAAATAAAACCAAGGAATGAGAGGCTGTGGTAGAATGTGGTATGAATGCCCAATGCATCTGGAAAGAGCTCCACTGTGCCCCCTTGTTCCTGGAGTTTGGTGCAGGGAAAGAGCCCTGGCCTTGCGCACGCGGTGTCCATTCTTCTCCTTTTCTTAACCTCAGAGATTCAGTTTCATTCAGGGTAACCATTCACCAAGCGAAAAGCCTCTAGTTCCCCACCTCTTGCAGCTAAGAATGACCAAGTGAAGTCCAGCCCAATTTGTTTTTTTTTTTTTTTTTTTTTTAAGATTTTTTTATTTATTTATTTGAGAGAGAGAGAATGAGAGAGAGCAAGCACATGAGAGGGGGGAGGGTCAGAGGAAGAAGCAGACTCCCTGCCGAGCAGGGAGCCCGATGCGGGACTCGATCCAGGGACTCCAGGATCATGACCTGAGCCGAAGGCAGTCGCTTAACCAACTGAGCCACCCAGGCGCCCCAAGTCCAGCCCAATTTGATGTGAGCAGAAGGATTCTGGGGGGGCTTTGGGGAGGCTCACACAGCTACGCACCCCTTAATCCTTCCCTCTTCCTCCTTCTCGCCCTCTGAAATGCACAGACACGAGAACACCCCAACAGAGGTTTTCCTGCGTGAGGCGGCAATGCCAGTGTTGGCCACCAGGGGGCACGCGGTCTCCCCGTTTCCCCCCTGGCCCCCCCCCCCCCCCCCCCCGCGCCGCAAACCCCACCGCTACTCTGGGGGGGACTGAAGCCAGCGCAGCCGCACCCGGAGGTCATTCCGGCCATTCTCCGGTCCCAGCCCGACAGGCACCTTCAGTTCCGGGCATCCATCTGCACAATCCGAGCTGATCCGAGGAGGGGTGCGGGCTCCAAGATCCTCTCGGCTATTCCTTTCCGCAACTGATTGAGCCCCGATTGAAATACTGAAAAGGGCGGACGGGGCCCTGCCCTCCGGGAGCTCACATTCTGGGGGGGGGAAAGATGGACTGCACCACAAAAACAAATGCACGCGAAAGAAAAAAAGGCCGAAAGCCGTATTTAAGTAAAGCACGGTGCGGTGAGGGAAGGCTGGGCGCCACAGGTGACACGGGAGGGGACATTCAGGCTGTGACCGCGAGTGACGAGACGAAGAAGCCGGCCCCGCACAAGCCTGAGAACGGTGCGCTGGGGGAAGGCTCATCTGTGCAGAAGTGAGTGTGGCCAGAGAAGCCACGAGAAGGGCACCAGCATGGCTGGCTGGTCAGCGGGAGAAGAGGAGAGCGGGAGGGAGGCGGGGGGCAGGGCTGGGTCTGACACACCGCATGGATGACCTAGTTCTGTGCGGAAAAGCTCCCCCAAATACAGGGGCTGGCAACGACAGACATGTATATTGGCGGGTTCCGTGGGCCAGGAATCCCGCTGGCCCTGCGAGCCTCTCCCCCGAGAAATCTCAAGAGGCTGGGGCTCGGGTCTCAGCGGAGGCTCCGAAGGGGCAGGACGACAGCTGCGCGCACTCGGGGGTGCCGGCAGGACTCGGGTGGACCGAGGTGCCTCTCAGCTCTGGACTGCAGGAACCTCTCCAAGCACCGCCAATAAAACGTCTGCTTCTGCCTCAGAATGAGGGATGTGAGGAGAGAGAGAGAGGAGGGAAAAGAGGAGAGAACACGAGAAAGAGTGAGCGAAAGAGAACTCAAAGTCATTTCCAACTCTTGGAAGTGACAGCGCATGGGAGAGAGGTCACTGAGTCCAGTCCACGCTCACGAGAAGGGACTTAGGAAGGGATGTGTCCACGAGGAGGTGGGGATCGCAGGGAGCCACCGAGGCAGAGAAGGGGAAGGCCCGAAAAGGTTCAGTGCCTTGCCCAGAACCCCAGGAAAAAGGTGCAGCCAGGTGTGAATCCAGCTGTGTCCTCCAAGTTGGGCCCTGGCTGCACTCAGGCTTCCTCAGGGGACTCTGGAAAAGACTGTGTTAGTAGAAATGGGGGGCGGGGGGGGGCACTTGGCAGCCTGGATGGGCATTTAGCAGCCCTGTCCACACAGCATCTGGGGCAGAGGGAGCTGGGGTCACTGCCATGCTGAGTTAACACTTACACAGTTTCTGAATCTAATTCTTCACTGGACAGTTGGGAAACTGAGGCCTACAGAGAGGCAAAACCAAGGAGAAATAAAGACTTTCCCAAACAAACAGAAGTTGAGGGAGTTCATTGCCATTACACCTGCCCTACAAGAAATGGTGAAAGGCGTTCTTTAAGTGGAAATAAAAGGATGCAAATTAACATCATAAAACATTGGATATGTATGTAAAATTCACTGTTAAGAGTAAATAAATAGAAGTCATATTCTTCAATATTCTACAGAATTCACTTATAAGTCTACTTTAAAAGTTTAAAAATGCATTATAAATAAACATAACTGCAATAATTTGCTATTGGATGCATAATATGAAAACATATAAACTGTAACATCAATAACCTAAAATGTGAGGAGGGTGGGGAGTAAAAGTGGAAAGTTTAGGAATGCTATCAAAGTTAAATTCTTTTTTTTTTTTAAATATTTTATTTATTTATTTGACAGACAGAGACAAAGCGAGAGGGAACACAACCAGGGGGAGTGGGAGAGGGAGAAGCAGGCTTCCCGTGGAGCAGGGAGCCCGATGTGGGGCTCGATCCCAGGACCCTGGGATCATGACCTGAGCCGAAGGCAGACGCTTAATGACTGAGCCGCCCAGGCGCCCCTCAAAGTTAAATTCTTACCAGTATAAAATAGAGTATTACATACATAAGATCTTAAGAAAGTATTACATACATGGCAATCCCAAGAAGAACAAAGGTGGAGGCATTACACTTCCTGATTTCAAACCATATTACACAGCTATAATAATCACAGCACTGTGGTACTGGCGTAAAAACAGACACATAGAGAGACCAGTGGAACAAAAGAGAACCCAGAAATAAACTTAATACATACAGTCAAATAACATTTGACAAGACAGCCAAGAACACTCAGTGGAGAAAAGACAGTCTCTGCATTTAATGGTGCTGGGAAAATTGGATAGTCACGTGCAAAAGAATGAAACCAGATCTCTATCTTAAACCACTCAAAAAATTAACTCAAAATGGATTAAAGACTTAAATGTAAGCCTGAAACCATAAAACTCTGAGAAGAAAACATGGAAGAGCTTGTTGCCATGGGTCTTGGAAATGATGCCTTTTCTATGACACCTGTATCACAAGCAACAAAATCAAAAATAAACAAGTAGGACTACAACAAACTAAAAAGCTTCTGGACAATGAAAGAAATGATCAACAAAATGGAAATGAAACCTACAGAATTGGAGAAATTATTTGCAAACAACATATCTGATAAGGGATTAATATTTAAAATATGTAAAGAACACAATTCAACAGCAAAAAAAAAAAAAAAAATCAATGTAAAAATTGGCAAATAACCTGAATAAAAATTTTTACAAAGAAGATACAGAAATGGCTAACAGGTCAACCTCACTATTTATTAGGGAAATGCAAATCAAAATCACAATCTGCTAGAATGGCTACCATCAAAAGGACAAGAGCAAATGGATGCTGGTGAGGATGGGGAGAAAGACCCGTGTGCACTGTTGGTGGGAATATAAAATGGTACAGCCACAAAGGAAAAAAGAAGCGAGATTCCTCAAAAAATTAAAACTGGAACTACCATATGATTCAGCAATTAAAAATTTAGTATGTACCCAGGGGCGCCTGGGTGGCTCAGTCAGTTGAGCGTCCAACTCTTGATTTCGGCTCAGATCATGATCTCAGGGCTGTGAGAGCGAGCCCTGCGTGGGGCTCGGTGCTGAGCATGGAGCCTGCCTAAGATTTTCTCTCTCCCTCTCCCTCTGCCCTCCGCCCCCCCTCCCCGGACTCGTGCTCTCTCTCTCTCTAATAAATAAAATCTTTTAAAAAAAATTTAGTATGCATCTAAGAGAAATGAAATAATTGTTCTCAAGAGATTTTTGCAGTTGGGCGCCTGGGTGGCTCAGTTGGTTAAGCGACTGCCTTCAGCTCAGGTCATGATCCTGGAGTCCCTGGATCGAGTCCCGCATCGGGCTCCCTGCTCGGCAGGGAGTCTGCTTCTCCCTCTGACCCTCCCGCCTCTCAAGTGCTTGCTCTCTCTCATTCTCTCTCTCTCAAATAAATAAATAAAAAATCTTTAAAAAAAAAAAAAAAAGATTTTTGCAGCCTCATGTTCGTTGCAGCAATATTTAGCCAACATATAGAAACTTTGTGTCAACCAAAAGATGATTGGTTAAAGAAATTGGGGGAGATATATATATATATATGGAATACCATTCAGTCATGAAAAAGAAAAGGGAAATCATGTCATTTGTGACAGCTTGGATGAGGACATTATGCTAAGCGAAATAAGTTAGAGAAAGACAAATATTGTATGATCTTACTTGTATGTAGAATCTAAAATAAGCTAACTCATAGAAAAAGAGGTCACATTTGTGGTTACCAGAGGCAAGGGATTTGGAGTGGGGGATCAGGTGAAGGTGGTCAAAAACTGCAAATTCCAGCTATAAGACAAATAAGTTCTGAGGATGCAATGTGAAAAATCGTAACTGTAGTTAATAATACTATATTATATATTTGAAAGTTACTAAGAGAATAGATCGTTATTTCATCACAAGGAAAATAATTGTAACAATGTGTGTTGAGGAAGGTTAATCTTATGGGGTAACAGTTTTTCAATATACACATAAATCATTATGTAGTACATCTAAAACTTCCACAATTACATGTCAATTATATCATAATAAACTGGAAAAACACCCATAATCTAAAATGTTACCACTATTAGAGTGGCTTCCATTTGCACTCATATAACCATCTTTGTTATGTGTGTTTTTGTTTTTTTTTTAAGATTTTATTTATTTATTTGAGAGAGAGAGAGCCCAAGATGGGATAGGGTCAGAGGGAGAAGCATACTCCGTGCCGACCAGGGAGCCCGATGTGGGACTCGATCCCAGGACTCTGGGATCATGACCTGAGCCGAAGGCAGTCACTTAACCAACTGAGCCACCCAGGCACCCTGTTATGTGTGTTTTTAAATAATTCTCTAAATGCAATACAGAATGACAATCACATCCATTCACTTAACAACACAGTTCTCTTAGTAGAAGGCAGGTAACACTATTCTAATCCTCTTTATTACATGATTTTTTTTTAAAAATCTCTCTAAATGCATTACGGAAATGCTATCACATCCGTTCCTGGAATAACATTCTGGTCCAAGTAGCTTGTGTGGATCACTCAGAGAGCAAACGCTGGCACGTGAGTTTTTAGCCACTTCTCTCGTGTGTTATACAACGGCATTACACCATTACCTTGGATAACACTGTTTTCCTAGCCAGCGGGCAGCACACTTACAAACCTTGCTATTACATGTGTTGTGTTTTTTTTTTTAAAGATTTTGTTTATTTATTTATTTGACAGAGAGGGTGAGAGAGCACAAACAGGGGGAGTGGCAGAGGGAGAGGGAGAAGCAGGCTCCCCGCTGAGCAGGAAGCCCGATGTGGGACCCGGTCCCAGGACCCTGAGATCAGATGGTTAACTGATTGAGCCACCCAGGTGCCCATTACATGTGTTTTTAAACACTTCTCTAAATGCATTAGAGAAGAGCAATCATACCCATTCCTTGAAATAACAATCCTCTCAAAGTAGCTTCCACATAATACTCATATAACCATCTTTACTATGTGAATGACAGAATGTGTCCAGCATACATTCCTGGAATAACACTCTTGTCACTGTAGCGTGCAAGCAGAACTGTTTTGTGTTTCAGTCTCAGCCTGGTGATAACCAGTGTGGCCGGGCCGGCCTGTGTGGTTCTTAGTATGATTGCAAGATGCCCTCACCAATAACCATCAGGAAACTTTGAAAAAAAAAAAACAACAGGTTTATTACTTACAAGTCCTAGAAATTACATGCACACCTGAGGCCACACTTCAACGTTGCAGGTGGGGGAGGGGAGCTAGAGTTCTGCTTTTATTGGAGTCCAGGGTGGGGGCCTAGGGTTTCGTGGGCTCACTTTTTATTGGTAAATTCTAAACATAACAGTGGAAATCTAAAGCATGGGAAGAAAAAAAACAAGTGGACCAAATGGTCAGTTACCAAACCAACAGAGATAAACACAGGAGCCTCAGGGGTGGGGTGCAGGCCAGACCTGAGAGCCACCTCAGAATGGATGCCTCTTTGGAGTGGACCCTCAGCAATCAAAGCATATGTCAGGTGCTTGCATTACAAACAGAGAAAACCCAACTGTCCAGCCTTATGCTCCAAGCACCCTTACAAATACATATGATTTAAAACACTTCTCTACATTCAATACAAAAAAGATATCACATCCACTCCCTGAAATAACTCTTCTCAAAGTAGAATTCAAGCAGCACTCTTAGATCCATTCTTATTACATGTGGTTTTAAATTCTCTTCAAAATGCCTTACAGGATGGATAGTACATCCGTGCACTGAAATAACAATCCTCTCAATGATGGATTTATATATCACTCTAACAATGATCTTTTCTCCATTGAGTATTCTTGGTTCCCTTGTCAAATATTAGTTGACAGTGTAGACATGCATTTATTTCTGGGCTCTCGATTTATTTCTATTAGTCTATATGTCTGTTTTATACCAGTACCATACTGTTTTGATCACCTTAGCTTTTTTTTTTTTTTTTAAGATTTTATTTATTTCATAGAGACACAGCGAGAGAGGGAACACAAGCAGGGGGGAGTGGGAGAGGGAGAAGCAGACTCGCCACTGAGCAGGGAGCCCAATGTGGGGCTCAATCCCAGGACCCTGGGATCATGACCTGAGCTGAAGGCAGACACTTAATGACTAAGCCACCCAGGTGCCCCTTGATCACCTTAGCTTTATAAGATAGCTTGAAATCAGGAAATGTGAACCTCCCATAGGATTGCTTTTGCTATTCAGGGTCTTTAGTTATTCCATATAAAATTTTGGGATAATTTTTTTTCTACTTCTGTAAAAATTTCCATTGGAATCTTCATAGGAATTGCACTGAATCCATAGATGGCTTTGGTTAATATCGAGATTTCAAAAATATTAATTCTTGTATCAATGAATATGGAATGCCTTTCCATTCATTTGTGTTTTCTTCAAGTTCTTTCATCAATGTCTTACAGTTTTCAGTGAAGAGACCTCTCATCTCTTTGGTTAAATTTATTCCTAGGTATTTTACTGTTTTTCATGCTACCATGTATAGCAGAGTTTTATTTTTGAAAATTTTTTTTTAGTGTATAGAAATGCTGCTAATTTTGTATCCTACAACTTTCCTGAAATCATTGCTTAGCTCTAACAATATTTTGGTGGAGTCTATAGGATGCTCTCTATTTAAAATCATGCCATCTGCAAACATAGACAGTTTTACTTCTTCCAATCCTATTCTGACACCTTTTATTTCTTTTCCTTGCCTAAGTGCTCTTCCAGTATTATGCTGAATGGGAGTGGTGACACGGGACACCCCATCTTCTTTCTGATCTTAGAGGGAAGCTTTCAGACTTTCACCATTGAGTATGATATTAGCTGTGGGCTTGTCACATCCACTCTTCTATAATTAATTTGTTATGAGTTTTTGTCAGGAACAGATGTTAAATTTTGTCAAATGCTCTTTTTACATCTATTGAGATGATCATATGATTTTTTTCTTTTGTTCTTTTAATGTGCTCTATCACCTTTCTTGATATTCATATGCTAAATTATCCTTGCATCCCAGGGATAATTCCCACTTGAACATGGTAAAAAATCCTTTCAATGTGCCACTAAATTCGGTTTGTTGGTATTTTATTGAGAATTTTTGCATCTATATTCATCAGAAATATTGGCTTATGGTTTTCTTTTGTTGTAGTGCCCTTTTCCAGCTTTGGTGTCAGGGTAATGCTGGCCTCAGAGAATGAATTAGGAAGTATTCCTTCCTCTTCTGTTTTTTGGACTAGCTTGAGAAGGATAGGTATTGCTACATTCCCATATGTTTTGGTATGTTGTCTTTCTATTTTCATTTGTCTCAAGATACTATTTTACCCATTAAATTTATTTTTTCATACACTGGTTTTTGAGGGAGTATTATTTAATTTCCATGTATTTGTTTTTCCAATTACCTTCCTGTTATTTTTTTAAATTCATACCATTGTAGTCAGAGAAAATACTTGGTATGATTTCAATCTCCTTGAATTTGCTAAGACTTGTTTTGTGGGCTAACATATGGTCTACCCTAGAAAGTTCCATGGGGGCTTGAGAAGAATGTGTATTCTGCTGTTGTTGGATAGAATGCTCTGTGTATGTCCATTAAGTCCATTTGGTCCATAGTGATGTTCAAACCTGCTGTTTCCTGGTTGATTCTCTCTCTGGATGATCTATCCTTTTTGAGAGAGGGGTATTAAAGTACCCTAATATTATTGTATTGCTGTTTATTTTTCCTTTTAGCTCTGTTAATTTTACTTTATGTATTTAGTTGCTTTAATGTTGGGTGCATAGGATATATACAAATATTATATCTTCTTGGGTTGATGCTTTTACTGTTATATAATGAACTTTTCTCTTTTTACTATTTTTAAAGTTGATTTTGTCTGATATAAATATAGCTATCTCTGCTATTTTGGTTACCATTTGCATGAAATATCTTTTTCATCCCTTTGCTCTCGGTCTGTATGTGTCTTAATGCTAGTCTCTTGTAGGCAGCATATTGTGAGATTTTATTGTTTTATCCATTCAATCATTCTATGTCTTTGAAGAAGCCATCTTTACATTAAAGTAGTATTGATAGGTAGGGACTTACAATTGCCATTTTGTTCATCATTTTCTGACTCTTGTAGAGTCCGACTGTTCCTTGCTTCTTACCCATTTGTGTTTTGATGTCTTTTGGTCGGTATGCTTTGACTTCTTTATGATGTTCCTCAGTATAAATGCCATAGGTTTTTCCCTTGCGGTTACCATGAAACATATAAGGTATCTCAAAATTATAAGTCTATTTTAAACAGATAACAACTTAAATTCAACTGATAACTACTTTAACTCAACTTGATTGTTGAATTGACTTAAATGTTGACTTAACTTAAACGTTGAATTTAAGCTTTATACTTTTACTTCTCTCTCACACATTCTCATTATTGGTGTTAGAGTTTACATATTTTTATATTGTATACCCAGTAAATGGTTATTGTATTCATGGTTATTTTTACTAAGTTTTTTTGTTTTTAACTTTTAAACTAGCATTGTTAGGGAATTATGTACCACCACAGAATAAGCCTAAGACCACACATACACCAAAAAAAGAGCCTTGCAGGGCTTGGAGCTGGTCTCCCTTTCACCCAGTCAAGGGAGCTAATATATAGCCCACACCTACTCCTGAATGTAGATGCCCACCCCACCTGATGAAAAAGCCTGACCTGAGCACCTGGGAAGCTGCCTAACCCAACGGCACTTGAGTGGAGATCATGGCCAGCAGCACTGTACATCTAGTGAGGACGCTGGCTCCATCTGGCCAGGGAACCTGGGACATATTTCTGCCTGACCAGCTCCCCAGACAAGAGTTTTGCCAGCCTGGAGGCCTGTTCTGCGGCCCTGCCTGGGCAGGGAAGCTACTCTCCTGCTCTGCCTACCACTGAATACAACCTCCACCTATTCTCACTGCAGAAGTTAGAACAGGCAGCTCAATAACCTCCTCAGGAACCCTTCACTCTCAGCATACCATCCTCAGTCCACCATCCACCTCTGCGAGTTGCAAGACAGAACTAAGTGCCAAGTCCAGACATAAACCGTTTCAGCTGGGCAAGAAAGAAACCTTTTCCAGAAGTTTCCAGAACACTTTTGCAAACAACTCTGGTGAGAACTAGAACACGTGCCGATCCCAAACAACTCTCTGAGAGGAGTGTCTTTTGTGACTGGCTTACTCCAGTCAACCTTTACCTCTGAACCTTCCCAGGCTAAGGTGAAAAACAAGTTAATGCTCTGCCATCAAGAGAAAAATGAGTGTTGGGTAGAGTCTGTAAGAACCTATCAATTGTTTGGAAGTTAATTTAAGAAATAACAGCTAACACATACACAGCTCTTCTTAAATTGCCCCTATGAGCGAGACACTATCAATGTCCCCATTTTACAGATGAGAGTCTGAGTACAGACAGTAATGTGTCTCAAATCTATTAAGTGATAGAGCCAGACACATCGTAAGAACCCAGGCAATCTGATCTCTAATTCTACAGCCTCCCCTATACCGGAGAAGAGATGAGTAAGAGAAAATATGTATATACAACATCATAATACAAATGTAGATGGTTCCTGTTATACTGCGGCTATGCAACTCATACCTAAGTAGATTTCTCATTGGAACATTTCAGCTGGATATTTTCTTCATATAATGGAAACCAATAGTGTTTGAACTCAAGTAGTACTATCCACATCTGCTTTCATTAACTTGATATTGCTTATTTTTTCAAAGATTTAGAGAGAGAGAACATGCATGGGCAGGGGAAGGGGCAGAGGGAGAGAGAGCGAATCCATAAGCAGAATCCCCAGCTGAGTGCGGAACCTGACTCGGGGCTCAATCCCAGGCCCCCGAGATCAGGACCTGAGCCGAAACCAAGAGTCGGCTGCCCAACCGACTGAGCCACCCAGGCACACCGATACTGCTTATTCTGTGTAATTAGTACTTTCATTACACCTACTGGTGGACCCTGAGGCAGGTGAAAACCTCATAGACACAATGTCTGAATTCTTTATTGAAAAATCAATATATAACACTGGCCATATCCACTTTTATATGCCAGGAAACTGTGAGAGAACACATAGGAGATGTGGTAAAATTGTGGAGTATTATTTCACTTAACATATATATCGAATAAGATAAATTGGTCAGCTTTTAATAAGGAACACCATTGTTATCTGTCACATAGTGAAGGGAACAAAATATTTTACGTAGTAAACTCACAGAGATAAGCACTTATCACACAGGGATTCTTCACACACATGCTCACTGCTGTTATCCTAATTATTCATCGTGTGCTGTTTTTAAGTGAGATGGGAAGCTGCTGGAGGAATCTTAGAGAGCGAACAATGTCAGACTTTCTGCTTTTATTAAGGAACATTTACACTCAAACATGAATATATATAAATAATTCACAATAAATTTTGTAAATTGAATACACCTACAATCAATATTGAGATAAAAAGAATACTATTAGCACCAGAGAAGCCCCCTTAAGTCAATCTCTGCAACCTGCCACCATCCAGGCAACCACCATCCCAACTTCTAACACCATGTATTACATCCACCTGCTTCTTGAGTGGAAAAACACAGCACTTACTCTTCTGTGTTGTTTCTTTTGCATGCATACAATTGTGGTTCATTCATTACTACTGCTGTAGAATACAGCACTGAACAAAGAGCACAATTTATGCATGCATTTCAGTGTTGGTGCCCGTTCATGCTATTTCTACTTCTTCTGGGCTATTGAGAATACTACCACCATGATTATTCTTTCAGGAAACATATATTTCTGTTCGAGATACACCTAGAAGTATAATTACACAGCCAAAATTTACATGTATGTTCAGCTTTAGAAAGAGTCCATTTTTCCAAAGTGCACAACTTACATTCCCACCAAACTTTTATTAGTCCCAGTTGCTTCAGATCTTCATTATCAGTTGGTGTTTTATCACTGTAGTCATTCTGGTGTGCAGTGGTATTGCATTTTTGTTAGAATTTGCTTTTCCTTGATGACTAATGAAATTGAGCAACTTTCCACATTTACTGATCATTTAAGTATACTCTGTGAATTATGTTCAATCTGCTGCTCATTTTTCTTTTTCTTGCTGATTTGTTGGAGTTCCTTCTATATTCTGTAGAAGAGTCCTTGGTTTGAGATATGCATTGCAATTATCTTCTCCCAGTCTTTTAACTCCTATGTTTTTTTTTGGTTTTTGTTTTTGAACAAACAGTTCTTAATTCTAATGTAGTCGAATTTATCTATGGTTTTTGTTTCTTGTTTAAGGTATCTTAGCCAAAGTCATGATGCTCACCTATATTTTCTTCTGAAAGTGTTACCTTTCACATTTAGATGTACAATCCATACGAAACGAGTTTCTGTGTATGGTGGGTGGCTACAAAGTGTTTTTCTTACACATAGAGAGAGCCAATTAACCCAGCACCATTTATCAAAAATGCCATCTTTTTACAATATCACAGTGTCACCTTTGTCATAGACTAATATATTGGGGCCTGTTTCTGGGCATTGTTTATGCTTGTGCCTATACCACCATTTTGATATCCAGCAATCTAAGTCCTGTAGATTTATTTTTCTATTTTCAGGTTGTCTTAGCTATGGTTAGTCATTGCATCTGCATATACATTTTAAATTCAGACTTGCTAATTTCTAATTAGCTGCTAGATGGTTTTTAGGGTTGCACTGAATCTACCATTCAATTTGGGGAGGGGGGAATGAATCTTCAAAGTCATCAACACAGTGAGTATATCCTTCCATTTATTTTGGTCTTCAACATCCCTTAATTTGGCAATGAAGTTTTTAGATTTCTAGAACTTACTGTTTTAGGACTATTGCAAACCTAACAGCAATGTAACAGAAGTTAAAGTGTACATCTTGATATAATTTAATACACCTGTATAAGCATCACCACAATGTAGTGAACTTATCACCCGCAGGGATCACTGCCTAATGTCCACTGACATGAAAACAATTATCTCCTAGATTTTATGTTTCCCTTTTCCCTGTGTTTTTAGGCAGGCAGGTAAATCTGGTCTCTGCTACCCTATCCTGGGTGGATACAACTTTCCTGGTATCACTTATTTTCTATTTGTAGTTTATATATAGAAACAATTTTTGTACAGTGAGTTTGCTAATTCACTTACTTCTAATAACGTCTCCATAGATTTTTTTCCACATTTCTATGCAATGATACCACCTACCAATAATGAGTTGTGCTTCAATCTCCCCAGTTTTATGCCTTACACTTCTTTTTCCTTTTTGCCTTACTGATAAGCTAGAGCCTTCAGTCCTATGTTAAACAGAAGTGGTAATAAGCATTCTTGTCTCATTCATATCAGGAAGAGATATCTCAGTATTTGTCTACTTGGTATGGTGTTTGCTGTATGTTCGTTTCCTTGTTTTTGACGAGCTTTCCTTCCATTCCTAGTTTTGTTTTTTTAACCACAAATGGGTGTAAAGTTTTATCAAATTTGTTTTCTGCATCTATTGAATTAATCAAGTGGCTTTACTTGCTTTTTCTACCAATGTGGTAGGTTACGTCAATTAACTTGAACTTTTAAATATTTATTCTGAAATAATTTCACACTTAAAAAAGTCACAAGCATAATACCAAAAAGACTCCCATAATCCCCTCACTCCGATTCCCCTAACTGCACTGCGCCTCCTCCATCTGTCCCTCGCATACTTGCACTCACACACACAAATTATTAGTCTTTCTCTAAAGCATCTGAAAATAAGCTGCAGACATGAGGCTCCATTACCCCTACCTACTCCAGGGTGTATCTTCCACTAAGGCACCCAACAATCATCCAAGTCAGGAGATAAACACTGATAAACACCACCATCCAATCCATATGCTGAATTTTGCCAACTGTTCTAACAATGTCTAGTCTTCCTTTTTGTTATTTTAAAATATCTCCAGTCTCAAGAGTACCCGGGTGGCTCTGTCGGTTAAGAGTCCGACTCTTGGTTTTGGCTCAGGTCATGATCTCAAGCCCCACATAGGGCTCCCCACTCAGCAGGAAGTCTGCTTGAAGATTCTTTCCCTCTGCCCCTCCCCCTACTCACTTGATCACTCACTCTCTAAAGTAAATAAATAAATCTTTAAAATAGATCAGTCTCCTCCAATCTGGAGTTTTCATGTCCTTCACATTTTTAAAGACAATAGGCTTTAAAATATTCAGTAAAATAACCTTTCAAATGGGTTCACCTGGTATCTCCTCCTAAGCAAACACAGGTCATGCTTTCTTGGCAAAAATACCACATAGATGATGCTGGCTCTTCTCAGGGCATCCCATCAGGGGACACATCATGTTGACCTGTCCTACTCCACTGGTGAGGTGAACTTTGATCACCTAATCATGTTGGTTTCTGCCGGGTTTAATCATAAAATCACCACTTTCACCTTTGCAGCTGATTAGTATTTTGTGGGGAAATATCTGAAGATTATGTTAATATCATATTCGTCATCAAACCTCTACCCACACACTCTAGCCTATGTTGGCAACTACCACCTAAATCAACCACCACTCTGATGGCTGCTATGGTGTTTTCCTATTTCCATTATTCTCCCTACATTAATTGGCATCTTCTGTAAAGAAAAGTTTTCCCTTCTCCTCCATGAATTTACTCATTTATTTGTATCACTATAAATTAATGGATTCACATTTTATTAAGTCTCTTGTATTCTGATGCTATCATTATTTTTTGTCCGAACGGTCTCAAATTTGGCCAGTGTAACCTGTCCAAGATGGTACTTTTGTCTCCAAGAGTCTCTGAACATTTTCTATCTGGTAGGTAAGATGATTCAGGTTCATCTTATATTTCTTCCTATCTCTGACCTGGAACCTGCCATCACTCCAGAACTTGGTCTCTTTTTTGGTGGAGGACAGCATTTAGAAATTAGTAAACTGGCACCTGGGTGTGCTCCCTGCTTCTGGGGTATCACTGTGTGCAGGCCCTCTCAGCAGATAGATCCATAAAACACACACACACACACGCACACACACAACTCCTATGAGTTACATTTCAATCCAACACTCCGGGGTTTTCTAACTTTCCCCTTCTCCATTTCTATGAAAGCCTCCTCCAGTCTGGCTCTCATCATCCGCAATACATTTTACTTGCTCAGTGCTAAGTATTTCAGCCATGCCGATCGTCTCTTCCAGCTGCCCTCAACACTCCTGATGCAGGTGCGCACCTCACCACAATACCTTTCTCATCCCCCAACGCAGGCCTGTTCTGACGTCCACTCTAGGAAGGGAAGGCAAGAGAGAAATACAGGAAGCACGAGGGAGAAAGGAGAACGTGAGAGGAAGAACTGGCCAAACTGATTTCATTTTAAATATTAAATCCTTTGGCTCCTCTAATAAACATTACTCGGTCCATGGATATGACTGGATTTTTTTAAATTTAGGATTATGCACCTTAATTCATAAAATACTGGTAACTTTACTTTCCTGAAATGTCTTTTACAGGTTTTGGGATCAAGGTTATACTGAGCTCACAAAATGAATTAGAAAAGTTCCATCTTCCTTTCTCTGGAAAAATTCATAAAAGCTTGGTATCATTTCCTTCTTAAATATTTGGAATAACTACAGTGAAGCCATCTGTTCTTAAGAGTTTTCTTTCTGGGCACATTTCTGTTTTTTTGTTTGTTTGTTTTTTTAAATACCAGGCATCGTTTGCAATTGCAATAAGGTACAATCTACCTCTGATATGACCTTGCTTTTACTGATAGCATGCTGTGCTCAGCAAGGGCCCAACCTACTGGCAGTTCCCAAATTCTAATCATTTTTTCTTAGTACTGAAAAAAAATCTACTTTCAGCTTTGCTTTTCAGGCTCCTGGCCTGTGCTGAGTCAGTCTTCTAAAAATTTCTTTAAAAACTGTCTATGTGTCTGACCTCTAATGTTTAGGAATTTTTCACTCCAGCCTTGACGGCCAAAAGCTCTGCTGGCTCTCGTCTCTGCCCTCCTAAGAGTTCCAGCCTCCACCTGAGCCACGCTCAATACTCAGGCTCCTCCCTGTGGCCAGAACTGGCAAGTGCTCCCAGGTAAAACAGCTGCATTTTGCCCGTGTACTTTCTATGATTCACTCCTCTCCTGAATGTTACCTCTAGTCCTCTTTGCTTCTGCAGCAATAGGCTGCATTCAAATAGATGCTTTTTGTGATATTTTTCTAGTTGTTCTCAGTTAGTACACTGATCTGCTGTAAGCTACTATAACCCACCCAGTAGTAGTATCTACTTGTGCTTTTTTAAAGCTCTATATTTAAGAATGCATTTTCATATATAAATGTTTCAGTTTTTTTAAATTGTTACATCACATATGAAAGGTGTTAAGTATGTGGAGAAAGAGAGTTGGGTACAGTAAGTCACTCACAACAGGATGACACTTGCCAGGGAAGAAACCACCTATGCTCCACACTCACTTTTCCTACATTCACTATGTTGCATGCATAGCAACTCACCTTTCTCCTTTGATCCACTATTCCAGGATGAGCCACTCAAAATCAGTCTATCCCAGAATTACTAAAACATCCTGCTGGCAAGCTACTCCTACATGTGTCACCAGATCCAAAATCTCTCTCTTTTACCTGGACATCAGAAAGTCCTGTTGGTGGGTCCTCTTGCTAAAAATCTTCTCTTGTTCTGCATATGCCTGAGCAATAAGCCTCTGACGTGCTTACAACTGTGCTCCCAGTGTGGTGTGTTTTCACGTCTAATACCTTAAACAGAGGGGAACAACGGACCTGGCAAGGGGCCAAAGTGTATCTTTACGAAAATAAAACACTATTTCTAAATGAAAAGTTCTCCACATTTCCTCAATTGCTAGAAACCCTTCAAAATCTCTGATGTATAAGCTTAGATTTAACTTAAAGCTTCCACATATTTAAAATATTTTCTCTAGTAACTTCCAACATCGACCAGATCCTACTTCAAGCACTTCACACAAGTCATCACCTCAGAGTAAATGTTTTCCTATAGTTTCCTATAATTTGTGCATTTTCTAAGGCCCGTGGATAAAGTGTTCTCTACCCTATGAATGCTGATAGAGGTTTCTAACTTATGTGTTTTCTTTGATGTTTAGTGAGGTGTGGCTTTGGGCAAAAGGTTCCCTATATTCATTCACCAATAGGTTTTCTCCACTGAGTTTTCTGATATACAGTATGGTTCAAATTCCAACACAAAAGTTTTCTATATTCCATAGCTTCATATCATTCTCTCCCCTCTGTAAATTCTCTGCTATATTGTGAGAACTGACTTTAGACCAAAGATGTTCTTAAAATCATTGTATCAATGGATTTTTCTCCCCATTTGTGTTCTTTTTCTATAAACTCTTGACTTCAGCCAGAGTGATTTCCCTCATTTATTACATTTATAGGGTTTCTCCCCAAATGTGTTCGTTGATGTACCGTGAGTTTAGACTTCACATAGAATGATTTTCCACAAACATTACATTCATAGGGTTTTTCCCCCGTGTGTGTTCTATGATGTGCAATGAGTTTTGACTTTACACAGAATGATTTTCCACATTCATTACATTCATAAGGTTTCTGTCTTACGTGAGTTCTCTGATGAACAATTAGGGCTGACTTCTGACGGAAATTTTTCCCACATTCATTACATCCAAAAGGTTTCTCCCCTGTGTGTCTTCTCTGATGTTCTGTGAAACCCGAGTAGTAGCAGAAAAATTTTCCACATTCAATACATTCATAGGGTTTCTCACCTGTGTGAGTTCTCAGATGTTTGGTAAGAGTTGACTTCTCAGAGAAGGATTTCCCACATTCGTTACATTCATAAGGTTTTTCCCCTGTGTGAGTTCTTTGATGTTTAATGAGGTCTGATTTTCTGAGAAAGGCCTTCCTACATTCATAACATTCATAGGGCTTCTCCCCTGTGTGTGTTTTTTGATGTACAGTAAGGACGGACTTAAATGAGAAGGCTTTCCCACATTCACAACACTCATATGGTTTCTCCCCTGTGTGTTTTCTCTGATGTTGAGTGAGGGTAGACTTTTCACTGAAGGATTTCCCACATTCCTGACATTCAAAAGGTTTCTCCCCTGTGTGAATTCTCTGGTGTTTAATGAGGTCTGAATTCTTGTAGAAAGTTTTCCCACATTCATGACATTCACAAGATTTTTCCCCTGTGTGTGTTCTCTGATGTCTTGTGTGGGCTGACTTCTGGTTGAAGGTTTTTCCACATTCATGACATTCATAAGGTTTTTCTCCTATGTGTGTTCTCTGCTGTACACCAAAGACTAACTTTTCACTAAAAAGTGTTCCACATTCATTATATTCAAGTATATTGTCAATTGAGTGGGTTCTCTGAATTGGAATGAGGTTTGACTTCTGGCTGAAAGGCTGAACACTCTGATGCTCAAAGAGAATGGATTCCTCAAAGAAGTTTTCTCCACATTCATTAAATTCACAGTGATTCTCTCTTGGATGTGTTCTCTGATGAGCAATGAGAGATGACATATCACAGAAGATCTTCCCATATTCAGTGTATTCACAGGTATTCTTCCCTGTGTAAGCTTTCTTATTTACAACAAGGAGTGAATTCTCATGGAAAGCTTTCCTACATTCACTGTATTCAAAAGGTTGCTCCAAAATTTGAATTTTCTGATGGTGAACAAAGTCGTCATTAAGGTGGAAGCCATTCCCATTTTTATTATATTCATAAGGTTTCTCTTCAGAATGAATTCTTTCATATTTATCATTATGGAGCCAATTTCTACCTTTGTTAAACTCATTGAACTTCTTTCTTGAATAGTTTCTACTGTTATTAATTGATTCTGAAATATAAATAGAGGAACAAGGAAGATTAGTTGACAAGGATATTTAGGAGAAACAAAATTAATTAGGTTTCGGGGAGTGGACAAGCTTAGTTCATTATCTCCTCATGTCTCGATTATAACAACAGTATACACACTTCCAGTCTCATCTCTCTTTTCCATTCCACACAATAACAACAAATCAAATTTCTAAGACCTCTAATTCAAAGGGGAATGGTACGATAACGCTATCTCTAGTATCTCTAATTCTGTTTCTAGCTCTGATGCACCGGGAATAAAAACACACAACAAAATAGCAAAAACAATGAGTGGTCAAGCCATCCTTGCCACAGGATCAGATTTACAGCTCTTTTGATTTATAGTATTTTCCCTTTATTCCATCAGAGTTGTTCAATAGTGTGGACTTCTCCTGGCCATCAAACCCTCTTCCAATGTTTTCTGGCTTTCTCCCAACCAAATCTCACCTCATTTAACATTAGTCTTCAATCCTGCAAATATATATATATATATATATATATATATATATATATATATATATATATATATATATGCTTTTATATCTCTGCATAACATGAAAACCTACAATTCTAAACCTGATCCTGGAACTTTCATTTACCTGTACCTTAATATTTTTTGGTTATGCATACCTGTCTTTACTCCTCTGCTATCTATAATACTATATTTGTAATAATGTATCATACAATTCCACAGAATGCCAATACTAATACTACTGAGTCCAATAACCTAAGAACTGACAATATTTTTTTAAAGGTATCACACTGAAGCAAACATATCATTGTATCTGGATTCAGATTAGAACCAAACCATCAATTTACAAATCTAGAATGAATATATTTTATTCTTGTAAGCCCAGCTGTTTGTCCCCATAAATTGTTCATTCTCATCCATAATCTTATATTCAAGTTCTTTCATTCTGTTAGTTTACAGTCCAATAATGTTTTTAAAAAGTTGCCTTTCCAAATCTCTCCATCACTTTCAGCTTCATTTGCTAAAAAGAAAAAAAAAAAAAAAGGCCTATAACATGAACAAACATTTCTCCAAAGAAAATATATAGATGATCAACAGACACATGAAAAGATACTCAACATCACTCATCATCAGGGAAATGCAAATCAAAACCACAATGAGATATCACCTCACACCTGTTAGAATGGCTAAAATCAACAACACAGGAAACAACAGATGTTGGCAAGGATGTGGAGAAAAAGGAACCCTCATGTACTGTTTGGTGGGAATGCAAACTGGTGTAGCCACTGTGGAAAACAATATGGAGGATCCTCAGAAAGTTAAAAATAGAACTACCCTATGATCCAGCAACTGCACCACTGAGTATTTACCCAAAGAATACAAGCACACTAATTCAAGAGATACATGTACTCCTATATTTGTAACAGCATTATTTACAATAGTCAAATTATGATGGCAGCCCAAGTGTCCATCAATTGACAAATGGATAAAGAAGATGTGTATACACACACACACACACACACACAATGCAATATTACTCAGCCATAAAAAAGAATGAAATCTTGCCATTTGCCAGGACATGGATGGAGCTAGAGAATATAATGCTAAGTGAAATAAGCCAGTCAGAGAAAGACAAATACCATATGATTTCACTCACATGTGGAATTTAAGAAGTAAAACAAATGAGCAAAGGGAAAAAGAAAGAGAGAAACCAAGAAATAGACTCTTAACTACAGAGAACAAACAGATGGTTACCAGAGGGGAGGTGGAGGGAATGGGTGAAATAGGTGATGGGGATTAAGTAGCACACTTGTCGTGATGAGCACTGGGTGATAAAATAAAAAGTTAAAAAAAAAAAGTCTGTTTGTATAATTTAACACAAACATGAGCTACGCTGCTATAACAACGTCTTTGTTAAACACTGAATTTTTAAATATTTCACGCAGCTCTGATTTTCATTCAACTATGTTTCTGGCAGCCATAACTCTACCTATGATTTTCTTTCAACACTCTGAATAGATATTAAGTCAGTGGTATTTAACAAATGGTTTTTATCAGAATTAACTGGAGAGCTTTACCAAACACAAGCTTTTAGGCATCATACTGAAAGATTTAGTGGTTTAATGTCTGTACTTTTAAAAATACTTCTGTAAAAACCAGCAAATATGGTAAAATGCTAATGAAAGATCAAAAAAAGGATGTATAGAATAATATATTTAATATTTATGATATTAATAATGTTAGGTTTATTATGAAAATAAATATTTAAATGTTATTAACAAATCTATATAAGCCCCATCAAAAGTGTCCTGTTCTTCTTAGGACTTGATGTGTGTGTGTATGAGGAGGATGACATGGAGTTGGCTTTCATATTCCATGATAACTTTTAAAATGAGCATGTGTTATTTCTGTTCAGAAGAAACAAGAATGATAACACAGGCATGATTTTTCAGTCTCTATGTTAATGTATACCTGACAAATCAGAATCTAATGACTGATGACCTGGCATGTATGTTTACAAAGGGTTTATGGTAATGACTTTCTGAATTATTATGAAAATCTGGCTCTATGTGGTCCACGGTCAAGCAAAATCATTAATAATGTGCAATTCTGGATTATTAAAGAGTGAAACCAAGATCTTTCTCTTTGGAAGATCAAAATCCGGGGGGGTGGGGTGGAGAGAGGTCTCATAAAATACCATTACCTAATTACATGACCAGGAAATAACTTTTTTTTTATTATGTTATGTTAATCACCATACATTACATCATTAGTCTTTGATGTAGTGTTCCATGATTCATTGTTTGCATTTAACACCCAGTGCTCCATGCAGAACGTGCCCTCTTTGATGGACAAACATAGAAGGAGAAGTGAGCTGAAGTATTCAATGAACTTGTCTTGGCAAAGGAAATTTGGGATAAAAATTATAAAACATATGTAATGAAAACAAGAAGCCATTACTTGATGTCAGGCACTGTTTCCATACCCTTTGTTGTTTCGGTTTCTCATTTATAACCTCCATATTTCCTACTATACTTTCAGCATTATCTTTTCTACCTGTTTTTTCAAATTGTGTTTTGATTACTGCAGCTATTTTATTCCTTTTTTTCCCCAATTATTTCCTATGATATAACACAGCTCATAATACATCTTCCTGCGGTCTTACTATCTTTTTCAGAACCTCTTATCTGCCTGTTTTATGTTCTTGCACACCCAAAGCCATTATTTTATTGTTAATTTTTATTAAAAACTAGTAACAATATTTAGGCATTACATGACAACATTTTTCATGTGAATTACCACTTGCTTGTCCTGTCTTCTCCTGTTTCTTGTAATAACTTTGCATATATCTTGTGCTGGCTGGTTTTTTGTTTTTTTTTTTTTTTTTAATTCCTGAGCACTGAAGGAGATGGATTTTTCCTGACCCAGCTATTTCCTGATCCAGCTTTCCCATGGGGTGAACTGAGAACCGTATTCCAAACTGGCAGGAATAAGGGCACTGCATGCTCTCCTCAATCTTTACTATTCTTCAACTGAGAGAAGTCTTTTTAGTTTTTTCAGGTATAAAGTCTTTTTCATTTTCTACTACTTCACAGATGGACTGCAGCTTTCCAACACAGCTTGTGCCTATGAGTCCTCATTCTACCCCATCCCTCTGCTTCTCAGGAAGAAACCTGGTACAGAGATCTAGCACCATCCTGAAAGTCCTTCCTGCTGTTCTACAAGATTAGGTTTGACAATTTGAGGTTCCACCTTCGAAAGGAGCAGCTCTGAAATCTTTAGCTCAGCACACACCTCCACCTGGTATTTCACAGCTATTGGCAACCCCTTCCCCTTGTTTTGCTGTTGAGAGTTAAACTTTCTGCTTGTTCTTTCAAAAGTGATGTTTGATTTGCATCTGTTAGTTCTTCTTGTATTCCTGTTCCTAAGAAGTCAAGGTTAAAATGCCAACTTTATGCTTCCATCTTCAAACCTGAGGTCCATTTACTTCTCCTTGAAATACATACTTCTCTTGGCCTCCAGAATATCATATTCTCTCAACTTTAGTCCATCCTCACAGATTCCTCCTATAGTCCCCACTGCTCAATCCTCATCTTTATCACTTCTAAACCTCTAAACCTCATGGTGCCCCAGGATTCAGCCATGAGACCACGTCTCTCCTTTATTTATACTCATGAGCAAGAAGATCTCATACAGTTCCCATGACTTTGAACATCTTCACACCGCTGATGTCCACACTTACATATTGTTATATACAGTGTAACCTCCAAAAAACTAGTAATTTTCTGAAAGAATATATAACTAAAAGCTAATAGAGGCAAAAGAATATAATAATTTAAAAATCCAAGAGGAGGGATGCCTGGATGGCTCAGTCGGTTAAGCGTCTGCCTTCAGCTCAGGTCATGATCCCAGGGTTCTGGGATCAAGTCCCACATCAGGCTCCTTGCTCAGCGGGGAGCCTGCTTCTCCCTCTGCCTGCCGCTCCCCCTGACTGTGCTCTCTCTCTCTCCAGTAAATAAATAAAATCTTAAAAAAATATAAAAAAATAAAGCATTGAATTAAGTTAAAAAAAAAGTTTTTTTAAATCCAAAAGGAGTTGTGAAATGAGGAATAAGAGAAGAAAGAAGACATGGTACATAAAGAAAAGAAATAGCAAGACTGTAGGCTTAAGTCCAATTATACCAGTAAACATAATTGGACTAAATAATATAAATAAGAAAATTTAAATGTCAGACTAGATTTAACAAACAACTACTGCTTTCAGTTTATAAGAGACACACTTTAAATATAAGAACATGGTAAGGCTGACAGTAAAGGATGGAAAAGAAAGCTGGTGTGGCAACACTAACACCAGACTCAGACTTAAAGGCAAAAGTATCACTGCATATATGGAGACAGGCACTGCATAATGGTTGAAGAGTCCATTAAAAAGTGAAATGTAACAATCCTAAATTCCTATTTGCCTACTAATACAGCTTCAAGAAATATCACAGTTGGAGATTTTAAAACGTCTTAGTATCTGACAGAACAGCAGACAAAAGACAATCAGAATACAGAAGAGCTGAAAAAATACCATTGTAGAACATTATACAAAACAATTACAGACTATACCTTCTTGTCAAGTGAGCATGGAACATTTATGAAAACAGACAGTATCGACAAATTTCAAGCAACTGAATTTATTTCAAGAAACTGAAATTCTCTGTATTAAATTAGAACTCAAGAACTGAAGGATAACTAGAAAAAAAATGATTTTAGAAGCAACTCACTTCTCAACATCCCTGCTTGATGCTCTGATCAATGGCAGCTCCTACATTTTCCCTGTGGAACACCTCCAGGTGTCATGCACACCAGAGAAGGGGGGGCAAGTGAAATGGTGTCATGAACAAGGGGGACTGCCTTCAGGAAGTCCCTCTGAAAAGAGGACAAAATCAAATATTTGGACCGGTATTGGGGATGGGGAGTCTAAAGCTTACCAGACAGTGAGAAGTCATGCTGGGGTCCTAACAACTGCAAAATCGTTATTTCCAGGTGTACCCTCTGGGACTGTGCTTGCGTGTGTGCATGTGTGAAAATAAGGCATTAACTTGCAATCTAAGTGTGATCTGCACCCAGGGGTGGTTATCAGAAACATTCAAGTATTTGAGGAAATACCTGGTGGTGCACAGACCTCAGACATGCCCTCTGGGAGCAGGTTTACTGCCTATAGTGTGGTTATTCTGCTAGAAAGAGGTACAGAATCTGTTCCTGTCTTGAGCTGAAATGCTTCATGACCCGGCCTCAGCCTGGAAGGCATTCAAGTCAGCTTCAACTGGCTGGCCAGAGCTCTATGGATAACAGAATGTGCCACGGACTTCTTTCTTGCAGGCCAAGGCAAAGTCTGGGCAAAATACTAATATGAACTGCAGCCCCTGGTTTGATGCCTTGGGCCAGGTAAAAAAAAAAGTGAATGGAAATACCTGAAGAGCACCTAGCTTTCTAAGACAGACCTTGATGGTTAAAGACTAAACCAAAATTATGGAGGAATGGCACACATACGGAAAAACTGGCCAGAAGTCAGAAATAAAATGAGTGGTTGTGTGGGGCTGTAGGGAAAATAAATTTTGTTTCTGCACAGCTAGGACTTCTCGAGCAAATCTCAATAAAACTTGGAGCTTAAAGTAAAAGAATGAGTCTTGGAAAGTAATTTATGACTAATTAGATAGAGACAGACTCCAGAGAGACTCACATTTCAGTGGGGGCACTGGAACTGGGGGCCCTGGTGACATCCTGGGTATAAGGCTGGAGACAATGGTCTTCTTTCTCCCCTGAAGAAATGTACTCATAGTCCAAAGGGTTAGAGTGTGAACTCAGGATCCTTCCCAAGGGAGGAAAGGTTTTCCTCTCTCCTTTTAAAAGGGTAGGGGGACAGCTACCTCTCTCTTCTATAGAAACACCCACATTCATTTTAACAGTATTTTTCACCCAAAATACCAACTTTGTATGTATGTGTAGAACACCTGGTTTCTGTCTCATTGCTTCAAGAGTAAGAAACTGAGGTACACTGGAACCACAAAGTTGTTACTTAGCTTTAAGCAAATACTAATTCATCTGCTCTGTTCCAGGAACCTCATGTGTTGTATTTATGGTAAAATACTAAAAATTTAACAGTCTGAAATTTAAAATCTCCACCAAGAGGTAACTTCAGGGGCGCCTGGGTGGCTCAGTCGTTAAGCGTCTGCCTTCGGCTCAGGTCATGATTCCAGGTCCTGGGATCAAGCCCCGCATTGGGCTCCCTGCTTGGCGGGAAGCCTGCTTCTCCCTCTCTCACTCCCCCTGCTTGTGTTCCCTCTCTCGCTGTGTCTCTCTGTCAAATAAATAAATAAAATCTTAAAAAAAAAAAAAAAGATAACTTCAGACCCAAAAAAGCTTCATAAGCGAAATCTATCAAACATTAAATAACATAATCTCACATAATATCATCCATAGAATAGCAAACTATAAAACACTGCTCAACTCATCTTACGAAAGTAGTACAATCTTCAACCCCAAACCTGAAAACATTACAATAAAGGACAATTAAGGATAATGGTTCTCATGAACACACACACACACAGAAAAGCCAAATTCAGTGATTACAAGAGCAAAATACATTATGATGGAGGATGTATTTCAGACATAACAGGTTGGCTTAACGTTGGAAAATTAATCAAGATTACTCACCATATTAACAGAATAAATATGAAAAAGCATGATTATCTCAATACATGCAGAAAAAGTATTTGACAAAATCCAATACTCATTCATGAATCAAAAAAGGGTGGGGGCACCCAGGTAGCACAGTCAGTTAAGCATCTGACTCTTGGTTTTGGCTCAGGTTGGCTCAGGGTTCTAAGATCGAGCCACATCGGGCTCCCTGCTCAGCACAGAGTCTGCTTAACACACTCTCTCTCTCCCTCTAACACACTCTCTCTCTCCCTCTCCCCACCATGCACATGCTCGTTCTGTCTCTCTAAAATAAATAAATAAATCTTTAAAAACAAAAATCCTCTTAGGAAATTAGGAATAGAAGAGAACTTCCTCAAAATGATAAGGCATATTTATAGAAATCCTTCAGTTAAAATCAAAATTAATTCTAAAATACTCAATAGTTTCTCTCTGAAGGCAAGAATAAGACAAAGATGTTCACCTTCACCACTTCTGTACAACATGTTACTGTCATTCTTAGCCAGTACAATAGGCAAAGAAAAGAAAAAAGGTATAAACATTAGGAAGGAGAAGTAAACTTGTCTTTATTCATAGAGAACACAATTATTGACCTAAAAATTTTTAAGAAATCTATAAAACAACTACCAGAATAAGTAAACTTAGCAAAGTTGCAGGATACACGGCCAGTGTGCAAATACCAACTGTTTTTCTATACACTAGCATTAGATGTCAATTCTCTCCAAAATGATCAATGTAATCCCAATAAAAGCCCTAAAACAGTAGGTATAGGCATATGGGGGTGTGTGTGTGTGCACGTGCACGCGCATTTGTGAAAACTGACAAGCTGATTCTAAAATTTATATGAAAATGCAAAAGCTCATAGTATCATAGCATTGCCCATAATATCTGGAAACATAGAAATTATTTTAATATATTGTGTAGATTAAAATGTTCTTGGCAACATTCTGTATTCATGCTATAGCCAGGCAACCTTGAAGAAAATAGCAAAGCTAGAAGGCTAACACTGCCAGATGTCATGACTTACAATTAAATTATAAGGATAAAAGACAATGGTATTGTCAAGAAGATGGATAAATCACCCAATGGAACAAAACAGAAAGCCCAGAAACAAAACCACAAATATATGGTCACCTGATAAATAACAAAGATAAAACCACAATTCAGCAGGAGAAAGGACAGTCTTTTTAACTGTCATCAGAAGTCCTCAAGAGAATGGTAAGACAAGACATAATTGAGAAATGGTATTTTCAATACATACATCTGCCAAAGATTCATATTTGGAATCTATTTTAAAACTTCTATAATTCAATAGAAAAAGACTAATGATCCAATAAAACAATACAGGCAAAAGACCTGAACAGTTAACTTTGCTAAAGAAGATCCAAATAGCCAACAAACATATGAAAAGATGCTCAACATCATCAGTCATCAGAGAAATGGGAATGAAAACCTAATGAGATAGCACAACACAATGACTAAAATGGCTAAGTTAGGTGGACGATACCAAGTGCTCACAATAACAAACTGCACTTAAAGCTCTCATACACTGCCAGTGGCAATACAATTCCGTACAACCTCTCTGGAAAACTGTTTAAACTAAAAAATATTGCTAAAGCTAAATATGTGATTACTCTACCCAGCAAGTCCATTTCTGGTCATACATCTAACAGAAGTAAGAGTTTATGTCCTCCTCAAAAAGACACACACAAGAATATCTATAAATGTTTTTCAAATACCTCAAAACTCAAAACAAGTATGTTTCAAAACAATATGTTTCAAATATGTATCCTAACTATGTTTTAACAATATAATAAAGAGATAAACTCTGGGATAGTCACAATGGAATGCTACACAGCAATATAAAGCAATAAACTAATGATATACACAACATGGATGTTTCTCATGGACATAATACTGAACCAAAGTAGCCAGATACTATATATATAAATATTCTATATACACATATGTACAGTAAGAATACATACACACATATATAGTACATGTGTGTACACTTAAGATCTGTGTACTTAACACTATATAATTTATTCCTAAGGGGGAAAAAAAGATAACATTTGTGTATAAAAGTGACACTGGGAGATACTGGATGATTCAGTGACTGAATATTTGAGTCATGTCAACATGCTACTTCCAAAGGTCCAGAGCCTCTAAAAGGTGATTCCTGAAGACATTTCAATGGCCTTAAAGCTCTGAACTAACCCTTTGTGATCTAATTTCCTCCTAAACTCCATCTGGCTCATACGTACTAACTCACCTGGGTCACTCTGGCTTGGGATCTCTTCCTCTAATATCCACGGCTCCTCTCCTTGCTCCAACTTGAGGATCACTTCTGGTTTAGGAATGGAACACCCTGTGAATGAGAGGTGTGTGATTTGGGACAAACTGGATGAGCTTCAGGGCCTCTGAAAGTGGAGGACATAATAACTCAAAGACTATACAATTAAAAAAAAAAAATTAACTTAATCCCTGTTATGAGGGAGAAGAAAACAAATTCCTTCTGATAACCAAAAGAGATAAGTCAACCTTGACCTCCAAATTCCAAAGCTAAATATTATTATATTCTACAAAAACTCTGCAAGTTTCTGTAAATAAAAAAAGACACACATAGCGGGGGTTTCCGTGAGAAACAAACACTACCTACCCACTGAGACAAGGTGACTGTAGTTCTCCAGCATCACATCCCTGTACAGGGTTCTCTGAGCAGGGTCCAGGTGATGCCACTCCTCCTGGGTGAAGCCCACAGTCACATCCCTGAATGACAAGGATCCCTAGAAAAGCACATTTCTGCTCAGTCTGAAGTGATCAGAATCAGGTGATTTGAAAAAAAGAAGTTCAAAGACTAATTCTTACCATTTTTTACTGTTGAAAACTGGCCAGAAAATGTTACTATGGACCTCTACTATATAGCTTATTTTGTGTTATACTTTGTGAGTAAAAAAAAATAATAATAACAGAAATACCATTGGTGAATTATTTTGTTATTTAATACAAAAAATCTGAGTGCTCACATGTACCTGGAACTGCCCTAGTTTCTGAGAATTCCAAGTTGAATAAAATACTCTTCCTGGTCTCAAAGAAGTTATTCTCATAAGGAAACATACGAAGACATAGCTACCATAGGACTTAAAGAATCCACACCACGAACACGTGCAACACAGACAGGAATCATAAAGGGATTCTGTGCAAGTTCCCATGCTCTGACTGCAGACCGGTGTCTCTGATCACACAGATGCAAAGAGGCACACAGCCACTGTTGATGCATTTCCCCCAGTTGTTGCAAGTCCCCTTCAGTTTGTGTTTTTCCCTTTTCATTTTCTCCTCCTTCATTCTTTGCTTTTCCCCCTTCAAGAACTAGACATTGAAGACCAAGACATTCAAAAACAACTGCATATACTACGAGAATAAGAAAGTAACTGTGCATACCCAAGGAAAGGCTCAGAATACACCTAAGAAGACATTAAGTTTACACATCAGGCTGGTCCTTGGCACAGAGAAAGCCTACAACAATCAAAAAATAAATAAAAATAAACAAAAACAATAAGAAAATACAGCAAACATTGCAGAATGGGGAGAATCTGATTTTCAGAGTTACCACATTATTCAAATTCAAATAGATTCAAATGCCCAGTGTTCAATCAAAAAATCACAAGGCATACAAAGAAACAGGAAAATATGAAACCATAAAACTCCTAGAAAAAACATAGGTGGTAAGCTCCTTGACATAGGTCTAGGCAATGATTTTAGATTTGACACCACAAGCAAAAGCAACAAAAGAAAGAATAAATAAGTGGGACTACATCATAACTAAAAATTTTTGCACCAAAGAAAATCATCAACAAAATGGAAAGGCAACCTACTAAATAGGAGAAAATATTTCCAAGTAATATATCTAATAAGGGACTGATATCCAAAATATATAAAGAACTCATACAACTCATTTGTATAAAAAAAAAAGAATCTGATTAAAAAATGGGCAAAAGATCTGAATAGTCATTATTCAAAGAAGACACACAGATGGCTAATAGGTTCATTAAAAAGATTCTCAAAATCATTAATTATTAGGGAGATGCAAATCAAGACCACAATCATATTACCTTATACCTGTTAGAATGGCTATCAAAAACACAAGAAGTAACAACAGGTGTTGGCGAGGATGTAAAGAAAAGGAACCCTTGTGCACTGTTGGAGGGAATCTAAACTGGTGCTATGGAAAACAGGATGGAGGGTCTTCAAAAAACTAAAACTAGAACTATCATATGATCCAGCAAGTCCACTTCTGGGTATTTATCCAAAGAAAATAAAAACATTAACTCAAAAGATTATATACACCCCCATGTTTACTGCAGCATTATTTACAATATCTAAGATATGGAAACAACCTAATAAGTCCATCCATAGATGAGTGCATAAAGAAATTGTGGTATATATATATACAATGGAATATTATTCAACCATAAAAAAGAATGAAACCTTGCCATTTACAACAACATGGATGGACTCTGTGGCATTATGCTAAGTGAAATAAGCCGGAAAGAGAAAGACAAGTACCCTGTGATCTCTCCAATATGTGGAATCTTAAAAAAAAATACGTTCATACAGAAAACAAATTGGTGATTGCCAGAGGTGGGGGGGTGGAATGGGGGAAATGGGTGAATTCTTCTTTATTTGTTTAAATAAATTGTTTTAAAGAGAAAAGAAACCTAGAGACCAATATCCTTTATGAACATTGATGTAAAAAATCCTCAACAAGATATTATCAAACAGAATTCAGCAGCATAGTAAAAGGATTGTAATATACTACAAAGCTATAGTAATCAAAATATATGGTACTGGCGCAAAACAAGACACAAAGATCAATGGAACAGAACAGAGACCCCAGAAATAAATCCATACCTATTTGGTCAATTAATCTACGACAAAGGAAGCAAGAACAAAGACTGAGAAAAAGACAGTCTCTTCAACAAATGATGCTGGGAAATCTAGACAGCTACATGCAAAATAACGAAACTGCGCCACTTTCTTACACCATACACAAAAATAAACTTAAAAGAGATTAAAGGTCTAAATTTGAGACCTGAAACCATAAAACCATTAGAAAACATAGCCAGTAATTTCTTTGACATTGGCCATAGAAACGTTTTTCTAGATATGTCTTCTCAGGCAAGGGAAACAAAGCAAAAATAAACTATTGCAACTACACCAAAATGAAAAGATTTTGCACAAAGGAACCAATCAATGAAACAAAAAGCAACCCAGTAAATGGAAAAAAAAAATATCTGCAAATGATATACCCAATAAGGGATTAATATCCAAAATATATAAAGGGCATAAACAACTCAACACCAAACAAAACAAAACAAAAAAACACTGATTAAAGAAGACATACGGATGGCCAACAGACACATGAAAAGATGCTCAACATCACTCATCATCAGGGAAATGCAAATCAAAACCACAATGAGTACCACCTCACACCAGTCAGAGTCCCTACTATCAAAAAGAAATAACAAGTGTTGGTGAGGATGTGGAGAAAAAGAGACCCTTGTGCATTTTGGGTGGGAGTGGAATTGGTGCAGCCACTGTGGAAAACAGTATGGAGGTTCCTCAAAATATTAAAATAGAAATATCTTAAGATCCAGTAATTCCACTTTCTTTGGGCATTTATCCAAAGGAAAAAAAAAACTAATTTGTAAAGATATATGCACCTCTATGTTTACTGCAGCTTTACTTACAATAGCAAAGATATAGAAGCAACCCAAATGTCCACTGATAGATGAATGAAGAAAGATTTGGTATATAGACACAATAGAGTATTATTCAGCCATAAAAAAGAATGAGATCTTGTCATTCGTGACAAAATGGGTGGACCTAAAAGGTATTATGCTAAGTGAAATAAGTCAGACAGAAAAAAAACAAATACCATATGATTCACTTACATGTGGAACCTGAAAAACAAATTAAAAAAAAAAAATAGACCCATAAATACAGAGAACAAACTGGTGGTGCCAGAGGGGAGGTGGGTAGGAGATTGCTGAGAAAAAGGATTAAGAGTTACAAACTTCCAGTTAAAAAATAAATAAATTATGGAAATGAAAAGCACAGAGCAGGGGCACCTGGGTGGCATAGTCATTAAGCGGCTGCCTTCGGCTCAGGTCATGATGGTGGAGTCCTGGGATCGAGCCCTGCGTGGGGCTCCCTGCTTGGCAGGAAACCTGCTTCTCCCTCTCCCACTCCCCCTGCTTGTGTTCCCTCTCTCGCTGTGTCTCTCTCTGTCAAATAAATAAATAAAATCTTAAATAAAAAAAAAGTACAGAGCAGTAAATAAAGTCAATAATATTGTAATCATGTATGACAACAGGTGGTGACTACACTTATTGTGGTAAGCATTGACTAATGTATAGAATTGCTGAATCACTATGTTGTACACCTTAAACTAATATAAATTGTATGTTAATTATACTTCAATTAAAAAATAAAATAAAATGGATTATATACCATGACCAAGTAGATCTATTCTTGGAATCCAAGGATGGTTCAACATATAAAAATCGATCAGTATAATATACCACATCAACACAATGAAGGAAAAAACAAAATGACCATCTCAATTGATGCAGAAAAAGCATCTGACAAAATCCAACAATCTTTCATGATAACAACACTCAACAAAATAGGAATAGAAGGGAACTAACCCCACATAATAAAAGCCATGTATGTAAAAAATACAGGAAAAATTATACTCAATGGTGAAAGGTTGAAAGCTATTCTTCTAAGATCAGGAGCAAGGCAAGGCTGCTTGCTTTCTCCACTTCTATTCAACACAGTACTGGAAGTTCTAGTCACAGCATTAGACAAGAAAAAAATAAAAGGTATTCAAATTGAAAAGGAAAAAGTAAAATCACCTGTGCAAATGATATACTCTTATATGTAGAAAAACCTAAAGACTCCACAAAAAATGCTGTTAGATCAACTAAATGAATTCAGCAAAGTAGCAAGATATGTCAACACACAAAAATCAGTTGCACTTCTATACAGGAACAATGAACAATCTGAAAAGGAAATTACAAAAGCAATTCCATTTACAAAAGCATCAAAAGAAATCTTAGGAATTAATGTAACCAAAGATGTAAAAGATTTGCACAATGAAAACTACAAAACAGTGCTGAAAGACATTAAAGAAGACATAAATAGGGGTGCCTGGGTGGCTCAGTCGTTAAGCGTTTGCCTTTGGCTCAGGTCATGATCCCAGGGTCCTGGGATCGAGCCCTGCATCAGGCTCCCTGCTCAGCGGGAAGCCTGTTTTTCCCTCTCCCACTCCTTCTGCTTGTGTTCCCTCTCTCACTGTGTCTCTGTCAAATAAATAAATAAAATCTTTAAAAATAAAGAAGACATAAATAAATGGAAACACATCCCATGTATGTGGATTAGAAAACCTACTGTTAAAATGTCAATATTACTCAAAGCAATCTACAGAGTCAATGAAATCCCTAGCAAAATCCCAATGATATGTTTTGCAGAAATGAAAAAATTCATCCTAAAATTCATACGGAATCTAAAGAAACCTGAATATCCACAACAATCTTGAAAAAGAACAAAAGTAGAAGACTCATACTTCCTGATTTCAAAACTTAATACAAAGCCACAGTAATCAAAAAAGGATGGTACCAGCATAAAAAGAAACATATAGACCAATGGAATAGAAAAGAGAGTCCAGAAATAAACCCTCACATATACTGTCAAATGATTTTTGACAAGGTTGATAAGACCATTCAATGGGAAAATGACAGTCTTTTCATCAAATGGCACTGGAGAAACTGGATAGCCACATGCAAAAGAATGAAGCTGGACCCTTACCTAACACCATATACAAAAATCAACTCAAAATAGATATAGTACCTAAATGTTAGACCTAAAACTATAAAACTCTTAGGAGAAAATATAGGACAAAAGCTACACAACATTGGATTTGGCAATGATTTCTTGGATAAGACACCAAAGGCCTGGGTAACAAAAGAAGAAACTGACAAATTTTTCATTAAAGTGAAAATATTTTCACAACAAAAGTTACTATCCAGAGTAAAAAGGCAATCCACAGAACAGGAGAAAATATCTATAAGTCATATAGCTGATAAGGGATTAATATCCAGAATATATAAACTCCTAAAATTCAGTAACATAAAAACCCCAAACAACCCAATTCAAAAATGGGCAATGGACTTGAACAGATATTTCTCCAAAGAAGATATACAAATGGTCAATAAACACAAGAAAAGATGCTCAATATCATGAATCATTAGGGAAATACAAATCAAAGCTACAATAAGATACCACCTCACACCTATTAGGATTGCTACTATCAAAAACACAGAAAACAACTGTTGGTGTGGATGTAAAGAAAATGGAACTCCCATGCACTTTTGGCAGGAATGTAAAATGGTACAACCACTGTGAAAAACAGTATGGAGATTCCTCAAAAAATTAAAAACAGAATTTACCATATGACCCAGCAATTCTATTTCAAGGTAAATATCCAAAAGAAGGTCTCAAAAAGATGTCTGTACACTCATTTTCTCAGCAGCATTGTTATTCACAATAGTTAAAACATGGAGCAACTCGTGTCCATGGACAGATGAATGGATAAGCAAAATGTATATATACATACAATGGGATATTACTCAGCCTTAAAAACGGAAAAGAGTCTGCAGTACGCTAAAACATGGATGAATCTTGAGAACATTATGCTAAGTGAAATAAGGCAGTCACACAAGGACAAATACTACAGGATTCCACTTATATGAGGTAGTTAGGGTAATCAAAATTACAGAAACAGGAAGTATCAGGGTACTTTCCAGTGGGGAGTTATTGTTTAATAGGTACAGAATTTCAGTTTTACAAGATGAAAGACTATGGGGATGAATGCAGTGACAGATGCACAACAATGTTAATGTATTTTAACACCACTGAAGCGTACACTTAAAAATGTTTAAGATGGTAGGGGCGCCTGAGTGGCTCAGTCGGTTAGGCGTCTTGCCTTCGGCTCAGGTCATGGTCCCGGGGTCCTGGGATCGAGTCCCACATCGGGCTCCCTGCTCTGCAGGAAGCCTGCTTCTCCCTCTCCCACTCCCCCTGCTTGTGTTCCCTCTCTCACTGTGTCTCTCTCTATCAAAAAAAAAATAAAATCTAAAAAAAAAAAGAAATGTTTAAAATGGTAAATTTTATGTCATTTGTATTTTACCACAATAAAAAAGAAAAAAAAGTAAAAATGTACTGATATGTACTACAACATGGATGAACCTTGAAAACATGCTAAGTGAAAGAAGCTAGACACAAATGGCCATATACTGAATGACTCCATTTGTATGAAATACACAGAATAGATCAATCCATAGAGACAGAACACAGGCTGCTGGTTGCCAGGGATAGGGTGAATAAGAGAATGGGGAGAAACTCCTTAATGAGTAAAGGGCTTTATTTAGAATGATGGGAATATTTTGAAACTCAATTAAGGTAGTGGTTACATAACACTGTGAATGTACTAAATGCCACTGAATTGAGTTGGTCACTTTAAAATAGTTAATTTTGCATGTGAATTTCACCTCAATAAATTTTTTAAAAACATAAAGTGTGGGGAATAAAATTACAATAAAAGATGAAGGAGTGAAAACCACATATCAGTAACCACAACAATATGAGAACAAATTCTCAATATAAAGGACAGAGCATTTCATATTAGGCTAAAAATGTCTAGTTATATGTTCCTTACCAAAAAAAATATACTCACAAAGAAAGCGGAAAATCTTACTAAGATGCAATACCCCCATGACCCAAAAACCTCCAGGACATCAAAGGAAGGAATGACTCACTGGTGAGTGAGAATGGATAACATCTCCTTTTACAAGTCAATGGTTTTCAGTAACTTGCTTTCAACTAAGTTAAAAGAGAAATTAATTATAGAGTTGTATTAAGAAAACAGTTTCATTTACAATAGCATCTAAAAGAATACAATACATGTGGGCTCTTTCCATAGTTTGGCTATTGTGGACATTGCTGCTATAAACACTGGGGTGCATATGCCCCTTCGGATCCCTACATTTGTATCTTTGGGGTAAATACCCAGTAGTGCAATAGCTGGGTCATAGGGTAGCTCTATTTTCAACTTTTTGAGGAACCTCCATACTGTTTTCCAGATTGGCCATCAACAGATGAATGGGTAAAGAAGATGTGGTATATATATACAATGAATATTATGCAGCCATCAAAGAAATCTTGCCATTTGCAACAACATGGATGGAACTAGAGGGTATATGCAAAGCGAAATAAGTCAATCAGAGAAAGACAATTATCTTATGACCTCACTGATATGAGGAATTTGAGAAACAAGACAGGATCATAGCAGAAGGGAGGGAAAAATGAAACAAGATGAAAACAGAGAGGGAGACAAACCATAAGAGACTCTTAAGCTCAGGAAACAAACAGGGTTGCTGGAGTGGGGGGTGGGGTGGGAGGGATGGGGTGGCTGGGTGATAGACACTGGGGAGGGTATGTGCTATGGTGAGTGCTGTGAATTGTGTAAGACTGATGAATCACAGACCTGTACCCCTGAAACAAATAATACATTACATGTTAATAAAAAAAAAAAAAAAAAGAATAAAACAGCCTTCTCCTGGTCTCAGACTTGAAAAAAATAAAAATAAATAAAAGAATACAATACTTAAGAATAAATTTGAGCAAGGATATGTAAGATTTGCACACCAAAAACTACAAAACATTGCTGAAAGAAATTAAAGAAGACCTAAGTAAGTGGAAAAACATCTCACGTTCACAGATTATAAAACCTAATATTGTTAAAATGTCAATATTCCCCAAAGTGATGCACAGATTCAATGCAATCCTCACCAAAATCTCAACAGCCTTTTCTTTGCAGAAATAGAAAGGCTAACCTAAAATTCATATGGACTTGCAAGGGACCTTGCTGTAGAACATAGTTTGGTGGTTTCATAGTAAGTTAAACGTAGGATGACCCATCAATTTTACTCCCAGGAAAGAAGTGAAATAGGTCTTCGAACAAAAACTTGTACATGAATGCTCACAGCAGCACTGTTCTCAACAGCCAAACATGGAATCACTCCAAATGCCCATCAACTGATAGATACACAAAAGGTGGACTATACATCAGTGGAATATCATTCAGTCATAAAAAGAAGTAGTGGTACATGCTATGACATGGATGGGTTTTCAAAACATTAAGGTAAGTCAAAGAAGCCACACATTAAAGACCACATATTGTATGATTCCATTTTATATGAGATATCCAGAATAGACAAATCCATAAACAGAAAGCAGGTTAGTGGTTGCTAGGAGCTGGGGAGACTGGGGAGTAATTTGCTCATTAAGTCATGGCACTGCTCATTAAAGGTATGGGGTTTCCTTTTGGTGTGACAAAACTATTCTGGAAGGAGAGGGTGGTTATGGTTGTACAACATTGTGAATGTATTAAGTGCAACTGAATTCTACACTTTAAAAGGGTTCAAATGCGAATTTCACGTTATATGTATTTTACCACAATTGAAAGAGTGGAATCCCTCACCAGACTGCAAAAATGTAGATTCTGCCTAGTCCCCAGGGCTGTCACAAAGCCTATCTCATCCTACTGACTACCACTAATCACTGTGGTCTGCCCACTGCTCCTTCTTTGAACAACTGTGAGTCCTAATGCTGGCACGGTTCACGAGAAGTATTCTATGCCTACCACTTCTTTATGTGTAATTGCAGGACTATCACTGGAAGGTACATAATGCCACCAAATGAGGCTTATCAAAAAAGGTTTTTATGTTCCAGTTTCAAAACTCAGTAAGATCACAAGATGTGCATTTATCTACAAGGCATCTTTGCCCTACTACATCGGATGTCAGCAACCTGTAAACATTTTCAGTAAATGGCCACATAATAAATATCTTAGGCTTGCCAAACCACACGGTCTCTGTCACAACCACTCAACTCAACCCCTATGATATGAAAGCAGCCACAACCACAAATGAACGAGCATGGCTATGTCCCAATAAAACTTTATAGACACTGAAATCTGAATTCCATATAATTTCCCATCACAAAATACTACTCTTGATTTGTTTCTCAACCACCTAAAAGTTCTTAGTTTGTGGGCCATAGAAAAATAAGCAGCAGGCTGTATTTGGCCCATGTACTGTAATTTGTTGACTTGTGCTCTGCATTTTCCCTGATGTTAACGTATTCATTTCTACTATTTTACATGAAGGTACAGACATTTTATGAACCTCACATAACCACTGTTAGGCAAAACTGTGAATAAATGAACAACTCACCTGGGATGTGATCATTTTCTGCTGGCCCTGGAAGAGTGTGGATAACCGTGAGGGTACAGCTGAGAAGGAAAGAACCAACATGAGAGATGCCGCCAGCCTGAAAAACTCCACGTAGCTGCTGGCAAAACACCTCCGAAGTGGAGATGCCTTGAGAAGGGACAGAAAGGATGACAGGAGGGAGCAGCCCATGCACAATTCTGGACTGCTCGGACATACTAGTTTTTAAATGTAAAAACATTTGCATCTGGCTGGCTCAACTGGTGGGGCTAGCGACTCTTGATCTCGGGGTTGTAGGTTCGAGCCCCATGTTGGATGTAGAAATTACTTAAAAATAAAATCTTTAAAAAATGTTTGTTTTCTCCTGATTTACTAACAATGTATGCTTTAAAACAGAAAAATGTAAGCAACACAGTACACTAAATAAACAAATTAGGAAAAGCCAAGGAATGGAACATAACGCTTTCATTAAAACTGATGCTGAGCAAAAATATATCAAGTTGTAATGTTCATTATAAACCAGAGAATCCCACTAGGTTCTGAAAAAAGGGATGGGGTTTTAAAGGGCTGGTCTTTTTTCAAAGGGAAAAAAAAAAAAAGTTTGCTTTAACTCAGTTTCAGGTATCTCAAACATATCTTTTGATTAAAAACAACAGGGGCACCTGGGTGGCTCAGTTGGTTAAGCAACTGCCTTCGGCTCAGGTCATGATCCTGGAGTCCCAGGACCGAGCCCCGCATCAGGCTCCCTGCTCAGCAGGGGGTCTGCTTCTCCCTCTGACCCTCCCCCCTCTCATGTGCACTCTCTCTCTCATTCTCTCTCTTTCAAAAAAAAAAAAAAAAAAAAAAACGAGGGGCGCCTGGGTGGCTCAGTCGGTTGAACATCTGCCTTCGGCTCAGGTCATGATCCCAGGGTCCTGGGATCGAGCCCCGCATCGGGCTCCCTGCTCAGCAGGAGGCCTGCTTCTCCCTCTCCCACTCCCCCTGCTTGTGTTCCCTCTCTCGCTGTCTCTCTCTCTCTGTCAAATAAATTAAAAATAAATAAAAACAACAAACGGGTTCTGACTTATCTGTTGTTAAAGCAGAAAACACCTGCCTGGGCCATCAAAAGATTCCATGTCTGCTCTTGTTTCTGCCACAACAAAATGTGTGACTAGGAGCAGGTAAGTTAAGTGAAAGAAGACCCATTTCCTTCCCACCCTATCCCACTCCCATCTTTAAGCAGAGCACAAATAGGTAAGACTTAAGGACGCTTCCGGCAGTACCATCTCGGATTCTATCAGGGGGGCATTAGCATAGGGCCAGTTGTTCTGTAGTAAGCGAGCCGCTCAGAATCTGGGAGTGGAGAAAAGATGAAGGGACGAAGGAGGTAGTTTCCTTCTCTGTGGCTGGTAAGCCCTTCTTTCCACATGATGCCTCACAGCTCCCCAACAAGCAGTACCTTCTGTTCCTTTTGCCCTCCCCTCCCCTCCCAGCCACAGCTGACAGTCCTCCTGAAAGCTGGCCCACAACGTCCACCATCACCCCAGTCTTCGAGAATCTGGCTATGACCGTGGTTCTGGCGGGAGGACCCAAACTGCTTCTGGCTGAGCAAGAGTCTTTGCCCTTTCCACCTATCTCTACTGAGGTCTGGGGCCAACTGACTGGCGTCCTAGGAGTGGTCCCTGCTCCTGGGATCCCTCTTCCTCCCTCACAGGAGCTGCCTTGTTCCAGGAACATCCTAAGGGCATAGCCAGTTAGAATCCCCATCCAAGATCTAAAGCTCTTGGACCTTCCTGTCACCCTGAATCACAAGCTGGACCTTCTGTAAACGCAAACCGCTGCTACTGAGGACACAGGCAAGGCTGCAGGGTGTCAGCGGGATCTGGATGCTCCACTCAGGTTTCAGGCTCATAGGTTCTCCAGGAACAAGGTCAGGACTCCTGCAGCGGCGGCTAGCTGCTGGGTCTGCCTCGAGCCCAGGTTTGATGCGGGATAGAGGATGAGGCAGGGCATCTCCCCCCTGCTCGTTCGCCACCTGGGTCTCTGTCACCTCCCTGAGCCCGGTACGCGGTTGCCATGGGAACGCGACACTGACCACAGGTGGCTTGGAGGACGAAGAGGGACCGTGAGTGGAGAAGAACAAGGTTCCCCCTCCCCAAGAGAGAAGCGCCAGGCCACGAGCGCCCCAAGGCCGGTTTCCGCCGGTCTTACCGAGGCCTCGGCCGACCCCTCACGTCGGAGATGAAAACACCAAACTTCTCTCGGTAACAAGCGCTGGGACGTGCTGGTTCGCATTCGATGCATAAGACGTAGCAGAACTCACCCCGAGCTCAGGCACCAAGGCCGACTCCGTCACCCGCCCCTCCCGCGCGGAGCCCCCAGTTAAAGGGCCACCCACGCCCAACCCCCCGGGGCTCCCCGGCCGGGCCGTCAGCCTCCGGAGCATCCGGGACCGTCTTCTCGCGAGGCCTCAGCCGCCGACGCGAACTAGACGGGAGGGGCGCAGTGCACATGCGCAGAAGGCCCGCAGCGACTCCCGCGTCCGCTTCCACGGCGCACGCTGTTTTCCCAAATCCCTGGCGCCACGTCGCTGGAAACCAGCTTTCAGACTTGGGGGACGTTGGGCAGAACTGCTCGATTTAGCAAATAAGGTAAAAGCAGGAGACATACTGATACTACAGTATTCGTTGTTATTCCGAAATAATTTTAAGTATCTAAATACATACCTATTTCATTAATTATATTTCCCTGATGGATTGGCTCTCCTAGCAGTTCGTTGTTTTGCTGAATGCACTTGCAGAATTTCTTCCAGAGGCAGTCTGTGGTCCGTTTACATTGTAACATAAATAGTAGTCGTATCTCTCTCATTTCGTTCTTTGTCCTTCTGGACATTCATTGATGAATTTAGCATTATGAGTGGTTATCCTGGCATGAAGTTAACGCTGGGAATTGCTCTTCAAATTTTGATTTGTTGAAATACATAATATCTTTTATGGCATAACATGCCTTTCCCATTCTTCAAAATTACGTTGGATCTCTTGATTAGTGACTTAAAAAAGTTGTTTACTGACAAAAAGAGAACATTTTTTTTTTTGCCAATTTTTCCCTTCCTCTTTGACCTTACACATGATAATTCACTTGTTCCCATGCTGGAAAAGCATTTAGTAACATTTATGTAAAAAAAATCAAATTCTACAAGAGATGGAACTCATATCAAAAGACAGTCATGGAAAGTACAATAATGATGATCCACAAGTCAATTTATTTTCCTATTTATAAGTAATGTTTTTCCCTTTTAAGAACAAGCTTGGCACTTATGAAGATTTCATGAATTCTTCCTTTGATGCTTTCAAGTTCCATTGAACACTGGAATATTTAATAATACTTTTTGTTTTTCTTTCAATTTCCATAATCCTGTTGCTAAAAAGATACTGAAAACTATGAACAAGAAATAAGCAAATTAGCTTCACTCAATGGATTATTTAAAAAGACAACAAGAAAAAATAGTCAACAAGAATATTGGGACCTTTCCTTGAGAATTGAAATATGATTTCAGTGCTTTATATAAACAGAACTCTCTCAACTGTGTCTGTTAAAGAGAACCAGTGGGTTTCTGAATGCAAGAGATGTGAAGAATACTGAATGCCAACAAAAGTCACATAAATCCTTTTGTCTCTCAACCCAAACAGCATAAATTCGAAGTAAGGAAACAATTTCATGACAATTACTTCAACCTGTATAGAAAGAATATCAAAAGCTATTCGAACAGCAGGTATTATAAGCAGGACAGCCAACATCTTCCATAGAATCATTCATGCTTTGTTTCAACTTGGAGTAAACATGTCTGCAACTTTATGCAAACATCCACCAAAATTTGTATTAGTATTAACTTTCACCAAAAGCAGCACAGAAGCAAAGGGAAAATATTTGTTTTCTGCATTGTAATGACTTGAATCCATGGCTATGCTGAAAAAAGGTGGGGCATTTAGATCATTGATAATCTCTGTAATGATAAGTGGAGCTACTATTTTTGTTGTTGATTTCATCCTGGCACCTGAAATTCTGATTGCAACTTCAGAGTCAGAAAAACACTTGTGTCAGCAGTACGTTCAAACAGTCTATTTGAGCTGAGAGACTGATGATGATATAAAGCATACAGGGTACTCAGAACTTCTGCTGAAATTACTATATCAATCTGAATTCCTCATAATAGTAAATTTATTTTGTCACTTTTTATAGTACTAGTTGAGAAAATAATACATCTCTTATGTTTAGCTGTTAGTATATGCTGGTTTATACCTGACTACCATTTTTCCATAAGGGACAAAAAGCTTCAAAGGGAACTTTTCCTTGCTTAATAAATGTCCACTTTTCAGAAAATTCATCACACAATTTACACATGCATTTTGGCATTTTAGGATTCAAATATATGCAGATAAAAACATAATAGCAACCACTGCAAAAATTGAAATGATTGATAATCTCATGACTGCATTAGTGTGTCTGTCACAAGTTGGAACTCATAACTAATCACAAACAGGGGTTGAATCATTGAAAGCATTGCAAACTTGCAAACTAGAAATAAATTGAAGTCGTGTTACCATTTAAGTGGATGGAGACAGCTGTCCTTAGAAGGCCTGCTTGTAAGGCTGGCCTGTGGCTAGTATCTGGGAACTTGGATTTTGAAAAGGCTTGGGGGCTTGGACTTCTGAAGTGTTCCTACCAGTCTACCTGATAAGAGTGGCTTACTGTGCCTAAATTTCTTTGTGCAAACAATATGGTTTATGCTGAACACGTACTTCTGAGAATCTGGAATTTTAGTATGTGCCAGGCAGAAGGTGCCTACATAACCAGCCCCCCATAAAAACCATGAGCACAGAGATTCTAATGAGCTTACATGGTAGACAGCATTCCACATGTGCTATCACAGTTCATTGCTGGAGTTATTAAACACATCCTAGTTGACTCCACAGGGAGAGAACCCTTGGAAGCTTATGCCTGGTTTCCTCTGGACATTGCCCCAAGAGCCTTTCCCCTTGATGATTTTGTTGGAATAAATTTTAGCTATGAGTAGGACTATATGCTGAGTCCTGTAAAACTTCCTAGCAAATCACTGAACCCAAGGATGTCAACCCAAAACCATTGACATCCGAAGCGGGATTATCTAGAACAGAATAGCACTGACTGACTGAAATATGGCTAAATTATTGTTTTGTCAAGGAAAAAACAAAGCTGGACAGTAAAGCCAAAAACAAACAAGCAAACAAACAGATTTTATTTGGCACTATTGCATTAGGGAAAGAGGGATCTCAGTATACAACCAGGCTCAATTCTAAATACAGCATGGGCAGTAGGAATTTATAGTCAAGGAGCAGAGTGGGGGTCAGTGGATGGAAAATTACCAAGAGGAAACATCAGGGTTAAGGAGGACTTAGGCTAAACCAACCTAACAAGAATCTTGCTAAAGACAGGCCAAGGTGATCAGACATCACCTGGAGGATGGTAGAGGATGAAAAACTGATCAGATATCCAGAGTGATCAGCTATGGAGGATGAAGGATTCTGGTTAAACTGATTTAGCCAATAAAGCTACCCACACAGTGGGAATCAGAAATTGCCGGACTTGTCATTTGGTCTCCAATTGCCTGTACCCTACCTTACATGCTTACTCTGCTGATATATTCAATTTCAGTCAACTCCAACTCACAACACCATTGCCCCAGGGTTGCCTTCAATTATATGCCCCACTAGTTTTCCATCCCAATTGCTCAAGGAGTAAGTTAGAAGTCCATTTAGGGGTCCATTTGCTGGACCAGCATTTGAAGAGGAATTATTTGAGAAGACAATTACATCTCTCAGTATACCATCCATCCAGAACATGTCAGTGACATGGAAGTTCTATTGAATGCCTTTTCCAGGAGTCTAGAATTGTGTATTTTGAGAAATAAAATGTGTGCTTTGGTTACTACTAGTAATGTCTTGTACTTTGAAGGGAAAGAGGAATGTCCTGGCAAATCCTTGTATCATAGTGTTAGTATGTGTAGAGACGTATGATTTTTTTTTAAGGTTTATTTATTTATTTTGGGGGGGCAGAAGGAGAGGGAGAGAGTCTTAAGCAGACTCCACACTGACTGTAGAGCGCAATGTGGGGCTCCATCTCACACCCTTGAGATCAAGACCTGACCCCAAACCAAGAGTCAGGTGCTTAAGACTACACCTCTCAGGGACCCTGAGATGTAGGATTTTGATTTATATTTTTTAATTTATATTTATATTTTGAATATCTGGGGGCAGGAGATTCCCAGAGTTCTTTACTTTGATGGGGTTAACTCTTAAGCAATGTCACAGTAGTTCATAATAAATGTGAAGATGGGACCATTTTTTGGCAAAAGCATCCAGTGCTAAAATGACAACCTGAAGTTTGGCCAATTTTCTTGACCTTGGGGTCTCATCCTTTATCAAAGACTTCCTGACTAAGGGATGGAAACAGCAATATCCCACTGAGTTATATCATTTTTATGATGAATGGTAGTGCCAACAAACTCCTATTGCTCGTTTGGCTAATCCCAAGGGACTCTCTAGGCAGCTCAGGGGTCTTGAGGAGAGGTGGCCTCCTCTAGCACCATGGCATCTGGCAATGGACTGAGGACAGGGGATGCCACTGCAGGTGGATTATGCCAGAGATCCCAGGTTTGGCTCCATCTTGTATTAAAGAGGCATTGGTAGCTAGTGAAGTTTGTGAGGTCTTGTTTCCATGACCCAAGTATAATGGGCATCTGGGTGTGGAGGGCCATAGGCTTAGGGTCTGTGAGAGCCTTTATCTCTGAGATACCCCAGGATATAGCCAGTAATTTGTTGTTCTAATGGTGTATAGCATGAAGCTAAAAGGTGCAGTCTCTTCCATCAGAAGCTCTTGGGCAACTTACCTTATGTCCATGATAAGTGGTCCAGAGACTCTAGGAGGCATGAGATGAGGCTGTCAAAGTCTCTTTAGTGAAGGAGTTTCTGAGAGCATTCACAAGAGTGCGGTTGATTTCAATATGGACAGATTTTAGAGTTTTTTGGCTGGAGAAAGCCCCACTGGAAGTGAGTTGATTTGTAAGAAGCAGCAGCAGTGAGAGGAAGCAAAATTTATAGATGAGGACTATGTCATCACTAGAACCCCCCAAAAGACTAAAAGATACTGGATTTGTATGTCTTTAATGAGTGTGTCAAAAGAATCTCCTTGAAGGAGGATGTCATCAAGGTCACGTCAGACCTGTGCTGCAACGTCAGCCGCCTGGAGAAAGGGTGATGCAGTTAATATCTTGTCTGCAAAGACTGAGCACAACGCCAGAACCACTGAAGTATGCTGTGAGTGGTCTGAAAAAGGTGTGTTGTGTCCCTTGGGAACTGAAGGCAAACTGCAACTGAGAAGCTATTAAAACAGGCACTGAATAGAACATGCTGGCCAAGTCTACAAGAGCAAACCATTTACTAGGTGCTGATTGGATAGAATCAGTAATTTTAACAATATTGGATAGTAAGTGTGAGGGCTGTTATGGACTGAATATTTGTGTCCCATAAAACATGTATATTGAAAACCTAATCCATTGTGTGGCTATATTTGAAGAAATAAGTAATTAAAGTTAAATGAGGTCATAAGGGTAGGGTCCTGATCCAATAAGATTAGTGACCTTATAAGAAGAGAGACCAGACAGTGAGCTTTTTCTTTTTCTCCCCACATGCCAACACCCAAGAAAGTCATGAAAGGACACAACAAGAAGGCAGCTATCTGCCAGCCAAGAAGAGAGCCCTCACTGGAGACTGCACCCTATCAGACCTGATCTTGGACTTTCCAGCCTCCAGAACTGTGAGATAATAAATTTCTGTTGGTTAAGCCACCCAGCCTATGCTATTTTGTCATGACAGCTTGAGTAGACTGATACAGGGGCCCTAATGGATGGGACCACAGGATTCAGGTTGTAATGATTCATCATGAGGCACCCCTTATATTTTCCAGGTTTAAGAACAGGCAAAATTGGGGTGTCACACAAAAAAGTAGTGGGGATAATCAGTCCTTTATTAATTAGGTTTTATATAATAAGTTTTAATCCTCTAATGCCCTGTTTTAGCTTACATTAGGATATATTAACGATTTTAACTGGGGTCCATAGGTTCCCATTTTATCAAGCCAATTTGTAAATCCCAAAGATTTTATGGGCATCTATGCCTAATATGCTAATATGGGATATTTTAGGGCAATGGGTACAACAACTATGGAAAATTTAGGCAAGGCTACAGTGAAAGTGAAACATACCTATTTCCCCTCTATAATTTGGTTAATATCCTAATATTGTAGGATATTAGTAGTAGTAAATACGTAGTAAATACGTAGTAAATACGATGCTTATATTTAGCAGCATCCCCAAGTATAACAAATAATTTGAGACCCAGTGTTGATGAAGTCCACAAAGTTTTGTCAGTTGGTGCATTTTAGCAAATACTAAAGTTAATTTAGAACCTATATTCAAAAGAAAATCAGCACCCTTCTTATTTTATAAATCATTTTAGTATAGAAATTTTGGACTTTCAATTGGGTCAAATCATGGACCTCTGTTTTAATAGTTATACATACACATATGTAATTTATTTACTATATATTTATATTAAAATATCATATGTGCCACTTATTTAGTTGTGTTTTATTTTCTCCCCTCTAACTAGGGCTTTTGTTTCTTTTTACTTTTTTCTGTTTTTGCTTTTAGCTGCCTGAAGCCATGGTTTTTAGATTATGTGTTTGCTGAAAGAAAAAGGGGAGGAGGAGGGAGCACTCTGGTGCCTTTAGGCAGGAGCTTCTACCTGAGATTAGCCCTGTCTGCAGTATAATGAGAGCCTTTCCCCACTTAAATAAAATCTTTTAGAATGATTTGTATCTCTAGGTGGATAAATTCACTCATTCTTTCTTTCTTCCTTCCTTTTGTTTGTTTTTGTCATCTGTTCCTGATCATGTTTTTCCCCCTTTTAGATGCTTCCCTGATAAACTCCTGGTGGTCCGTAGTGGCCTTCCTTTCAAGAGTGTCCCACTTGACCTCAAAGGGCGTGGGGTTTACGTCCAAGAGCAAGAGTGGGATCAGCTTTCGCTTTCACATGTTTTGTGTAGAAGACTGTTTGTGTGCTGATAAGCAGCAGCCCTTAAGAGAGTCCATACACACTGATAAAGTATTTTAGAATTTTTTATTAATTAGGCCACATCCTTAGGGCTTGGGGCAAAGTCAGAACTAGATATTCCTTTCCATTCAACTTTTTCATCGAACATTGAGCTGCTCGTCTCCAGAGACGGGCCGTCTTACATCTGCTGGGTCTGGAGTCAAACTGACAGCACAAAGGCACACAATAGCAGTAGTCAGCAGCCACATAACAGTTGTGGGGAGCTGTGGTCTCCATGGGACAGGCATCCCCAAACCAATATTCAGTAGGTCCTTTCAGTGTAAGAATGCCTAGCCAGGCAGTCTCCTACTACCTGATGAGGCAAGCTGGTGCGTCTTTTGTATACAAGGAAAATAACGGTGAATAATGGAGCAGCCCCTGGGCACATTGGCCTGGAGGGTCAACAGATCAAGCCTGCCTTTCAGGTGAGGGTGGAAGGGTAACTGTTCCAGTCCCTTTAGAGGACCTCTGCTCAGTATGGTGGCCACTTACCCTAAGCACCCTGGAGACCTCATCCAGACTAGGTGTGTCTGTCACACACAGGGACCAACCGGGGACTGCTCTGCCCAGACTACAGCACCCTAAGCTAGGCAGATGATCTCTCTTCTTGAGCTCTAACACAACTGAACTGGGTAACCAGAGCAACCCAACAGACACCGCACAGTGTGGTGGCCACTAAAGCACAAGTGTGCCAACATCCAACAGTGTGCTCCCAGGCAGGATTTGCTGTCCATGGGATCGGTTAATAAGCTGAAAGCATTCTAGAGACATGCCATCCCTGTCTGTCACTGAACCACCCTGGTCACTGTACCAGTTATCTCAAGATATACCCAGGATTTGTTATAAGCAGGTCTGATAAGATGACAGACATGAAGATAACTGCCTTTGAAGGAAAACTTTATTATATACAATTTTCAAGAGGAAAGAACACACCACACCATGCAGGGCCACCCAGGGAAGCACCAAGGTCAGTGAAGAGACAGAAGTGAGAGAAAATCATGGATGAGAGCCTTTATTTCTATAGTGTAGGAAGTTCTTAGGTGAGGATGTGCCCCACTGGGCAGGAAACAAAACAGATTTAGGGTTTGTGGTTGGAGGGTTTGTAATATGATTTCTGTGCCCCTGTGGAAACAGAGAGATGGTTTGAATATAAACAACTTTAGCCATCAGCTTGATGATGATTTTGAGATGCCAAATCATCAGTTACAGACTCTCAAGAAGGATTATTACAGTAAAACATCAAACTAATAGAATAAACTCATATTGTTATCTCATGCAATTACATATAGACACAGGAAAGCACTCAACAAAACTCTTAACAAAATCCAGCACCTTTTCATGATACAACACACAACAAACTGCAAATAGAATGGAACTACCTCAACCTCCTGAGCTTAATAAAGGCCATTTATGAAAAACCTAAGCTAACATCATACTTAATGGTGATTAAGTGAAAGTAAAATCTTGAATTTGGACAGGGTGGTTAGTTTGGCTAGTATTCCAAAAAAGTAGAACATTAGAAGGAGGACATTTTACAGTTTAGTGTCTCTTATCTGACTAGTGTATGACCATACAACTTCAGCTGATCATGTCAGGAATTGCCAGACTCATCCCATCCTTAACACCAAAATTGTTAAGGAAATATAATTAAAAACAAAATCTTCTCCAAACCTAGAAGACATCCACTCAGGCATAAGACAAAGAAAACAACTTTATTATTGAATGACATGATACATATCACAGACAATCCAAAGACAGAAAGAAATCTTACCTCCCCCACCTTTTTTTTCTTTGGTGCAAAAAGGTGTTTTTATCATAGCATGCGGACAGGACCCATGGGCAGAAAGAGCTGCCTTTTTTTTTTTTTCTGGTACCCCCCCTCTTTTTTTGAGAGAGAAAGAGAGTGAGTGGGGGGAAGGGCAGAGGAAGAAGGAGAGAGAGAATCTTAAGCAGGCCCCACACTCAGCACAAAGCCCGACACAGGGCTTGATCTCACAACCCTGAGATCATGACCTGAGCCAAAATCAAGAGTCAGACGTGGGGCGCCTGGGTGGCTCAGTCATTAAGCGTCTGCCTTTGGCTCAGGTCATGATCCCGGGGTCCTGGGATTGAGCCCCACATTGGGCTCTCTGCTCGGCGGGAAGCCTGCTTCTCCCTCTCCCTCACTTGTGTTCCCTCTCTTGCTGTGTCTCTCTCTGTCAAATAAATAAATAAAATCTTTAAAAAAAAAAAGTCAGACCCTTAACCGACTGAGCCACTCAGGCACCCCTCACCCTTTTTTATAGCCAAGCAGATACAACCCATTACATACATGTTGTCAAGATAAACAATAACTAGCCCTCAAGTAAGAGGACTTGAGAGCATCATTTATCACACATTGTTTGCCCTAAATTTACCTGGTAATTGGAATGACTGGCTGTGTTAGTTTATTGGTTTTTCAAAAAGTAAAACAAAAAAACAAAAAATAAGCTTCTCATATCTTTATGACAGGAGGTAATTTTGCAACTTGGATCAAGGCACCCACCACCAAAGTTAGGCTTCTACCCTCTCACAGAAACTGGGAAACCTAAGTGCTAGGTCCCTTGAAGTTTACATTTCAAAGAGATGGTTCTGAGGCCCTTGAGAAAGACATTCTAGGTTGTAAAACTGCCAAGAGACATTTAAGAAGATTTATATTCATTCTCAAAGGGGCAGAAAAAGAATTTACAAGTTTACAAAAGAAAATACAAAGAGAGATGTCTCTTCCTTTATTTTTAGAGGAATATTAAGCCTCTTATTTTTAGTTTGTATTTGTCCTTACACCATTCTTACCACTTATAGTTAATACTATACTGAAGGTCCTAGAAGGGCAATTAGACAATGAAATAGAATAAAAGTCATCCAGATTGGAAATGAAGTGGAAAACTATATCTGCAGATGATGTGATCTTATATGTAGAAAATTCTTAGGAAACTGACAAAAAACATCAGAACTGATAAATGACTGCAACAAGTTTACAGGATACATGATCCCAATATATTAATATCAAATGAATTTGCATACATTAGCACTGAGCAATCCAAAAACAAATAAAAAAGTTCTTAGAAATGAATTTAACAGAAGGAGTGTAAGACTACAATGAAAACTGCAAGACTTCTACAAGATTTGTATAATGAAAATTTCAGTGAAAGATTTTAAAGATCTAAGTAAATGGGAAATCAGGAGTGATGTCAGCAAGATGGCAAAAATGAAGTTTCAGTCCTTGTTCCTTCACAGAAACACCAATTTAACAACCACCCATGAATAAAAATACCTTCAGACAAGCTTCAGAATCTAGGTGAGAGGTTAAAGTACATTGGTGGAGCACAAAAACAAACAAACATATGGAAAAGGGTGAGAATAACAGTCTCACTATACCCTCATCACCCCTTCCCCAAACCCACACAGTGTAGCACCAAAAGAGATTCCCTTAGCCCGTAAATTCTCCTGTAGCAAAAAAGAGAGCAAAGTGAGTATCCAACTTCAGTGCAGACCCAGCACTGGGCCCATTCACTCCCAGACTCAGCCAACCAGCCCACCCAGAGTTCCTGGCCAGGCTGACTTGTATAGGGCTTCATTGACAATGCAAGTCTATAAGGACTGGAAAAGGTGACTGCTTCTTCAAATGTACAGACACCAACACAAGGCTATACATACAACCACCATAGGAACAAAATAAGCTCCAGTAACCAACCCTAAAGAAATGGAAATCTATATACTGCCTGACAAAGAATTCAAAATAATCATCTTAAAAAAGCTCAGTTAAGTACAAGAGAACACAGAGAGACAGCCAAATGAGATCAGGGAAGCAACAAGTGAACAAAATGAGAACTTCCACAAAGTAATAGAAACCACAAAATGGGGCGCCTGGGTGGCTCAGTCGTTAAGCATCTGCCTTCAGCTCAGGTCATGATCCCAGGGTCCTGGGATCGAGCCCCGCATCGGACTCCCTGATCAGCAGGAGGCCTGCTTCTCCCTCTCCCACTCCCCCTGCTTGTTCCTTCCCTTGCTGTATCTCTGTCAAATAAATAAATAAAAATCTTAAAAAAAAAAAGAAACCACAAAAAAGAACCCAATTGAAATTCTTGGAGCTGAAGAATATAAAGATTGTACTGAAAATTTCAATAGAAAGTTTCAACAATAGACTCATTCAAGAAGAAGAAATAAGTGAACACAAAGACAGGTCATTTTAAATCATCCAGAGGAACATACAGAAAAAAAAAAGAAAACAGAGAGAGTGAAGAAAACCTATAGGACCTATGGAATACTATCAAGAAAACAACATACACATTATGGGAGTCCCAGAAGGACAAGACAAAGAAAAAAGGAGAAATACATTTGTGTGTCCAAGAGTGGGAAATGAATCCAGCAAAAATTCATGGAAGGGGCAGCATTTTGTCCTTACTGGAACAGACACTCTGGACACAGTCTTGTCTTCTTTGCATACAATGCTTCTGCCAAAACAACCATCTGTGGACTTATAGAATGTCTTATTCACTGTCATGGTGTTCCACGCTGTGTTGCTTCTGATCAAGGAAATCACTTCACAGCAGATGAAGTGAGGCAATAGACCCAGGCTCATAGAATTCACTAATCTCACCATCTGCTCTACCATCCTGAAGAAGCTGGCTTGAATGAATGGTGGAATAGCTTTTTGAAAACTCAGTGACAGTGCCAAGTAGGTGGCAATACCCTACAGACCTGGGGCAAGTTCTCCAGAAGGCTTATGCTCTGAATCAGTGTCCAATAAATGGTGCTATTTCCTCCATAGCCCTGATTCACAGGTCCATGAACCAAAGGGTAGAAATGGGATTGGCACCACTCACTATTACCTTTAGTGACCAGTAGCAAAATTTTTGCTTGCTATCTCCATGACCTTCTGTTCTGCTGGCATAGTTCCAAATGGAGGAAAGCTTCCATCAGGAGACACAACCATGATTCAACTGACGTGGAAGTTAAGACTGTCAACTTGGCCAATTTGGGCTCCCCATGCCTTCAAATGAACAGGCAAAGAAGGGAGATACTGTGTTGAGTTGATTGATCCCACTAAAGAAACTAGACTGTTACTACACATTAGAGGTAAGGAAAAATATGTCTAGAATACAGGAGATCCCTTGGGGCATCTCTTAGTACTAGCATGTCCTGTGATTAAAATCAATGGAAAACTACAACAACCTGATTCAAGGAAGACTACTAATGTCCCAGAACCTTCAGGAAGGAAGGTTTGGATCACCCCAGCAGGTAAAGAACCATGACCAGCTGAAGTGCTTGCAGAGGGTAAAGGGAGTAATGAAGGGTAGTGGAAGAAGATCATTATAAATACCCACTGTGACTGTATGACCAGTTACAGAAATAAGGACTGTAATTGTCAGAGGAGTATTTCTTCCTTATTTTGTTAGTAGGTGTATGCATATATCTTCAATTAAATATATATACTGAATACATATATATTTATATACTAAATAGTTTAGTTAACATACTTAGTATAATATATGTACTTAATTTATACTTGGTATATATATTAAGTAGGTATCTTTGTTTACTACCTTCTCCTATCCCTATATCCATAGTATATGGTGTACTGATTTTATATCATAGTGTTTAAGTATTGTTAACTTAAATCATACTATTTAAGTTACGGGCTATCAAAGAGAAGAGTAAATAAACATCACCCAAGGACTCTGCATCCTCTTTCAGGGATATGGCTAATGTTTTTTTCAGTTGTACCCTGGATAGTTGTATAATGGTAGATGGAGGAAGTATGACTTTGTTATTGTCTTTATTTGAGACAATTTAATTGAGATTAAGTATGGAATATGTTATTAGAAACCAGGATCTGGGCACTGCACGTACATGTTGCTTCTAGGACATTGGTGCACTTATATCCTGTCAGTTGACAGAAAAGATGTATTTTGTGTATACTAGCATATGTATATAAACATAAAAACTTATATATGCAATCATATGTATCTATATTCAGTTAAATATGAGTTCACATTGGTATTTCCAACTCTCACCCACTACCATGTGGATCATTCTAGTGTCCTTTTCTTGCTGATCTGTAACCTCCCAATGCAACAGTGATAAACCTGGCTCTTCCCATCTGCTACCTATTTACTCAGTACCCAGTGTAAATGTATAGCAGTACCAGAATTGTTAACCTGTACCCCATGGAAAACAGCTTTATCAACTAGAGTAGAATGCTTATGTGCAATTCTTTGTCTTGAGCATTATAGTCTCCACTCACTTCCATAATTACTTAAGTCAGCACCTTTCACCCTCCACCTCCTTCAATGAGGTTGGCCCATAGATAGTTTACAATCCTTCCTGGTATCCCCGGAACCCATCAATCGCTTTTTAAATTTGCTTACATTAAGTTTCCTTATATATGTTGTAAAGTCCTATAGGTTTGAACAAACGCATAAAGTCATGTACCCACCATTATGGTATCCTACAGAATAATAGCTTCACCGCTTAAAAAATTTCCTGCGAATCATCTGTTCAGCCCTCTCAACCTCCCCTTGAAGCTTTCTAAATGTTATTCTCTATAATTTTGCTTCTTCCAATGTCATATAAAAATCAATCATACATCATGTAGCTCTTTCAGACTGACTTCTCTCACTAACCAATATGCATTTAAGATTGCTCCATGACTTTTAGTGGCTTAATACACCATTTTTTCTTATCACCAAATAGTATTTCATTGTATGGATATGCCACAGTTTGTTTATCCATGCACCTATGGAAGGGTATCTTGGTTGCTTCCAATGTGGGACATTATGAATAAAGCTGGTATAAGTATTCATATGCAGGCTTTGTATGAATGTTAAGCTTTCAAATAAGTTGAGTAATTACCTAGGAGTGCAGCAGTTGGATTATATAAGACTATGTTTAGCTTTGTAAAAAACTGCTAAAGTTTGCAGATATTTTTAACCTCAATTTATAGTAAGAAATACATTTTGATTCATGATCCAATATAAACACAAATACTCATTTAACATTTATTCATGGAGTATTTACAATGTGCCACAATCTAGGCACTGGATTTATAGTACTACCTAAAATGGAGAAAACTCCCAGTTTTTTGTTTTTTTTAAGTTTTTAATTTTAATTTTATTTACTTTTATTATTATGTTAATCACCATACATTACATCATTAGTTTTTGAGTGTTCCAGGATTCATTGTTTGCTCCCAGTTTTGATGGAGTTTATATTCTAGTGAGGGAATATAAAGAAAATAAGTAAGACATTTCATTTGCTGAATAACAGCTCTGTAAAAAAATTATAGTAGAAAGGGAATAGTTTACAGAAAAGGAAAAATTATGGAGACAAGATAAAACAACAAATCAACACTTCCCTTGTCACCTGGTGTGAAGCAATTTAGCAGCAAATGCTTTCCCCCCCCTCTATAGTTATTAGTAAATATCATCATAAACAGTTTGCTTTCTGCTGGCAAGGCCAGCAATACACCTTCACTGTCCTACCTCAGGGGCATATCAACTCTTCAGCCCCATATCATAGTCCAGTCTACAGACAGCTGGATTGTCTTTTTCTTCCACCAGATAGATGTCTTGCTGATTCATTGCACTGATGATATAATGCTGGTTGAACCTACTGTGCAGGAAGTAGCAAATACTCAAGACACAATGGTAAGACACTTGTGTGCCTGAGGGTGGGATTTAATCCCACAGAAATGCAGGGGGCTGCCACCATGGTAAGATTTCTAAGGGTCCAGTGGTGTAGGACATGCCAAGATATTCCTTCTAAGGTAAAGAATGAGTTGCTCCTCCTACCAATAGGAAAGACGTACAACCATTATTGGGCCACCTCAGATTTTGAAGACAATATACACCACATTTGGGCCTGCTACCCCAAGCCATTTACTAAGAGAACAGAAAAGCTATCAATTTTGAGTAGGGCCCAGAACAGGAGACTGTTCTGCAACAGATCTGAGCTGCCAAGCAAACTGCTGTGCCACTTGGGCTGTATTACCCAGCAGATCTAAGGTTGCTTGAAGTATCGGTAGTGGAGGGTCCTGCTTGGAGCTTTTTGCAGGCACCTATATGTGAATCACAGCGCATACCCTTAGGACTCTTTAAGCAAAGCCATGCCATCCTCTGTGAACAACTATTCTCCTTTTGAGAAACAGCTTTTGGCATGCCTGGTGGGCCACAGTGGAGACTGGACACAACCACAGGCTACCAATTTACCATGTAACCTGAACTGCCCATCAAGAATTAGATGTTGTCTGATCCACCAAGCCATACAATTGAGTATTCACAGCAGCACTTCATCATCACATGAAATGGCATATACAAGATTAGTCTCCAGCAGGCCCGGAAAACACAAGTATGCCCATTACCCCTACTAATACTACATTCTACCCTCTTATCCTCTTCAACCCACAGCTATAGTCTCATGAGGAGTTCATGACCAGCTGACGGAGAAAGAAAAAACTCAGGCTTGAGTTAGATAATTCTGCACGGTATGCAGAACTTCAACCTCACTCTGAGATGGTCCTGAAAGTCAGTGATGAAAGGAAATCATCCAACTGGGCAAAAATTTGAGCAGGGTACCTGGTTACTTATTTGGCAGGGAAGGAGAGATGGCCATAGTTATGTTTCTATACTGATTCATGCACAGGGGCTAATGGTTTGGATGATCAAGGACTTGGAAGGAGTACATTAGAAAACTGCTTAACCAGCGCCCACACTGCATAAAGTCAAATCCCTGCAACAAATCTCTAACTACATCTGTCTCCTAATGGTTCTGCTTCTCTGATTGAACTCGCATTTACATTCTGATCATGCAGTTTAAAAACCCGTGATATCATGAATATAACCAAGATTATGACTTCTGGTTCATAGGTAGGTACTCCTCAGAATGACTGTTCCAGTTTATCCTCCCCATGCCTAAAAACTTTTGTATTTTTCTGTGAACCATTTTTCTGGAGTTAAAAGTGGTATTCTCAGTTTTGAACAGGTCTTCCCGTACTTTGTGTACATGCTCAACTCCTAACGAACTGTGTGCCCCAAGCTTGCAATGGAAAAGAGGAGTCCTATACCCTAGGGATGCAAGCAGACTGAGAATTCCTGAGCTCCTCCACCACCACCACCAATCATGTTCTTACTCCCAAACAGCTGTCAGCAGATAGGGCCTGACCTACACAAGCAAGTATTTAATGGGGCTTTTGGTTCATAGCCCTGTAACAGGGTCATAAACACATTTCTGAAAAATCTATATGAAATGGGATTTACATGACAAAAAAGGATACAAACAGATTAAAGATGATCATCCAAATTCCAGTGATCTGGCTGTCCTGGTTACTACTGTTGTGTAATATTAACCAACCCAAACACAATGACATAAAACATTCACCATTTTGTTATGCTGGGGAATACAGAAAGGGTATAGTAGACACAACTTGTCCCTGCTCCTTGATGTCTGAGGCAAAGCTGGGATGACTCAAAGGTGGGCTGCAGTCATTTGAAGGCTTACTTGGCTACCATGCACAACATAAGGTTTGGGAAGACAAAGACTGGACTAATAGAGTTCCTAGGCAAAACTTCCCTGTGTTGTTTGGCTTCCTTATGATATGGTAGCTTCAGTATAGTTGGACTTCTCACATGGAGGCTCAGGTCTCCAAGTACAAGTGTTAATAGCGACCAAGGCAGTGAGTTCTGTAGCCTTTCATGACTAATGTTGGAAGATACAGCATCACTTCCACCATATTCTGTTGCTCAGTAGAGTCACAAATGTGCCTACATTCAAAAGGAAGGGACATAGAACTCCCCTTTCAATGGGATAAGTGTCAAAAGATTTGCAAATATGTTTCAAAACCTTCACATTTAGACCTCTTAAGAGCGGCTTCTTTCGGGGCACCTGGGTGGCTCAGTCAGTTACGTGTCTGCCTTCAGTTCAGGTCTATCTCAGGCTCCTAGGATGGAGCCCCAAGTCGGGCTCCCTGCCCAGCAGGGAGTCTGCTTCTCTCTCTGCCCCTCCCCACTGCTCATGCTCTCTAATTAAAAAAAAAAAAATCTAAAAAAAGCAGCTTCTTTCATCTTCCCAAGAGAGGTTGTATGGGAGTTGGGGTGTTGAAAAAAACATCCCAAATTCCTGAGTAGGTTTTATTATCTGCAAATACATGAGCATTCCTGCAAAGATCATGAGCATTTGTCTAAGTTCAGCATTAAGCAGGCACTTTAAATAGCAAGATTTGCACAGGTGTACTCATATACTATAGCACGCCCCACATGCAAGAGGTGGCCTCTCAAGTAAACGGACTGCCTGGGACTTACAGGGTTAAGTGGAGGTTCTATTGAGTGCCTTTTTCAAGAGCCCAGGATTGTGTGCTCTGAGAAGTGACAGGAGTGCCCTGGTCACGATCAGTAATGTCTGGAACTCCTAAGGTAATAGGAGTGTCCTGGTTACTTCCTGTATTATAGTGATAGTCCATGTAGAAACATGTTACCTTGATTTATATTCAGCCTATACTGTGAGACAAAAGATTTCCAGAATTCTTTACCCCAAGAGGGGGCAATTCTTAGGTCATAGCTCAAGAGTTTGTAAAACTCTGCCGATGGGACCATTTGTTGGCCAGGGCATCCAGTGCTAAGATGACTACTTGATGTTTGGCCCGTTATGCAGACTCTTGGGTCCTTCCCTTTATCAGGGACATCCTGGATAAGGGATGAAAACCAGCAACATTCCCCTGTGCTCCATCACATACAATGATGATGATGTCACCTGTAAAGTCTAAGAACTGCTATTACTGTTCATTTAATCCCAAGGGGCTGCCCCAGTAACAGGGTCTGTGAGAGGAGTGACCTCTTCCAGCATCACAGCACCTGGTAAGGGACTGAATACAGAAGAGCCCCCCCCCCCCTTGCAGGTGGGATATGCCAGAGAACCCAGGTTTGGCTCCATCTTGTAGCAAGGAAGCCTCCGTAGCCATGCGTGTGAGATACTGTTTCCATGATTCAAACTATAACAGGCAGCTGTGTATGGAGGGTCCCAGGCTCAGTCTGTGAGAGCCTCTGTGTACTGGAGCACCCAGTATATAACCAACAACTGATGCTCCAAAGGTGTAGATTGCAGGGCTGAAGAAGGTAGCTTCTTGCATCAGAAGCCCATGGGCGACTTATGGCCATCATGGATGGTCTACAAACTCCAGGAGGCATGAGAGGAGATTGCTAAAGTCTCTACAGGGAAGAAGGGCACTAACAGGAGTGCCTGTCGATTTCAATTTGGGTTGACTCCAGAGCCTGTTTTTGGAGAAGGCCCTATACAAGTTGAGTCAATTTGAAAGTAACAGCATTAGTAAAATTAAATAAACTTTGTAAGTGGGGAATGTGTTGCTTGCAGAACCCAAAAAGGACTAAAAGATGTTGTATTTGTATTAACATTCTGTGTGCTAAGACCACACAAAACAAATAACAGTCAATATCTGTTTCTCAACAGTGCCAGAGATGGAGCAGCCCTTGGTTTACCAATACTGAGGCAGATCTTTGCAATATGTATGGGGAAATGAATTACCCACTTTTGTGATTCTTTTGTATGTGTAGATCACTACTGAATGTGTGAAATTGCTCCTCAGAAGAGGATGGCATCAATATAATGTCTTACCTGTGCTCCTGAAGAAATGTGGATGCAATCAAGATATTGCCCACAAAGACTATGTGCAGAGGCAGAGGCGCTGAGATATCCCACTGGTACCCTGGGAAAGGTGCCCCTTAGGAGGTGAAGGCGAATTGTGGCTGAGGCTTTATATATATATATAAAGTAAATACTTTATTTGCAGGTGGGATATGCCAGAGAACCCAGGTTTGGCTCCATCTTGTAGCAAGGAAGCCTCTGTAGCCATGCGTGTGAGGTACTGTTTCCATGATTCAAGCTATAATAGGCAGTTGTGTATGGAGGGTCCCAGGCTCAGTCTGTGAGAGCCTCTACTGGAGCACCCAGTATATAACCAACAGCAGGTACAGCAGATCGATTGATCTATCCATCCATCCATCCATCCATCCATCTCAGATTGTTCAGGTTGTTAAAACAAAATACCATAGACCAGGTGGCTTATAAACAACAGAAATTTATTTATTTCTCACAGTTAAGCAAGCTGGGAAGTGCAAGATCAGGGCACCAGTGGTATTGGGGTCTGGTGAGGGCCTACTTCCTGGTTCACAGATGGCTGTCCCTTTGCTCTGTCCTCACGTGGGCAGAAAGCCAAGGGAGTTCCTGGAGTCTTATAAGGGCATTGCTCCCATTCATGAGGACTCCATCCTCATAACCTAACCTTATCCCAAAGGCCCCACCTCCAAATACCATCACACTGGGGTTTAGATTTCAACATACGAATTTTGAGGAAACACAAATATTTAGTCGATAGCACTTCTCTTTTATATTCAAAAACTCCTCCAAGGAAGTAACATGATTAAATTTAGTGGAATGCCCAGATATAGCTGTAATTTGAGCCCTGTTTTAAGGCCATGAAACTTTGTCAATGGTGCATTTCAGCAGATATTTAAGTCAATTCAGAAACTAAATAGTAGAGGTACAAAAGCCAAACAGTGCCCTTTTGTCTTTTGCGGTATAAATTTTTTTAAGTCCATACCCCCAATTGGGTCAATCTGTGGACCTTCGTTTCTGTCATTTTGTAGTCTCCTCTTCCCGTATCTAAGTCCCTCCCTCTCCCTCATTCTTTCTTGCCCCTTCTTTCCTTTCTGTTGTCACTAGATATACCTCAGGGGGCTTCTCTTTACTCCGATCAAATTTACAAACTTCATTCCCCAGAGGAGTCTCCAGTCAGGATCTTCAGGGCCATGGGCGCACTCCATGGCAGTATTTGCTTCTTACAGATTAAAGATCCTGGGATGAAGTCACCTTTGGACTATCCCCTTGGCTGGGGCACAGAGTGTGCATTTTCCCCTCCACACACAAGGATGAGAGTTTCCTTCCAACACAGACACAGGCAGCGGAGCACGCCTGGCCAATAGCCCAGCAGTTGACTGATTATCTTCTGTATGGCTGCCTTTTTTTTCTGCCATGCACATCTTCTTCTCTCCTTCATTCCTCTCTGTACAAATTCCCTCTGAATGTTTTGGGTTTCTCGCCATGTCAAGTAGCAGCTTTCAGTTTTTGTCTCTACTCAGTCACCCGTGGCATGGACCTGCGTGATTAGAAGGGAAAGTACCACAGCCCAGCAGGCGGCTTCATCGGCAGCTGTCGCTTCATCCAGGGAATGCCAGCCAATCTCCCTGTGGTCAGGGTTCACAAACAGTAGGGTCATTTGTCTATAGCCCGGGTCAGAGCCATTAAGCTCCATGATTCCAAGGTTAGACCCTTGGAAAACAGCGGTGCTAAGCAAATCCCAGGTTCACTGGCTAAAGGTTTTGCATTAGAAGAGCATTTGAGGTGCTTCCTCTGGTAATTTGGAAGGGGTCCCTTTTCTTTTCTCATCAGCATCTGGGCCACAGGACACCACAAATGTGCACCTCCACACTGCTGGGCATCAGGTGTGTGTGCAATGGCAGCAAGGGAAGAAGCAGCAGAGGAGGGGGGAAGGCTGCTACCCTGACCTGAGCAACAGCTCATTAGACAACTGGAGTGCCATGCTTAATTCTCCTGGGGCTGACTGTCCTACCCTTCCAAAATTTCACAAAGGGCCAGCTGCATGCCCACCCCAATGGTGCACAATGACAAACCATGGTACGCAGGGGCACCCTGAGCAGCCAGGGATGGTCGCCGGACGCTATGCAGTAACCAGAGAGTTCTAACCAGACCCTTGGTAGGTGGGGCACAAATGCAGTGGGGGCACAGTGCTGTCTCTGCCTTTACAGGCAGAAGCCTCACAGCCAAACTGAACCCAAAGGGAAGTCACCTGGGGTGTAGCCAAATAACAGTTCTCTCATAGGGAGCTTTTTAGGGTGGGAAGACACAGTGACACCCCAAAAAGAAGGCAGTACTGTGCAGGTCAAAAGGCAGGCCTGCCGGCGATTGGCAGCTCTGTCCCAAAGGGCCTTTGTCATATCACAGAACTAGTTAGTCAGTCAAGAACAATTAGTTAATGATAACTAGATGAACCACATCTTAGATGGTGACCTTGTTCTTGGATGGGCCATCCTGTTCATTATGACAACTGTATTAACTGCCTCCTATTCACTCAGTTGGTGGTAGGATTCCATCTTGGTTTCAGAGGTAAAAGAGTCCATTATACTAGGCCTTGATTTCAGGCCACAGTTACTATAATTTAAAATATTTCAAAGACTATAAAAACATCTCAAATGTTCATTAATGTTGATTATATTTTCAGTGCAGAAACATATGAGAAACAAAAACCTTAATACAGAAACAAGATATTATGAAGAGAGGTAAGAAATTTATGATACTTCCAAAAAAGATAATAAGGCTTACAAGAGCAGAAAAGCTGTAACTGAAAATAGGTTTAGTGGTTGTCAATATAAGATTTCTGAGAATGCATTCTGCCTCCCACCATGGGAAAACTGGTACCGAATAATGAGTTTTTAATTTTGTAAGTATAGAAGAAAGCACCTTCACAGATTCACCTACATTGCTATATGCAGGCAGGGTTGTTTATTTAATACACTTTATTTTTTAGAGTAGTTTTAGGGTTACAGAAAAATTGAGCAGAAAGTAGAGTTCCTATATACCCCTTCACTTCTACAGTTCCGTTATTCCTGTCTTGCGTTAGTGTGGTACATTTGTTACAACTGATAAGCCAATACTGATACATTATGACTAACTAAAGTCCACAGTTTACCTTAGGGTTTACCCTTTGTGTTTTACACTTTATGGGCTTTGACAAATGAATGACATGTATCTACCATTATAATATCCTACAGAATCGTTTCACTGTCCTAAAAATCCTCTACAATCCACCTATTCATCCTTCCCTGCCTTGTCCCAAACCCGTGGCAACCACTGATCTTTTTACTGTCTCCATATACTTGTGCTGTTATCAGAATGCATTATAGATGGAAACCAAAATGTAAAGCCTTTTCAGATTGGCTTTTTTCATTCAGCAATATGCAAGTAAGGTTCCTCCATGTCTTCTGTTACTTGAGAGCTCACTTGTTTTTACCACCCAATCATTGTACCTTGTAACCTTGTTATAATTGCGTACCAGTGTCAAGGTATTCTATTGTTGACTCCTCCAATTTTTCTACCTAGAGAATCATGTTATGTGTGAATATAGACAGTTTTATCTCTTCCTTCTAAATCCAAGGTTATTTCCTTCACTTGTCATACTGTGTTACCGATGACTTCCAGAAGGAGGCTGAAAAAGAGTGGTCAAAGGGGCCTCCTTCCTCCTTAACTGGGAAAGCATCTAGTTTCTCACCATTAAGTACAATGTTAGTGATAGGGCTGTTGTAGATGTGCTTTAACAAGTTGAAGAAGTTCCCTGTATTCCTAGTATGCTGAGATTTCTTATTGTGAATGTGGGTTAAGATTTTGTGAAATGCTTTTCTGCACCTATTGGTCTGATCATATGACTATTTTCCTTTTGCCTGTTGATGTGATGGGTTATGTGAACTGATTATCAAATGTTGAACCAGGACTGCATACCTGGAATAAACCCCACTTGGTCATGGTGTGAAGTTATATACTGTTGGATTCAGTTTGCTTATGATTGTTGAGGATTTCTGCATCTATGTTCCAAGACATAGAGTTCTGTCTGCAGTTTCCCTTTCTTGTAATGTCTGCCTGGTTTTGCTACTACAGCAATGCTGGCCTCACAGAATGAGTTAGGAAGTATTTCTTCTGCTCTTACTTTTTGGAAAAGATTGTAGAGAACTGGTATTTCTTCCTGAAGTGTTTGGTAGAATTCACCAGTGAACACATTTGGGCCTGACACTCTCTGATTTGGAAGATTAACTCAATTTCTTTAACAGCTATATGCCTAGTCAGATAGATCTGTGAGTTTTGGCAGATTGTGTCTTTCAAGGAATTGGTCCATTTCATCTAGGTTATGAAATTTGTGGACACAGAGTCATGCACAGTATTATTATCCTTTTAATGTCCATGAAATCAGTTATGACTTTCATTTCTGCTATTAGCACCTTGTATCTTCTCTTTTTCTTAGTTAATTTAGCTAAAGGTTTATCACTTTGACCTTTCCAAATAACTAACTTTTTGGTTTTACTGATTTCCTCTATTTTGTTTTTGATTTCACTGATTTCTGCTCTAATTATTATTTCTTTTGTTTCACTTACTCCAGATTTAATCAGCTCCTTATCCTAGTTTCCTAAGATGGAAGCTTAGACTCTTTGTGCAAGTTAAGATCATTCGTTTGTGTAACCTGGTTTATGTAATCTGACTGATGGTGTAATCTAGTATACCACCATTTTATACCCTGTCTCTCAATAAAAGCCCCACTCTAGCTTCACTCTGGCTCTGCTCCAGTCTCAACCCACCTTCTCCTCACAGAGTCAAAAATCTCCAAGGGCACAGATCTGTCTCTGGGTACACTGGCCTCTGCCTTAGAGGGCAGTTACTTACAGAGGGTTTGTACAAAATGTAGGCTGACTAGAGGACTCACACATGTACACTCAAGGCACCTCCTGGCTTGACATGAACCATGGGTGAATGGGGAAAATGAGACTAGGGACTAGATATCCCTCTGTACTGAACACATTCTATTTGCCACTTTGTTATCTTGATTTATACATTCTAAATGGTTATGTATTACCTCTCTGGGCCTCCTTTTACAAGGCTGCTCAGCCCTTACACACATGGGGAGATGTGCCTGATATGGTAACAACTGCTAAATTAGGAGTGTCTGTTCTCTGTTCACAACTATATTAAGTTGCATTATGCCCATGAAGCACATATGGTTTATATAAGGAATGATACGTGGATACATAAGTCCTGTAAACTTAAGGGACACCTCACATAAGCATTTAAGGCTGTGACCCTAATTATTCAATTTATCTCTGCTTTTAAAAAGCTTCATATTCACGACTGCCAGGATGAGGGCTGCAGAAACGGTATGATTAACACAAGGGAACTTCTCGTGATGAAATCCTGATTCCTTTGTAATCCTAATGCAACAGAGACTCCAGATACCTTTATGATTTTGTAACCTGTGTTGATGGTTACTCAAACTATTAAGTGATAAAATTTCACAGAACTACACTGTACACAAAGTGCTTGTAAAAACTGTTGAAGTAGAAGTAGAAATAAGGACTGTATGTGACTTAGTACTGTAGTACCATCAACTTCCTGTGCTTGACAATATACCGTGGTTGTGGAAGATAGCATTAAAGGAGGGTTGGTGGAGGGCAAGTGAGAATTCTATGTATGACTGCAACCTATTATAAGTCTATTTTTTCATTTTACTACTTTCTTTTTTTTTTTTTTTGGTTTTTAAAGCTTCACATGGCACAATATACATTTATAAACTATAATTTTTTATGTTTCCTAAAGATAAATATGGCATCAAAACCCAAAACACGACTTCTGATGTTGTATTACTTCTAAAAATAATCTTCAAGTTATATACCTCAAATTGAAAGGTTTCTCTTTAATATAAATTCTGACATAACCTAGTTTGTATTTTTGCTAAAAAAAAAAAAAAAATTGTTTTTACAAAATAAAAAAATCTGCAATATTTTATACCAGTATTTGCTTGGTGACATTCAATGGAATGTTACTTAACAAGACTGTCCTGCATTTGTTGCAGTCTACTCTGGAGTAAAATAAGGCCAGTTTGTGTGCAGGAAGGTTCCCGAACATTCAGGATATCCTGTCAACAGAGCTTCCGCCAGTGTGAATTCTTGTGTAATGGGTGCTGAACTGCAGCTCGACATTCCTAACATCCACTTCAATCGTAACGTTTTTCTCCTGCGTGTGTTCTCTGATGTACAATGAGGTTTGACTTCTGAGAGAAGGTTTTTCCACATGTGTTACATTCATAGGGCTTCTCCCCCGTGTGTGATCTCTGATGTTTAGCAAGGTCTGATTTACGGTAAAAAATTTTCCCACATTCATTACATTGACAAGATTTCTCTCCTGTGTGAGCCCTGTGATGCACTGTGAGGGATGATTTGTGACTGAAGGATTTTCCACATTCATTACATTCATAGGGTTTCTCCCCTGTGTGTTTTCTCTGATGTAAAATAAGTCCTGACTTCACACAGAAAGATTTTCCACATTCATTACATTTATAGGGCTTTTCTTCTGTATGAGTTCTCTGGTGGACAATTAAGGCTGACTTATGACAGAAAGCCTTTCCACATTCATTACACTCATAGGGTTTCTCACCTATGTGAATTCTCTGGTGCTGAGTGAGCTGAGACTTCTGGCAGAAGGTTTTCCCACATTCGTTACATTCATAGGGTTTCTCCCCTGTGTGTGTTCTATTATGTTTAGTTAGGTATGATTTATTATAGAAGATTTTCCCACATTCATGACATTCAAAGGGCTTCTCCCCTGTATGTGTCCTATAATGTTGAGAGAGGGTAGACTTATGGCTGAAGAATTTCCCACATTCAGGACATGCAAAGGGCTTCTCCCCTGTGTGAGTTCTCTGATGTACTGTGAGGTCAGACTTCAAGCAAAAGGTTTTCCCACATTCATAGCATTCATAAGGTTTCAACCCTGTATGAATGATCTGATGCCTGGTGAGTACTGACTTGTGGTAGAAAGTTTTCCCACAGGCATTACATTCGTAGGGTTTATCCCCTATGTGAGTTCTCTGATGTTGTGTAAGATGTGACTTCTGACAGAAAGATTTCCCACAGTCAGGACATTCAAAGGGTTTCTCACCTGTATGAGTTCTCTGATGCACTGTAAGGTGTGAATTCATACAGAAGGATTTCCCACATTCATAGCATTCATAGGGTTTCAGCCCTGTGTGTGTTCTCTGGTGTTTAGTGAGGTCTGACTTCTGGTAAAAAGTTTTCCCACATGCATTACACTGATAAGGTTTCTCCCCCGTATGTGTTCTCTGGTGTAACGTGAGGGCTGACTTGTGGCTGAAGGCTTTCCCACATTCACTGCACACATAGGGTTTCTCCCCTGTGTGTGACCTCTGATGTTTAGTGAGGTTTGACTTCTCCCAGAAAGTTTTTCCACATTCATTACACTGAAAGCGTTTCTCTCCTGTGTGTATCCTCTGATGTCGAGTGAGGTGGGACTTTTCCCAAAACGCTCTCCCACATTCATTACATTCAAAGTGTTTTTCTCCTTTATGAGTTTTCTGAAGTTGTGAAAGGCATAAATTCCTCCTGAAATTATTCCCACTTTCATTACAGTCATAGTGTTTCATATGTGCCCCATGATGTTTCAAAAGGGTAGACTTCACACATAAGGATTTTCCACAACCACTAAATCCATAGTGATTTTCCTTTGAGGAATTTATCTGGTGGAATAAGAAGGAGGAGTTATCAAAGAAGGTTCTCCCATATTCATTACATTCACAGTCATTCCCTTCTGCAATCTCTTTCCTGTATGTACTGAATATTGCCTTTCCAAGGAAGGTTTCTTGATAAATGTTATGATCAAAATTCTGCTCTAAAGTTTGAATCTTCTCATGATGAATAGGGTCCTCATCATGACTGAAAGTTTTCCCATTTTTAAAAAATTCACTTTTCTCTCTAGTATGAGTTTTCTCATGTTTAATACTGAGTAGCAATTTTCCACAGGCATTAAATTCATCAGTCTTTTTTCCTAAATAGTTTTTCTTATTGATAAACAATTCTGAAATACAGTTGAAACTCACTCCACATGAGTCACACTGACAGAGGGTTTTTCTGGAAGGAAAAGAATTTGTGTCCAAGTTATGTGGTTTTCCTACTACGTTGCCTCGTTCTTTAGTTAGCATTTTATTATTGATGAATGCAACTTCCCACACATGTTTAGGCTGGTTTTCGTGGCTCCTTTCTTTCTTGTGATCAGTTTTCCAGATTTCTAAAAATAAGAAAAATTAACCTTACATATGAATAGTAACACATTTTTTATGGAATGCAATGTATATACAAATGCCCTATGTTAGAGCTGATTTGGATTTCTTGTCTAGTCTCCAGAGAAGAAAATAACTAGGTACATATTCTTTCTATTCTTGAGTTTGAGATGAAAAAAGAAAAATGAAAACAAGAAACAAAAAGCCTGGCATAATGGAAAAAGGGAGCAGAAACTGGCTATTACAACACATACATCTGCATTCTGGTGTCAGAAGAATAACAGCACCCATTAAAAGCTGAATGTGTCCATCTATCCTCCAAAAAACTGTATGGATCAATATAAGGAGAGCAAATAAAATTACCTACAACAACCCATGACTTCAGCATAACCAGGACATACAAAATACTACTAACTTCAAATCGCCACTAAGGAAAGAAACTTTTAAATACAGAAAAAACTGATAATGAGCCCACATCCGTTGAGAGTCAGCTAGAGACTGTGGCAACCACACATAAAGAAGAGACAGGGAACTCAGAGATGATTAAATACAAATAAAATCATTCCCAGAAAGGGGAAGTCCCACTATGAGTGGGAAAACACTGAGATGACATTTCAGTTCTGATACATGACAGCTCAGACCACTGGGAACTCCAACAGAAGGGACTTGTAGTAAATGGGAACTGAGGACGCAAGCGCTGATCCAGGTCAGAAATAAAACTGTAAGAAGAACTGATCTTAGAATAGACTTAAATTACAAGGAGCCAGTTATGAACTGAATTATCCCTCTCCCAAATGCATATGGTGAAGCCCTAATCCCCAATGTGACTATAGCTGGAGACAGAGCCTTTAAGGAGGCAATTAAGGTTGAATCAGGTCATCAGGGTGTAGCGCTAATTTGACAGGAACAGCATCCCTATTAGAAGCAGAAGAGACACCAACTTGCTTGCTCCCACTGTGTGCACAGAAAAAAAGCCATGTGAGGCTACAGCAAGAAGGTGCCGTCTACAAGCTGAAGAGACAGGGCTCACCAGAAACCAACCCTGCTGGCACCTTCCCCTTGGCCTTACAGACTCCAGAAGGGTGAGAAAACAAATTTCGGTTATTTAGGTCACCCAGTCTGTGGTGTTTTGTTATAGCAGTCCAGGCAGACTAACAGAGAGTCCGAAGAGAAAAGAGATTTCACTGAAATTTTAATAAATATCCCTGAAAAAAGGCATGACAACAGAGCAGAAAGAATGACAAGAAAACCAAAGAAAGAAGAACTGGTTCACAAAGAAGATCCTAGATAAAGAAGGTAGTCTGGAAAATAAATAAAAGATTTTAAAATAAAATTATATGCATATATGAGGATTATACTCTCTACAGAAAAAAAAAACAATGAATATTAAAAACCGTAATATGGGGAGCCTGGGTGGCTCAGTCGTTAAGCGTCTGCCTTCAGCTCAGGTCATTATCTTAGGGTTCTGGGATCGAGCCCCCCATCAGGCTTCCTGCTCAGCAGGGAGTCTGTTTCTCCCTCTCCCACTCCCCCTGCTTGTGTTCCCTCTCTCGCTGTGTCTCTCTCTGTCAAATAAATAAATAAAATCTTTAAAAACAAAACAAAAAGAAACCATAATCTAAGAAAACTGCCCAAAAGAGGACCTCATCTACACAGGATAAAGAACCACCATGAACCTGGGCAAAGCTGACCTGGAACAGTCTTCTCTAAGGAACACTTTAATAATACTAGACCTTAAAAATGAAGAAACATCCTCTGGGCAAAAAGACTAAATCTCAATAAACAAAAATGTAGATTTGGCAATAGATTCTGTCACCAATAAACAAAGCGAGGCTTAGTGGAGGAACATTTTCAAGTTAAAAAAAAAGTGGGAATAAAGGATTTGATAGGGAACACTGGCAGAAAAACTGAGCAGTGGATAATTTAATTGTAGGCCTAAGACCAAAAGAAAGTTGGGAACAAGAATAGAAGAATAATATATAAATGTTAGAGATGCCTGGGTGGCTCAGTTGGTTAAGCGTCTACCTTCGGCTCAGGTCATGATCTCAAGGTCCTAGGATCAAGCCCTGAATCGGGCTCCCTGCTCAGCAGGGAGTCTGCCTCTCCCTCTCCCTCTGCACCACCCCCTACTCATGCTCTCTCTCTTTCCTCTCACATTCTTGCTCTCAAATAAATAAAATCTTTAAATACATACATACATATGTGTGTGTGTGTGTGTGTATATATATATATATAAATGTTATATATTCTAGTGAGGTAGAAATGATGCAATTAGAAGACCTATAGGAAACAGGAATGAAAAGAAGAAATAAGAATAAGCTCAGAGATAGCGATATAAATAATAGCCTAAAGAATGTCACTAAAAGCTAAAAAATCAAATAGAGAGTTAAATAAGGAAATGGGCAAACTAAGGCCAGTATAAAAGATATTAGTGTAAAAGTAACTATGAGAACAAAAACATGAAAATTTCCTGACTCCCTCCAAAAAGAAAAAAAGATCAAATAGAATAATTCAGTAAATGTGATACACTCATTAAATGTAACAAAATGACAGAAATGAGACCAAACATGAATCATATTAATAAATATGAATGGGTCTACTTCATCAATTAACAAAATGACTTCAAACTGTGTCACAAGCAAAATCCAAATTGATGCTGTAAAGGGGAAATATAATGATAAAAACGGACTCAAAAAAGCTAAAATCAAAAGGATGGACCATATTATTCCAGACAAAGGGAAACAATAAGGAAGCAGAGATGCAATCTTGTTATCAGTAAGGACAAAAAAAAAAAAAAAAAACAACCCACTTTACAAGGCTAAAATCCTCAACTTTGAATGCGAAAATCACGGTTATGAATATCTAGAGTCCAAAAACCCTTCATGAAGCAGAACTCAGAAAAGCAAGGAAAAAAATAAAATACACTATTCAAAATAGTATTTCAAGAAAGATCAAAAAGCAAAAAGTTGGGGGTGTAGAAGACTTAATGACAACAATCAAGACATATATCTTTATAATGTCAAAACTTGTAATAGAAAATACACTTCCATCTCAAGGGTGCGTGAAACATTAAAAAAAAAAAAAAAACTGATATAGGTAACATGCTCAGGTAATCCTACAGTAAAACTAGAAATTATTGGGGAAACTAAATTTATTGAGATTTAGTCTTTTTGCCCAGAGGATGTTTCTTCATTCAGCTTCCACTGGGACTTCAAAAACAAACAACTCTCTAGTAAAAACTGCTCTTTGGTGAAAAAGGAAACAAACCAAAGCTGAAGTTCTAAAGCAAAATAACTAGTCAAAATATTACTTAGGAGTACATATGGGATACACATACTGATCAGAGATTTCATAGCATTAAATGTTTTGTATCAGTGAAAAAGAATGAAAAATAAGTAAACCCTTGACTCAAAAAATAAAAAAAAACTAGAAGAAAACAATAGTAATGTAAAAGAATGAAGTAGAAAGCACAAAGAGGGGGCGCCTGGGTGGCTCAGTTGGTTAAGCGACTGCCTTCGGCTCAGGTCATGATCCTGGAGTCCCGGGATCGAGTCCCGCATCGGGCTCCCCGCTCAGCGGGGAGTCTGCTTCTCCCTCTGACCCTCATGATCTCTCTATCTCATTCTCTCTCTCAAATAAATAAATAAAATCTTTAAAAAAAAAAAAAAGAAAGCACAAAGAGGGAAATAATAAAGATAAAAACAGATAAACACAAAAATAAATTTAAAATAATACAGATAAAAACTTTCTCTTCAGGACGCCTGGGTGGCTCAGTCATTAAGCGTCTGCCTTCGGCTCAGGTCATGACCCCGGGTCCTGGGATCCAGCCCCGCATCGGGCTCCCTGCTCCACGGGAATCCTGCTTCTCCCTCTCCCACTCCCCCTGCTTGTGTTCCCTCTCTCGCTGTGTCTCACACAGCGAAAAAAACCTCTCTCTTCATCTTTAAGGTCTACTAGTTTTATTAAAGGCTGTCTTTAGTGAACCATTCCACATCAGTTTTCCCAGGTTCCTGGTGGTCTCTGAATATGTGGATCAGGTCTTCTTTTATTTTTGGACAGTTTACTTACATTAGAAGTTAATGGAACAGAAACAGAAAAACAGCAGAACAAGAGTTAAGTCAAAAAAGCTGGTTCTTTGCAAATAATCAAGTCAAAAAGTGGGCAGAGGATATGAAAAGACACTTCTCCGAAGAAAACATACAAATGGCTAACAGACACATGAAAAAATGTTCATCATCATTAGCCATCAAGGAAATCCAAATCAAAACCACCTTGAGATACCACCTTACACCAGTTAGAATGGCCAAAATGCATAGGGAAAGAAACAACAAATGTTGGAGAGGTTGTGGAGAAAGGGGAACCCTCTTACACTGTTGGTGGGAATGCAACTTGGTACAGACGCTTTGGAAAACAGTGTGGAGGGTCCTCAAAAATTTAAAAATAGAGCTACCCTATGACCCAGCAATTGCACTACTGGGTATTTACCCCAAAGACACAGATGTAGTGAAAAGAAGGGCCATATGCACCCCAATGTTCATAGCAGCAATGTCCGCAATAGCCAAACTGTGGAAAGAGCCGAGATGCCCTTCAACAGACGAATGGATAAAGAAGATGTGGTCCATATATACAATGGAATATTACTCAGCCATCAGAAAGGATGAATACCCAACTTTTACATCAACATGGATGGGACTGGAGGAGATTATGCTAAGTGAAATAAGTCAAGCAGAGAAAGTCAATTATCATATGGTTTCACTTATTTATGGAACATAAGGAAAAGCATGGAGGACATTAGGAGAAGGAAGGGAAAAATGGGGCGGGGGAATTGGAGGGAGAGATGAACCATGAGAGACTATGGACTCTGAGAAACAAACAGGGTTTTAGAGGGGAGGGGGGAGGGGGGATTGGTTAGCCTGGTGATGGGTATTAAGGAAGGCATGTACTGCATGGAGCACTGGGTGTTATACGAAAACAATGGATCGTGGATCACCACATCAAAAACCAATGATGTATTGTATGGTGACTAACGTAACATAATAAAATTAAAAAAAAAAAAAAAAGCTGGTTCTTTGGAACCCCTGGCTGGCTCAGTCAGTGGAGCATGCAACTCTTGATCTTGGGGTTGTGAGTTCGAGCCCCACGTTTGGTGTAGAGATTACTTAAAAAATACATAAAATCTTTAAGAAACAAGAAAGCTGGTTCTTTGAAAAGATTAACAAAGGAGGCAAATCATTGACTACCCTAATCAACAAAAACAAGGGAAAGAAAGCTCAACTACCCAAACTGAGAAACAATAAGGAGGAAACAATCACTGGAACAAGGTGTGAAAAAAATCAAAAAGGCTACTTTTACTCAACATGATACAGATATGTTTGAAAGAAAAGTAGCAAATAATTTCCTAAGAAAATACACTTTATCAAATTAAACTTGGTAGAGACAAAATGTAAATAGAATAATTTCCACATAAGAAACAAAGTATCAAGTTTGCTTGAGCCATAAAATAAAGCATTTCTGTGCTTTTCACAATTGTTAAATTTTTCCCATACTTGCCTTATCTTTCTCTATATAAAGTCTTCTTGACCATTAACTACGTGGGTTAAATGCAAACATCATGACCTGTTATTTCAAATGTAGCAGCATGTATCTCCTATGAGTAAAGGCATGATCACACTCAAGAAAACTGTGCACTGATACTATATTATCCATCATACAGTCCACTCAAGAAGAACAGTATCTTTGAAATATCTATGTGCTTTTCAACTATACAAATCCCCTTCCTTCACTGCAAAATCCTCCACCATTAGGGGGTATAGCTATCATGAAAATGGGTTTAATCAAAATTGTCTTCTTTAAAGATTTTCCACATAGGTTCTGAAATCTGTTAATGTATCTCTGAGGTATGCCTGTAATATCTTTGTCTAGTTCTGGTATTAGCAAAATGCTGGCCTCAGAGACTGAATTAGTTAGTATAACCTTCTCCTGGATTTTCTGGAAGAGTTTGGTAAAACTGGTATTATTCCATGTGTGGTAGAACTCACTAATAAAGTCCTGTACTTGGGTTTTCTTCATGGAGTGGTTATCTATTTCTCCTGAAGTGAGCTTGGATAGCTGTTGAAGGAAATTGTCCATTTTATCTAAATGGCTGAATTTATAAACCAGAGGCAAAACATTTCCTTATTTTCCTTGTAATATCTGTAGAATCTTTGGTGGTATTGCCACTGCTATACTTTTTTTTTTTTTGTAAGATTTTATTTATTTTTTGACAGAGAGAGAGACAGCAAGAGAGGGAACACAAGCAGGGGGAGTGGGAAACGGAGAAGCAGGCTTCCCGATGCGGGGCTCAATCCCAGGACCCCGGGATCACGACCTGAGCCGAAGGCAGATGCTTAACTACTGAGCCACACAGGTGCACCACCACTGCTATTCTTTTTTTTTTTTTTAAGATTTTATTTATTTATTTATTAGCGAGTGAGAGAGAAACAGCATGAGAGGGGAGAGGGCCAGAGGGAGAAGCAGGCTCCCTGCTGAGCCAGGAGCCCGATGTGGGACTCAATCCCAGGACCCTGGGATCATGACCTGAGCTGAAGGCAGTCACTTAACCAACTGAGCCACCCAGGCGCACCCCCACTGCTATTCTTGATATCAGTAATTTGTCTCATCTAGAAGCCTGTCAATTTTACTGATCTTAAAGAACCAGCTTTTGGTTTTACTAATTTTCTCAACTATTTTTCTGTTTTCAATTACATTATTTAAACATTCTGTTATTTACTACTTCCTTTCTTCTGCTTACTATGGATTTAATTTGCTCCTTTCCCCCTAGATTTGTAAGGTGGAAGCAGCCATTAAATTGTGACCTTCCTTCTTATCCAGCATGACTTTCACACACATGTTAGATATACACGTGTGTATACACACACAAAATCCAACATGTATGAAATTTACACATATGATAAATACATATTATTTATAATATATATTCCACATAAAAGGAATTTCATGTATGCATTTGTGCGTTAGATATATTCACACAAAAAAATTTACTTGTGTTGCATAAGAAAGATCTCAATTACCTCAGCTGTTTTCACCTTATAAAACAAGAAAAAAAAAACACTAGAAAAAATTAAACCCAAAAGTAAGAGAAGGAATAAAGATCAAATGGAAAATAATGAAATCAATGAAATATTATACATACTTTGTTTCCTATATAAAAATTTCCTATATGTAAATTTCATGTTTTCATGAACATTCAGTTCAAAATAGTTTCTAATTTCCCCTTTGAATTCTTCTCTGAACCATCAAGTTAGGTAAAAGGATGCTATTAAGTTTCTAACTATTTAGGAATTTTACAGCTCTTTCTGTTATTTTTAATTTAGCTAGATTTAACTCCACTCTGGTAAGAGAAAACATTTTATATGACTTGACTCCTTTTAAATTAATTGAGATTTGTTTTAGGTCTTAGAATATGGATCTACCTTGGTTTACGTTCATGTGCTCCTGAAAAGAATGTGTATTCCACTGGTTTACCTGTGTGTGTATGGGGGAGGGGTAATTTTATAAATGTCAATTAGGTCATCTGGTTATTCAGTTTTCTTCAAGTCTACTACAGCTTTGCTTATTTTCCATCTCCTTCTTCTACTAATTATCGGGAGAGGGATTTTGAAACATCAGACTATAACTGTGCATCTACTTCTTCAAGTTCCATCAGGTTTTCCTTCATATACTTTGAAAAACTTATCTGCACCATAAAAGTAAAGGATTAAGTTTCTTGATAAATATATCTCTATCAATATGAAAAAAAAATCCTTCTCTTTCTCTGGCAATATTCTTGGCTTTGAAATCCACTTCATCTAATACTGACACAGGACTATAACCTTTTGAATAATTTTACCATTGTGCATCTTTTTCCATCCTTTTTATGTTCAACCTATTTGAATCTTACCCTTTTAATTTATCTCACTTGGCAATCTCTGCCTTTTAAATGGGGGTAAAGTAGTGAAGAAAACAGGCAAAAATCTCTGCTTTCTCAGGTTTACATCCTAATGGAGAGACAGTAAAGACACATGTAATATGTTACATGAATTAAGTACAACTTAGAAAACTATCTTTTGCCAGTGATTTGCAGTGGTAGATCTAACCAAGATCGAATTCCCACACAGGTAAGTTACCTCTAAGCTCTCACTGGGCAAAACAGACCTAATTACCACAGGCTCATTGTATATCTCAATCATTTTGTGTGTTCTAAATATTAAAGGGGTAACTTGACTTCTTGAAAACAAAAACAAACACACCATCAAACCTCATAGGAATTCTAATTAGCATTAATTGAATCTGCATGCGAATTAGGGAGGAATACATCTTCATGATGCTAGCCCTTCCAATAATCAACAACATACATCTATTCATATATAGAAAACTTCTTTAAGTTTTTCAATACCGTTTTAAACTTCTTACAGAAGAATATTATGTGTCTTATGCTTATATCAAGTTTTAAGAAACACTCAGACAGAAATACACACATCTACTAATCGTAAACTGCAGCGTCACTCTGGGAGAAGTGGGGCACTGTCCTGGCTCCTAGCTCCAGAGCAACATTGTAGTACTTATACTCAGAGACACAGGCAGAACAGAGGACTATCAAGTTCTTCTTATGAAAATAAGGCCACCTTCAAAAACAATGAAATTTCAGTGTTCAGCAACTAAGAAGAGGCTCGTGCCTCCATTAGGGCAACAAGGTAAATAACAGACCAACTAAAATTATACCAGAAGGAACAAGGGAAAGAGACAATTAAGGAGAACAACCCAGGCTATAGATCTGGTCCTATCCAGCAGAAACATTCACACAAATACACTTACAATAGATGAAGATTTTCTACGGAAATAATTTTCTCAAATTATGTTTTCTAGGAGATGATTTCAAAACCAGTGGCATGAAGGGCAGTATTAAAGACGGGTCTCAAAGGCTACTCTCTGAAAGGGCTCAAAATTGGACCAATCCGTAGAGCAATATATGACCCAGGACAATGTTGGAAACAACAGACCGACCAATGGGCCAACAATTAGTAGAGGCTAAAAGCAGGGTGACACCAATAGAGGCAGAGAAGTTAACACAGAGATCAGTGAAAGAAACTGTGTTTATCAGGATTCGCCAGAGAAACAGAGCCAGTAACTATATATATACACACATGCGTGTGTGTGTGTGTGTGTGAGAGAGAGAGAGAGAGAGAGAGACGAAGAGGTTTATTAAAGGAATTAGCTTATGTAGTCATAGAGGCTAAGAAGTCCCCCAATCTGCTGTTTGAAAGCTGGAGAACCAGGAAAGCCAGTGGTATAATTCAGTCTGAGTCAAAAAGCCTGAGAATTACGGAAGGTGATGGTTTAACTTTTAGTAAAGATTAAAAGCCTGCAAACTAGACGGCCAGTGGTGTAAGTCCCAGAGCCCAAAGGCTGGAGAACTAGGAACACTGATTTTTGTCTCAGATATCCCAGCAGAAGAAGAGAAAGAGAATTTGCCCTTCTTCGCCTTTTTGTTCCATTCAGGCCCTCAAAGAATTAAATGCTATCTGACCATAAGGGTGAGGGTGGATCTCTTTACTCAGTCTACTGAATCAAATGCTGCTTCCAGAAAGATCCCCCAAGACACACCCAGAAATAATGTTTTACCAGCCATCTGGGCATCGGTTAGGCCACTGAGGTTAACACACAGAATGAATCATCACAGAGACACTCACAGAGCACCCCCCCCATAACACTATCATCATTCTAATAACAGTGTGCGAGCCCAAGGCAGAGCCCTCTGATGAGACATCAGAGATGGTACACGGTGGGAGGAAAGGACTTCAGCCAAATAATCCAATCAAGTCATTAAACAAATAAGCAAGCAAAAATAACAACAGGCCCTAGAGAAAGAAGGAATCAGTATCAGACTAGGAACAAAATATCTAAAATATCCTTTTGTCAAAAAAAAAGATTCACAAGACGAACTGGAAAATTTCACATATATGGGAGAAACAGCAGGCAACTTGAGAGAGTCCAGATATTGGACTTAGCAGATCTCAAAGCAGCTATTACAAACATGTCCAAAAGGCAACCACATTTAAGGAAGTAAAGGAAGGTACTGATGACATCTCATCACACAGAGAGTATCAATAAACAGAAAAGAATGAAACAAAAATTCTAAATTTGAAAATTATACTACCTGCACTGTAAATTCGTTAGATGGGCTCAACAGCTGAAGCTTACAGAAGAAGAAGAATTAGTAAACTTGAAGACAGATCAATAGATATAATTTAAACAAAACAAGAATGAAGTCAACTGAAAAAAGCCTCAAATAAATGAAGGATAGTGTTATCTGCACCAACATATTCATAATGGGAATATCAAAACAAAAGAAGGAAGAGCAAGGGGAGAAAAACTATTCAACAAAACGATGGGGAAATCCTGCAAATTTAAGAGAAAAACAATATGCAAATTCAAGAAGATAAATAAACTCCACATGAGATAAACAGAGATCCATGCCAAGATGCATCATAGTAAAAATATTTAAAAAGAAAGACAAAAAGAAAACTTAAGTATCAAGAGAAATACAACTCATCACATACAAGGGAACTCCAGTTAGATTAACAGCTGACTTTTCAACAGAGAGCAGGAGGTAGGGTGACATACTGTGAGCTAGGAAAAAAAAACCCAAAATAGCAGAACTGTTTTCAAAACTGAAAGCGAAATACATAAACCTATACATTTCCAGTCATTAGTTCAAATCCACAAAGATTGCAGGTAAAAGTAATGCTGTAATTTAAAAGATAGCATAAAGACGTATTTCTTCTCCTAACCACTGCCCAAGGCTATGCAACAACCAATATGTATACAACTATATTGTTCTGTAACCTATAGAAATTAAATATATTTGACAATAGGAAAGACAAGGCAGAAAAACAAAGTTATACTAGAGTAAGGAAATGAACCTGGATGGTAACTTGAATTCACAGTAACAAATGAAGCAGAAATGGTGAATAAGAACGTTAATAGAGCAAACTCCATAAATAAATACTTGCTATCCTTTCTTGTCTCAGTTTCTTTAAAAGACATCAAATTATATAAAGTAGTAATTCCAACAATGCATTGTTGGAATTTAAACATATACAGATCTACTATGCACAAAAGTAGTATCACAAAAATAGAGCAGAATAAACAGAATTATATATGAATGGCATCTCTATATTTCAGTGTAGATAAGGGAGTATAAATCTGAAGTAGATTCTGAAAAGGTAAATTTATTAGGTAAATCTTAGAACAACGATTAGGAAAATCATTTTTAAGTGAAATCATCATTGAAGAAATTAAAATATTATGCTAAAACATACTTAATGAAAAAGAAGGCAGTAATAAAAGAACGAGAGGATCAAAAAGGCATAAGGCAGATAAACACCAAAAAGTAAAACAGCAAGAGTAAATCCAACCATACCAACACCAAAAAACCGGGAATGGACTTAGAAATCCAATAAAAAATCAGCAAATGTCAGGGTGTATAAAACATGTAAATGCAAGCACATGCTATCTACAAAATTCAAAGCACAAGTAGGTAGAAAATTTTAAAAACAGAGAAAAATAGATCAAGTACACAACATTTATAAAAAGGCTATAGGAGCTATATTAGTATCAGGCAAAAATCTATTTTTACACAAAAAAGTGTTACTGGAGATAAAGTGGACATCATGCAATGAAACCAGTCAATAAGTAAAGGAGACATTAATCCAAGCAATTATATGCTGCTAAGTCTCAAGTGTATGAAGCAAATTCTGACAGAATTCAAAGGAAAAACATACATGTCAACAATAATAATTAGAGACTTTAATATCCCACTTTAAGTAATAGATAAAACAACTGGGAGAATACAAACAAGCAAAAAAAAAAAAAAAAAGAAGAAGAAGTTAAAATACACTAATAAAGTAAGCTAGACCTAACATATATTTAAGACAATCCACTTGAAAAGAATGGAATACATATTCTTCAAAAGATGAAACATTCCCTAGGATAGATTTTATTTTTAAAAGATTTTATTTATTTGGCAGAGAGAGACACAGCGAGACAGAGAACACAAGCAGGGGGAGTGGGAGAGGGAGAAGCAGGCTTCCCGCTGAGCAAGGAGCCTGATGTGGGGCTTGATCCCAGGACCCTGGGATCATGACCTGAGCCGACGGCAGATGGTTAACGACTGAGCCACTCAGGCGCCCCTTCCCAGGATAGATTTTAAAAGGTTCTCCTGGGCGCCTGGGTGGCTCAGTCGTTAAGCGTCTGCCTTCGGCTCAGGTCATGATCCTAGGGTCCTGGGATCGAGCCCCGCATCGGGCTCCCTGCTCCGCGGGAAGCCTGCTTCTCCCTCTCCCACTACCCCTGCTTGTGTTCCCTCTCTAGCTGTCTCTCTCTCTGTCAAATAAATAAATAAAATCTTAAAAAAAAATAAAATAAAAAAATAAAAGGTTCTCCTACCACAATGGAAGAAAATTATAAATCAGTAATACAAAGGGATTTTGAATTCATAAATATAAGATTAAATAACACATTCCTGAATAAAACAGAGGGAAAAAATAACAAGGAAACTTAGAAAATACTTGGGAGTAAAAATGTAGATTTAATATACCAAAACTTATGAGATACACACAAAACAGTACTGAGAAGATAATTTATACCCACAATAACCATACTAAAAAAAAGGATCCCGGGGCACCTAGGTGGCTCAGTCGGTCAAGCATTTGACTCTTGATTTCGGCTCAGGTCATGATCTCAGGGTCATGAGATCGAGCCCCACTCAGTGCAGAGTCTGCTTGGGATTTTCTCTCTCCCGCTCCCTCTGCCCCTACTCACCAAGCTCACACGGGTACATGGGCTCTCTCTCAAATAAATAAATATAAATGCACGCTCTCTCACTCTCAAATAAAATCTTAAAAAAAAAAAGAACTATCCCAAATCAATAACCTGCCTGGCACACCTGAGAACAATGGAAAAAAAAAAGCAATACCAATCCAAAGCAAGGATAGAAAATGAGATGAGTAAAAATTAATAAAACAGCAAAGAAAGGCAAAAAATGATTCTTTGAAAAGATCAAGAAACCTGACAAACCTGCATTTAGGCTGACATGAAAATAAGAGACATAAGATTCAAATTACTAAAGTTATGGAATAAAGATGGTACATATACTAGGGATAGAATGTACTAACACTACAAAACTGGAATGTTTCATACATTACAAAAAAAATTGTAAGTGAATGTTTTGAACAACTGTATGCCAACAAATTTGATAACTTTGCTAAAATACAAATATTCCTAGAATAAGAAAAAATATAACAACTAACTCAAGAAGAAATAAATCTGAAAAAAGTACAAGAAGTAAAAACACTGAGGTAGTCATTTTAAAACTTCCCATAAAAAAAAGCCGAGGTCTAGGGGCGCCTGGGTGGCTCAGTCATTAAGCGGCTGCCTTCGGCTCGGGTCATGATCTCAGGGTCCTGGGATCAAGCCTCGCATTGGGCTCCCTGCTCAGCAGGAAGCCTGCTTCTCCCACTCCCACTCCCACTCCCACTCCCCCTGCTTGTGCTCCCTCTCTCACTATGTCTCTCTCTGCCAAATAAAATCTTTAAAAAAAAAAAAAAAAAAGCCCAGCTCCAGATGGTTTCACTAGTGAATTTTAAAAATCATTTAAATAATAATTAACATTAATTATTCAAATACTCCTCCAGAAAATAGAAAAGACCTCCTAACTCATTATATGAGACTAATACCACACTGACACTAAAATCAGACATGAGAAAAGACAATAAAAAACTAAGATCAACATCTTTTCAATATAGACCCACAGATATTCCCCAAAATGCTAGCAAATGTTATATAGTAACATATAAAAAGGGTTATACACAAAGACCCTGTGGGATTTATCCTACTAATGCAAGGCTGGCTTACCATTTGAAAATGGTTAAGTGACTACGGCCATACCACCCTGAACGTGCCTGATCTCGTCTGAAAATGGTTAAGTGAGCACCAACAGTGCATTCTCCCTCTAACTTACTAGAGCTGGAGGGCGTCTTCTCTGCCTTCTCCCTCTGCCTCACTCCTGCTCTCCAGTATCTCCTGAAAAGGAGTCTATACTCACCTGCTATCACACTTTTTCGACTTCCTGGATTTCCAGGCTCTGGTGTCTAGTGTGACCTTCTGCTTTCAGTCTCACAGGACTGTATATATTTATGTACTTTAAGAGGTAATACCTGAGGATCTCCCTTCTCTTCAGCCTGAATCTAGATGCTGACCAAGATCCTCCCACTGGGACACTGACAGGTCTTGAAACAACCTCAACTACTGAAAGCCACTACTAGTAAAATAGACTGGTTAGACAATCACAAAATTTGACAGACAACCAAGAGCTAAGTCAGGGTTGAACAATAAGGTTATCACCTACATGAGGCCATTCCTCCAATACTAGGAGAGCTGGCTGTTTGATCTAATGCATAGAAACCAACACAGAGAATCAAGAAAAATAAAGAAAGAAATGTGTTCTAAATGAAAGAACAGGATAAAACCTCAGAATAAGTCCTTAGTGAAATGGAGATAAGTGATTTACCTGATAAGGAGTTCAAAATAATGGTCATAAAGATCCTCATCAAACTCAGAAGAACAGATGAACACAGTGAGAACTTTAACAAAGAGATAATATAATAAAATACCAAACAGAAAATACAACAGGTGAACTGAAAAATACATCAGAGGGATCCAACAGCAGAATAGATGAGGCATAAGAGATCAGTGATCTGCAATATATGACAGTGGAACTTACTCCATTAGAGCAAGGGGGGGAAAAGGGGATATAGCTTAAGGGATGTATCAAACAATACAAAGCAGATCAACACTCACATTATAGAAGTCACAAAAAGAGAAGAAAAAGAAAGGGGCATAAAACTTATTTAAAGAAATAATGGCTGAAAACTTCCCCAAATTGGGGAGGGGGGAAGAAATCCCTATTCAGGAAGCCCAGAGACTTCTATATAAAATAAATCCAAAAGACCCACACCAAAACATATTATACTTAAAGTACCAAAGATTAAAGACAAGGAGAGAATCTTAAAAGCAGCAAAACAAAAACAAAAACAAACAAAAAATCCACAACTAGTTATTCTAATTCTTCAGAAGAAACTTTTCCGGCCAGAAGACAAGTGGCATGGTATATTCAAAAATTCAAAGAGCTGGAAAAGAAAAAAAAATTACTAACCAGGAGTACTCTACACAGCAAAGCTGTCATTCAGAATTGAAGGACAAATAAAAAGTTTTCCAGACAAAAAAAAAGCTAGAAATCACCAACACTACAACAGCTTCACAAGAAATGTTAAAGGGACATTTTTAAGCTGAAACAAAAAAACACAAATTAGTAACAGGAAAACACATAAAAGTATAAATCACAGTGGTAAAAATAAATATATAGTAAAATTCAGAATATTCTAATATTGGGAAGATAGTGGGTTGATCACTTATAAAAGTAGTATGAAACTTTTTTTTTTTGAAGATTTTATTTATTTATTTGACAGAGAGAGACACAGCGAGAGAGGGAACACAAGCAGGGGGAGTGGGAGAGGGAAAAGCAGGCTTCCCGCGGAGCAGGGAGCCCGATGCGGGGCCCAATCCCAGGGTCCCGAGACCATGACCCGAGCCGAAGGCAGACACCTAACAACTGAGCCACCCAGGCGCCCCAGTAGTATGAAACTTTTATGTACAAAAAAATTGCCATAACTACAATTATTAGTTAAGGGATACATAAGATCAAAAGATACAAGATTTGACATCAAAACCATGAAATAAGGAGGGGAGAGTAAAAACACAGAGCTTTAGAATGTGTTCAATCTTAAGTAGTCAACTTATATTTGACATTGGCTTTAAATGTCCCATTAGACCGCACTTTACAGACATTTACAGAACATTTCATCCAAAAACAAAGAAAAATGCTCAATTCACATGAAAAATTTTCAAGGATTGATCATACATTAGGACAAAAAACAAATCCTACCAAATTTAAGTAGATTCAAACCCAATCAAGTATCTTCTCTGACAACAATGGTATGAAACTAGAAATTAATTACCAGAAGAAAACTAGAAAATTCACAGATATGTGCAGATTAAACATGCTCCTGAACAAACTGAGTCAACAGAGAAATCAAAACATACCTTGGACAAATGAAAATGGAAATAACAATATACCAAAACTTACAGGATACAACAAAAGCAGTTCTAAGAAAGAAGTTCAGAGTGATAAATACATTAAGAAACCAGAAAATTCTCAAAAAACCTGACTTTACACCTCAAGGAACTAGAAAAAGATGAAGAAATGAAGCCCAAATTAGTAAAAGGAAGGAAATAATAATGATCAGAGCAGAAATAAATGAAATATTATCTAAAAAGACAACAGAAAAGATCAATAAAATTAAGAGCTGGTTCTTTGAAAAGATAAACAGAATTAAACTTTTACTAGGCTCACCAAGAAAAAGAGGACTCAAATAAGTTAAATCAGAAATGAAAAAGATGTTAAAATTGATACCAAAGAAATACAAAGGATTTTATGAGAGCACTATGAACAACTGTAACAAATTTGACAATCTAGAACAAGTGCACACATCTCATAAAAAATAGAGCCTATAGGAGCACCTGAGTGGCTCAGTCGTTAAGCGTCTGCCTTCGGCTCAGGTCATGATCCCAGAGTCCTGGGATCGAGCCCCGCGTCGGGCTCCCTGCTCAGCGGAAGGCCTGCTTCTCCCTCTCCCACTCCCCGTTTGTGTTCCCTCTCTCGCTGTGTCTCTGTCAAAAAATAAATAAAATTAAAAAAAAAAAAATAGAGCCTACCAAGACTGAATCATGATGAAATAAAAAATCTGTAACAGACCAATCAATAGTAAGGAAACTGAATCAGCAAACAAAAGCCTCCCCCAAAATAATGCTCCCCCCCCAAATAAAGTCCAGGACCAAACAGCTTCACTGGTGAATTCTACAAATCATTTATTTATTTATTTATTTTAAGGATTTTATTCATTTAAGAGAGAGAGAGCACAAGTACAGCAGCAGAGAGAGAGGGAGAGAAAGCAGGAGCGTGGGGGGGGCAGCAGAGGGAGAGGGAGAAGCAGGCTCCCCACTGAGCAGGGAGCCCGATGCAGGGCTCGATCCTAGGACCCCTGGATCATGACCTGAGCTGAAGGCAGACGCTTAACCAACTGAGCCACCCAGGCGCCCCTCTACAAATCATTTAAAATAGAATACCATTCTCAAACTCTACCAAAAAAATAGAAGAGGAGGGAACATTTCCAAACTCATATTATAAGGCCAGCATTATCCTCATACCAAACCTGAGCATGATGTTACAAGAACAGAAAATTACAGGACAATATCCCTGCTGAACAAAGATGCAAAAAACCTAAACAAAATATTAGCAAACTGAATTCAACAATACATGAAAAGGATCATACACCATAATGATGTGGGATTTCTTACAGGACACAAGGATGGTTCAACATCCACAAATCAATCAATGTGATATACAACATGAAATAAAGGATAAAAATCATAAGGTCATCTTTCAAGAGAGTGGGGGTTAAAGGGAACATACCTCAACATAATAAAGGCCATATATGAAAAACTCACAGCTAACATCATACTCAATAGTGAAAAACTTTCCCTCTAAGAACAGGAACGAGACAAGGATGTCCATTCTTACTACTTTTATTCAACACAGTAACGGAAGTCCTAGCCGCAGCAGACAACAACAAAAAATAAATAAATAAAAGGTATCCAAATTGGTAAAGAAGTAAAATTGTCACTAGTTGGAGAAGACATACTATATATACAAAATCATCAAGACTCCACCAAAAAAGTATTAGAACTGACAAATGTATTAGGTCAAATTGCAAAAAAATCAACATACAGAAATCTTTTGGGGGGGCACACAACACAGATAATTCTTTTATTAACTAAATTACAGATGCTTTGAATAAAAACTTAGAACTAACAATCATTTAAGGGTCAATGATTTACTTTCTCCCACAGATGAGAACTAGTTATTTTTCTTGTTTTGTTCGCCTGAACAGTGAATCAAGGCCATGGTGCTTAAACACAATTGTATTCCTTTCATATCTTACTACTTTCCAAATTAGAGTCCATCATTTCATGTCAGTTACTCATTAAGGGTTTCCTCTACAGCTTTCCTAGGAGATTGTATAGTCTTCTGATTGTAAGCAACAAGCTTCATATAAATTAATCCAAGTAATTCTGCTAGAGCTATAATACCGAAAGCTGAAATCAGAAAGAAGAAGGCCATGCGCTGGGGTGCACTCTGAGACACAGAGGCTTAGTCCAACCATAGAGAGCACACAGCCCACTACCTGAAGGATCAGTATCACTGTAGGAATTACAATTAAACCAAGTCCACAGCATTCCTTATTGAATATACACTTGGGACAAAATGACAACTTTGGTGAGCACTAGTCCAACAAATAAAAGAATGGTCTTCTCCTTTTAAGACTGGATTTATATTTTAGTGTCACAATACCAAACTGTCCCCAAGACAGAAGGACAGCCAAAACTGGGAAAATAACGAGGATGCTTTCATTTGGAGAAAACCATGAAACAATATAATATTTTAATTCTATGATTTCCCCTTCTCTGCTTAATTCTGTTACCTCACAAGTGTAGTTTCCTATGACAGCCTCTTTCTTATCCATCCTCAAAGAGGCAAAGTCATTAAACAATCCTTGTGAGATTTTGGTCCTCTTAAACTTATCCCCGTTGAGTGGTCCTTTATACAGCTCCATCAAAATGTCTTTTTCTCTAAATTTCCACTTTACATACATTTCCTTAATGTTTGTTGCACCCACATTATTAGCAAACATAGGATGACAACAGTTTCATTGCAAGCCGTGTGTTCTACAGATCTGGTAATGTCACCTATTTGCCGAGCCAAACCGCAGCACACCGAGCCCAGCAGCAGCACCACCAGGGGCCACACGCCCGTGGCTGCCGCGGGGCCACCACTGCGGTCCATCACAGGCAGGCCCGCCGCCCAGGCTGCCTGGCCGTGCACTCGCGCGCTCCTGCCACCCCACGCCTGCTTCCATTCCTCCCGCCTCTCCAGGTGCGCACAGGTACTCCCCCCACCCGCCGCCCCCACCACCGGCCCCAGCCCCCAGGGCTGTTGACGCGAGGCCCTCCCTCCCGCTTCCCTCCTGCTTCATGGGGTCAAGTCCCCACTCCAGTCCGCTCCAAGGAGGCCTGGACCCCGCTCCCACACAGCGGCATGCGCCGGACTTGCGGGTCACGTTCCACCAGCCCACCACAGGAGGCTGAGCACGTAGTCCTCCGCTCACCTGGGACCTCCCTGCACCCGTTCCCTCCCTCTGAGGTTCTCCTCTGCCTCTCACATCAACCTGGGCCCCGGTCCTCTCCCACCTTCACGCTTCAGGAGCGCCGCCAGGCGCTGCTGTCTCTGACCGGGGCACCTTAGCCCACAGAAGCCCCTAATCTCTCTCCTGTCCCGGGTCCCAGGTCAGCCAGCGCATTGACGCTGCTGCATCCTTGCCCCCACCTCTGCCCCAATATACAGACACCTGTTGCATTTCTATATAATAATAACGAAGTAATAGAGAAAAAATTAAGAGAACACTTACAGTTTACAATTGCACCAAAAAGAATAAAATGCCTAGGAATAAACTTAACCAAGAAGATAAAAGATCTGTATTCCAAATAATGAAACACCGATGAAAGAAATGGAAGACAACAGGAACAACTGGGAACATATACTATACTCATGGATTGGAAGAATTATCATTATTAAAATGTCCTTACTACCCAAAGCAATGTACAGATTCAGTGCAATCCCTATGAAAATAACAATAGCAATTTTCACACTAAAAGAAATAATACTAAAATCTGTGTAGAACCACAAAAGATCCTGAATAGCCGAAGCAATCTTGAGAAGGACAACGAAGCTGAAGGGTACCATGCTTGCTGATTTCAAACTATACTACCAAGCTACTATAATCAAAACAGTATGATAGTGGCATGAAACCAGACACACAGATCAATGGAGCAGAATAGATAGCCTAGCAATAAACCCACTTATATGCCAACTAATCTACAACAAAGGAGCCAAGCATATACAATGGAGAAAGAATGGTCACCACTTCAATAAACGGTGTTAAGAAAACTGGACAGCCACGTGCAAAAGAATCAAACTGAACCACTATCTTACACCATACACAAAATCTAATTCAAAATGGATTGAAGACTTGAACACAAAACCTAAAACTATAAAAGTCCTAGAAAAACACATAGGCAGTAAGCTCCTTGACATCAGTGATGTTTTGGATTTGACCCCATAAGCAAAGGCAACAAAAGTAAAAATAAACACATGGGACTACATCAAACTAAAAAGCTTCTGCACTGCAAAGGAGACCAACAACAAAACCAAATGACAACTCACTGAATGGGAGAAAATATTGCAACCATCTGTCTGACAAGTGGTTAATATCCAAGACAGAACTAATATTATCAATTGGAAAAATACAAATCTGATTTAAAATGGGAGGAGGACATGAACAAGACATTTTTCCAAAGAAGACATACAGATGGCTAATAGGTACATGAAAACGTACTCTACATCACTCATCACCAGGGAGATGCAAATCAAAACCACGAGACAGCACTTCACACTTATTACAATGACTATTATCAAAAAGACAAGACATAACAAGTTTACAAAGATGTGAAGAAAAGGAAACCCTTGTGCACTGTTCATGGGAATGTAAATCGTGCAGCCATTATAGAACACAATATGGAAGTTCCTCAAAATATTAAAAATAAAACTATCATATGATCCAGCAATTCCACTTCTGGGTATTTATCTGAAGAAAATGAAAACACTAACCTGAAAAGATATACGCACCTTTGTTCACTGCAACATTATATAAATAAGGAAAGAAAGAAAAAATATATAAATATATATTAAGTATATATAATTTACTGTATATACTATATATAAATGTAAATATATATAAATACATAAGTATATATATTTATAATATATAAATTTTATGTATTAACCTACATACATTATGTATACTATATGTATTTTATATATGTGTGTATACTATATTATATATATTTTACATATATGTGTATATATTTTATACATTATATATACATATGGTGTATGTGTGTGGAATATTATTCAGCCATAAAAAAATTTTTTTAAAAACATTTTATTTATCTGACAGAGAGAAAGCGAGAGAAGGAACACAAGCAGGGGGAGTGGGAGAAGGAGAAGCAGGCTTCCCACTGAGCAGGAGCTCGATACGGGGCTCAATCCCAGGACCCTGGGATCATGACCCAAGCCAAAGGCAGACACTTAACAACGGAGCCACCCAGGCGCCCCTCAGCCATAAAAATTAATGAAATCTTGCCATTTGGGGACAACACAGATGGACCTTGAAGGCATTATGCAAAGTGATATGAGTCAGACAGGGGAAGAAAACATCGTAATGATCTCAATAATGATGTCACTTATATGTAGAAACTGAAAAATGCAAACACAACACAATGATCTGATAGATACAGGGAACACACTGGTGGCTGCCAGAGGTGTGGGTTTGGGGCTGGGCAAAATGGTAAAGGGAATCAAATGGTACAAACTTCTAGTCATAAAAAATAAATCATGGGATGTAATGTACAACGTGGTGACTACAGTTAATAGTACACTGCGTATTTAAAAGTTGCTAAGAAGTGGATCTCAAAAGCTCTCATCACATACAAAAAAATCTGTAACTATGTATGGTGACAGATGTTAGCCAGATTTATTGGTATGATCATTTTACAGTATATGCAAATATTTAATCAATATGTTACACACCTGAAACTAGTATAAGTCAAGGACACCTCAACTAAAAAAAAAAAAAGAAAATAGATACAAATAAATGTCTCTAGTGAAAAGAAAACAATACAATAAAACTATATGCCTAACTTAAAAAAAAAAAGTCTTTAGGAAGACTTATAAAGGAACATTTTGTTTTGTTCTGTTTAAATTAATAGGTCACATGGTAATTATAGCCACTTCTACAGCATGGTACCATTTGCACTCCAGCAACACTATTAAAATTGGTAGAGTCACAAAATGTTCCCAATATTTATAAATTATAAACTTTCTTCTTGGATATTCTGCATGTAATTGTCAAAGATCACATAAAGACAACTCCTCCAATGCCACCTCCATATTCTTTTTTCCCTGCCTCAAAGCATGAAGGGCTCAGCTGAAAATTAATACAGAGTACAGATTCAGGCAGTGTAAGAGAGCATACAGACCACAGCTGGTAAGATACACATTCTGTTCGTATGAAAACTCTACTACACTCTTTAATTACACGTTCTTCAAGAAGCTGTCTAGTAACAGAATTTGGTTTTAATGAATACACAGCAATTAAGCACACAGAAAATAGCTTTAAACTGCACTATTAGTTCAAGTTTGTTGAATACTTGGTGTATGACTGGCTCTGAGGTTTATAAAGGTGACGGAGATAAATTCCCTGCTCTAAAGAACTCAACAACCTAGAACTCAACTAACAAATCCGAGTCTCATATTTTAGCATGTGTATGATGTTTCAACAACCCCCTCCCCCCAAAAAGAAAATCAATTAATAGCCTATGTAAGTAGGAAAAAACAGGACAATAACTGCCTGATCATCTCAATACACACAGAAAAAGTGTATGACAAAATCTAAGACCTTTTCTTTTTTTTTTTTTAAAGATTTTATTTATTTAGCAGAGGAGACACAGCGAGACAGGGAACACAAGCAGGGGGAGTGGGAGAGGGAGAAGCAGGCTTCCCGCCGAGCAGAGAGCCCGATGTGGGGCTTGATCCCAGGACCCTGAGATCATGACCTGAGCCGAAGGCAGACGCTTAATGGCTGAGCCACCCAGGCGCCCCTCTAAGACCCTTTCTTAATAAAAACAATCAACAGACGAGAAACAGAAATAAACTCCTTCAATCTTTTAAAAGACATCTATGAAAAGCCCACAAATAACAACACGATAAATGGTGCAAAATGGAATACTTTCCCTCTAAAATCAAGAACAAGACAAGAATCTACTCTCACCACTCATACAGATAGTTCTAGCCAGGAAAAAAAAAATACAGGTTGGAAAAAAAGAAATAAAACTATCTGTACTGAACACTAAATCTGAAACTAATGATGTACTGTATGTTTGCTAACTGAATTAAAAACAAAAAACAAAAACTACCTGTAGTTGCAGCTGACACAATCTTGTACATAGAACTTAAAGAATCCAGTAAAATACTATTAAAACTAATAAATGAATTCAGTAAGGTTACAGGGTACAAGATCAACATATAAAAATTAATTGTATGGGTGCCTGGGTGGCTCAATCGGATGGGCATCCGACTCAGTTTCAGCTCAGGTCATGATGTCCGGGTCCCAGGCTCAAGGCCCACATCGGGCTCTCTGCTCAGCAGGGAGTCTGCTTCTCCCTCTCCCTCTGCTTCTCCCCCCGCTCATGTTCTCTCTTTTTCAAATAAATAAATAAAAATCTTTAAAAAGCCCCACAAAGCTACAGTAATCAAGACTGGCAATGTGGTACTGGCATAAGGACAATCCTATACATCTATGCAATTAAACTGGGAATACAGAAATAAATCTGAGTATTTATGTTCAATGCATTTTCAATAAAGATGCAAAGAAAAAAAATCCTTTTCAACAACTGATGCTGAGGCAATTGGATATTAGATACAACACCAAAACCACAAGTGACAAAAGTAGAACTGTACTTCATGTAACAAAAAACTCTTGCTGCAGAGCACACAACCCAAATAGTAAAATGACAACCCAGAAATGGGAGAAAATATTCGCAAACTATGTATCTAATTAGGACTGGTATACAGAATATGTAAATAACTCTTACAACGCAACAATAAAAAGACAGCTATAACTAAAATATTAACAAGGCAAAGGACTTTTGAATATTAAGCTTGTCTTGCTATAAATGACTTCTTTGTGGTAGGAGTGTGCCACTCTTCTAGGATTCTTAGACAATCAAATCTCTTCAAAAAAAAAAAAGTTTTATTTCTTCCTTTGTCATCTGTATACCTTTTATATTCCTGTTTTATTGCATGTCATGGGATTTCTAGTCAGATGTCAAATAAGAGTGGCAAAACTGGACATTCTTGCGCCTGACCTTAGGGAGAAAGTATCCAGTTCTTCTTTATTACGTATGAGGCTAACAGATTTTTTGTTATTGCTTTTTATCAAGTTGAGGAAATTCTCTATAACTAGTTTGCTGAGTTTTAATCATGAATGGGTGTTGGATTCTGTCAAATGCTTTTTCTGCATCAATTGATAGGATCATATAATTATTTTTCTTTCTGCGGCCTGATGGAGTGGATTATATTAATTGATCTGAATGGTAAATGAGCCTAGCATGTTTGGAATCAATCGTACTTGGCCATGGTATGTAATGCTTTTTATATACGGTTGGATTTTATTTGGACTTTTGCATCTATATTCATAACAAACACTTGTCTGTAGTTTTTCTTTCTTATAAAGTCACCATCTACTTTTGAGATTAAAAAAAGAGTAAGGAAGGTTCCCTCTAACTACTAATCATCCTAAGGAATCTACAAGAAAGCTACTATAGGTAATGTATGAATTCAGACAAGTTGCAGGCTATAATACAACCACCCCAAAATCAGGTGTGTTTCTACATACCTACAATAAACAATCTGAAAGAAAATAAAGCAATTCTATGTATAAGAGCATCTTTGTTAGCCTATGGTGGATTACACTGACCGGTTTTTGAATGTTGAACCCCTCTCGCATACCTGGTATATATCCCACTTGGTCATGGTTCTTTTTATACATGGCTGGTTTCTATTTGCTAATATTTTGTTAAGGAATTTTGCTAGTAAATTTATGGGAGATATAGGTCTACAGATTCATTATTGTTTCCTGTACTGTCATTGTATGGTTTTGGTATCAGGATAACAAAAAAACCTGTTACGAAGTGTTCCATGCTTTCTATTTTTCTGGAGGACATTGTGTAAGATCATTATTAATTCCTCCGTAAATGTTTACATGTTTGGTAGTCTTCTATGGTGAAAACATCTGTAAGAGATTTTATCTCTTTATTTTAAAATTAAATTTAATTCAAATTATCTATGTCATCTATGAAAATCCACAGAACCTTCAAATTATCCATGTCATCTTGAGTTTTGGTAGCTTGGAATTTCTAAAGAATTGATCCATCTCTTCTCAACCATCAAATTAAGAGCATAACGTTTAAATTATCCTCCTGTTAACGAATGCCGAAGTGATATCCCCCATTTCTTTCCTGATATTGGTGGTTTGTTGTGTGTGTGTGTATTGAAGATTGCTAGGTTTATAAATTTTATTGATTTTTTTCCCTAAGAGCTGGCTTTGTGTTTCAGTAGGTTTCTCTATTGTTTTCCTATTTTCAACTCATTGATTTCTGCCTTATTTTCTTCCTATTTGCTGTGGGTTTACTTTGCCCTTTTGCAGTCTCTTAAGGTAGAAAATTAATTATGGATTTGAGACCTTTCATCTTATCCAATGTTAGCATTTAGTCCTATAAATTTCCCTAACACCACTGCTTTGGCTGCTTCCCACATAAATTGGTATATTTTTTCATTCAGTTCTATGTATTTTTAAAATTTCCTTTCAGCCTTCTTTGATTCATGCTTTACTTACATGTGCCTTGTTTAATTCTGAAGGGTTTGGATATTTTTCTACCGACTTTCTATTACTGATTTCACAGTTTGATTTCCTTGTGCTCAGAGAACATAGCATGGTTTCAGTTCTGCTGAATTTACTAAGGTTTGTTTATGGCCCATGATATGTTGTATCTTACTGAATGTTCCATAGGCACTTGAGAAGAATGCATACCTTGTTTTTAGGTAGTATTCTACAAATGTTCGTTCAATCCTGCTGGTTGATGGTGCTGTTCATTTCTTCTATATCTGTTAATTTATATCTGCTATCTAGAAGTTCTACCAATTGCTGAGAGTAAGGTGCTGAATTCCCCAAATATAATTGAAAATTTGTTTATTTCTCCTTTCAGCTCAATCAGTTTTGATTTGTGTACTATGAGGTTCTTTTTTTGTTTGGTGGGGTCACATTTTGGATCAGTCTTTTTCGTTGGAATACTGCTTTTTCTCTAATAATTTCCTTTGCTCTCAAGACTACTTTATCTGATATTAATGGAGTCAATCTTGTTTTTGTTTTCATTAATGTTTGCATAGTGTATCTTTTTCTATTACCCATCAACCTCACTATGTTGTATTTGAAGTGAATTTCTTTGTAGATAACATATTTCTGCCTCATGTTTTTTGTTTTATCCAGTCTGCCAGTCTATACCTGAATTGGTGTGTTTAGATCATTTACATTTATAGTAGGTATTGCTATATCAAGGTTTAAGTCTGCTGTTTTATTTTTGTTGTTTTCTCAGTTTCTCATTCATCTCTTCCTAATTTATTTTCTTACTGATTACTTGAACATCTTTTTAAAGATTCCACCTTCATTTACTTACAGTATTTCTAAGTGTACCACCTTGTATAGTTTTTTAGTGGTTCTTCTAGGTATTCGAGTCCATTTCTAGGTAAAATGCACATATATAATTTATTACAATCTTCCTGGATTAACATTTTACCATTGACTTTAACGGAAATGTAACACTGTAATTTCAATTAAATCCCTGTATTCTATCTTGTAAATATATCATTTCCTCCACATGTAGAGCATCAAATCATATGATATTCTAAATTTTGCTCCAACAAATATGATTTCAGAAACTCCTGAGAAGGAAACTCCATTATTATATTTACCCTTATTTTTTGCTACTTCCAATGTTCTTTCTTTTTTGAAGTTCCAAGCTTTCTTGTGTTATTTCCTTTCTATTTAAAGAACCTCCTCTAGGCGTTTTTAAAAGATAAGTTTGCTAACAACATTTTCTCTTTGTTTTCCTTTGTATGATACCTTCAGTTGTCCTTCTTTCATGAATATATTTTCACAAGCCAAACAAGTTTTGTTTGAAAGTTCTTTTCTTTCAGTACTTGGAAAAAAACGTATTATTTCCTTCTAGCCTCCATGGTTTCAGATGACAAATCCACTATCATTTCCAAAGAAAATGAGTTGTTTCTACTTTCAAAATTTTTTCTCTTTTGTTTTCAGAAATTTAATCATGACATGCCATTAGTATGGATATCTTTGGATTTATCTCACTTAGAGTTCACTCAGATTCTTCAATGAGTATTTTTATGTCTTTTGCCAAATTTGGGAAGTTTTCAATCATTATTCCTTTAAATACTTCAAGTGCCATCATCTCTTCCCTTTTTGTTACTCTGATGATACTGATGATTAGTTTTATTTTTTTTTAATTTTATTTATTTATTTGAGACAGAGATAGAGAGAACATGAGCAGGGGGAGAGGGGCAGAGGGAGAGGAAGGGCGAGAAGCAGACTCCCCGTTAAGGAGGAAGCCCAGCGCAGGGCTCAATCCCAGGACCCTGGGATCATGACTTGAGCCAAAGGCAGACGCTTAACCAACTAAGCCACCCAGGTGCCCCAATACAGATGTTAGTTCTTTAGTTATTCCAAATACAGAGAGAATCCAGCCTCTTCTCATTACCTCCATATCACCCCAATTTTGACTAAATGACCATAATTGCCCTTCAGGAAAACTACTAGCGAACTCTCTTAAGTGCTTATGTTCTTTCCAATATTTTCTCTATAGAGGTGAGAAAGATCTTATGAACATAAATCAGACGTTGCTTGTTTACCAAAATACACTAGTAAGAATAAAAATAAAATCTTTAGTAAGATTTATGATATTCATCTTTTGGACCATAGCTGCCTGACATCATTTCCTGCCCCCACTTCCCATCAATCATTCCCCTTTGGCCACTGTGACTTTTTTTTGCTATTTCCCAAGAAACACCAAGCACATTCCTACTCATTGGCTTAGCAGTTGCTATTACCCCTGCTGAGAAGAGGCAGGATCCTCACAGCTCACACAATCATTTCATTCAAATTCTGCTCTAATGGTGATCTCTTTAAGGTTTCCCCTGACTACTCTTCTTGGAGTAGCACAATTTAACTCTGCTCCCATTTCTAGGATAATTTTTACCACTACAGAGCTTTAATACACCTAAGTATCTGATTTTAGTGCTACCTTTTTAATTTATATTTGACATATAACTGTATAAATTTACAGTGTACAACCTGTTAATTTGATACATTTATATGCCATGTAATTGCCACTGTACCAATAACTAGCACCCCTATTATGTTACATAGTTACCATTTCTTATTAGTGATTAGAATAATTAAGTTCTAGTGCCTCAGCAAGTTTGATTATTATAATACAATACTGTCTATATTCACTATATGCTATATTAGATCACTAGGGCTTATGTACTCATTACACTTTTATACCCTTAAACAACATCTCTCTTTTCCCACATCCCCCACCCCCTGGTAACACTACATTACTCATGTTTATAACAAGTTTGGCTTTTCTAGATTCCAGATACAAGTGACACCACATGGTATTTGCCTTTCTCTGTCAAACTTATCTCAGATAGCATAATGCACTCAAGGTTCATCCATTTCACAAGTGGCAGAATGTCCTCCTCTCTCATAGCTGAATAATATTCTATTATTTACACATACCTATTTTAATTACCTATTTATCCACTGACGGGCAGTTAGGTTGTTTCCATATCTGGCTATTGTGAATCACGCTGTGATAAACATCAGCATGCATATTCTCTCTTTGATAACCTGTTTTCATTTCCTTTGGGTGTCTTCCCAAGTGGAACTGCTGGATCATAGGATAATTTTATATTTTACTTTTTGAGGAATCTCTATACTGTTTTCCATAGTAGTTGAACAAATTTACATCACTGCCAACAGTGCACAAGGGCTCCTTTTTTTCCACATCCTTGCCAACACTTGTTATCTCTTGTCTTCTTGGTGCTAGCCATTCTAAATAGTGTGATGTGTGGTTTTGATTTGCATTTCCCTGTTTAGTAATGTTGACCATGTTTTCATATATTTGTTGGTCACTACTGCTACTTGTATAAACTCGACACTTATTTCTTTCACTACTATAGCATTTAGATAATAGCAACTACTCAAAAATTATTTGAGTCAAAAAATGAGCATATGAAAGAATGCCTGATGATGGCAGGAATGCAGAGCAATGGAGGTAAGGTAGGCAACTGAAAACTGCTTTGAGAAACAAAGGAATGAAGAAAAACAACAGTAAAGATGAGGTAGGCAAAGACTGGTCTGTTGACAGATTAAGAATGGTAAATACAAAGTGAATCAAAAAGAACATTTCTTTTAAGAGTGGTATCTGGAGATTTGGTTCAAAAACCAGTATTCCCAGTCACTTCCAAGGATTAAGACTTCTAAAGAGATATTCTTGAAAAAACATCTTAAAGTTGTCAACCTCTGGATTAATCGTGGGAAAATAATAAATCCCCTGACGTTCATCTGTGCAGTATCCATTAACTCACCTGGGAAGCTCTGGCTTGGGAATTCTTCCTCCAATATCCATGGCTCCTCTCCTTGCTCTAGCCTGAAGATCACCTCTGGTTTGGTAACACAATACCCTGTCAAAGCAAAACAATTTAGGATTCAGACCAGAAGGCCTAGCCTGCAGGGCCTCTGAAAGAGAAGCAAGCTTCCAGAGCTGCTCGATGAAGATGCTATTGAACATTTCACTGGAGAGGTAAACACAAATATCTTCCTGGTGCCCAAAAGAGATCAACACTGATTCCTGGTTCCAATATAAAAAATCATTAAACTCTACAGTGTCTACATGCTTCATAACTAAAAGAATTAAAACATGCTATTTAGAATTACAAAAAAACAGACCTTACCCAGTGAGACAAGGTTACTGTAGTTCTCCAGCATCACATCTCTATACAAGGACCTCTGAGCTGGGTCCAGGCGCTGCCACTCTTCCTGGGTGAAGCCCACAGTCACATCCTTAAATGATACTGATCCCTGGAATTTCTGTTCAATCTGAAATGTTCAGAATTGGGTGACATGGAAAAAGCTGTATGGGAACCAATCCTTACCATGATTACCAAAATAGTCTGCAGAACATTTGTTTGGTTTTACACTTTGAGGGAAGATGAGAAATCCTAACAGAAATATTATGCCAGGGGCGCCTGGGTGGCTCAGTCGTTAAGTGTCTGCCTTTGGCTCAGGTCATGATCCCAGGGTCCTGGGATTGAGCCCCACATCGGGCTCCCTGCTCAGTGGGAAGCCTGCTTCTCCCTCCCACTCCCCCTGCTTATGTTCTCTCTCTCGCTGTCTCTCTCTCTGTCAAATAAATAAATGAAATCTTTAAAAAAAAAAAATATTATGCCTTCATTGCCTTAAGGTATTATTCATGTAAAAAATTATCAAATCCCACAATGTATCTGGAACCATTCTAGTTCTTAGAAATGCTAAGATTAATAAGATTATTCTTGTAGTCAAGTAGCATACAATTTGGTAAGAAAACATGCAGTAGTATGTTATAATTGCTAAGGTGAAAGTACACAGCAGACAGACTAAAATAAATGAGGAACAAAATCAGTTCTATTTTGAGCTTCACTGAAGAAGAACAGCTGACTGAGAAATATAGTAATACCGTGCTCTTCATGAACATGGTGCCATGGTACAAGCAAAGGCAGGGCTCCTCCAACACATTTGGGAAATGAACAGAGGGCAAACAGTACAGAAAACATTGAAAATACAGCCTGGAGCTGTGATGACAGAAAGGGCCATGAAGAAAGAAAGTCATGGAATGGATTACAGAGTAATTTTAGACCAAGTCTCCAAAGTATGTGATCACTTTCAACCTTAAAGAATGTTTTTGAGTACTAAAGAAGTTTATATTTATGAATTATAGAAATAAACTATCGATATATTTTGTGACAAATTTTAATTTTTTCCCTCAATTTTAAAAAGTAAAAAGACAGCTTAATATTTTATTTCACTGCAATACACATTCTAGGTTCTAAGTCTTCAATTTAGAGACCATAACTAGAACGTGTAGAGAATGAGAAGGGAAGATTTTGGAACTGTTACACTTGAAATACCTGTAGAACACATAGAAGATACCAACTGGATTATTTGGGATATCATCTAGAGTGCATGCCTCTACTTTAGGGCTCACTGTTTCAAAGAAAGGGGAGCCAAGGAGATCTGAGTGTATATTAAAATTATGTGACCAGGTTTTTATTTATAGAACCAAGTCTCTCAAAAAGGTAAAGGGAAAGCTAACGGACAAAAACCACCACTTACATAAACTACTATAGCAAAAGCTGTAAAGCAAAGAGGGAATTGATAAAAGGAAAGAGAGTGATAGAACACGGTCACCAATTATTGGCAGAAAGAAGTCTCCTCAGGGTATATGTACAAACATCTGTATAAACACAAGTATCACAAAATAAACAAGGAAAAAATAAATTAGATACTGTATTTTAACAAGATATATCTTAAATATGAAACATAATACTGTAGGTCTAGAATGAAAATAAGGATTTGAGAAACAATAATTTGGTAGTGTCTGACGTCACCAACAATAAATCAGAAGGCTCTCAGAGAAGCAAGAGACTGAAAATAATCAAGAACGCAAGGTGAGGAAAAACCACTTTTTAACTGGATAACAGAGAAAGAAAAGGCCATGAAGGAATGCCTGAAGGTGGAAATAAAAATAAGAATAAATAGTTTTAAAAACTAAGAGATGATGATATGATCACCTGAGTATATACACAAAAGCATGATAAAACAAACAAACAAAAAACTCTTGGCAAACTAGAAAGGAATTTCCTCAGTGTGATAATGGATTTTAACATATACCTATGGCAAATATTACACTTAATGGTGAAATATAGAATGTGTTCGATTTAGGGGCGCCTGGGTGTCTCAGTTGGTTAAGCGTCTGACTCTTGATTTTGACTCATGTCACGATCTCAGGGTCGTGGGATCGAGCCCCGCATCAGGCTCCACGCTGAACCGCGAGTCGGCTGGAGATTCTCTTTCTCCCTTTCCCTCTTCCCCTCCCCTGCTCGCACATATGCGCTCTCTCTCTCTCTCTAAAAAAAAAAAAAAAAATTAAGGAAGGAAACATGGAGAAGAATTCTGACCTTCATGTATGAAAAAGTTAATCTTATTTTGACTCCTGGTTTTAGCTTGATATCCTTGAGACTTCTTCAGATAAACAATTTGTCATTGTCAACTCTGTGATTTTTGTAATTTTTGTTGAAGTATAAATATATACAAAAACAACACACAAGTATACTTTGGCGAAGAAATGGCTCAGTGTATTTTCACAGTGAACACACCCATAAAACCAGCATTCAGATCAAGAAATAAAACATGACCTGAAATTGAGAAGCTCCTTCATACCCCTACCTAGTATCTACCACCTCCCCTATCCTAACTCACATGATAACCACAATGACATACACACTTGGATGTCTAAAATGAAAAAGTCAGAAAATACCAAATAGAGATAGTGGCCAGAATATGAAGCACCTTGCCAGTGGGAGTGTAAGTAAGTATATATACTTTGGGAAAATAATAGGGAATTTCTAGGGCACCTGGGTGGCTCAGTCGGTTAAGCATCTGCCTTCGGCTCAGGTCATGATCTCAGGGTCTTGGGAATGAGTCCTGCATCGGGCTCCCTGCTCAGCGGGGAGTCTGCTTCTCCATTCTTCTCCCCTCTGCTCATGCTCATGCTCTTTCTCTCTCAAATAAATAAAATCTTAAAAAATAATAATAATAGGGAATTTCTACTAAAGCTATATGTATTAATTCCTCTCCTAGTTATATATCCAACGTGAATGAGTGTTTGTCAACCAAAGGGCCTATAGGAAATGTTCATAGCAGTTTTATTAGCCAAAACCTGGAGACAGTCCAAAAGCCCATCAACAGAATGGAAAAATAAAACTGTAGTACAGTTACATAATGGAATACATAATAGCAATAAAAAGAAAAACTGATACACTCAGCAAAATAGATGAATCTCACATATACTATACTGAGTGGAAGCCAGACATACAAGCAAAGCTAATCAATGATAATAGATTCAGAGTAAGATGAACTTGAAGTACCAGAGAACCTTTTGGGATACTGGGTGGTAATTACAAGGGGGCGGGGTGCCTGTGTGTGTGTGAGCATGTGCGCACACATATACACACACAAATAAAAATTCATCTAGCTTGACACTTAAGTTATATGCAGCTTACCTCAATGAACTGACAAAAAAAATACTTTTTGGAACTTACAATACACGCTAAGTTTCTGGCATAAAATTGATGATATACTGTTCATAAAACTAACAGACTAAAACAAAAGATTCTGAAATACCAGAGCATAAATCAAGGCATTTGTTTGGAAGTTTATCATTCTGACTTCTTTTCTAGCTTGGATAAAAAAGAAATGGACAATCAAAAGATCCTGATGATAAAACATTAGTCAACAAAGATATGTTAACAGAGAAATACAGACTCTATTATAAAAGTAATATCTTCATAATCAAAACTAGAAAGCAGCAATCTATCAAATTAGAAAAAAAAGAAAATAAATTTGACCAGCAGTGCAAAAAGTAAAGAAACCAAATGTATGACAAAAACTATAATAAAGTAGAACACACAAAATATTAATGATGTTATACTAGGATATACAGTAAACAAAACTGTAAAACAAAAATCCTAAACTATAAGACGGCATATGACTATGCTGAATTTCTTACTAATGATCGACATAACTGATTTGAAAACAAAACCTGTCACAGGTTATTTGCAAGATCAAGAAAATTTGAAAACAAAATAATGGGCAAATATCAAATACACTGTAAAAAAATATATATGCAAAATAGGGACACCTGGGTGGCTCAGTCACTTAAGCGTCTACCTTGGGCTCAGATCATGATTTCAGGGTCCTGGAATCCAGCCCCATGTAGGGCTCCCTGCTCATCAGGGAGTCTGGTTCTCCTTCACTCTCTGCCTCTCCCCCTGCCCATGCTCTCTCTCTCTCGCAAATGAATAAATAAAAAATCTTTTAAAAAATATATAAGCAAAATAAAAGGTGGTCTGGCTTAACTCACAGCAGATAAGGTAACGCTGAGAGCTAAAAGAATGAAATGAGCAAAGATGATTCTTCAAGAAGAGAAATAATCCATTTATCTTTTCTGGTACCAAATACCAGAAAAGCCAATCACTTAAAGAAAACACAACTATAAATACAAGGATACTTTAAGACACAGTCACGTGTACCTATGAAAATATAGGAGATACACTCACATCTCCATGAAATGTATTTTGTTTTCCTAAAGAGAATATTGTATGAAATCCCAAAAGAAACAAATGCTTTGGGTCGAAGCATTAAGGAACTACCAAAATAGACTTAGAAAAAGGTAGAAAATCAGTGCAAAGACCAATAACCTGAAATAGTATTTAAAAATATTTAAAAATCGATTGAAGATCTTGAAGATCTACCACGGAAAAAAACCATTTCAGATGTTTTCAGGATTAAAAGTCTAGCCAACATTAAGTAACAACCCATGTAATTTATTTACTTTTTTATTAAAAGATTTTATTTATTTGAGAGAGTGAGCAAGCGCACACACATGGGGGGAGGGGCAGAGGGAGAAGTAGACTCCCCACTGAGAAGGGAACCTGATGCGGGACTCGATCCCAGGACCTGAGCTGAAGGCATACACTTAACCGATTGAGCCACTGAGGTGCCCCAACAACCCCTGTAATTTAAACATCCCATATCATAAAAAAAAAATTTGTGAACTGTTACAAACTTAGTAACAAAATATTGTTCAAAAATAGTTCCTATTTAATTTTGATACAAATATTCTAAATAAAACACTGGCAAACTCAATTCACAACAGTCTATTAAGAGTAATTCAGAAAGTGGGGGCGCCTGGTGGCTCTGTCGTTAAGTGTCTGTCTTTGACTCAGGTCATGATCCCAGGGTCCTGGGATCGAGCCCCTGCATCAGGCTCCCTGCTCAGCAGGAGGCCTGCTTCTCCCTCTCCTGCTCCCCCTGCTTGTGTTCCCTCTCTCACTGTCTCTCTCTGTCAAATAAATAAATAAAATCTTAAAAAAAAAAAAAGAGTAATTCAGAAAGCAAAAAAGAAAGCAATTCAGCATGTCCATCCAGAACACTCCAGGTTCCAAACAGATTCAGAAAAGATTATTTTGTTTACAGTATATACTCCAAACACTTAAAACAGTCCATGAAAGGTGTTCAAAAATTATTTGCCAAATGAATGGCCTAGTATATTTTTTCCAAAAATTCAAGCTTAAGACACAGGGAGCTCCAAACATTGGAATTATCTGGCAGATTTACCAACTATGTTAAAATGATACAGAAAAAGACTTGTTGAATCACCATGTTGTACACCTGAAAGTAACGTAATATTGTGTGTCAACTATAATTTAAAAAAAAAAAAAATGGTAAAGGGAAAAAGATGGCCAGATCGAGAGTTTCAACAAGAGAACTAAAAATTAAGAGAAAGACTGAATATAAATGGCAAACCTTAAAAGCAGCCAGAGAGAAATGAAACATTACGTTCAAAGGAGAAAACGCACTCCCAAACTGCAATATATATATATACTTTTCAGATTCACACAGACCTTCTGTTCTTAAATTGACCACAGTCTGGGACACAAAGCAGATTTCAACAACTTCAAAGATCTGATATCATACAGAGAACATTCTTTTTGCAGTGTTTAACATAACAATCAGTTAAGAAAAAGATTAACTAGAAAATTTCACAATGTTTACAGATTAAAAGATGTATTTCTTGTTATATTTAAGAGATATATTTCTAAATAGAGATTAGAGAATTTTTTTTTAAATTTATTTATTATTTGAGAGAGAGTGTGCCCACATGCCTGCAAGTGGGGTGGGGAAGGGCAGAGGGAGAGAGAGACTCTCAAGCCGACTCCCCGCTGAGCATGGAGCCCAACACGCAGCTCATTCCCACGACCCTGAGACCATGACCTGAGCCGAGACCAAGAGTTGGACGCTTAACCGACTGAGCCACCCACATACCCCTAGATTAGAGAATTTTTTAAGTGAATTATCAAAAATGACATGCCAAAACCTGTGAGACACAACTAAGAAGTTATGCTTAGAAAAAAACAAATCCTTAATAGTATGTTTTAGAAAAGAGTTTAAAAAAATTAGTTAAGTATCTACATTTTTTTAAAGCAAAAGAGCAAGTTACAGCTAATATATGCACAAAGACATGTTACAGATCAGATATCAATCTCAAGGTTGTGAGTTCGAGCCCCATGTTGGGCTCAGAGCTTCCTTAACGAGAGAGAGACAGAAAGAGAGAAAGAAAGAAATCTTCCCATGAAGGAAACTCCAGGCACAGACGGCCTCACATATGAATGAATACCTAAGAAGTAGCAACAAAATAAAACAAAATCCGACTTCTGGTTTCAGCTCAGATCATGATCTCAGCATGGTGGGATCAGGTCCATGATGGGCTCTGTGCTCAGTGGGTCTGCTTGAGATTCTCTCCCTCCTTCTGCCCCTTCTCGTGTTCTCTCTCTCTCTCTGTCTCTCAGATAAATAAAATAAATCTTTAAAAAAAGAAAAAAAGTGAACACCAGAGACATTGCGCAAGTGGCCGGCACCACGAAGATCTGGACTTCAGAGCGCATCTTTGACCACCCACTGGAAACTGTTACAACAGCTGTAATGCAGAAATCCCCAAACTCTATGGACCCAAGTGCGGTTGGAGGTGATGTACTGGACAGTCACACAGATCGCTCTGGAAGGCTGCACAGCCAAAGACTTCTCAGCACAGAGTGGGGACTGCCTTCCATTGTGAAATCTCATAATGCAGCAAGAACTAAAACACTTGTGCAAGAACATTTTGTAGTTGATCCTGCAGAGAAAACGATGGAACTTAAATCTACTAATATTTCACTTACAAATATGGCTTCAATAGTTTGTATACAAACCACACCCTCTGGACCTAGAAAAATCCGTTTTGACTCAAGAAGCCATAATCCCTGGGAAAGGAGTCAGTCTCAGCAGTTACCCTGAAGGACCAACGGCAAGTATGGTATCTTCAAATGCCAACAAAGGTCGAGAAACAAGAGAATGGGTAACACATCAATTAAATGCTGAGATTGAAGACTTGGCAGCTTCGGTGAGAGGGAGCACAAAGACATCGACGGCGGTGGCAGGGTTTGTAAGAGAGATGAGGATGAAAGCTGGTATATGACACACCCGCTCCCCACATCTCTGCAAGCTGGCAATATACTTGTTATTTAAAAAACAAAAATATATTTTAGGTAGGATTTTTTTTAATAAGCTGAAGGAAAGCTATAAGACTTTTGATCAAAACAAAGAGGTGTAGGGTTTCTAAATAAAAGGGATCATCCAAAAGTATTGTTTGAAATAACCATCTAATTTCTGAGGATTCTAGTATTTATGTGAAAATTTAACAATTTCTGAAAGGTACTTGGAAAATCATATTGGCATATTAAATCTCCTTTAAGGTAGAATTATAAAGCTTTTCATGCATTAGAACTCTACCTGGCTTTGGACTAACCCCAGAACAAAGCTGAGCCACCTAAATACATATAATTACCCTGATACAGTAAACCTCAAGAGCTTGCATTAAGGAATGCTTTTTAAAAGAAGAAATTATACGGGCACCTGGTGGCTCAGCTGGGTAGACATCTGCCTTTGGCTAAGGTCATGATCTCAGGGTCCTGGGATCAAGCCCCATCTAAGGTTCCGGGCTTAGCAGGGAGTCTGCTTCTCCCTCTGCCTCTGCCCTTCCCCCCTGCTTCTGTGAACACTCGCTCGTACTCGCTCTCTCTCAAATAAGTAAAATCTAGGGCGCCTGGGTGACTCAGGTGGTTGGGCGTCTGCCTTTGGCTCAGGTCATGATCCCGGGATCCTGGGATCGAGTCCCGCGTTGGCTGCCCCTGCTATGTGGGGAGTCTGCTTCTCCCTCTCCCTGCCGCTCCCCCTGCCTGTGTTCTCTCTGTGTCAAATGAATAAATAAAATCTTAAAAAAAAAAGTAAAATCTTAAAAAAAGAAAAAATTATATACTTTTAAAAGACATTAATTTGTATAAAATAACTTGCTCTGCTATAAACCACCATTAAGTGTTTTGTTTGGTACTTAAATGACATTTTTGGAATGAAAATTATCACTAAAGTAATACATAACTCCAACAACAACAAAAAAGGATTTTATTGTATTAAAGAGTACTGTATTAACTTGCTACAGTTTTGTAACTTAGGAAAGGTATTACCTTCCTTGGATTTGTACTTTAGGACAATATGCTGTAACGTTTGCTTATGATGTTCCCTGAAAAAAATAAAGTCAACCCAGAATTTTGCAGCACTCCAAATGTAGAGAGAACAGCTGTTCACATCTTTTAGCATTTCACATTTGACTAACTTATAAATTGCCAGGTGTTAAAACCATGGTTCTGTAATTGCTAAAGCATGACATGTCAGGAGATAATTACTTTTTGAAGTAATTGTGACCACAAACCATCTTTTTTACATGAAGAGCTGAATGTTATTTGGAATTACTCAAATGATGTCTTTCTGAAGCATAAATCCCAGGTACTTAGTGTTTTTAATACTATGGTGCAACTGCAGGGAGTGGGGGTGGTGGGGAAGAAAAAAGTGATAATGAGAAAAAAAGCACTGATCTAAACTAAGCACTACATGAATTGCTTTGGAGCTTTTATTTATGGGAAATCCTTATTTTGGATGCCAAGGGGCAGCTGCAACATAAAAAACAATCCAGTAAATGTATTTTATTTCAAATTTTGTAGCAAGCAATTATCAACCAGTAAATACCCTTGATACTTGCAATTGTTACATACAGAGTATTTAGTTAGAAGATAATTAGCTCTTGCCTGGATTCTGTAATGCTTAATGTGATAAACTCATAAGGTCTCCTGTAAAACAAACCAGTTAATTTAGGCACATAACTACAGAAAAAGTATACCAAACTATTTAAAAATTAGTGTTTTTCTACTTAAAATATTGTTTAGCTTAAGACTTCTTAGGACATTGGTAAAATCAAGTTAAATCCATGAGTTTTTTTTTTTTTTTTAAGATTTACCTATTTATTTTAGAGAGGGAGAGAGAGAGAGAGCACACAAGCAGGAGGGGCACAGGGAGAGGGAGAGAAAATCTCAAGCGGACTGCGCTAAGCACAGAGCCCAATGTGAGGCTCGATCTCACCACCCCAAGTCCATGACTTGAGCTGAAACCAAGAGTCAGACGCCTAACCAGCTGTACCACCTAGGCACCCTCCAATAAGGTTTTTGATTACTTTTTGCAACTGAAGATGGTTTTTACAATTGAAATAATATTTCAGCTAAAGAAAACATTGCTAAACATTGATATTTGATAAAAAGTTGCATTCTATAATTTCTGTAAATTATACTTGTTCTGAAAAAGGTGCAATGCCCTAATGGTAAAAAAATTACTAAACAAACAAAAGTAAATAACAAGTCCATTAAAGTAGACATAAATGTGAAAGCCAAAACAATACACATTTAAAAATAACAGAGGAGATTATCTATGTGACCTTAGAATAGGAAAATTAATTTTAAAGAGGACACAAATGACAGCAACATTAACAAATTTAATAAACTAATCCAAGGATCTGGAAAGTTTTCCTTGTAAAGAGCCAGAAAACAAATATTTTAAGTCTTGAGGGCCAGATGGTCTCCATCATTTCACTCTCAACTCCACCCTTGAAGCCACAGATCATACACAAATGAATAGGTAGGTAATAGGTAATAGGTAGGGATTTGTGAGAGGAGCACAAAGGAGGCTTTAGAAGTCCTGCCAGTGTTTGTTCTGACCTATGTATTAGTTATGTGGGCATTAGATTTGTAATAATTCACTGAACTCTAGACTTAAAATGTGTGGATTTTTTAACACATCTGCTATACATATAAAAATAAGATTTACTAAAAAATAAAGCACATTTTAGGTTAGTGATCAAAGAAGTCATCAGAAAGGAAGCTGAAACCTGTGCAGGAAAAAAAGCTCCACATATTGATACTTAGATTTTGCAGCTAAAGTAGTAGTAGAGAGAAATTATATCCTTATATGGGCATAATAGAAAGCTTTACAATAAACTCATCTTCAACAAAAAGTTACAAAAAATAGCCTATAACCAAAGATAGCTGAAGGAAGGAATAAAGGTAAAAGCAGAAGCTAATTAAAACAACAGTGAAGGGGTGCCTGGGTGCTACAGTCGGTTAAGTATATGACTCTTGATTTTGGCTCAGGTCATGATCTCACAGTTGTGAGATCGATCCCCACATCGGGCTCCACACTCAGCGTGGAATCTGCTTAAGACATTCTCTCCCTCTCCCTCTGTCCCCATCCCTGCGCTCACGCATGCGCATGCTCCCTCTCTCAAATAAATAAATCTTTTTTAAAAAACACAGTGAAAATCAATAAAACCAAAAGCTTGTTCCATGAAGAATAAAGTATTATCTGTGATAAACATTAGTCCAAAAAAATCAGAAAAACCATTAGGAATAAAAAGGAACAAATGAGGGGCGCCTGGATGGCTCAGTTGTTGAGCGTCTGCCTTCAGCTCAGGTCATGATCCCAGGGTCCTGGGATCGAGCCCCGCATCAGGCTCCCTGCTCGGCAGGAAGCCTGCTTCTCCCTCTCCCTCTCCCCCTGCTTGTGTTCCCTCTCTTGCTGTCTCTGTCAAATAAATAAAATAAAATCTTTAAAAAAAAGGAACAAATTAAACATCTTTATTTTTTCCCCAAATTTTTATTTAAATTCTAGTTAGTTAACATACAGTGCAATATTGGTTTCAGGAATAGAATTTAATGATTCATCACTTGCATACAACACCCAGTGCTCATCACAAGTGCCCTCTTTAATACCATCACCCGTATAGTCCATCCCCACCCACCTCCCTCCATCAACCCTCAGTTTGTTCTGTCTTTAAGAGTCTCTTATGGCGGGTGCCTGGGTGGCTCAGTTGGTTAAGCAACTGCCTTCAGCTCAGGTCATGATCCTGGAGTCCCGGGATCGAGTCCCACATCAAGCTCCCTGCTCAGCAGGGAGTCTGCTTCTCCCTCTGACCCTCCCCCCTCTCATGTACTCTCTCTCTCCTCTCATCCTCTCTCTCAAATAAATAAATAAAATCTTTAAAAAAAAAAAAAAAAAAAAGAGTCTCTTATGGCTTGTTTCCCTCTCTTTCCCCCCCTCCCATACATTCATCTGTTTTGTTTCTTAAATTCCACATACGAGCAAAATAAAATTAAATATTTTTAAAATGATTAAGAATACTATAGAGAAATTTATGGAAAAAAATACTGACAGACAGAATTACAGTGATCACCAAAAGAGTAACACTTTTTGACCAAGTGGGACTTGTTTTAGAACACAAAGATTAGTTATTAAGAAATGTGGAAATGTAATTCAATAGATCTAAAAAGAAAAATATCATTATTCCCGTAAAATGTTAAGAAAGCATTTGGAAAAATTAAACTCTAATTTTCAATAAAATAAGACTCAAAGGATACTTTGTGAACATGACAAAATCTACCTCAGTCCAAAACCAGCAGCATGCATAGCATTCCCATTCACACGTATTGTGTTAGTCCTTTCATTGTGCTGCTTATTTTTTAGATGGACAAATACAAAATCAGATCCTTTTCATCACATTATACTAAAAAAATTCTGGATTAAGGTACTAAATTTTAAAGAAAAGTCTTATTAGAAAAAAGACAGGATATAGAAAAATTTCATTAGGCCCATGGGGTCAGAAAAACAAGAATAAAAAAACAAGACATAAGAGGGTTGTATCACAATGTAAAACTTTCAGAAAGGATATTATTATGACAAAGCATATGAAGAGAAAATAATTAGTAATTATAACAAAAGATTAGCATTTAAAATACATAGGGAATTCTTAAACTCAGGCTGAAACAACTTAAAAAGCCATAGGTTTATGAAAGTTGCACAAACTCAATAATCAGAAAAGTAGAAATTAAACAGTGATGTTTTACACTCTTTAGTATAAAAATAATTTTTATGTCTGGAGAGAAGGGAGGAAGTCATCTTCTAATGAATAAGTTTACCTAGAAAAATTAGAAATCCTCATATCCCGTAACTCAAAAATACTAATCATTGGACTTCAGAGCAATAATTCTTAAATTTGATGTGTATCAGCATCATATGGGCACCTTGTTAAAAATATGGATTGCTGGGCCTTGCCCCCCAAATTTCTGTTCCAATACGTTTGGGAGGGTACATAAAAATCTGCATTTCAGACGAGTTTCGAGGTGATGCTGCCATTTCTGGCCAAAGAACCTAACTTTGAGAAGCACTGCTCCAGAGTTTGGAGATAGACTTGCATCTATGCAGAGAGAACACGGATATTCATAGCAGTATTTACAGTAATGAAAAGTGGAAATTACCTAAATGCCTACCAACAAAATATAGTATTTAGAATATAGTGCACCCATACAGTGGGAAAAATCGAGCATTACAAGGGATAAACTACATATGGATCACTCTCAAATTACTGGTGAACTGAGGGGAAAAATGTCCATCATATATACATGAAGATAATTTATACATTTTTAGAAGTACTCAAAACAATGAACAGTATTGTTCAACTCTCTACTCTCTCAACTCTCATATTTTTTCAGTGTTCATGTTAAAAAAAAAAAAGACAAAGGATGAAAAATTGGAATTGAACTATAGGGCACAATGAGGAAGACTCCAAGAAAGAGCTATCAGAAGACTGGTATCAGAAGAGGACAAAGAAGACGTGCACCATCAGTTGCCAGAATAATGTAGCAGTTCTTCAAGGAAAGCAATTACAATTAAATCATTGGCCACCTTTACCTAGATAGATCCCAAAAAGCAGAGAGGAAAGACCAGGACAGAATTCCATGGGATGAATTTGAATGGGAAGCTCAGACACATTTACCAGAGAATGTAACTCTGAACCATCTGCTGTGCAACTTATATACCCAACCTGGCTAAAGTCATTACGGAGAGTTTTTGTAACAGGCCTGCAGGCCATTCATTCTCCTAAACATACCAGCTTTCATAGCAGGATCAAACAAGACCTGTAAAATTAACTACTAAAATAACAAGACAAGTAAAATTAACTACTTGAACTATCTCTTGACCCTATTACTCTCAGTGAGGGACGGTTTTAAGCACTCATTTCAGGGCTGTCACTGGAAGGTTATCCACTATGTGTCCCTATATTAAGACCAAAAGAGATATCTTCCAAGAAGTCCTTGTGTTTAAAAAAAAATTCTGTTGTATCCAAAATACAGTGTCTTCCTTTTTCCGTGGCTATCAGAAACATCAGAGATGTATTTGTGAATCAACTTAGAAACTCTAAGATATATAATGATCAGTACGTATCTACAAGCCAACTTGGCCCTGCTTCTGATCTATTACTTTATATTTTCTGTAAAGTTACATTTTTATCTATTACTAATTCTCCCCATCTTAACAGATGGAGTCCTACAAATCTCACAGAATCCACTGTAAAATAAAGTGGGGAATGAATAAATAACTTACCTGGGATTTGTTCATTTTCTGCTGTCTTGGAAAAATGTAGACAACTCTGAAGCCGTGCTGGGTTACAACAAGAGGGATGGGGTCATGGAAGATCTGGCCTGCCCAGGGGGCTCCTGAATCCTCCTGCCCTACAAAACTACACATACCCAATAGACAGGAAGAAGAATGTCAGTACCTCTGACCTTCAGATGTTCAAACACCACCTATCTAACGTGACTCTGATATAATCACGTAGTAGCTCCTGGGCATAACATTTTTCGCTGGGTAAATGTAAATATTTGCTCCCTGAGGATTTAACAGTTTAAACTTCTCTTGATGCTCACACAAAATTTTTTTTTAATAAAAAAACTGGTTTAAGCAATACACGCAGTGAAGTAACATTAACTCTTCACCGAAACTGTTGTAAAAATACTCCCGACTAATCTGTTATCAATTTCCCTGTTACTAAACCTTTGGTTAGTGATTCCACAGAAAGCTATAAAAAGCAGTGCTTTAAGGAAAGGTCTAGGTTTCAATTTCTGTATCTTGCCGTTTCTCAAAGGATCTTTTCAATGTAATTTGCTTTTCCTTGCGTGGAAAGCAGGGAGTTCTCGCTCATGAGTCAGGAGACACGACTTTCAGTCTTCGCCACTAACTGATTCTGAACAAGTCAGTAACCTTCAAGAGGGGAAGATTTTTTTTCTATTAAATGCGACAGAAACAGAATTCTCGAAGATCCTTCCTGAATGCCAGGGCAAGTCAGGACTGAGCAACAGCGCACATCAAGATGCAGTGATGGGCACGGCTGGTGAGCAGCGCAGACTCCAGGAAGGATAAAGGGAGAACCGAGGGAACGGGGTCTCCCCGAGGCGGGGTGGTAACCGCACAGCCCCGGCAGGCGGGCCCCGTTCCCCCGACTACCGCACGCAACCACCCGCCGCGTACGCAAACGCCCTCCCCGCAGCGCCATCCCCTTCCCACCGGTTCCGACACCCACCGTGCATGCGCACACGCCCTCTTCCTGCGGCCTCCGGGACGGGGCCCCACGGACAGCACCGCACGCTCCGCGCAGGGGCTGATCACGTGGGGTCCCGACCCCTAGTCCTGATGCAGACGTCCCCATCCTGCCGTCAGGGGGTCCGCCGAACTCCTCCACACTATCGGGCACCGACCGCCTACCCCCGACCCCCGGGTAGCACGGCGCACCCCCGGCCCTCGTCCAACCGTCTCGGGCTCACCTGTCGCTCCGTCGCCGTGAGGCACCGGCCCCAGAAAAGCGCAGAGCATAAGCGGCCCGAGAATAGCCTCCCACGCAAGAACTGAAGAAAATGGGGTGGGGGGGGAAGACGGAAGTGCACGGAGACAGGAGGCGGAACCAGGCATGCGCAGAAACAGACCTGCGCAGAACCGGGTAGCCGCTGCGATCACTGCTGCAAGTCAGAACGACCTTTCCCTGCTGACTACGGGCGGTGCGAGATTGGCTGAGTGCAGTCTTTACCCAGCACGTGAAAGTTTGGGGCGCTTGAGATAGTTCCCCAGGCAGGCAGAGCCGGTCAGGGACTCCCCACAGCTTACGGATTACAGCCGAGTTCTTTGTGCAGCAACTGTGCAATTCAGACACAGAGCTGTCACGGAAAGGGAACCTGCATGTCACGTTCACTTTTTCAAATACTAGGAAATAGATTCCATCAATAAAATAAAAGGATGCCTAAAAAAAAAATAGTATCCGACACCATCAGCGATTCTCTCAGAAAATGAAAAGCCAGGGGGCGAGGGCGGGGTCAAGAAACTAGTTCATCAAAAATCATGAAAACAGGGCGCCTGGGTGGCTCAGATGGTTAAGCGTCTGCCTTCGGCTCAGGTCATGATCCCGGGGTCCTGGGATCGAGTCCCGCATCGGGCTCCCTGCTAGGCGGGGAGCCTGCTTCTCCCTCTTCCTCTGCCTCTTTCTCTCTCTGTGACTCTCATGAATGAATAAAATAAAACATTTTAATTAAAAAAAAAAAATCATGAAAACAGGGCACCTGGGTGGCTCAGTCGCTAAGCGTCTGCCTTCAGCTCAGGTCATGATCCCAGGGTCCTGGGATCGGGTCCCACATCGGGCTCCCTGCTCAGCGGGAAGCCTGCTTCTCCCTCTCCCACTCCCCCTGCTTGTGTTCCTGCTCTTGCTGTCTCTCTCTCTGTCAAATAAATAAATAAAATCTTTAAAAAAAAAAAAAATCATGAAAACAATAAATGAAAATTGTAGATAAATCATAAAACAGACACATTCCAAAAATATATATTCATTTACATAAACATATTCTTTCCTCTGTGGAGACATTAAGATTACTTGAATAAATGAAGATCTACCCTTTCACAGAAAGAATCGATATTCTTTGAAAACATTCCACTAGGAATCTCACAGTCTTGCATGTATTTTTTTCTCTTTGATTTTTGTGTATCTTAATGTGTACTTTGCAAAAGCATTCTCAACTTCATCTGGAATAAATAAAAATCTAAATTAGCAGACAATAAACATTTCAAAAAGAAAAATTCCTGAGAAGTACCAATATGCATAATATTGCTCGAATAAAAATAGTTTGGCATCTGTTTCATGGAAACAAAGCCACGATTAAGTGTATTTTTTGAATGTAGTATAATAAATGTAGCATTTCAAAGCGCTGAGGAAAGAATGAAATATTCCAAAGCAATCCCTTCCCAGCAATTAGGAGTAAAGTTATGTACATAGATCACACATGGTACAATTCACATGGATTCGAGATTTAAAATAAAACACTAATAGTGTGAATAAAAATAGAGGTGACAAGTTGTGACACCAAAAATAGAAACCATAAATTTAGTACCTGATACATCATAAAAAACAAACAACTCAGCTCTATTTTTTAAAAAAGTTAAAAGCAAAATTATATTTTTATTATTTGAAAGAAAAGATACATTAATTTAAAAAGAGATCTTTAAATCAATAGAAAGAAAAACTTAAAATGGGCTACAGAACTAAGCACTAATATGATAATGAATGACAAAGGTATATAAAATGAAAATGAATGACAAATATATATAAAAGTCCATTATGAGAATTGAAAAAATGCAAATGTTTAAGTAAAAACATGTAAGATATTGAGATTTAATTTTTTAAAATTTCTGTACAAAAGTTCACTCTGCTGTACTTTTATGAATTTTGACAAATGCATAGATCTGTGTAACCACCACCACAGTCAAAATACAGAACTGTTTCATCACAGCCCCCAAAATTCCTTCATGCTACCCTTTTGAAGTCAAACTTTCTTAACCTTTGGCAGCTACTATCTCTTCTTCATGCCTATAGTTTGCCTTTTCTGGGAAGTCACATATATAGACTCTTACCGTATGTAATCTTACGAATCTGCTATCTTTTCCTTAGTACAATACACTTAAGATTCATCAATGTTGTTTAGTGTATCAATACAGTTGTTGGCTTTTATTTCCCAAGTCCTACTCCATGGTATGAATTTACCACACTTCACTTATCTCTTTCCCAGTCAAGTGACTTTAATTTCCAATTTGGGGAAATTATGAATAAGTAAGATACCATTTTGGAGTATAAGACTCAAACGTATTTTTAAAAAGAGTAAGACAGAGCTAGGGTGTGTGCCTGAGAAAATACTTATTCTTACTCACTTTTATTGAGAGCTTAATTCATGTAAACTCTCTAGAGGCTCATTTTTTTATCAAATTCTAAAGGAATTTTAACTGGGAAATTCCATTTAGACAACTATGCATGACTTTATGATAATAGAATTAATTTTCATTGATGTACGTACAAGAATGTTTACATCAGTCAGAGTCCAGGTGGGAAGAGAAACCTCTCAAATATGATGAGAGGGAATTTAATAGAACAGGTTAAAACAGGTATTTCAAAGGCAAAAGTGAACACCAAGGTAACAGGGGTAACAATTGCAGGCAGCAGTTACCACCCCAGGGTAACATGATGGAAGAAGTCAAAGAATTCAAACGTAGCCACTCAGAAGAGGATTCCACACTTGAAGAACTAGGATTCCACACCTGAAGCAGGGGAGGTGCCTGGGTCATGCTGGTATCATAGGTGCTGAGAGAAGAGCCTCGCAGAACTGGAATTCAGACCTTCAGGGGGTGCTGTCCAGTTACTGCAGGACTGTCAGAAGCGCATGGTGGGGTAATGCCTCTGAGGGGTGTCCCGCTCAGCTGGTGCTGCCTGTCAGAGAGGGATCAATATGGCTACATGTGGGAGAGCTAAAAGAAGCTAGAGAGTGAGCGAACCTGCTGGGATTAGATCTTAGTGATGGTTGCAGAACTTTGTGAATATACTTGAAACCACTGAATTTTCTGCTCTTAAGGGAGTGAATCTAATGATACGTGAATTATATCTCAATTTTTAAATACTTCAAAAAAAGAAGCTGTAGTGTACCACTAGTGGCCAAGGTGAAGGGCCATTGCTAGGGTGATGTTAAGGAAAGCACTCCGCAAACAGGAAGAAGGAAGTTGCTCCTCCCGTAACCCTGTCCTCCAAACTTCCTGTAGGGTCTCCTAGGGCAAAGCCTAACAGGCAGCAGGGGACAAGTGTGAAATGTGGTTTACACAGTCCCAAGCATCAATATCGCAATGCACAGTAGAGAAGGCTAGGCTTAGTGTAAGGAGGCAATAGCTAAAACTAACAGGATTCCTCACAATTTAATTTATAAAAGCAAATACTAGAAACAAAATGTACTTGAAGTTTGTGTAAGCAAAATAAATTAAGGCCATATAGTGGAACGCTATGTAACCATTAAAAGTGGTAATGTAGAGGGGCACCTGGGTGGCTCAGTTGGTTAAGTGCCCGACACTTGATTTCAGCTCAAGTTTTGATTTCAGGGTCCTGAGTTCAAGCCCCATGTTGGGCTCCATGCTGGGCATGGAGCCCACTAAAAAAAAGAAAAAACTGGTAATGTAGAGGTATACTAACTTACATAGGGGGTTGGTTACAAAATACTTTGAAATTAAGAATTTGGTTTATGTAAGCATATTTAAGACAAGATCACATTTAAAAAATGTACTAGAGAGGGGTACCTGGCTGGCTCGGTCAGTAGAGCATGCAACTCTTGATATCAGGGACATGAGTCCGAGCCCCACACTGGGTGTAAAGATTACTTAAAACAAAAGTGAGAAAAAAAATGTACCAGAGAGTGACATCAGCATGATGGCAGCATAAGACATTGGTTCCTCCTTTTTCTCTCCCTTTTTAAAAAACTAATTTGACATCCATCCATGAACAAAAATGGGTTGGTGGGAGTTGTGGAACCCAACACTATATGCCAAGAGACCCAGAATGAGTCTCCTCTACCTCTGTACCTATTAACAGGCACACAGTCCTTACTAAGAACTGCAGAACCAACAGAGCCAGCAAACCTGCCCAGTGCCTTTTGCCCTGGTTGGGAAAACAACCAGGAGAGTGCTCACCTAGGACAGATGAATGGTAAAGAAAATACACACACACACACACACACACACACACACACACACACGAATATTATTCAGCCGCAAAAAGAGAAATCTTGCCATTTGCAATACAGATACACCTTGAGGGCATTATGCCAAATGAGATAAGTCAAACAGTGAAAGACAAATGTTGTATGATCTCACTTATATATGGAATCTTTAAAAAAACAAAAACAACCAAAATCATAATACAGATGGGGGGTTGCCAGAGGCAGGGTGTGGGGAGTGGGTGTCATGGACAGAGGGGCTAAAAAGGTACAAATTGCCAGTTACAAGATAAATAAGGCTGGGGGATATAATGTTTGGCATGGTAAGTACAGTTAACAATACCGCATTGCATTTTTTTTTTTTAAAGATTTTATTTATTTATTTGAGACAGAATGAGAGAGAGAGAGAGAGCTCATGAGACGGGGGAGGGTCAGAGGGAGAAGCAGGCTCCCTGCCGAGCAGGGAGCCCGATGCAGGACTCGATCCAGGGACTCCAGGATCATGACCTGAGCCGAAGGCAGTCACTTAACCAACTGAGCCACCCAGGCGCCCCCGCATTGCATTTTGAAAGGTGTTAAGAGAGTAGATCTTAAATTTCTCATCACAAGAAAAAAAACCTGTAACAATTTGTGATAATGGATGTTAACTATACTTATTATGGCAATCACTTCACAATATATATATGTGCCAAATCATTATGTTGTCAACCAAATGCTTACCCAATGTTATATGCCAATTATCTTAATTATATATTCAATGCAATCCTATCAAAATTTTAATGGCATTTTTCACAAAATAGAAAAAACAATATTAAAATTTGTATGGAACCATAAAGACCACGAATAGTCCAACCAATCATGAGTAAGAACCAGGCTGAAGGCATCACACTTCCTGATTCCACACTATACCACAAAGCTGTAGTAATTAAACTAGTATAGTATTGGCATAAAAATAGCTGGGAAGACTAATGGAACAGAATGAAGAGTCCAGAAATAGACTCATGCATATACAGTGAACTAATATTTGACAAGGGATCCAAAAATGCTCAATGCAGAAAGATAGTCTTTTCAATAAATGGTACTAGGAGAATGAGATAACCACATGGAGAAACATGAAATTGGACCTCTATCTTACACCACTCACAAAATTAACTCAAAATAGGTTGAAGACTTAAACATTAAGACCTGATACCATAAAACTCTTAGAAGAAAACATAGGGTAGAAGCTCCCCCACAATGACTTTCTTGGTATGATTGTTTGGACATAACACCAACAGCACAGCACCGAAGAAAAAAAATCAGCAAGTAGGACGACATTAAACTCAAAAGCTGCTACACAGCAGAAGAAACAATAAAAAAAATGGAAAGGCAACCTACAGGAGAAAATATTTGCAAACCATATATCAAATAAATATATAAAGAACTCCTAAAACTCAAAAGCAACAAAAATCTGATTTAAAAATGGGCAGAGGAGTGGTACCTGGGTGGCTCAGTCGGTTAAGCATCCAACTCTTGATTTTGGTTCAGGTCATGATTTCAGGATCGTGATGTCAGGGTCATGAGATCAAGCCCTGCATCGGGCTCCATGCTCAGCAAGGAGTCTACTTGAGATTCTCTCTCTCCTTTTGCCCCTCCACCCCACTCTAATAAATAGATAAATCTTTCAAAAAAAAAATGGGCAGAGGAATAGGCATTTTTCCAAAGTAGGTATCTACATGGCCAAGCACATGAAAAGATGCTCAGCATCACTCATCATCAGTGATATGCAAATCAAATTCACAATGAGAGATCACCTCATACCTGTTAGGATGGCTATTATCAAAAACACAAGAAATAATATGTGCTGGCAAGGATGTGGAGAAAAGGGAACTCTTGCACACTGGTGGTAGGAATGTATGTCAGTACATCTACTATAGATAACAGTATGGACGGTCTTCATAAAATCAGAAATACAATTCTCATATGATCCAGCAATTCCACTAGTGGATATATACCCAAAGAAAATGAAAACAGGACACTGAAGAGATATATGCACTCCCATGTTTACTGCATTATTATTCACAATACCCAGGATATGGAAACAACCTAAGTGTCCATCAACAGATGAATGGATAAAGCAGGTGTGGTATATATATGTGTACACACACACACACACACACACACACACCAGAGTATTACTCAGCCATGAGAAAGGAGGAAATTTTGTCCACTTGCAACATGAATGGACCTTGAAGGCACCCTGGATAAAGTTTCCATGCCAAGTGAATTTTTCTCACGGACTCAGGTCCCAGCACAATGAACAGGAATCCCACCTGGAAGATAAAACTCTCTTATCTGAGCTCTCTCTCTGTAGAGCTAAATCGCAGAGACAGAACCCCCCAAAAGAGCTTACCTTGTATTTCTGTGATCAGATTTGTTACTCATCTCCCAAGAAGTGGGCAAAACCTGCAGGATGTCGCCATTCTCAGAAGCCATCAAAGACTCTGATCCCAGGTTCAGAAGGGAGGACAAGGTGGAGCTGCATGAGGGTGACACCAGCACTCTGTGCGGAAGTGTCACTTGATTGAAGGGACAGCTTCCCAGTCTTTCCTGATCTTTCACAACCTTGACATTTTGATGAATACTGGTTGGTTATTTTGTAGAATGGCCCCCACTATGTGTTTGTCTGATGTTTTCTCATGATTGGGATGATGTATGTGTGGGACAAGAATACCACTTAAGAGATGTGTGCTTCGCAGAGCATCGTATCAGGGAGTTCATCATGTTGCTATGTCTTATTACTGAGACACGTTAACCATTCTGTTAAAGTTATGTCTGCCAGGGTCCTCTGCTGTAACGTTACTATTTTTCTCATTTTAATTAATATCTTAATACTAGCATCTGTTAATGGATAGTGTCTGCAGTAATCATTGATGTGTGGTTTGCCTAATGATGGTCTTATTTCCTTCATTTAGATGACTTTTAAAGATTTTAAGAAATATTTTCAATTTCAATTTAAAAGAAGCCCAAATCATCAAATCACCCATAAGACCTCCTGGGCACTTGTGCAGGAGTGGGGTCCATTCACAGGATACCAACAATTATAAAATTCATTTAGGCTTCCTAGTTAAAATATCATTACCACATGGCAACCAGAGGTACAATTCATATTTCATTGGGGAAGTCGTTTTTAACATTTTCCGATCCTAGACAATTAATAATAATTCAGAAATTGTATTATTTTAACATCTACAATAATAAATACCAGACTTCATGAATGCTTATGTCATTTAAAATTTGGATATCAAAAACAATCTTAAAGTAAGATGGTACTCCTTTTATATATTCTTTTATGTACATATATATGGGTTTTAAATATACGGGAAAGGAAGATGTTAAAGGTTACACCCTGAACTAATAGCAATGGTTACAGCAAGGAAGACTACCAATGTCCAAGTGGTGGGTTCAAAAAAAACTAATGATTGAAAGATTTACTTTGAAATAATTTCAAACTTTAGGTAAGTTGTAAGAAAAGTGCAAAGAATTCCCATATCCCCCATAGCTAGATTCCCCAACTGTTAACATTTCACTGCATTTGCTTCGTATCTCTGTCTGATCAACTATCCTATTATCATTATTCTTTTCCTGATTATATGAGACAGAGCTACGGATGTCATACATCACAATTCCTAAGTACTCCACCAGGCCTTCTCCTAAAACAAGGACACTTTCTTACAGAACCACCAACTAAATATGCAAGTCAGAAAATCAACCCTGGTAGAGCACTATTGTCAAATCCACAAACCCCATTCCAATCTCAACAACTGTCCCAACAAAGTCTTTCCTTTCTGGTCCTGGATCCGGTCAGTCTGGGTTTGTCCTGTGTTTCTTCATTACCAGACTTTCTTGGTAGTAACCACAGAAAAGATGGATCAGTGGTATGTCAGGGGCCACACAATGCAGACCATGGTGATATTAGCCTGGATCCTCTTGTCATTTTGGTGTCTGCCAGGTTTCCCCACCATAATATCACCATTATCTCCTTTGAAATTGGTATTTGTGGAGATATATTCTGAGGTTATGCCAATAATCTGTTCCTCATCCACTCACCAATCTTAGTATCTATTAATAATGTTACTAATAATCAATCACTACTATCATGGTTACCAAATACTGGTTTTCTATTTCCATTATTCCTCATACATTTACTAGTAAGGAAGAGATTTCCCTTCTCCCCACTTACTTATTTCTATGGATTCATGGCTTTCTGTTTTATACCATAGGTTATACTCCATTGTTACTATTCATTTTTATGTTCAAATTGTTCCAGATTTGGCCAATAGGAGCATCTTCAAGATGGTCTTATAGTAACTTTTGCTATGCCCCCATTATTCGTTGAGCCATTCCTTGCCTTCTCTCACAGGAAGATGTTTTAGGCTCATCTGCTTTTCCAGGCCCAGGTCTGGAATCAGGCATTTACCAAGGACTTCTGCTTCCTTTAAGTGGAAGACAGTATCTAGAAACCAAACTCTGGAAGCTAGTGCTCATAGCTCCTGGGATGGAGTTGCTTCTGAGCAATCTCAGCATAAAGAGCTAGGAAATCTGTGTATGGAGGACATTCATACACACACACACGCATGTGTATGTTTGTATACACACATGTATATCTGCATATACATGTGCATGTGTCTACCCACATATGTACACACACACCTATAAATGTATCTAGGTTTAAAAAATGATCAATTCCTACCAGTACCTCCAATTCTGATTCAACCCCTCGGGGTTCTGTTCCATCTTCCACCTTTCTATATTTATAAATACCTTCAACAGGGAGAAACTTGGCTCCCATTTTCAATACATTCATCTTCCCCTCAATGCAATCAATCTCCAACCACGCCAACAATTTCCTCTATTTATAATCTCCTTAGCCACCAACTCCCCAGCGTCCCATGTCTCTGTGATAGGAACAGTAGTGCTACTCCGTTCCTCTGTGTGGAGCTCCTCTCTTCACCTCACTGACCTGCAATGGGACTGCTGTCCTTGTGCTGGAAGGGAAGGGAAAAGAAAGGAATAGCTGTAATTTGAAAAAAGAATATATTCCAGTATTATTTGTAAAATAAAAATAATAAAAATGAAGAAATAACGCTACAGATGGAATGTTTATGTCCATATCACTTCTTCCCTCCAAAAAAATCATGTGACAAACTAATCCCGATGTATTAATCCTATTAGATGGCACACAAATTCAATACTATTGAATGATACCAAATGTCAGTATTATTTATGTTAACTTCTACTGCTTGACTGGGTTGGGTCAGCCGACTTTTCCCACTATAACCACACTTACGTTTTACCAGCTGTCATGCTTGGCCAACAGTATATGCTTGAGGACTGCAAGGATGGAGGAGGGCAAAGGGACATGCTTCTTCCCGGGCTTTCCGTCCGCATCCTGTGCTGTCAGCACCCTAGCAATGCTGCTTCACACCCCAGTCAGGCATGGAGTCTTCTGAGAGATGCAGCTAAATTCAGTTTGCAGTTTTTCTAACACTCGCACACCAGCGTCATCATGCCCCATCAGAGAAACCAGTGCCAGGCAACCAGCACTCTCTCCTCAGCCAGTATGGGCCCCAATCCCGAGAGGCCCCTCCTCTGGGCTCTGATACCCACATCAGTGGGACAGGTTCCTTTCAGAGGCCTGCACTTCAGCTCTGAGGGAGGCCCCCCCACCCCATCCCTTCATTTGACCAGCCTAGAGCTGGTAGCTGCGGCCTGCAATTGCTATCTTAGTGATACATTTGGGTTTCATTTTTCCCTTTTCGATTCCTGCTATCTTTATATCTCAGTGTGCCCTTTTACCCTTTCAGATCCCCAGTTAACAACTGTATACCAAGTTAACAGTGCTTTAGATCATATTGTTTCTGTTCAAATCACTGCTATGGTTTCTGTCTTCTGACAACCCTGGTATGTCTCACTGCAATTTAATCTCAGGAAGAGCAGAACTTACATTTTATTCACTGTTGTACAATGCCTTCTACTTAATAAGTGACTAATAAATCCTGATCGATTCAACAAATGTTTGTATTTATAGTCACTAAAACGTTTTTCTCACTGTGGGTTGAGGATTCAGCTCTACTCTGGATAAAGTACACAATGTCCAAAATTGTATTGTTCATAATCATGAAAAATTAGAAACAAGATGCCTTTCAACAGAATTAAGTTATTTTAATAGAACGGAGTATAAGATGCTAAAAAATTACAAGAGCTACATATATAAACACGGACATAACTCAAAACCGTTATGCTGGTTTTAATAAAGGAATAGTGTTCAGGATAAGGCACAAAGCGTGATGTGACAAAATGTTACTAGAACCACTGAAATTCACAATGAGTTTATACAAAGCAGCAAAAAGCAGAGAGTGAAGAGCAGTGAAATCATTGGTGTGGGGCAGTAGGGTGGTATCCTATGGTTGGCCCATCTGGATTGTGCACCACCAGAATAACGGGGACCTGAATACAGGGCCTAGAAATGTAACAGCCACACCAAAGGATAAATCTCTATACAATAAAAATGTGGTTTCAAATCAGTGAAATAGGGGTGAATGAATCAAAAGGTGAAAGATCAATTGGCTATTCATTTGGAAAAAAACAAAGTTGGATTTTTAGTTCATACCATATTTAATCAACAACAGAAAAAGGTCAGTAGATGATTCTATTCACTTTAAACACGTTTCGTATGTTTTAAAGACAAATCTGACAAAATACAAAGTTTTAATAAGAATTTTCTTGTATCAACTCAAGAAGCAGAAATACATTTCATACTATGGAATGACAGACCATTTTATTTCTAATGTTCAAGTTCTAAACATAAATGCCTTTAGCTCTAATAACAGAAAACTCTGACCCAAACTGTTCAGTACCTGTGAGGTAGATAATATTATATCCATTTTGCAGATGAGGAAATTGAGGCAGAAATTGAGGCAGAAATTAAATCACTACATAGATCACTCAAATAATAAGTGACAGACATAGAACAGCTCGTCTGAAAAAAACACGTATAATTGTAGGAGGGAAAATGTGGCATTCTACCACACTAAATACAAATGCAGATAGTTTTTTGCTCACATAAAATCTGACCTTCACACTTAAAACTTATATAAGCATATTCTTTGGATATAACACAAATATAAAATGGGGAAAACTTCTTCAACAGGCCCTGCTTTCAATCTGTACAGAATAATAAGTACTAATGTTCAAGGCCAATTTTGAAAATTGATTCAGATGTGTATTATAAATAACTGTGTACTGAATCATTGCATACTTCAAGTAAATCTTGATTTTATCAGTCGTTATTTGGTCATCTCCTAAAAGAACAGTTTGTTAACAATGTCTATACTGATTTACACGTGCCACCAAAAAGTAGAAAACACACATGATGCATGGTATTTCATGCATTCAACGCTTCTTTTTAAAAATATATATTGTGGTGTAAGAATATGATGGGACAACAATAGCATTTAGTGTCAGAAATTGTACTGTATGTTACAAAAATTATTTAGCTAAGGGTGCATTGTTCCTACTATAACTATTTTGGAGGCTACAACAAAATCAAGCATATAGAAAGTAGCCGTTAAAGAGCACACTCCTATGTATAAGCCTAACAAAGCTCAGAGGCTTATTATTACTCATGTAAACAAGCAGTGCTGTTACTTTATTCACATAGACAGTGCTGTACTTTGAGTTTACATATATTATTCACATATACACTTAGTGCTGTTACTTTAATCACATATACACTTAGTGCTGTTACTTTGATGTTTACAAAGTGCTGTTACTTTATTCACATATACATTTAGTGCTGTTACTTTGAGTTTACATATATTATTCACATATACACTTAGTACTGTTGCTTTGATGACTCAACTCACTTGTGCCTTCTCAAAGCTACATATTCTTTGTTGACCGTGACGGTCAAATAAATATCCCGTGTTAGATTATTAATAAGATATTTAGTATTGCATCCAAAACATTGCTTCCAGAATAAGATTATTTCTAGATGAGGATGTTTTCCTCACTTCCTAAACTGACAATTTTCTTTTGTTATGTATTCTCTGATAAATAAATCTTGAAATGTTTTTCAAGTTAACTAGCTTTTATTCTACTCTCAATTATCTGATGGTCAATCAGATGTAGATTCTTTGTGAAAATTTTCCTATATCCATTTCATTTTGGGGTGTTTCAATTCGTAAATCTCTGATTTACAAAATGCTTGACTTGTTGATGAAAGTTTATTAAAATGAAGAATACTGAGAGCAGTTTCCCTGCCCACTGAATTCTCTGACATACAGTGTTTCTCATACCTTCATTAGATTCACGAGGTATATGAGATGAGGGATGGCTAGGATATACCATGACAACAAAAAGCCCTAAACATGTAATGGCTGAACAAATCCGAAATTAATTTCCAGTTCATGACAAAACTTACAAGTGATGTTAGAGAAGGCAGAACTCTGTGCAGGACCCTGGTTTCTTCTAACCTGTGAATCTGTAATCTCTAATGATTAGCTCCCAAGTTACCCTGAGGATGATCTCCATTACCCTTTGATAAGGAAAGAAAAATGGGAGTAGGAAAAATTCCAAATGAGGTCCTTTACAGGCTTGGAATTTGTTTCAGAGGTCATATGGCCTCATGTGAATGGAAGGAAAGCTAGAAAATCTTGACTAGTTATGTAACCACAAAGAGAAATGGGTATTGGGAAAAACAGAGCAAGTTTCTGCCACAGAGCTTCTACCCTATGTGAATTCCTTGATGATGAGTAAGCGCTGATTTCCGGCCAAAAGTTTTTCCACATTCACAACATTTATAAGGTTTCTCTCCTGAGTGAATTCTCAGATGGGTAGTGAGGGTAGATTTATGACGAAAACTCTTCCCACATTCGTTACATTCAAAGGGTTTTTCCCCTGTGTGAGTTCTCTGATGATTAATAAGAGTTGACTTCGTAAGAAAAGCTTTCTGACATTCATGACACTGAAAGGGTTTCTCTCCTGTGTGAGTTCTCTGATGTACATTAATGGCTGACAGATGACGGTAAGTTTTACCACATACATTACATTGAAAGGGTCTATCTCCTGTGTGAGTTCTCTGATGTTGAGTGAGGGCTGACTTCTGGCAGAAGGTTCTCCTGCATTCATTACATTCATAGGGCTTTTCCCCCGTGTGAGTTCTCTCATGTCGAGTGAGGGATGACTTCTCATAAAAGGATTTCCCACATTCATTACATTTATAAGGTTTCTCTCCTGTGTGAATTCTCTGATGTGCATTAACATCTGACTGCCGATAGAAAGTTTTCCCACACTCATTACATTGAAAGGGCTTCTCTCCTGTGTGAGTTCTCTGATGAACATTAACTTCTGACTGCCGATAGAAAGTTTTACCACATTCGTTACATTGAAAGCGTTTCTCTCCTGTGTGAGTTCTCTGATGCACATTAACGTCTGCCTGCCGATAGAAAGTTTTACCACACTCCTTACATTGAAAGGGTTTCTGTCCTGTGTGAATCCTCTGATGTGCGTTAACATCTGACTGCCGATAGAAAGTTTTACCACATTCCTTACACTGAAAGCGTTTCTCTCCTGTGTGAGTTCTCTGATGCACATTAACATCTGACTGCCGATGGAAAGATTTACCACATTCATTACATTGAAAGGGTTTCTCTCCTGTGTGAGTTCTTTGATGTGCATGAACGTCTGACTGCCAATAGAAAGTTTTACCGCATTCATTACATTGAAAGCGTTTCTCTCCTGTGTGGATTCTCTGATGTGCATTAACATCTGCCTGCCGATAGAAAGTTTTACCACATTTACTACACTGAAAGGGTTTCTCTCCTGTGTGAATTCTCTGATGTAGCTTAATGTCTGACTGCCAATGGAAAGTTTTGCCGCATTCATCACATTGGAAGCGTTTTTCTCCTTTGTGAATTCTCTGATGTACCTTAATGTCTGATTGGCGGCGGAAAGTCTTCCTGCGTTCATTACATTGGAAGTGTTTCTCTCCTGTATGAGTTCTCTGATGTTGAGTGAAGGCTGACTTCTTGCAGAAAGTTTTTCCACATTCATTACATTCATGGGGTTTCCCCCCTGGATATGTTCCCTCATGTCGAGTGAGAGATGACTTCTTACAAAAGGACTTCCCACATTCACTACATTTATAAAGTTTCTCCCCTGTATGTGTTATCTGATGGTCTGTGAGGGGTGATTTGTGACTTGTTTTCCCACATGAATTAAATTCATGGGGTTTCTCTCCTGTGTGTGTTCTCTGATGCACTGTGAAGTTTGACTTGTAGTTGAATGTTTTCCCACATTCACTACATTTGAATAGACACTCATGTCTCTGTTTTTTCTGAACTTTAGCGAAATGTGACATCCTGCTGAAATTATTTTCAATCTGATTGCCTTTGCATTGTTTTATTTCGAAGGAGACCCCATGACATTTCAAGAGAGATGCCTTCTCACAGGTTTGTCCATGTCCATTATATTCACAGATTTTCTCTCCTGTGTCAATTTGCCTGCGTGGAATTACTGTGGTCTTTTTTCCTAAGGACTTTCCACCATCATATTTTAAAGTCTTCTCTGAAGATTGACTATTTACGTGCTGAGTAATACCATTCTTATGACCAAGGGCTTTCTCATATTGATTATTTTCATGAGAAATCTCTTGAGTATGAGGTTTTTCCTGCTTAATATCAAGTAATTTCTCATATACATTTAACATGGGAGGCTTTTTTCTTGAAGAATTTCTCTTACTACCAACTGATATTAAAATATTTTTCAAATTCATTCCATGTAAGTCATGTTTACAGGGCATTTTTCTTGAAGGAATAAACTTTGTACTCATATTAGATGATTTTCTTAAAGCATAAACTTTCTCTGAAGTCACTGTTTTGTTGTTTAATAAAACTTGTGGCAAATATTTGTCTTGGTTTTTCTGGATTCTCTCTGTTAGGTGAGCTTTGCTGTCTTCTAGAAATGAAAATATTGAACAAACCATAAGAATTTTACAGTTCCAATGGAACTGGATTAACATACAAATGTTCTATTATATATTTGACTTTTGGTTTCAGTAGTACCTCAGGATCAAAGTGCCTTTTTCCCACCCAGTTCAAGAAAACGTATGTGGAAAAAGAAAGAAAATGAAGATATAAATTCAAGAAGCAGCGAAGAGAGGATGGAAGATTGACAGATCCAAGTATGAGAAAAATCACAGAAGATAAGATGGGTCCAACTGAGCTAACGAAAAGTAATTGGAATCACAAGAAAAATGAGTAGACAAAGGTGTTTATGGAGAAAAAAGAGACATTAAGGAGACAGACTAGGTCTAATACTCTCAAAGCTATATTTTTTTAGTAACGCCCAAACAAGTTTTCATGCTTCCAGTTGAATTTCCCTCCTACACAATAGCAAGATAAATTTCTGAATGCACCAATGGCCTTATGTTCAAGGAAAGAGTCATCAGACTGTACTCTAATTCCCCTCCCAACAGGAATGCCAACATCCCTAAATAAAGTATAAAATAATGACAAAATAAGTAATCTTGTGCCAACATAGATCTGATGTATCACCCTATTTTGGCTTTGATACTTTCATATTGCTCTACTATAGCCACTCAACAGGTGAACCCACCATGATAATCACATTTGTGTTCACTTACTTTTCCATAAAATAGCATTACCAGTGCGAAAATACTAATACTTAATTTTGGTTTATCTTTCACATTTCACATGTCCACATTTCAGGTTTCTGTTTATTATCAAAATTTAAGGATCATATATTTCCAACCAAATCCCAGGAAATGAGTAACATTTATGTTGATTTACCATTTAAAAAATACTGTCCACATTTGCTACCCAGTGCAACGAAGTCTATCCCAAGCTAAAAAACCACAGCAAACAAAATTTACACCAACTAAATGCACATCAGATTTCAAGCTGCCATTCTACAACTCCCAGTCAATATCCTCTGCACCAGTTTAGTCAGTTCTTTGTCTCATTAAATTACTCATTCTTGACTACAAGGTCAAAGTGCGTTCTCTCACTCAGAGCCAAGGCTAGGATGTACGCTATTCAGTATCTAGAAAAATGACATAACACCATTATTCCAAACCTTCAAGAATGACTTTTCAAATCTTCCCACTTTCAAAACTTTCAAACTTATATTCATTCTAAATCTAAAAATAGACGAGCTGTTTTAACACAACCATAAATAGCACTGCTTTGTAATATATACTGTACTTCATCTAATGCAATATACACATATTTAACATTCTAAAATCAGAATGCATCTTATAATTGATAACAGATCTGTGATAAGCAGGCCACAATATAATGAGCAGAATATTTTTTCCTTAGTGGTGCATCACATAATGGTCTAGTTACAATCTATGGCTTCTTAGATTTGAGAGGATGACAATTTTCTTCTTAATTAAATGCTGAATTTAAAGTGGTTCATGCAATTTTATTCTCATTCTTCAATCCAGATGATGGCAAACTTTTCCTTAAAGGGCAAAATAGTACACATTCTAGATTTTGCAGGCCATACCTGTCTGTCACAATATTGAACTCTGCTATTAGAGCATGAAATTGGCCAAAGCCCGTATGTTAACAAAGGAGTATGGTTGTGTTGCAAAAACATTTTATTTATAAAAACATGTGGTAGGTCTGCAGACCATACTTTATAACCACTGCTCATAACAGGGTGTTGTTAAGTCTGATTTTCTGTGAACCTGAGTAATTTTAAATCAATAGACTTCAACACGCTGGGTGTATGAGCATTACCTGGAGAGCTTTTTCAAACACAAATGTTTAGACACTATGCTGTTTTATTCCTGAATCAGGAATTACAGGTTCATGTAAGTAATCAGACAGAGATCCTTCACAATGTTTTCAGAATATGAAATTTTTCCTCTCCTTGATTCCAATCAACATGTGTTTATCAAATGCCTATTTCAGGTTATATACCAAAGTAAGAAAGAATAACACAATCGCCATTTTCTTTGTTAGATCATACCCCAAGTGTGAAAAAAGGTAGATATGATCAGGTAACAGATCATTTACTTTTGTTTTTTCTGAAAGACCCACTGCACACTGAGCACTGAGAGAAAGAAGAGATTACACTGGCTCAAACATTTGAAGTCTCTTTCTTGGAAGCAGATACACTTAACTTGTACTATAAGGACATTCAATATAATAACAGTAAAAACAGTGTTTTACTTATATACTAAAAAATGTTCTGAGTAATTTTCACTTATTAACTCATTTAGTATCTAGTCAGGGAAAGCAAGAAAGGTGTGACATGGGAAAGCATACAGTATGCCTAAGTGACATTTGATGCGAGCGGATCTAATGATGTTTAGCCTAAGTGTAAACAACATAAAAATAAAATTGGAGCAGCCAAATAAGGCACAATGCAGTAGCCAATAAAAGGCAAGTTAATTTAAATTTCATGAAATAAATAATAGGGGGAGCATAGGTTTATCTTGTCAGGCTACTGAAAAAAAAAATGTATTCTAGGCAAACAAAAACACAAAATTACCACCATCAAGAACAAAAAAATTCTCACCAACTACAATTAGGAATGGGGAAAAAATAAAAGCATGAGGGAATATAGTTCTTACTGATATTGACGTAAAGCAAGAACATGAAAAATATTAGAAGTTTACAAAGAAAAAATACTCAAGAATACAAAAGAAATAGTTTGTCACGTGTGCTTAATAATTTTGTTACCAATTTCTGGTTTTATCAGACTATAACTAGGGAATGTCTTATTTCCTACTCTGTAGGATTTACCGAGGGTTTCCTTTTAGCATCAAATACACTTCCACTTGTTTGCAAATGTTTTTTAGGCACTAAAATAGGTCTTTTTCCCATTTTTTTTTTAGGTATCAACAGAAGGATAACTGTAAAATTAAGGAGACTGTACTTTTGTTACATTAATCTGATAAATATGAACTTGTAATCCTATTAATCTATAGGTAATTTGTTTAAATAGTATCAAGTACTACTATACAACACGTAACACTGAAAACATTGTTTCCTCCCTTCTCCTCAAGAACCAAATTTTAGTAGACTTTATTACCTTTCTTAGTTTTATCTTTGTGCTATTAAACACAAAAAAGCCAGTATTACTTGTTTGTCTGCATAAATGATATCCCTGGACCCCTAAATTTGAACAATCAAAAAACAGTTTACATTCCTTCTCAAGCATTACCCTTTTCTCTTCTAATTTTATCATATATATATCCTTCCTCTACTTCTAAAGTAGGTGCCACTAGGAAGAGATTCTTAGAAAACATTTTAAATAATGTCCAACTCCTAGACTGACCACCTAGATTATAATTCCCCCTGGGTTCCTCACTAACCTTTCTGGTACTCACTAACTCACCTGGGTAGTTCTGGTATAGAGATTCTTCCTCCAATATCCATGGCTCCTTTCCTTCTTCCAACTTGAAGATCACCGATGGCTTTTTAATGAGATACCCTGTAAAAGGAAAAACGACATAGTTTGGACATGGGCTACAGCAATTCTAAAGGAGGGAGGACATAGAATTTCCAGAGCTGCACCTTGATGATGCTCATTTAAACCTTCAGAGGATGTGAGAATACAAAAATTGCTCCTTGTGCTCAAAAGAGATTAACAACCTCAGACTCCTGAAGCAAAAGTCTCAACAATATTAACTCTGAAAGACCAAAAGTTTTGGTATCTAAGAAACAAAATGCATGCTATACAAAATCTGATGTGAAAACTGCTTACCCACTGAGACAAGGTGACTGTAGTTCTCCAGCATCACATCCCTATACAGGGTCCTCTGAGCAGGGTCCAGGCACTGCCACTCCTCCTGGGAGAAGTCCACAGCCACATCTCCAAATGACAGTGACCCCTGGAACAGCACATTTCTGCTCAGTCTGAAGTGGTCACAATTGGGGCGGCACAGGAAAGAAATATGGAAACAAATTCTTCCCACTGTTGAGAATTGATGTTACAATATGCCTACTGTGTACATTACCTTGTATTAGGTTTTATAGAAGAAAAGTAAAAGAACATTCTGCTTATTTTATTAATGCTCTACACCTTGAAATGCCCTGGATGTGAATACTAAGGAGAATAAAACACTGTTCTTGTTCTCTAGAAAACTAAATACTACACAGACACAACACAGTCCAAAATTGAAAATAAGGTATTACTAGAATATATGAGAATATGTAAAAAGTAGGGGCGCCTGAGTGGCTCAGTCGTCAAGCGTCTGCCTTCAGCTCAGGTAATAATCTCAGGATCCTGGGATCAAGCCCCGCATTGGGCTCCCTGCTCTGTGGGGAGCCTGCTTCTCCCTCTCCCGCTGCTTGTGTTCTCTCTCTTCCTGTCTCTCTCTGTCAAATAAATAAATAAGATTAAAAAAAAAAAAGAATACGTAAAAAGTAAAGAAAATGTAAAATGTATACTGGAGTCAGAAAAGAAAGATTAACTATTTCGTATCACAACTTGTGCTTAATTGAAGAGTTAAAGCTGTAGGGCCTGTAATGTGAGTGTGAAACCCCTTCAGACCACAGACATGGAGGAGACTTGCACCTTCTTACAGGCATCTTTTCTTTTCCTCCCTCCCCCTCTCCCCCTTTTTTTAAAATTTACTTATTTATTTTAGAGAGGAGAGGAGGGACAGGGGGGGAGTGAGTCTCAAGCAGATTTTGCACTGAGCACAGAGCTCCCTGCAGGGCTCGATCTCATGACTCTGAGATTATGACCTGAGCCAAAACCAAGAGCAGGATACTCAACTGACCATGCCACCCAGGCTCCCCTTTACAGGCTTTTTCTCTGTGAACCCCACTGGGCATTTACTCTATTCCTTGAGGGAGGGCAGGATTATGCACTGAGTCTACAACTATAGCTGGGTGCAGGGGGGTGGGGAGGGGCAAGAGAACCAAGAAGGACACAGGACAGACATAAGGACACAGAGCAGGGTGGCCTAAGTGGCTCAGTTGTTAAGCATCTGCCTTCCGCTCAGGTCATGATCCCAGGATCCTGGGATCGAGCCCCATATCAGGATCCCTGCTCAGTGGGAAGCCTGCTTCTCCCTCTCCCACTCCCCCTGCTTGTGTTCCCTCTCTCGCTGTCTATCTCTGTCAAATAAATAAATAAAATCTTAAAAAAAAAAGGGTGGGGGGACAGGGCAGACTTAACACTGAAGCTGTATTGGAGTAAGACAACACATTCTGCCCACAACTTCTCACCACCAAGCTAACAAGCTTAGAATAACAAGTACCAATAGAATATTGCTGACAGAAAGACAGGAGATAAATAAAAGCATGTAAAGAGACCCTCTCTGAGACACAGAGCAAAGAGAACCCTTAAAACTCAGAAATGAACAGAAATAGCTCTGGTAAATGAACCTGTATCCTAAAACACAAGGTATCTCTACAGAAAGTCGAAGTCTATGCCGCATTGAGAGTAGTAACAGAAAAATAACTCTCAAATCCTGCCAAACTCCTAACTAGTTAAACCCCTGGACTAAAGGCCTAGCAGGGAATTACCCATTTCCAGCAATAAAACATAGTTACCCCAGTTCAGAGTATGACACAAGATATATACATTTCAACAAAAAGTTACAAAGCATATGAAAAGGAAAGAAACTAATAAAATACTACCAAGATACAGAGTAACCATCAGAAACAGATATTACATAGATGTCGAAACTATCCAACAGAACTTGAATTATAACTAATTATGTTAAAGACTCTAAGGTATATTAAGACTCAAAAGGTATATGACATGCAAAATCAAATGGATAATTTCAGCAGAGAACCAAATGGAAATCTAGAAATGAAAACACAGTAACAGATGAAAAACATCTTCAAAAGGCTGATCAGCAATCAGCACAGTTAAGGAAAGAATCAATGAACTTGAAGATGGGTCAAGAGAAATTACCCAAACTGAAATTTAAGGACAAAAAAAGTGAAAAATAGAACAGAACATTAAAAAGCTGTGAAATAGGGGTGCCACGGTGGCTGAGCCAGTTAAGCAGCTGCCTTCAGCTCAGGTCATGATCCTGGAGTCCTGGGATTGAGCCCTGCATTGGGCTCCTTGCCCAATGGAGAACCTGCTTCTCCCTCTGCCCCTCACCCCTCTCATGCTCTCTCTTGTGCACGTGCTCTCTCTCTCTCTAATAAATGAATAAAATCTTAAAAAAAAAAAGTTGTGAAATCTGTGAAATACAATAAAATGTTCCAACATATACATAATTTGGACGTGGGTGGGGGGAAGAATGGGACAGAAGAAACACTTTCAGAAATAGTGTCTTAAAATTACTCGCAACTGTACTCGCAACTGGGCTGCCTGGGTGGCTCAGGTCCGTTAAGCATCCAACTTTTAATTTCCGCTCAGATTGTGATCTCAGGGTTGTGGGATTGAGCCACACGTCGGGGTCCCCAGGCAATGGAGAGTCTGCTTGAGATATTCTCTCTTGTCCCTCGGAGCACCCCCCCCGCCACCCCAAAGATAAATAGATAAATCTTAAAAAAAATGTTGCAATCAATGACGGAAAACAAACCAAAAATCCAAGAAGTTCAACAATACCAAGCTGCATTAATGCCTCCCAAAAGCATAAAGACACACAACATATTAAAACTGCAAGAGAGAGAGAGATTGAGAATGAGAATCCTGAAAGCACCCAGTGAACAAGAAAATATTACAAAAAAGGAATAAAGATACAATTAAAACAGACTTTTTACCAGGAACCATATAAACTAGAACACAATAAAATGACGTACATAAAATGTTAAAAGAAATGTTATAATCACAGCACAAAAGGAGCAGTTTGAAAAGCACCTGGGTATATTTCAAGATTTACTAACTAATTTGAAAATGTGTGCAGGAAGTGCTGGGATCTACAAAAGCTTTCTCCAGAAACAACGGAGCTGGAGGGCACTATTTTCCTTGCCCTCCCAAAGCCCAGCCAGATGCTTACAGAGCCAGTGCAAACACTCTCCATCTACCTTTCTAGCACAATGTGCCCCACGCCAGTGCTGCCCCACCTAACCCACCCTGGGTTTGGTGCTCCTCCAAAGTGGCTTCCACCCCACCATAGCTGGTGGGCAGCCCCAGCAAAGAAGGTGCCTCTCCAATGTGACTCAAGGCCTGAGCAGGAGGGGAGCTAATCCCACACACCAATGCGCCGAGACTCTAAGCTGGCTGTGCAGGGAGCAAGTGCTGCCCATCAGTGCACCCAAGCTGTCCCAGTGGCTAAGTGCAGACAACCAGGATGAGAGCAAGCCTTGCACACCAGTGTGCATGCAGCAGGCAAAGCAGGTCATTACATGTAGCTAAGCTGAGAGTAAGATACACCTACCAGCATGCCCACAGCAATCGTGGCTCAGCAACAATGCAACACTCCTGAAGCATCTGGTTCTGGTGACCAGGGGGACTGCATTACAGGGAACAGGGTCCCTTCTACACAAGGTGAGTACTTTCAAGACCAGTATACATAGCTGACCTACCTATTACACAGAAACAGAGAGGTAGACAAAATGAGGAGACAGAGGAACATGTTCCAAATGAGAAGAACAAGACAAAACCAAAAAAAGACCTAATCAAAATAAACATAAGCAATATGCCAGATAGAGTTCAAAGTAATGGCCATAAAGATACTTACTAAACTGGACAGAAGAGTGGATGAAGTGACTGAGATCTTCAACAGATAGAGAAGAACCAGCTGGAACTGAACGACAGAATAAAATGAAAAATATACTAGAATACTTCTTCAACAGATTGGAGGATGCAGAAGAATGGATCAGCAATCTTGAAGATAGAGTAATGGAAAGCAACCAAGCTAAACGGCAAAAAGAAAAAGCTACATTAAAAAATGAGGATAGGTTAAAAGACCTCTGTGACCTCATCAAGCCAAGTATCATTTGGATTATAGGGGTACCAAAAGAAAAGAGACACAAGGAAGCAGAAAAATTATTTGAAGAAATAACAATTGAAAACCTCCCTAACCTGGAGAAGGAAATAGACATCTAGGTCCACAATGCACGGAGGGCCCCAAACAAGATGAATTCAAGGAGGTCAAAACCAACACACATAATTAAAACAAATAAAATTAAAGATAAAGACAGAATCTTAAAAGCAGCAAGAGAAAAGCAGTTACACACAAGGTGAACCCCATAAGGCTATCAGCTGATTTTTTTCAGCAGAAACTTTACAGGCCAGAAGAGAATGGTATGATATAGTCAAGGTGCTATAAGAAAGAAAAAAAAAAAAACCTACAACAAAGAATATTCTACCCAGAAAGGCCACCATTCAGAACTGAAGAAGAGATAGAGTATCCCAAACAAACGAAAGTTAAAGGAGTTCATCAAACAAGCTTTAAAAGAAATATTAAAGGGACTCCTTTAAGTGGAAAGAAAAGGCCACAATGAGAAGAAAATAAATTTCACTGGTAATAGCAAACGTATAGTAAAGGTAGTAGATTAGTCACTTATAAAGCCAGTATAGAAGTTAAAATGCAAAAGTACTAAAATCAATTATATCTACAAAAATTACTCAAGGGATACACAAAATAAAAGGATACAGAATGTGACATATACGTAAAATGGGGAAGAGGAAGTAAAAATTTAGTGCTTTTATAATGTGTTCAAACTTAAGCAACCTTCAACATAAAATAGATTACCATACACATACGATATTGTATATGAATCCCATGGTAACCACAAACTTAAAATCTGTAACACATGCACAAAAAAATAAAGAGAAAGGAATCCAAACATAAGACTAAAAAAACCATCAAACCACAATGGAAGAGAGTAGAAGAATGGAACAGAAAACAACCAGAAAACAATTAACAAAACAGCGGTAAGTACATACCTATCAATAATTACTTTAAGTGTAAATGAACTATATGTTCCAATCAAAAAACACAGGGTGATGTAATGGATTAAAAAAACAAGATCCATCTATATGCTATCTAAAGACACAGGCCGACTCAAAGTAAAGGAATGGAAAAAAATATTCCAAACAAATGGAATAATCATTAAAAACAAACAAACAAACAAAACCCAGGGGATATCAAAATCAAACAGAATAGACTTTGAAACAAAGATGGTAACAAAAACCAAAAAAGGTCAGGATCAATCCAACAAGAGGATATAACAATTGAAAATATATACTCACCCAACATAAACAGAATTCAAATTCACGAGGCAATTATTACCATATGAAAAGAGAAATTGACACTAATACAATAATGGCAGGAAACATTAACAACTTGCTTACATCAATGCATGGATCATCCAAACAAAAAATCAATACAGAAACAGTGGCTTTGAATGATCCATTAGTTCAGATGGACATAACAGATATCTATAGAACACTCTACCCACAAACTGCAGAACACACATTCAAGGGCATATGGAACATTCTCCAGGATAGATCACATGCTAGACCACAAAGCAAGTCTCAATGAATTAAAGATGATTGAAATCATACCAAACATCTCTTCCAACTACAACAGGAGAAAACTAGAAATCGGTTACAAGAAAAAAACTAGAATAAATACAAATATGAGAATCTAAATCTAAACCTAGGGGCACCTGGGTGGCTCAGTCGTTGGGCGTCTGCCTTTGGCTCGGGTCATGGTCCCAGGGTCCTGGGATCAAGCCCCGCATTGGGCTCCCTGCTCATTGGGAAGCCTGCTTCTCCCTCTCCCATTCGCCCTGCTTGTGTTCCCTCTCTCTCTGTGTCTCTGTCAAATAAATAAAATATTTAAAAAATAATAAAAATAAATAAATAAATCTAAACCTAAATAACATGTTACTCAACAACAAATGGGTCAATGAAGAAATCAAAGAGAAAATCTGGAGAGAAATGAAAATACAACAGTCTTAAATCTTGGAGATGCAACAAAAGCAGTACTAAAGGAAATTTATAGTGATCAAGACCTACATCAAAAACAAGAAATAACTCAAATAAATGATCTAACCTTACACTGAAAGGAACTAGAAAAAGAAAAAAACAAAACCCAAAGTTAGCACAGAGAAGGAAATAACAGAGGGGTGCCTGAGTGGCTCAGTTGGTTAAGCATCTGAGTCTTGATTGCAGCTCAGGTCATGATCTCAGGGTAGTGCGCCCTGTGTTGGGCTCTGCACTCAGCAAGGAGTCTATACTTGAGATTCTCTCTCTCCATGTCCCTCTGTAGCTCTCTCCCTCTGAGCTGTCTCTGTCTCTCTAAAATAGGGGGCGCCTGGGTGGCTCAGATGGCTGAGCGTCTGCCTTCGGCTCAGGTCATGATCCCGGGGTCCTGGGATCGAGCCCTACATCGGGCTCCTGGCTCAGCGGGGAGCCTGCTTCTCCCTCTCCCCTGCCTCTCTCCCTGCTCATGCTCTCTCTCTCTCTATCTCTATCTCTGTGTCTCAAATGAATAAATAAAATCTTTAAAAAAAAAATTAATTAAAAAATTAAAAAATTAAACAAATAAATAAATCTAAAAAAAAAAAAGAGAGAGAGAGAGAGAAGGAAATAATAGAGATCAGAGCAGAAATAAATGAAATAGAGATGAGAAAAAAGAAAAAAGAAAAGATCAATGAGGCTAAGAGCTGGCCCTCCGAAAAGACAAATTAGCCAGACTAATCAAGAAAAAAAGTGAGAGGACTCAAACATAATGAGAGAGGATTAGTTAAAATTGACACCATAGAAGTACAAAGGACTATAAGAGATTACTATAAAAAATTACATTGGTAAAACCTAGAAAAAAAATTGACAATCTAGAAAAAATGGATAAATTTCTAGAACATATAGTCTCTTCTGAGACTGAATCATGAAGAAATAGAAAAATCTGGGGGAAAAGCACAATTACTAGAAATAAAATTGAACTGGTAATCAAAAAACTCCCAACAAACAAAAGTCCAGGACCAGATGGCTTCGCAGGTGAATTCTATCAAAGATTTAAAGAAGAGTTAATACCTATCATTCTCAAACTATTCCAGAACACAGAAGAGGAAGGAATGCTTCCTAATTTATTATATGAAGTCAGCATTACTCTGAAAGGAAAGCCAAAGACACTATAAAAGAAAATTATACACCAATATCCCTCAGGAAGACAGATGGAAAAATTCTCAACAAAATATTAGCAAACCAAATCCAACAATACATTAAAAAAATCACTCACCAGGATCAAGTGGGATTTATTCCAGGAATGGAAGGATGGTTCAATATACACAAATCAATCAATGTCATATTCAATGGTGAAAAGCTGAAACCTGTTGCCTAAGATCAGGAACATGACACTCTTAACCACTTTTATTCAACATAGTACTGGCATTCTTAGCCATAGCAATCAGACAAGAAAAAGAAATAAAAGGCATCTGAATTGATAAGGTGCAAGTAAAACTGTATTTGCAAGTAACATCATACTATATATAGAAAAACCTAAAGACCCCACCAAAAAAAAAATACCTAGGAATAAATTTAACTTAAGAGGTGTAAGACCTGTATTCTAAAAATTTAACATATTAATGAAAGAAACTGAAGCCAACACAAATAAATTGAAAGATATATTATCCTTATAGATTGGAAGCAATATTGTTAAAATTAAAATGTCCATACTACACAAAGCAATCTATAAATTGCAGCCTATAGATCTGCAATCCCTATCAAAATACCAATAGTGTTTTTCACAGACTAGAACAAAAAAATCCTAAAATTTGTATGGAATCACGAAAGGCCTCAAATAGCCAAAGCAATACTGAGAAAGAAGAACAAAGCTTGAGGTATCACAATCCTAAATTTCCAGAAATACTACAAAGTTACAATAATCAAAACAGTATGGTACTGTTGCAAAAATACATATATAGGTCAATGGAACAGAATTGTGAGTCTTTATGCACATATAAAGAGAGGAAGAGAGAACACCAATTAATCTATGACAGTGGAGGCAAGAATATACAATTGAGAAAAGACACTCTCTTCAATAAATGGTGCTGGGAAAACTGGACAGCTACATGCATTAAGAATGAAACTGGTGGGCGCCTGGGTGGCTCAATTGGTTAAGCGACTGCCTTCGGCTCAGGTCATGATCCTGGAGTCCCTGGATCGAGTCCCGCATCGGGCTCCCTGCTCGGCAGGGAGCCTGCTTCTCCCTCTGACCCTCCCCCCTCTCATGTGCTCTCTCTCTCATTCTCTCTGTCTCAAATAAATAAATAAAATCTTTAAAAAAAAAAAAAAAAAGAATGAAACTGGGCCACTTTCTTACACTATAGACAAAAATTATCTCAAAATAGATTAAAAACCTAAATGTAAAACTTGAAACCATAAAATTCTGAAAAGAAAATACAGGTAGTAATCTCTTGGATATCAACCTTTGCAATACTTTTCTGGATCAGTTTCTTCATGCTAGGGAAACAAAAGCAAAAATAAACAGGAATACATCAAACTGAAAAGCTTTTGCACAATGAAGGAAACCATCAACAAGATGAAAAGGAAGCCTAATGAATGGGAGAAACTATCTGCAAATGACATGTCTGAGAAGGGGTTAATATCCAAAATATATAAAGCATTCACACAAACATCAAAAAACCCCCAAATAATCCAATTAAAAAGCGGGCAGAATGGTGGGAAAGTAAGTGTTGCCCCCACTATGAAAAACAGTATGGAGGTTCCTCAAAAAATTAAAAATAGAACTATATGACCCAGTAATTCTTCTACTGGGTATTCACACAAAGAAAACAAAAATAAGAATTCAAAAAGATACATGCACCCCTGTTTTTATTTATAATAGCCCAGATATGGAAGCAGCAATAGTGTCCACTGATAGATTAACGGATAAAGATGTAGTATACATACACAATGGAGTATTATTCAGCCATGAAAAATTAGAGCTTGCCATTTGTGACATGGATGAACCTAGAGGGTATTATGTTAAGTGAAACCAGACAAAGACAAATACCATATGATTTCATTTATATTTCACTTACATTTAGAATCTAAAAAATAAAACAAATGAGCAAACAATAGCAAAAGAGAAACAGACTCATAACAACAAAAAAGAGAGTAACAGACCCATAAACACAGACAACAAACTGGTGGTTGCAAAGAGTACAGGGGAGGGGGGAGTGGGAGAGATTAGTGAAGGAGATTAAGAAGTACAAACTTCCCAATTATAACATAAATAAGTCACAAGGATGAAAAAGTACAGCATAAGAGATATAGTCAAGGGGCGCCTGGGTGGCTCAGTCGTTAAGCGTCTGCCTTCGGCTCAGGTCATGATCCCAGGATTCTGGGATCAAGCCCCCCCATTGGGCTCCTGCTCAGCGGGAAGCCTGCTTCTCCCTCTCCCACTCCCCCCTGCTTGTGTTCCCTCTCTCGCTGTGTCTCTCTCTCTGTCAAATAAATAAATAAAATCTTTTAAAAAAAAGAAATACAGTAAAAAATACTGTAACTTACTTACAGTGATAAGCATTTCATGTTATATAATAGTTAACTCACTATGTTTTACATCTAAAACTAATTTAATATTATGTCAACAATACTTCAATTAAAAGTTAAAAAAACTTCCAAAACTAAAAAACAAAAACAACCCCCCCCACACACAAGATAACTTCAAGAATTATTTATTAAAAACATCTTCAAAAATGAAGGAATAGGGGCGCCTTGGTGCCTCAGTCAGTTAAGCATCTGCTTTTGGCTCAGGTCATGATCTTGGGGTCCTGGATCAAGCTCCATGTCTGGCTCCCTGCTCAGTGGGGAGCCTGCTTCTTCCTCTCCCTCTGCCCTTCCCCCTGCTTGTGCTCTCACTCTCTCAAATATATAAATAAAAAAATTTTTTTTTTAAATGAAGAAACAATACCTTCCCAGAAAAACAAAAATTTAAGGAATTCTTTACCAGCCAAACTACTCTGCAAGAAATATTAAAGGAGGGACGCCTGCGTGGCTCAGTTGGTTAAGCGTCATCTGCCTTAGGCTCAAGTTCCGTATCAGGCTCCTTGCTCAGCAGGGAGCCTGCTTCTCCCTCTGCCTGCCTCTCTCACTCTCATTTTCTCTGACAAATAAAAAAATAAAATCTTAAAAAAAAAGAAAAAAAAGAAAGAAATATTAAAGGAATATGGCACCAGTGAAACTTGAATCTACACATAAAAATGAAGAGTGATAGAAATGGAATAAAAAAGGAAAATTTAAGTTAATTCCTCCCTCCCCAATTTTTAAGTGTTCTAAAGCAAAGGTTGGAAATTTTTTTCTGTAATGAACTAGATAGTAAACACTGTATTGTGAAGGTAGCCCCAAACAATACATAGAAGAAAGCATGAGGCTGTCTTCCCAGGAAACTTAATTTGTGAAAGCAGATAGGGAGCTGAATTTCACCCATGGGCTGCAGGTTGCCAATCCTTATTCTAAAGGATAGCCAACTGTCCAAAGCATAAATAGTAGTATTGTCTCATGTTCACATAGCATATGTTAAAGTAAAATGTATGGTGCAATAGCACAGAGAATAGGAAAGAATAATTGGGAATATACTGATGTAAGGTCATTATACTATAACATCATGTGGTTTAATATCTGAAGGGAGGCTCTGATTAATTAAAAACAGGTATTATAAGTCTTTGGCTTTTTTAAAAGTAAAAAAAAGAGGTATAAATAATAAGTCAAGGAGCGCCTAGGTGGCTCAGGTGGTTAAGCGTCTGCCTTTGACTCAGGTCATGATCTCAGGGTCCTGGGATCAAGCCCCACGTTGAGCTCAGCTCATCAGGGAGCCTGCTTCGACCTCTCCCTCTGCCTGCCGCTCCTCCTGCTTGTGCGCGGGCATTGTCAAATAAATAAAATCTTAAAAAAAATAAGACAGTAGCAATGATAAAATGGAGTAATAGAAAACAAATTCCAAAGAAAAAAAAGATAAAAAGAAATAAAGAAGAGAACAAATAAAAAAATAGCTAGCAAAATGCAAGATTTTAATCCACTATATTGACAACCAATTTTTAAATATGAATGTTCTAATCAAACCAGATAGAAAGATTATCAGATTGGGTTAAAAAACAGGACCAATTATATACTAACTACAAGAAACTGACCTTAATTACAAAAATACATAAATTAAAAGTAAAAAAATAAAGAAATACAACACAAACAATAATGCAAAGAAAGCTGGAGTAGCTACGTTAATATCAGACAAAACAGACTATATAATAGGAAATATTACTGAAGATAAATAGGCACATTACATTAATGATAAATGGTCAATTTTCCAAGACAAAACTAAATGTACATGTACCTAACAAAGGAGCTTCAAAATATAGGAGGTAAAAACTGATAGGACTGAAAGGAAAAACAGACAAAAATTAATAGAGTTGGACACTTCAATATTTCTCTCAGTAATTAATAGAAGAAGATAACTGGAAAGAATATAGAAGTCCTAAACACCACCATCCCTGAACTAAACCTAAATGACGCATTTGTAGAACATGTCACCCCACAATTTTAGGGAAGTCTTTGTGTACCATTAAGAATCATTATGGGTTATTCTCCTTTTCACTGCACTTCCTATAATAATGTTTGCTATTGCTATCAGCGACAGATGTATAGCTCAGCATTGACAACTTCAACATTAAGTACTTGAAGGTCAACTTCAACATTAAGTACCTGAAGGTCATCATCATAGCCCCTTAGCCCTGCTACTAATCTGCTACTCCTTATTTCCCACAAAGTTGACATTTATCTATTTCTACGTTTATATTTTAAAGGTTATATCTTATGCGTAAGAACTAATGTAAAACAAAATAGGAATTAAAAAAAAAACAACTCACCTGGGGTTTGTTCATTTTCTGGTGTTCTTAAAAAAGCATGGAGATGTGTGAAGATACAACTGAGAAATAATAGAAGAGAGATGAGTCATAAATGATCTTGCCTCCCTTCCAGCTCCTTGATTTACCTGCCTACAAATACGCTGCATACTGGTGGGTAAAATGCCTTTCTATGGGCCAATGTCCTGTTGGTTCCTAAAAAGAGAGGGAATGGCCACATAGAAGTAGTGCCAATAGACTCAAATACTTAATAACAGCCTCTCAAACAAGCAAACCCAAACAAAACCCAAAAAACCCTTGGGGCGCCTGGGTGGCTCAGTCGTTGGGCGTCTGCCTTCGGCTCAGGTCATGATCCCAGAATTCTGGGATCGAGCCCCACATCGGGCTCCCTGCGCAGCGGGAAGCCTGCTTCTCCCTCTCCCACTCCCCCTGCTTCTGTTCCCTCTCTCGCTGTGTCTCTCTCTGTCAAAAAAAAAAAAAAAAACCAAAAAACCCAAACAAACCCCCCCCAAAAAAACCCTGACTTTTAGTTGCCCATTTCAGACGCATAAATACTCCTGCCATGGCCAATTACAGACTACCAACATGATGTCACTGAACAGAGCTGGGAAGAAATGTGCAATAGCATACCATTATATAGGATTTTTACCATAATGATAGATAGTCTCAAGAACACAGAAATGAGTGAAAAGAAGAAAATTACTTAGAAGTCATGAGTTTTGAATATGATCACAGCCATGAGGAGCTTAAGCAGACAGCTACTAAATGTAGTGCAGGATCCTAGAAAGGAACTCAGAAGAGAAAAAAGAACATTACAGAAAAACTGAGGAAATATGAAAACATATGCACTTTACTGGTTCATTAATTGGGACAAACATACCATACTAATGTAAGATGTTAAAAATAGAGGAAATTAATGTAGGATCTACAGAGTTGTCACTGGATGAACTGGGGAGACCCTGAGCCCTGGAGCCTCAACCAGGCCCATCCCAAAAATGTCCCCAATGGTTCCTGGTCTCATCACGAGGAAGAATTCAAGGACAGACACAACACAGTGGTGAAGTTTATTATTAAAGTGAAACTACACTCTCAAGATTTGAGAACAAGAGAGAGCGAGCAAGCATGCTCAAGAACTGTGGGTGGTGGGAGTCTGTGTTTCTCTTTTATGTACAGTTGTTAACTAGGGGGTAGAATATTCATTATGTGGGGCGGGGATTTCTTGGAAGCAAGGGTTTTTTTCCTTCCTTATTTGGAGTTTCCTGTCATGGCACCCACCTTCGTGGGCCTATCTGGTTGGATCCAGCTTTCTTGTGGCTTTGTTTTGGAGTGATGCCAGCTCAGGCCTCTGACTTTCCCCACCGCTGCCTGTGACTTCCTTGTTGATGGTGCCACCAGGCCTCCTGTTAGAACCCGGATAATTGCTTTTGACAGAATCTCTGCATTATATTGACCATAATTCTTTAAGTCTAAAATAATTTAAAAATTCATCAAAGGAAAATGTAAAGGATATCCACTTAATACAAAAGAAGGCAGTAAAGGAGAAACAAAAGAACAAAAAAGACATGAGATATATAAGGAAAGTATAGCAAAATGGTGGGCATAAATCTAACCAAGTCAACAGTAACATCAAATGTGAAAGGGTTAAACATAGCAGTAAGGTGTCTGATGTGGTGGGGACCCAGCTAGACCCCAAAACCTGACCTTCACAGCCTACCTGGTTGTACCCACCTCTGTCCCCCATTTGTCCTTTAGCTCTTCTTTCCAGCTTATCTCTTAAATCAGACAAATGGAAACTGAAACCACCCCTCAGGCAACAGCCCTGACAAAACCTCCAGCCGGCCCGGACCACCCAGACCAGTTGGAACTTAACCTCCGGACTCGCACCTGCACAGGTACACCACGGAGCAATCTCTGGAATGACCAACAACTACCTCTACCTCATTGTAAAACTAAAATCTCCGCCCAAAAATGAACACAAGTCTCATTTACTAACATACACTGTATGTATAAGCATGTTTCCTTAAGACATATGCCTGACCTTATGCCTGCCTCTACATACGATGACAAGGCTTCCCTAAACCTAAACAAAGGAACCATCCACCCTTGCTCGGAGAGTCAGGGCTTTGGAAGTGGTTCCCCGTAATCTCCTTACTTGCTGCAAATAAATTTTGCTTCTGCAACAATCCCACCTGATTTGGTTCTAGGACACACCAAGGAGCAATCTCATGTTAGTTGGGTCACAAATTTGGCAACCCAGATGGGACTGCTGTCCCTCCGAGGTTCTGCCCTCTGGTTACCTGGTTTCCAAAGGATGGAGCAGTGAGCAGCGGCAGCCCTTCTGGGCTAACCCATTCAATTAACCAGGACTGGGGGTGGAATCCTTGGAAGGGGCTCTCCTTTCTTGGGGTCTGTGCTGCTGGACTGGTGTTGCTGCCCCCTTGAAGACACTGTGGCCACTCCAAGCCTCTTGCTGAGAATCTCTCCACAAGGGTAAGTGGTGCCAAGCCTACAGCACGACTGTAACAGTATTTTCTTTGAGTTGTCTCACAAAGCCTGGCAGTTCGGCAGTCGGTTAAGAACAGGGCCTCTCCAGTCAGAACTCCAGGGGATTGAACGCTCATTATAGTCGAGTCAGACATCCCTGGGTGGCAAAGGATAACACCTGGCCATTCAGAGGCTGAATGCTTTGGCCCGGCAGTTGGGAAGTGGCCCAAATGAGACTAGTCTAGAATCAGCAAGGGTGAAGGATATCTCCATCTTATCTGTTTGACCTGTTAATGTTTGTTGGGGACATCTGACACTGTTCCAGGTTTGTTTTTCCTCTTAAAAGGGAAGTGTGCCTTGAGTTACTGAATCTAAACCAGGTTCTCCCTGAGCCATTCCCCAAGTAAATCCTTTGGGACTGCCTCGACGTTGAGAGGCTAGAAGAGGCAGCCTGTGCACCAGGCCACTGCTCCTCAAGGCACAACTACCCAGACCCACTTGGACACCTTAGCATTAACCCACTCTCCTTGTGGGCCTGGTTTTAAGTCAACCGAGTCTCATACATATTGTGGGTAAGGTTGTGTATAACCATTAACACTGTAAGTTACCTTGAGGAAGGGTAAGAGGAGACCCTAAGAAAGAATCTCAGATTATGGGAGGGACAATTCCACCCTGAAGGAGAGCCTCCGTTGGGCTGTAACCTCCAGAAATGGAAAGCGCTAGACTACTTTCCTTTAACCCAAAAACAGACTACTTTCTTCTGTAACACAGCTTGGCCACAATAACAGACTCTAGAGGATGAAGAGAAGTGGCCAGAAAATGGGACCTTAAATTTTAATACAACACTACAATTGAGCTTATTTTGTAAAAGAGAAAGAAAACGGGAAGAGATTCCATATGATCAGTGCTTTATGGCATTACATCAAAACGAGGGCTGCAAAGAAAATGTAGGATCTGTAAAAAGGTAGAATTGAAAACCCTAAAAATGCGTCCTGTACCCTCTGGTGAGTCAGGGAGTCTTTGTCCCCATCTCCATCTCCTCCTCCAAGTCATTAAATCGTAATAAGCCTTTGCCTTATTCCTCTGGTACTCAGGCCTCAGCTCCCCCAGCTTCATGAGCACCAATCTCTAATCCTTTATGAATGCTTTGCTAACCACTCTCTTAATGGTAGAAGAAAAGTTTGCTGTGTGAGCAGAAGCCAGACAGGAAGCTGATAAAGAATATCAGCCAGGATCAAGTTTTCAGAGACTAAACGAGGAGGCAGCGCTAAGAGCTGACTCTGAGGGGGATCCCAACTCCCACAATGAGAGAGAAAGTTTAGGGCATTATTGAGGGCTTCTTTTAAAAGCTATGAAGGAGGCAGGTAGATCTCCTGGTCCAAATTAAGGGAGATTCAACAAAGGACAGATGAAAATCCATCAGCCTTTTCGGAAAGACTACAAAACTCCCTAAGACGAAATATAAACTGGGACCCTGAGGCTCAGGGTAGTTGAATGGTCCTTAATAACCTATTTCATATCTCAAACTGCTCCAGACATCCAAAGGAAACTCCAGAATTGGCTATAAGTCCCGATACTAACCCTGCTCAGCTTCCAGAACTAGCTTTCAAGGTGTTCCATAACCAGATATGATGGAGGACCTACGAGAAGACCAGAAGATGAGAAGGCAAGCTGCTCTTTTGGTGGTAGCTCTCCAGCCTACATGAAGTAACCTGGAAGAGGAAAAGAAGACATCTATGGGTGAGTGCCCTGAGCCCCCTCCATGGGACCAAGAGACCAACAACAAAGTTGGGATCCAATCAATGTGCACACTGTAAGCAGGAAAGGCACTGGAAACAGAACTGCCCGAACCGCTCCCGGAACAGAAGGAAGAAGGGCAAAGAGGACTCATTTCGGCTGTCCCTAACTGAAGATGAGATATGACAGGGCCACAGGGCTCCCCAATTGGTCTTGGACCATTAGATCCTCATCTCCCAAGAGAAGCCTGAGTAACCTCTCAGCAGTAGGAGGGAAGCCAGTTGAAATTTTACTTGATACTGGAGTTAATTTCTCTGTACTCAACACCCAGAAGGGTAGCCTTTCTAACAAAAATTGTAATATGAAAGGAATCTCAGGAAAAGGAGACATCAAAAGGTTTCTGGATCCTCTGACTTGTGAAATAGCATCAAAGCTGTTAAAACACTCTTTTTGATATGTGCCAGAATGCCCCATATTCTTTTAGGATGAGATATTTTAGACAAATTGGGGCCCACAGTAAGTTCAGAACACAACAAATTAGCAATTCGAGTCCCTAAATACCAAGGAACTGAATTTATGTCATTATTACAACATATCCTCGTATTTAAAACAGGAAACTCCCCCCCAAAAAATCTTAAGGCAAGTCAACCCGAAAGTCTGGGTGTGAGTGCAGGTGGGGGCATGCCATTAACAACACATTTGTAAAAGTAAAATTGAAACAGATAGATTGCTGGCCCCAGATGCTATACAAGGGATCCACCCAGTAATTAACAAGCTCTTAAATGTGATTAACAGGTTGATTAGGTCATGCAGATCCCCATGTAACACCCCAATTTTACCTATTAAAAAGCTGGGAAGTGAGGAATACAGATTTGTTCAAGGCCCCGGAGCTGTTAATGAAGCTGCTGGAGACATACAACCTGTAATACCCAATCCCTATACTCTATGACCAGCTACCGAGTAATAGTAAATATTACATGGTGTAAGATTGAAAGGATACCTTTTTCTGCATCCCACTAGATCCTAAATTCCAAGTACTATCTGCTTTTGAGTGGGAAGACTTTATCTATTTAATTTTAGAGGGAGAGAGAACATGAGAGTGAGAAGGAGGAGGGGTAGAGGGAAAGGGAGAGAATCTCAAGCGGACTCCTCACTGAGCACGAGCACGACAGGAGGCTTGCTCCCACGACCCTGAGATCATGACCTGAGCTGAAGTCAAGAGTCCACCGCTTAAGGGACTGAGCCACCCAGGTGCCCCGGGCTTAATTATTTCAAGAGGACAGTGAAGCCTCCCTCAAGAGAGAAAAATGGTAATATGGAGCTAGCTTCACCAAAACCCCATATTCAGTCTTCCCACTAGGTAAAAAGAGCCTCAAAACTAATTCTGGTTGGTGTTGGACTGGCTGTCGGGAGTAGATGCCTCTTAGGGAGGTTTTATAGGTTATAAAGTCATTGCAAGGAAACTAACTGATGTCATAGAAACCTTAGCTAAAAACACAGGAAATGCCCTCAAAAACTTAGAAATTTCCCTGAACTCTTTAGCCAACGTAGCGCTAGATGATGATTAGCCCTGGACTACTTATTACCAGAAGGAGGAGCATGTGCAGTAACAAACAGCTCATGCTGTACCTGGATTAATACTTCAAGTGAAGTGGAAATAGATATTAAAAAAATCTTCAACCAGGCAGCCTGGCTACATACTTTCAACCAAAAAGGAAGATCCCCTGATGAGGTCTGCAGGCTATTAAAACAGCATTAACCAACACTACATGATTTCTCCCTGTCCTGAGGCCACTAATAATCCTACTGCTCTTAGACTGCTGTTTAGACTTTGCATCATTAACTGACTAATACAATTCTATACAAATGCCTGGAGCCCAAAAATTACAGATGGTAGTAACATAAAGACAGGAGCAGCTTAGAGTTAAACCTAGTGACCCACAGACTTATCTAAAACTGGCTGAGGGAAAATTCTGCTCGGCTAACAATCTCGATGACTACATCCGTGTCCGGCAGGAACTACAGAAGGAGGACCTCTGCCCTGTGCCCCTCAAGAATGAGCAGCAGAATAAAACTAGAGGAGGGATTTATCACCTGCTAGACCCCAAGACTGGACCTTTACTGCCCACCTGCTTGTACTCACTGACCTCTGTCCCACATTTTTCCTTAACCTCTTCTTTACAGCTTCTCTCTTAACTCAGGCAAATGGAAACCAAAATCACCCCTCAAGCAACAGCGACTGCCAGGACAAGGCCCAGACCACCCAGACCAGTTTGAGCTTAACCCCTGACTCTCACCTGCGCAGGTAGGACCATGAAGTGACCTCTAGAATGACTACCACTTTTACCTCATTACAATACTAAAATCTCCGTTCAAAGAGCACAAGCACCACTAACATAACATAGAATGTATGTATGTACTGGCATGTTTCCTTAAGAAACAACCTTATGCCTTCACTACATACAATGACCAAGATCCCCTTTCTAAATATTCACCCCCTCCCTAAATAAAAGGAACCCATCCACCATCTCAGAGAATCACGGCTTTGTAAGTTATTCCTCATGATTTTCTTATCTGCTGCAAATTTTCCTTTGCATGACAACTGGATCTGGTATAGTTTGTGTCTGTGACTCGCCAAGGAGCTAATTCAAGTTAGTTCGGTTACAGTGGCACCTCAACAGGAAAATAAAGAATTGCCATGCTATGCTCTGCAGTTCTAGGATCTATCCCTTTCTGGGACTATCCCCATTCTAAAACTCTGGAGAGGGATCAGAAGTCCCTAGGGTTCTCTTCAGGATGAGATTTCTGTTTCTGAAGTTGCAGCTCTTTATAATCTCACAGGAGCCCAGAGGTTCCTTGGAAATTAGGATATAAGATTAGAGGACAGGGGCGCCTGGGTGGCTCAGCTGGTTAAGCGTCTGACTTCAGCTCAGGTCATGATCTCAGGGACCTGGGATCCAGCCCCTAGTCAGGCTCCCCACTCTGCGGAGTCCACTTCTCCCTCTGCCCCTCTCCCAGCTCCTCCTCTCTCTAATAAATAAAATCTTATTTTTTAAAAAAGATTTTATTTATTTATTTGACACAGAGAGAGAGAGAGAGTACAAACAAGGGGAGCAGCAGGCAGAGGGAGAAGGAGGCTCCACACGGAGCAGGGAGCCCAATGCGGGGCTCGATCCCCTGACTCTGGGATCATGACCTGAGCCAAAGGCAGATGCTTAACCAACTGAGCCACCCAGGTGCCCCTCTAATAAATAAAATCTTAAAAAAAAGATTAGAGGACAAATTCATATTGGAACCCTCACCCAGCACCTCAAATCTTACTATCCCCTAGAAACTAGAGCCACTGAGGACAAAGACAAAGGAGACCACGAACAGGGCACTTGTTACCCAGCTAAAAGCCAAGCCAGCCTCCAAGTCACGGGGCACCCCACGCAGCCAGAGCGCACCCTCACGCATGCGCACGCGGCCCGTCCTGGGGCGCACGGACAGGACCACTCGCTCAGAGCTGGGGACCCAATGGAACTCAAGCCGCTGGTCCGCACCCAGAAGCCCCCACCCGCCGTGGGGGTTCCCGCTGCGGGGTCCCGGGCCTCCTCCCCACCGAGGGTCACCGCCGTTTCCCTCCCGGCCCACGCTCTAACCTCTGCTCTTGGGAAGGTGGGCAACCAGGACCTTGAGTTACTGGGAAATCTGGAAACGGGATTTCGGGCTTCACTAAACCTGCTGGCGCAGGAGGGGGACCAGGAAGATGGCGAAGCTGCGCGTGCGCAGCACTGTCCGCGGCCGGGGCGCAAGTTCTGCTGGGTAAGCAAACTAGTCTCAAGACTACGTCTACCATAATCCTTCGCGTCCACTTGTTTAAATAACTATGTAAATAAACCTGTCTTATTCAAAGAGTAGGGAGGTGGTTGCTGTGGAAGGTCTGTAGCTCTCTCTGGCGTTTTCAGAGGCCGCCCCCTACTCCACCCCCGGAGGTTAGGCCCTACGTGTAAGAACTACTAAATGTAATTTGTGGTCCTTTAGAGCATCCTGGTTTGGCAAAAAACAAAAACAAAAAACAACTCTTTGAAAGACTTTTGCGGACATCATGGGAGTTTGATTATAGATGCGCTATTAAAAAATGTACTTAGGGGCACCTGGGTGGCTCAGTTGGTTAAGCGACTGCCTTCGGCTCAGGTCATGATCCTGGAGTCCCTGGATCGAGTCCCGCATCGGGCTCCCTGCTCAGCAAGGAGGTTGCTTCTCCCTCTGACCCTCTCCCCTCTCATGTGCTCGCTCTCTCTCATTCTCTCTGTCTCAAATAAATAAATGAAATCTTAAAAAAAAAAAAAATGTACTTAGTTTTGGAAATACATACTGAAGTATTAAAGAGTGAAATATATCTAATTTATTTTAAAATGTTTTCGCAAACACAAGATAAATATGGCAAAATGTGAAATTTGTCCAGTATAGAAAATGGTAAATGGGTGATCATTTTTCTTTATTATTCTAAGATTGAAAATAGAAACTTCAATGAAAGAAGAAAAAGTAAAAAGAACTGGGTGTATCTTTTAGACACAAAACTAATAAAAAGGAAGATATTTGTCAGTTACCAGTTCTTGTGAATAGGGAATTTAATTAAAATGTTAAAAAATGGAATACAGTAATACATTAAGAAAATAACATCTCTCTACCAAGCAGAGTTTGTCTCAAAATTGAAGAAAAGGAATATTTCAAAATTAAGTAAGCAATAGTTTAACTAAACCAGAAAATATATGCATACTTAAAAGATTTTAAATAAGCAAGTACTTCACTCAAGTAATTCCACTTATTGGGTTATATGCTATAATTCAAAGATTTATATAAAGAATTCCCTTCACAGTTTAGTTGAGTCAATAAGAGTATTCAAGAATTTATGGGTAAAATATGCTCATCCACAAAGTACAATAACAAGCAGCAGTCTTTATTTATTTATTTTTTTTAAGATTTTATTTATTTATTTGACAGAGAGAGAGGAACACAAGCGGGGGCAGTGGGAGAGGGAGAAGCAGGCTCCCCACGGAGCAGGGAGCCCGATGCGGGGCTCAATCCCAGGACCCTGGGATCATGACCTGAGCCAAAGGCAGACGCTTAACGACTGAGCCACCCAGGCGCCCCAAGCAGCAGCCTTTAAATGTGATAGAAATATATTAAATCATACAAGGGATATTCAAAATATATTCTGAAATTTAAAAAAATATGCCAGTAACAAAACAGAGCTATCTATAAAACGTATGTATTCATGAAGATATGACAGTGTCTGTCACAAGGTAAGTGCTCAAATAGACATTATTTCCAGTCAGGTTATGTAAATGTATTTATTGTGTCAGTGAGTCTGTGTGTATGCATTTTTGTGAAAGAGGTTATTTCTGTATGACTTGTATATTTGTGTGTGTCCATCAGTTGTGGGAGTGACCACCACAAACTCTCTTGAGAATAAGGCAGGTACTACACAAACATAACAGTAAATAAAAATGATACATTTATTATCTAAAAATACTTGTATATCTATGTGTGAACTATCCTTCCATCAATAAATAGTAACTACATCCATGGTTCCCCAGGCCAAAATCTGAAATCACTTGTTCGGGCAGAATTCTAAGAAGACCCTTTATTTTTAATTATTTCTCCAACCGCCCATCTAGAAAATTGGTATGTGTATATGAAAGAGGACTTCAGCTGCCTCCATTTTGATCTCAAACTTTCTGGTGGGTTTCTTCTTTCCAGCTTGTCTCTTGGCTCAGGTGGAAGACCAAGAGAGTAAAGAATCTCACCCCTAACAGACACTACCCCCTTAAGGAATAAGGACTAGCCTGAGCCCTCAGGCCCTCACCCATGTTTGACTCCGAGACAACGATTCCATTGAACCTTCACTGCGGACCTGTAGTACCCACTGTCTTTTGCCCCACATTTTTCTTATATAAACCTGAAAATATTTTTTAGCGCTTTGGAGACCGTCTTTGAGATGCTAGTCCACCGTCTTCCTTGTATTGGCCTCACTGAAATAAATTCCTTTCCTGTTTCACCATGGCTCCTCTCTCTTTGCATTTTTGTCAGCGGTGAGTGGCTGGACTCGCTCTATTTGGGACTCCCACAGGCAGGTGTTCCTGCACCCCTGAACGCCAGCTACGTGCGTATGTACGTATGGTTTCTCTATATGGATTTTATGTTTTAAAATTAATCTTACCAAAAAATTAATATTTTTGTCATTACTTTGAATGGAAACTCATTTCTTTTGTTGGCATGGGAAAGAGTAAATTAATGTCATGACGTTACTGACCACGAAATCACTACATATGTAATATATATTCCCTAGTGAAAGGAATTAAAATATTTTATACCATTAACATAAAATGAGTAAAAATCTGACTCTGCACTCACATTAAACTTTTTTTCTTCTTTTGGGCAGTGGTATGTATGGCACTAGTCTTCTGTTTTAGCCTATACATATTTTATCTTTATTACAAGTTTCAGGTTATCATTTGCATAATTTTGAAAGCTTTAATTCAGATGTTACAGGATATTATTCTTTGAATGTACTATTGTACTTAGTTACAAGTACTTTTTTTTTTTTAAAGATTATTTATTTGTCAGAGAGAGAGCGCACACAAGCAAGGGGAGCGGCCGGGGAACAAGTACTTTCTTTATCAAGTGGTAGTTTTGTTTTCAAGCCCCCAGATTGCGCGCTGCCAGTTCAAATTAGCTCTCTCTGTGAGTGATAGCCTCCAGAAAATCCCATCAGTACTCAGGCGGCTGGAAGAGGTCGAATATCATACGTTGTCCAAAATGAAGATGCTGCGGAGGCTCCTGGGAAGTGTAGTTCCAGAGTGAGGCGCGAGGGCCTTTTGCGCATGCGCAACCCCACCTCCTTTTGATAGTCGCCATCTTGTCTCACGCCCCAGGGCGGGAGAGCACTCTGGAGTCTCCAGGTCTGCGCGGTGCGACAGAGGGCGGGGCCTGGAACCTGCGCTGGCCGGGAGCGGTGGCCGAGCCCTGCAGGTGTGTCAGAGGCCTGTCTGCGGGTGCGAGGCCGGGAGGGCGGCGGGGGGGAAGCCGGGTCTCCGCGGCTGCGCCGAGTCGGAGAACCTGGAAGCTGCCGCCGCCCCCCTCTGAGCTCCCAGCTGGCCTCCGAGGAGGACTGGGGAGGGGGTCAGGCAGGGGGCTTTGCGGGGATTGCCCGTTGTCCACCTTCCTGGCTCTCGACCTGCGGAGCCGGGCGGCCCGAGTTGGCCTGGAGCGCGGGTGGAGCGGGGAGGGACGCGGGGGGCGGCTTTTGTGACGTGGACCCCAGGCCCGCCACGTCCGCGCTGGCGTGGCTGCTGGCGCCGCAGCGCTGTCAAGCCCGGGGGACCTGCGCGCGTCCCGCTCCCGCCAGGAACCGAGCAGGACAACCTCGGTACGACGCGGACACTCATCTGTAAAATAATTCCAGTAACCACTGGGGTTGTTTGCTGTATTAAATAGGGCTGTATATATAAAATATGATGAGGACTCAATAAAGGTGAGCTTCTTTTATTATTACAAGGTATGCTGCTGTTTTCGTTATTGGCTCATTTAATCATAATCATCATAACCATCCTTTGAATCGGTATTAATCAGCTCCATTCTAACACGAGTACTAGAGGTTTAGCGATAAATGGGTGTACTCAGCACTAGCGGGGGAAGGTAGGTAAATTCTCATTGTTTTACTCTGGTTCATGCTGTTTCCCACGATAAAATCCAGTCTTCGGTTGTATTTAGTACCGTAATTGTCCCTGAGCAAAACTGTGGAGTGTGGTAGACCTAACCTTACCACGTAGAGTTCTACTTCCAAAAATTCTTTTTTTTTTTTTAAAGATTTTATTTATTTATTTGACAGAGAGAGAGAGAGCACAAGTAGGCAGAGAGAGAGGGAGAAGCAGACTCTCCACTGAGCAGGGAGCCCGACGCGGGGCTCGATCCCAGGACCCTGGGATCATGACCTGAGCCGAAGGCAGCCGCTCAACTGACTGAGCCACCCAGGCGCCCCTACTTCCAAAAATTCTTGAGGCTTTCTCAGAACTCTTATGTCAAAAGGTTAATTAAGGCCCTTCTTGCATTTTCCAGCCTGTTTCTATTCTCAGAGGGCTGCTAACATGTAAACTGAAACTGTTAAGTTGAGCCCTGAATTTTAAGTCTTATTGGAGAAGCTGGGAACCCTCTCCAGGCCAGAGGCTAGTTTCTAAAGAGGGGAAATGGGACAGACTTTGTTAACAGACGAAAACTGGAACTTCATCGGGGCTCCATGTTAAAGTGTTATGTCTCTGTTTGGCAGGTGTGTCTGGACTTAAGTTTTGTAAGCATCATGCCAGCTGGAAGGGGCATTTAGTTACCTTTTGCTACCTACATAAAGCGTTTTGGGATTTATGGTGTCAAATTGTTATTTTAAGGTTTAGATTTGTGTGGCTGTCAGAAGATCTTCTGACAGCCACACAAATCTAAACCTTAAATTAACATCTTAAATTAACATCTTAATACTAAGATGCAAACTGCCTTGCACACTGATGGTGTAAGAGCAGTGGTGACTAGGTTGCTGCCTGTTTGGCATGAATCAAGACAGTGATACCAATGACTACTTCCCTGCAGTGTACTCAATAAAAAACTGCCACCTTTACTTAAGGGTATCTTTGATGAAACAAAATTTAATTAATTTAATTAATTAATAAAAATTAATTTATGTCAAAATTCTTCAAGGCCTAATTAACTTTTACCCTAAGGCCCAGCCCAAGGTTGAAGGGGACAGTGAATTCCAGGGTACTGTCTGGATTTGTGGCAATGAGTGAAGACTTACAGAATCAAAATGGTACAGGAAAGGTTGTTAAAAAGGATCTAATTCCTTCTCATGTTAAATAATAGCACTGAAACTAAGTCACTAAGTTTGTTAATAGGAGAGACTAGCATAGAATAAAAGTCTCCACGTCGTCCACTATACCATGTTTAAGTCAAAACAAGTTTCTTGGAGAAGTGATTCTGGAGAAACTGCAATTTAGGGAGAGGAAACATGTTAATTTTTGAGGGCTTTGAAGACTTTCTAACTTTGTGGGGTTTATAATATTAATAGGGAAAATTGTTATGTGACTTAAACACTTCCATATCAGTATTTCTTTTCAACATCATTTGTAATGCCAGCATCGGGGGCCATACTTTGGATATATATTAAACACCTTGGATATATATTATACACCTTGCCTAACCTATTTTTGGGTGTTTAAGGTTTTCAATTCTTTTGTCCATTTACTAGATGGACTAAATGGCCAGTAGGAAAGAAATGTTTAGATTCACTCAAAATTTTCCCAGATACATCATGATTATATCAGAATCACCAATGGACAGGTGGGTACTCCTTTATCATGGTCCTCCTATTCCTCTTCATGGCTCAAAGGGATATTTTCCTAGGTGTTTATGTTTTACTAAAATATATGGAAATTTCTCACAGGTGATTCCTGAGCTGCAAGATAAGGTCTTTTAAGACTTCTGTCTTCCAACTTTCCCTGTTCTGGCTTCATAGTTTCTGTCCTTTCCCAAGAGCAGCAGAAAATGAACAAGTATCAGGTGAGTCATTTCCTTAGCCTTTTGTGTGTGTGTCTATTTTCAGTGAGTTTTATGAAAGCCCATACATAAAACATGAAAAGTGGAAATATTTAAAAATCACCTTAAGGGAAAATGCTGTTTGAATAGCACAGCAGTTTCAAAGTGTAGTCTGCAGATTCCTGGGATCCCCAAGACCTTTATAAGGGGCCTGTGAGGTCAGAATGTAATACCAAGATGCAAACTGCCTTGCACACTGATGGTGTAAGAGCAGTGGTGACTAGGTTGCTGCCTGTTTGGCATGAATCGAGACAGTGATACCAATGACTACTTCTCTGCAGTGTACTCAATAAAAAACTGCCACCTTTACTTAAGGGTATCTTTGATGAAACAGTAAAAATTAATTTATTAAATCTTGACCCTTGAATACGTATTACTTTGTAATATTGACTCTGAGGAAATGGGAAGTTGACTTACAGTACTTTTGCTACATATTGAGGAATGATGGTTGGTTGTCTAGAGAAAAGGCACTTGTGCGATTGATTCGTGAGCTCACCTAGCCACCTTTTCATGGAATACTATTTTTACTTGAAAGAGCAACTGGCAGACAAACTGGTTCTTTGGACGGGTATTTACCAAACATTTTCTCAAAAACGGTGGAAGTGAGCCTGTCACTTCAAGAAAAAGAACTCTCAGTATTTGTTGCCAGTGTTGAAAGTTGAGCTTTCAAGTGAAACAGAGATTTTTGGAAAACTTGTATCCTCCACTGTGAAGCTGACGTGTTCTAATAGTTAAAGACTTTTCTGAAGAGATTGGTGAAGATACTAACAAATGTGATATATTTTTTATATGTGTCTGCATTTGAGTAATTTTTTTTTTTTTAAAGATTATTTATTCATTTGAGAGAGCACGCATCCGTGCACAAGCAGGGGCAGTGGCAGAGGGAGAGGGAGAAGCAGACTCCCCGCTGAGCAGGGAGCCTGACATGGGGCTTAATCCCAGGACCCTGGGATCATGACCTGAGTGGAAGGCAGATGCTTAAGCGACTGAACCACCCAGGTGCCCCTTGAGTAATATTTCTGATATATGTGCTCAGAGGCAGTTTAGGAGGACAGCGTGACACAGAGAAGTGAGGAACAGAATAAGGTGGTTAGGGAATGCCACTCTAAAAAGCTAATATTTGAGGAAAGTCCTGGTTAAATGAGAGAGGGAACCAAGTAGGATTCTGGGGGAAGAGCATTCTAGATATGAAGAACAGCAAATACAAACACCCTGAGGCATGTTCCAGAAACAGTATTCAAGACACTGAAGCTACAGAGCGGACATAGGGGAGAATGAGCTAAGAGGGAAGATCAAAGAGGTAGAAGGGGCTGGAATATGTAGGACCTTGTAAGCTGAAGAAAACATTGAATTTAAGTTTTATTTAAAAATCATACTTATGCAATCAAAGGAATGTATTTAATGTATATGTAAAATTTAGGGAATATTGATGAAACACAGGTGTATCCCCTATCTGGCTTAAGAAATGAAAACTACTACTATCTTTGAAGCCCCATGTGCCCCTCCTCACCATTCATTACCCAGAGAAAAATGAATCCTGACTTTTGTGGTAACCATTTCTTTGATTTTAAAATTTAATGTTTAAAACAAAAGAGTGTATTTGGCACTTAATTTCCCAGCCCTTTTATAAGCACTTGACATAGTCTTTGAAATTCTTATAGCCCAGCTTTTTTTTTTTTTTTTTTTTTTTAAAGATTTTATTTATTTGAGAGAGAGAGAGTGAGAGAGAGCATGAGAGGAGGTAGGGTCAGAGGGAGAAGCAGACTCCCTGCCGAGCAGGGAGCCCGATGCGGGACTCAATCCCGGGACTCCAAGATCATGACCTGAGCCGAAGGCAGTCACTTAACCGACTGAGCCACCCAGGCACCCCTAGCCCAGCTTTTGAAATCGTTCACTACCATATCATAAACTTTCAGTGTGGACATTATGTGAACTAAAAATCATAGTCTTTGGGCATGATGGTAGGGAGAAAGAGACTATGGAAAAAGGGAGAAATAATATAGGAGGAAGCTCCAAAAAAATTAACCTATTCAACAGTACTGCTTTAGTCTTGAACATGTATCTTTTACATGATATTCTCCTTATCCAGAATTCATTCAGGGGTGCCACATGTTCCCCACTTTATGCTCTGTAACTAATCTCTGACTGGCCAGTTTGGCCAGCACAACTGACTAGTGAGCCTTTTAGTTTTTTGAAATAATTTTGAATGCAGTTATCACTACCAACTCTTGGAGAAGTTTATTCTATGCAGATACTATAATTTTTTGTTTGTTCATTGCCATTTTGGCCAAATGATGTGATCTTTTTTTATTTCTTCTTGAATCTTTCAGGTTGTATTAGCATAAATTTCTTCTGTTTGAAAACATCCTTTATGTTGTTTTTATTCTGCTCGCTTACTTGTTTTAGTGAGGGTCTGCTGGTGGAAAATTCTGAGTTTGGTTTATCTGAAATATAAACAGCTTTTTCACTGTGTATAGAATCCTTGGCTGACAGTTCTTACAGTTTAAAACATTGAAGGGGCGCCTGGGTGGCTCAGTCGTTAAGCGTCTGCCTTCGGCTCAGTTCATGATCCCAGGGTCCTGGGACCAAGCCCTGTATCGGGCTCCCTGCTTGGCGGGAAGCCTGCTTTTCCCTCTCCCACTCCCCCTGCTTGTATTCCCTCTCTCGCTGTCTCTTGTCAAATAAATATATAAAATCTTTAAAAAAAAAAAAAAAACCCACATTGAAAAGCATTCATTGTCTTCTGATACTACTGAAAATTCACCTTTTGTCAGACCTCTAAAGTAAATTTGCATTCCGGGCTAGCTACTTTTAAGATACCTTAACTCTACTGTGTTCTATGTGTGGATTTTTCTTTATCCTAATGAGATTCGTTGTACTTCCTTTGGGAGACGTCTCTTCCTGGCCTGGTGCTCTGCTCCCAGCTTATGGAGGGCTGTTGCCATGTACTCGGTAGAGTGGGGAAAACTGGTGGCTCTCTGTACTTCAGACCATTCATATTGGTTATGGAGCTTCCTGTTTGGTTCCAGAAATTGTCTCCCCAACTTATAATAAAATGATCACTCTGAGACATTTGATGGGAAGTAAAAAAAAAAAAGTCCTGCAGATACTAGCTTCCAATTAGGGACCTTTTGGATGTGAAACATCCAGTCACCAGCTAGTATCAAATGGCAGATTGATGTTCATGTGCTTTGTGACTGGAGTTCTAAGACATCGCAGAAATCCATAAGCAAACATTAAAATTTTGTTGAGTTGGATTGGTTCCCTCTCCCCACTTGCCCCTAAAAGTGAAAGTCATTGTGGTTTTCTTTTCTGGAGCATTCATCTGTTTTGAATTTTTCCTTTGTTCATCTTTGGATTCTCAGTTCTCTGATAGGTTTTGGAAAACTTGTAAGTTTCTATGTTAGAGGCTTGTTCTTATTGTTAGGGTGAGATCCACTTCTCTTTTGCCTTTCTACATTCTACTCAGAACTAGCTTTTTATCCTTATGGTCAGGATACTAGCTCTAAGCTACTTTCTGCTCTGCCCTGAAATTTGAAAATGCCCCAAAAATTCAAATTCAAGGTATAGGACTCAATTTCTTTTTTTCTAGGATCTTGATCCCCCAACAATTTTGGTGCATATGGTAATATCTGATGTTTTCATACTGCCATTCTTAGTGTTTTCTGGGGTTTGGTTTTTACTTTTATTTTTTAATTGGGGCAAAATATACATAAAACTTACCATTTTAACCATTTCTCACTGTACAGTTCAGTGGCTTTAAGTACATTCACATCATGGTACAATCATCACGACCATCCATCTCCAGAACTTTTTTCATCTTGCACAACTAAAATTCTAACCGTTAAACAATAACTCCTTATTCCCTCTTCCCCTGGGAACCACCAGTCTACTTTCCATCTATAACCTGACTATTCCAGGTCTCTCATATAAGTAGAATCACACAGCATTTGCCGCTTTTAACTGGCATATTTCACTCAGTATAATGTCCTTAATATTCATCAATGTAGCATGTGACAGGATTTCCTCCTTCCTGTTAAAGGCTAAATGATATTCCACTGTTTCTATATACCACATTTTATTTATGCATTCATCTTTTTTTTATTTGACATGTTTTATTAAAAATCAAGACTTTATACTTTTTACTGTGTTCCATCTTTCCTTTTGCATCCAGTTAACTTAATACTCACACCTACCTTCTTTGATGCAGCCTCTTCTCTACTTTTAGTTGTGGAGTTTGTTC